>NC_061492.1:25651805-26287519 GCF_022539355.2 Hippoglossus stenolepis
TAAGATTTAGGTGAAAGGGATCTATTGACAGAAATTTAATAATCCTAGTGATGTTTTCACGAGTGTGTTTCATCTAAATTATACAAATTGTTGTTTTATTTACCCTAGAATGGGCCCTTTATATTTAAATGCTTTATATTTTCATCGGGGGTCCTGGAGGCCGCCATGTTTCTTGTAGTAGCCCAGAATGGACAAACTAAACACCATTTGAGTTTTTATGAAAACTGACAGTTACTACAGGTTCTCCTTCATGTTTGGAAGGGGAGGGTGAGGTGAGGTGTGTTCAGCTGCCACATGCAACTTCACCACTTTATGTCACTAAATTCTACACACTGCAACTTTAAGGTTTCTCTGCTCTCTTCCTCTCTATGTCTGGAGAAAGGATGTATCTGATATTTTATGTAATAATTAGGTATCCTATGAATATATGTGCTGTAATTTTACATAATAGAGTGGGACAGCTTGTAGTTCATTCATTTAAATTGTCCATTCTCAAATCACTCCAAACAATAACAATCCAAAGAACGTTCATCTGTGTTTCAGGTCATTGAGTGAGACTCTGCAGTCTGAGCTGCAGTCAAGGACTGAACAATCTGGTGATTTGGTCTTTTGTACTTGTCGTTTCATTGTACTAGTGCTTCAGTAGGCTGAAAATAATTGTAATGCCCATCACTAGATCTGTGCCTTCATTAAGTAGAAAGGAAATAACTATTGTAGAATACTTTATTGTAAATCATTCTCATTTGTAGTCTGAAAGAAATTACATCCACAATTCTATTTACATTTTGAAGCAAGTAATTGGAGACACAGGCGATCCAATGGTCGAGTAGCAAGAAAGACCTGCTCTTTGGGGAAAAACATTACATTTTAATCCCTTTTTGGGAAACTGATCTAATAACTGATCTCAATTATATCTGCATTGCTTTCAAATGAACCTATATTGTAATTATGAGTTCATAACAAAGAATTAAATTGCGTTATCATGAGACATCAAAGTGGATCTTGCCTTATTTCTTAAATCATTTTATATTTGACATCTGCATGGAGGACCAAGAGATAAACAGTAGCTGCCAGAGAGGAAAGTTTTAAATCTCAGCATGAAGCTATTCTCTCTCTCTCTCTCTCTCTCTCTCTCTCTCTCTCTCTCTCTCTCTCTCTCTCTCTCTCTTTGGCCTTGATGCCAGTGCCTGTTTCATTCCACTTTCTATTTAAACTGGTAGCTACACACTGTGATGCCACTGATAGGCGGTAATTAAATGAGCAAGACTGGTTCTTTGCCCTGTAAACCAGCTCTCTTGGGCTTGATATTACATGGAAATTCAGGATCCACTTTCCGATTTCTGCCTGGAAAACACAGCTCTCACTGTGTTTGTGTGTGTGTGTATTTGGGGAATACACTTAATGAATCTTTTAACCTCAATATTTTCTCCCACAAATGTATGCATATCTGTAAGTATGTATGATCTGTGTTTGAGACGTAGGCCTGATATTCATGATTTATTTATTTGAGAGGAAAAAATAACATCTGGTCATTCATCTGGGAATTTTGCACGACATAATGCCGTGTGGATTAAAAAATATGTAATTTAACAATTATTTGAGGATATATACAAATATTTATTGACTATTATGTGTTTGATTGACTCAATAGCGCCTCTAAAAAAATTCCAACACACATGAATAAAAAAAAGCATCAAGAAAACTAGAAAGGAAGTGGCACTCGTTGAAAATCACCTAGCCTGGAAAAATAGTTTTGAAGCATAAACGAGGGCCCTCCACAAAGTAAGAGCTGCCTACTACTCCACATTAATAGAAGAAAATAAAAACAACCCCAGGTTTCTCTTCAGCACTGCAGCCAGACTGACAGAGAGTCACACCTGCATCAAACCCAGTATTCCTCAATCCCTGAATAGCAATATCTTTATGATCTTCTTTAATGATAAAATTCAAACTATTAGAAATAAAACCAACCATCTCCTGCCCTCAATTGGCACTAATACCCTACCAAGAACAGAAACAGCTGAGAATCTTATCAATAATTTAGACAGCTTCTCTCTGATCACCCTTGATCAGCTGACCAAAATAATCTCATGTTCTAAACCCACAACTTGTATCTTAGACCCCATTCCTACAAAATAACTTAAAGAAATTCTGCCCCTAATTGATAGTACTTTACTGAACACAATCAATCTCTCATTATCATCAGGATATGTACCACAGTCCTTTAAACTAGCTGTAATAAAACCCCTTCTCAAAAAACCCACTCTGGACCTGGACGTTTCAGCCAACTACAGACCGATATCTAACCTCCCCTTCCTGTCTAAAATCATTGAAAAGGTTGTAGCCAATCAGCTGTGTGAGTTTCTCCAGGAAAGTAATGTATATGAAGACTTTCAGTCGGGGTTTAGAGCTAATCACAGCACGGAGACAGCCTTGGCAAAAGTCACTAATGACCTTCTAATAGCTTCAGATCAGGGGTTTGTGTCTGTCCTCTGTCCCTGTTAGATCTTAGTGCAGCATTCAACACTATTGACCATCAAATTTTATTACAGAGACTAGAACAGTTAATTAGCATTAAAGGAACCGCCCTGAACTGGTTAAGATCCTATTTTTCAGATCGATTCCAATTTGTGCAAAGTGATGAAGAGTCATCTGTGCACAACAAAGTTAACCACGGTGTTCCACAGGGCTCTGTGCTCAGCCCAATTTTATTCTCATTATACAGGTGCATCTCAATAAATTAGACTATCATGGAAAAGTTTGTTTATTTCGATAATTAAATTCAAAAAGTGAAACTCATATATTATATAGATTCATTACACACAGAGTGAAATATTTCAAGCGTTTACTTCTTTTAATTTTGATGATTATGGCTTACAGCTAATGAAAACCCAAAATTCAGTATCTCAGAAAATTTGAATATTGTGAAAAAGTTCAATATTGTAGACTCACGATGTCCCACTCTAATCAGATAATTAACTCAAAACACCTGCAAAGGTTTCCTGAGCCTTTAAATGGTCTCTAAGGCTGCTTCAGTAGGATACACAATCATGGGGAAGACGGCTGACTTGACAGTTGTCCAGGAGACAGTCACTGACACCCTCCACAAGGAGGGTAAGCCACAAAAGGTAATTGCTAAAGATGCTGGCTGTTCACAGAGTGCTGTCTCCAAGCATATGCATAGAAAGTTGAGTGGAAGGAAAAAGTGTGGTAGAAAAAGGTGCACAAGCAACAGGGATAACCGCAGCCTTGAGAGGATTGTGAAGCAACAGCCATTCAAGAATTTGGGGGAGATTCACAAGGAGTGGACTGAGGCTGGAGTCAGTGCATCAAGAGCCACTACGCACAGACGTATCCAGGACATGGGCTACAACTGTCGCATTCCTCGTGTCAAGCCACTCCTCGTGTCAAGCCACTCCTGAACCAGAGACAACGTCAGAAGCGTCTTACCTGGGCTAAGGAGAAAAAGGACTGGACTGTTGCTCAGTGGTCCAAAGTCCTCTTTTCAGATGAAAGTAAATTTTGCATTTCATTTGGAAATCAAGGTCCCAGAGTCTGGAGGAAGAGTGGAGAGGCACAGAATCCAAGTTGCTTGAAGTCCAGTGTGAAGTTTCCACAGTCAGTGATGATTTGGGGAGCCATGTCATCTGCTGGTGTTGGTCCACTGTGTTTTATCAAGTCCAAAGTCAACGCAGCCATTTACCAGGAAATTTTAGAGCACTTCATGCTTCCTTCTGCTAACGAGGTTTATGGAGATGCTGATTTCATTTTCCAGCAGGACTTGGCACCTGCCCACACTGCCAAAAGTACCAATACCTGGTTTAATGTGCTTGATTGGCCAGCAAACTCGCCTGACCTGAACCCCATAGAGAATCTATGGGGTAATGTCAAGAGGAAGATGAGAGACACCAGACCCAACAATTCAGACGAGCTGAAGGCCGCTATCAAAGCAACCTGGGCTTCCATAACACCTCAGCAGTGCCACAGGCTGATGGCCTCCATGCCACGCCGCATTGATGCAGTAATTCATGCAAAAGGAGCCCCGACCAAGTATTGACTGCATATATGTATGAACATACTTTTCATTAGGCTGACATTTCTGTATTAAAAATCCTTTGTTTTATTGGTCTTATGTAATATTCTAATTTTCTGAGATATTTGGGGTTTTCATTAGCTGTAAGCCATAATCATCAAAATTAAAAGAAATAAACACTTGAAATATTTCACTCTGTGTGTAATGAATCTATATAATATATGAGTTTCACTTTTTGAATTGAATTATCGAAATAAATGGACTTTTCCATGATATTCTAATTCATTGAGATGCACCTGTATATGCTTCCACTAGGAAACATTATCAGGAAACACTCTGTAAATTTCCACTGCTATGCGGATGACACCCAGTTATACTTGTCAATAAAACCTGAACAGTGTAATCAATTAACTAAACTCCAAGTATGTCTCAAGGACATAAAAACCTGGATGACCCGCAATTTTCTCTTATTAAACTCAGATAAAACAGAGGTTCTAATACTTGGCCCTAAACACCTTAGAGATACATTATCTAATAATATACCTGCGCTAGACCAGGGCTGTGGCTGCGGCCACATCGTGGATTATGATGGTGGATCGCGTATCAGAGATTGTGATAATAATGGTGGATCCTGTATCGTGCTGGCTGATTGTGATAATAATGGCAGATTCTGTATCGTGTTGGCATCTGATAGTGGTGGTGGACCACGATCGAGGTGGCAGCTGATGGTGGATCCTGATGGCGGCAGTGAACAATGACTGTGGACTATAGTGGCATCCGATCTTGATGGTGGATCATGATCGTGGTGGCTGCTGACCATGGACTATGATTACAACAAGACTGCTTGATATACAATATGTCTCCTCAGATACTCGACCATTACTGACAATAATCCATCAATTCATTGACCTTCCATTATGCTACAAAGTGTTTATTCTAATCAATGCTGTAAATACCCTTATCTTTCTGATGTTCTCCTTTACACGTGGCATCTATTGCACTTCTGTCCGTCCTGGGAGAGGGATCCCTCACATGTGGCTCTCTCTGAGGTTTCTACCTTCTTTTTACCCTGTTAAAAGGGTTTTTTTTTTTTCCTTACTCTTGTTGAGGGTTAAGGGCAGAGGATGTCACACCTTGTTAAAGCCCTATGAGACAAATTGTGATTTGTGAATATGGGCTATACAAATAAGATTTGATTGATTGATTGATTGATTGATTGATTGATTTTAATACATCGATGAAAATATTAAAAGCTGTTATATATTAATTAAAAGAAATCCATTCAAATTATAAGTAAGTTAATGTCAGTACCGACAGTAAACAGCTTTGTTTACAAGAACAAAGCTGTAGTCAAGATGTGGTTAGCTTAGCTTAGCATAAAGATTGAAAGAAAGGGAAACAGCTAGCCTGTCCAAAATAAAAAAAACATAAAAAAGGGTGTCTCCCAACACCTCTCAAGTTTTGTCTAGTTAATTTAACCAAAAGATTCTGTAAGAAATGACACTTTGTGTCACCTTTTATCCCCTTAAACCATTTCTTTGTTTATCCACACACTGCACAATACTCAATCACCTTAGCACCGCACGTGCCTATTGTTTTTTCTGTATATATTGTTGTTTTATGTCCGATTTGTTGTTATGTCCAAAGGCACCAACCACACCAAGGCAATTTCCTGTATATGTAAATATACTTGGCAATAAAAAGAATTCTGATTCTGATTCTGATTCTGAATAGTTTCATGGTGTTTTTGGCAAATAATTTGTCACATCATCATTTACTGATTTAGTGTCCTGTCATGTGACATTTTATAGTCCACTCTGTAAATAATAACAATAAATATACATTAATAGCCATTAACCTTAAATCATGCCATTGCCATTAACACTGCTTTTTTGCTGTATTTTTGAAGACATTGTGAGGTGCTTAAATTTTACAATGTAAGAACTAGGACATTCAATAGTCACAATAATAAATTAATGGTAAATACTGTATAGTGCACTATTTGGCAAATAGGATCCAATTCAGGGCACGGAAGTGAAAGAACATTTTACAGCACATGACTTTCTTAGAATCCAGAGACTGACAGCTTTTTCATGCCTTTTGTGTTCAAAGTAAATGTGACAGATAGCTTTGGGGCTGCCCCATGAAAGTGGCAAATCCAAATAATCAGTTAGAGACCCCTCTGTCAACTGAGTCGTCATTACTTTTTATTAGTTTGCAACTTACATGGATAGTTTGGTCCCCTCTCCTTGCTTTCACGTTGCTTTCTAGGATAAAATTATATCCAAACAAATTTGAACCATTTTCAGATAACGTTTAACTTTCTAACCCCTAACCATGCCATAGTACAGAAACAGCTATGTTCTCAATGATCATCTAACTGTTGATTCAGAGAGCTCTGTTGTATTGGTGCTTTTAGACATGACCACTGCCTTTAATACTATGAATTGAAACTAGATATTCCTTTTCCTTTTTATTGTTTTATTTAGCTGATAACATTTACATATTTCTGACTTTACTATTAAAAGATTCAGTGCAGCTTTTGAACTGCTTAACATGTATTACAACATGGATGGATTTTAACTAAAAGAAACTGTAATGCTTGTTTCATGTATGGATACCGAAGCACAGCGACACAGGATCAAACATTTTGAAACTTCAATGCACAAAGGCCATGATCTGTATTTATATAGCGCTATTCTAGATTTGATGACCACTCAAAGAGCTTTACAGTACAGTTTTGCCATCCACCCATTCACAAAAACATTCATAGAGTGTGCAGCACTTTCTCTATCTCACATCACTCACACACTGCCAACCCAGTCTTCAGGGGCAATGTAGCAAGAACTCTGGTTAGTGGACTGCCTGCTCTATCTCCTGAGTCATGTGTGTTCGCAGCTAACAAGAGGAAAATTGGTAATCATTTTCCATGGTTTGTCATAAAGATTGACACCTTTGACCTGACTTACAGTCACTTGATCTACTGAGTGAAAATGTTTGGTGCAGCTTATATTGTTTAGAAAAGATTGTCACCATGTAAAGAAATTGACCATGCTTCACTCCACCAGCTGTTCCTCTCTCCTCTTTCTCCTCCTCCTCTTTCTTCAAACTGCATGTCTTTATCTATCACCTTCAAACACTCTCTCTTCCCATTGTGATAGATGGATAGATTAAGGTGGGAGGAGGAAGCCAACCCCTCCAGGCTCAGGTTTCCCTCATCCACCTCCTTTTTTCTCTGCCACAACCTTGCAACCTTGCCTCACCCCATGCCCTCTCTCACCCTCCCCTTGCCTCTTCCTTGCCTTCTCTCATCATTATGTCCTCATCCTCACTCACCCTGCCCTCTAGACTTGTGTTGCACAGGAATGGCAGCAAAGAGAAAGAGAGAGAGAGAAGATGTGACTGCCCCCCTTCCATCTGTTGCAAGTCCAGGATCAAATAATAGGATTCAGTCTGAGAATAGAAGATAATTGCAGTCTGTATTCTGCTCCCTAAGTGTATGATATTAACCCCACGCTTCCCACTAGCCCTGCAGTATGGGGCAGATGGTTCTGTGTTTTGATATCTGAGCCGAGGGTAGGGGGGCAGAGGTCATGTTGACGCTCAAATCCAAAGGAGAGCTGTTTCTCTCCTTCCTATAACTCCCTGCTCCCTGAGTCCCCTCCCCTTCCCCTTGCTCTCCCACGCTCCAGAGAATATCGGATGTCATTCAAAAAAGGACATTCCCTAAGACCTCAGTGCCAGCTGACCCTTCACAGCCTGATGGAAAGGAGAGGCAGCCTTAGCCAACCTTAGCCTGGTGCTAACCCACTTACATGCACCGTAGTAGCATGCAAAGGTGTTCAGGGTTTGGGTTAAGGTGAGAAAGGAGCCGACAGAGTGGAGTCTGGAATAGGCAATAGATTAAATCGTCAGGCTGCACAGTGTAGCAGAGGTCACAAGAAGCTGGAGGGGGGAGGGACAAGGCTGTTAAAATGTATATCCATGTTTGAGAATTCATATTAGTCTGTCTGAGGTTGAAAACATGCTGATGTATTGAAATAACACAGGACAGAGGGAAAGTCACATGGAGAAGCTGTGAGGACGGGAGCACACGGTTAAATCTGACTAAAATGGATTTGGAATCATTAGGTTTTTTTGCTTGTATTAGTTGTTAGAATGAATTAAAGTCAGAAAAAACTTAATTCATGAACTTCATGAACCAGTCCAGTATTACACAGATCGACCCAACGAAACTGAACCATCCCAGTACAACAACAAACACCTCGTGTCAGTGTCAGAAACTTTCGCTTCATCTTCTCATCACTTGATGCCATGACTCACCTTGGAAACCCATTGGTCAGCAGCATAATTTAATATTCATGAGTTGCTTTGCATTGACCATTAATGGTTGAATGTCGGTGTGTAGAGGGCGGGACATGAGGCAGATCTAAGTACGAACATTTCCAGCTGGAGTGTGATTTATAAAGTGAACATTGCGCTCAGGTGTGCGTGTGCACGTTTTTTTAAATCAGATTTGTTTTTTGCATATGCCATTTTTAGCTTGTATGTGCACGTACACTTTTAGTATGAATCCTACGCACTGTTTTATAAATGAGGCCCCTGGTTTGAACCTAATGTGAGAATCTGAAAAAAACTGTGTGAGCATCAGTTGTAATCACTGCTGATCAGAAAGAACAACATAGCTTTGTCTCAGGAACATAGTTCTGATATTTTTTGTCTGCCTCCCACATTTGATTAATTCTGTCATTTTCATCATCAGTTAATCTAATTATGATTATAAAAACATATACTATAAGAAATGAATTAGTCTTATCAAAGTGTGATACTACCAGTGATATCATTTCATCCGGACGTTTTATTATAAGTTGCAAAAAGACATTTATCAATACCATTATTCTCTCACACTGCAAACACTGGATTAAAAGTCAAATTCATATGATCACTTGAACATTTAAATATGATTCGTTGAATTCATTTTTATTTGTTGTGTTTATATTTGTCATGTATTTGTTCATAATTTAGACAGTTTCGTCATGTTCTTGTCTTTGCTTATGTGTTTTGGGCTGTTTATGTAGTTTTTCAAATTTCACACCTGTCTGCTGGGTTGATTCAACCACAGTAGGATGGATGAGATAGGGGCAAAGACAGAGCCCATTAGATTTGAGTAGTTTAGGCCTTTGTAACCATTGCAAGTTAGAAGGTTTACATTTTTTCACCAATTTCCCAGGGAATAGAATATGTATCTGAGTAAAAACAAAGTCCTATTTATGGGAATTTAATGTGCAAATTGGTACAGCTTGACTGAATTTAAGGAAACTGTTGGACCTTGGCAGAGGTATGCGCTCTATTTAGTGCCATGCCACCTTTTAATGTTTTTTATTTGCCATATGTTTTTGCCATCATTTGATTATTTTAGAGTTTTTATGCGCTCTGTTTTTAAAATTTGTATATTATTTGTAATCCATCAACAAACCGATGATAATTAGCATGTATGGTTAAATCTGGCACTTTTACATGATGGAGACAAGTGCTCATGTTACTTAATTGTCCATTTTGAAATAATGTTCACATAGATAAGAACTCAAGTGGTTTGGACTCATACAATATCGCAGCCCATCACAAACACATTTATGGTCATAATAATAGAAAGGCACATTTGCCTTATTAAATGATGCAGACTGTGTTAGACACCAATTACTACTTCGATTTTACTAGAGAACTTATAGTGTGTGTAATTGTTTTACAGCAAGACCTCTGAAATCAGTGTCTTGAGAAATATATCTCTGTAAGTTTATGTTCATCATGATGCATGGGAAAGATGTACAATAGAATGAGCTACACGTTGTGCTTTCATCTCTAGATCATCACTCATCAGTCCATTTAACAAGTGTTCATGTTCACCCTGTGCTCTGTGTGTCTTACTCTGAGGAAAGGAGGAAGCAGGTCTTTCTTAAGCTGCTTCTTTTAGGCTTTGGGAACAAGGTTCGGGAACAATAATGGTTAATGACCAGCAGTCTCCTGTTTTAACGTCTGAAGGTTTTAATCCACCTCCTTCATCCGTGGACTTCACCTGACCTCCTCCACTGCTCTGTCATAATTACTACACTCATTACAGAGCATTATCAACTAAATGTTGGGGTTACATACTGAAATAAAGGATGCTGTCATTCCTTTATGGAAGACAGCTTCTTTTTTTCAATTGGTGTTCAGCTACCCTCAGTGAAACATGACACTTTCTCTGCACAATAAATTACAGTAGCTTCAAACGGCACAATCTGTACTTTTCCTAGCTCAGTACCTTATGTAATTAAATACATATTGGAAATGCAGAGCTAATGCAGAAAGTACAGAACCCTTTACATAGCAACATGCATTTATATTGCATGTATGCAGATGGATTAACAATGGCCCCACTGAAGCCAGTTTGTTTGAGACTGGGAGTGAGTTGGAGTTTACACACACACACTCACACAGAGCGACACAAATATAAACGGAGGATCTGCTGAGTCCAGTGCATGTCTGAAAGCAGCTTTAGTCACTTTGAGTTATGATGAGCTGTTTAAATCACTTTCCAAAGGTATGGGGAAAAAACTGATGGCGATGGTTCATTTCTCAGCTTGGTTTATTGGTGGGTTGCTAAAAGAGACATAAATAAATATTCACCTTCATTAATGATGGAAATGAATAAAATAATTGATTTAGTCATCATAAAAAGGCTTTACAGTTTATATAGCATTCAACATCCTCTGCTCTTCATCAACCTATTCACAAAGAGGAGAAGTCAGTACAGTGTGGTAAGGTCATAGCATTGAAGTGCAAAATCACAACATCTTCAGGCTCAGTGCTGAGCTGTAGGTCACCTGCGTTTTAGAAGCACCCAGAGCACAAACAAACAATCATATACTAGCTAGTAAAAATGTCGTACAGCAAGAATATAATGCGAGCTGTTACTTGCTAGTGTGGACAGCTGATCTGATTCTGTACAACACATGTGAGATAGACGCACACTATAAGACTTGAGCCGTTTTCAGACATGACCTCTGGAGCAACTGGAGATGGGTTGAGTCCGGACTTTCTCCAGAGGTTTCCTTTCACAAATGAACAATGCAACGTGAGATTCTCTGCACAGACGAGTTCACATCAGCAACAAGTCCTCTGGAGGATTGATGTGATGGGTGCTGCAGCAGGCCGTGGAGATAACATGTTTGTATTTACAGCATATCGCATCGGCATAGACCTTTTATCACCAAAAACTTTCTGGACATTTTGTGTATGGCACTGCTTTTTTTAATGCATTGATATTTCCTTTCTTTTTGTTTTTTTTAGAAGCGTCATCAGCCCCCCCACTCGCTCGTGGTGAATCCTGCGGAGGATCTCCTGCTGTGTTCTCACATTGTCTTTTCCGGCGTGTCTGTGAACTTTGTTGCTGGGGGGGAGGTGTAGAAAGTCGGAGGCTCTCACTCAGACATACAGCCCTGTGCGCAGAAACTCTGAAGGTTCAGTTCATGTCTGAAAGCAGCTTATGAAACACATCGGATCTGTCTCTCCTCACATACATGTCGTTTTCAGAGATACATTCCACAGCTTGAACTTTCACAGATTTCAATGATGAAGGCCACAGGAGCCTGTGAGTCTGGAGATGAATAGGGTTTAAATATCCATGTGTCTGACCTCACATATTAACATGTGATTTGTGCCTCATGTGGATAAGAAAGAAAGCATGAGGAAGCTGTCTCCAGCTGCCTGTGGTTTCAGTCGTTTCATAAGCGGAGGTCAGGGCCCTCTGCTGGATCACAAGATTTATTTTAAATTAATTATAGAAATAGCCAGGTGTAGTTTAATTTTAATGTAATTTAATTTTCGGCCAGATGATTGGTGCTTCAATCCCCGGCTCCGCCAGTCTGCACTCTGAAGTGTCGTTTGGACAAGACACTGCACCCCAATTTGCCCCTGATGGCTGAGACCACAGTGTGTGAATGGTGTGTGATAGAGAAAAGCACAGTGTGAATGTGTGCGCGAATGAGTAAATGTAATTGGTCCATTTACCATTTTTAAAAAAGCACGTCAGTTTTCAGCTCCATGGGATATATTGCAATATATGCATTGATTTTTCTGTGAATGAGCTATTTTAGGGGGTCAGGAGCTGAAAAGTTTGGGAAGCTCTACTCTGACATGACAGCTTCTTTAGAAAAGGACAAATAAACACAGCCCATATGGCAGCATTGCCTCACAAGACTTTGAGTTTAGTTTGCTAAAAAACTAACACATTTTAACCTGAGCAAAATATAATCATACTTTTTTGAAGAGGTCTCCTCTTCTTCATTCATACAGCAGTTTACATGTGAGAGTGTGTGTGGTCAAGTTTGAACGCTGATGACCACATCGTCTGATGACCACTGAGCGCAGTCAACACCTCCACCAGTCCAACATCTAATTATCTTGACTGGAACTTCTTCTCTGTAAAGAGTCGATCACCTCGAGGATCTGAAGAAAGATGTCGACACTTCCTCCATCATGACATAAATCAAAATATGAATTCAAAACAAGGAGAAAAGACTACAGTGAAACTCAAATGGAACTGTTCACACTTTCTAAGTTGCCATGTCTCTGCTGCTTCTCCCTCCCTACCCTAGAAAAGAAGCAAAGAAAGCATCAAATTAAATGTGTATGTACATTTTATGATGCTTGCTATCGCCTTTTGAGAATTGCAGGTAGCAGAGTGTTTAACATTCTCTTGTCAAGCGTCCTCCTGCTGGGACAATAAATGCCTGTCCAGTTTTGCTCACAGTGGCGGCTGCAGATTACAAACAGCAGGAGCACGCCAGAGTCTGAACACAATACCGATAAGGATGCCTGTCTTAGTGTCGCCGCTTTGGCTGGCTTCTCCTCACGCCGGGAACCTGCTGCTTTTAATATTTACACACAACTAGAATGGCAAATGTACCGTAACTTCACCCACACACTCCCCCCACACCTGGAACCCTGTTCATATTTGTGTGTGTTTTGTCTTTCTGTGGAAGGGGCCTGATTTTTGATAAAAACGGGAGAGGGAGGGGCTAAATTTCAGCACAAACGGTGAAATTTCCATCCTATCTTTTCATCCAGGAATGTCAGGAGGAGGTAGGTGTGGATGATTGCAATTGCTCAAGAGTTTTCATTCTACTTTCTTCGGGTGGAAGGTGGGTGTTTTTTCAGGTGAGGCTGGAGGGTGAAATGCAGATTTACTGTCTAACTGTGACAATTGAAGAGCCCGGCAATGTAGAGAAAAGACACAGGAGGCCACTGACACAGCAGATTATTCACAATCGCAAGACAAAGAAATCCTTATGATTTAGATTAAAACCCAATGAAAAGAGAAATGACTTTGTATACCTTTTTAGAGCTGATTTCTGTGTCAGAAGAGGCTCCAAAGAGGAACAAAATACATCGATTTTTTAAAATGCCAGCACTAAAAGGATTTAGTGAAGTTCACAGCTCACAGCAAACTCATTTTTTCACTTTATTCCTTCCTTTAGTTGAGATCAGAAACTTTAAAGCTGCATTTATTTTGTACTTACCTATGTGCAGTGCACCATATGAAATTATCACTAAAACGCTTGCCCTGGTATAAAGTCCGCAGACATTCCAGAGTAGCCGATTTGAGAACACAGCAGGAGATGAGGAGAGGAGAAGATGAGGAGAATGAGTCTGAGAGGAGAATCTCCTGCTGTATGGTTCATGAGTGAAAGGCAACCTCTGGAATAAAGTCCAGACCCAATTCTCTGTAGTTCATCTGGAAGAAGTGTCTGAATACGGCTATTGTGATTCCTTGGATTGCATAGACTGTGACGTCTGCTTGTTTCATGTTTCATTACAACATAAATAAAATATTCTTGTGTGGTAATACATTTACTCCCATAAAGAACTCAAGTAAAAGAAGAAAAGATTGTGAAATAATTCATAATTAATCCAGCTGACTATTTCTTCTTTGTACACTGAATATCGTTTTGTAGTGCTTCTGCCAAAGCAGAACAGCAAATGTACTATCAATAAAGGCATACATATATATGATAAATATTGTGAAAAATATGAGAATGACTTTTGATTTGCACTTTGTAGTAACTTCGACTCAACAGCTCAGTCTGTTTAGCACCAAAGAAGTGGTCAGGTCTCAGAAAATATTTTCAATGTCCCTGCTGCCTTTTTTTGGTTCACAAATTCATATTTTCATCATTAATCATCATAGATTTATTTAGTCAGCAAACATGTCCACAGGCTGGTGTATGGTTTTAATGAGTGTAGGTTTAAAGTAAGAATGGGAGCATGAAATAGTCGTGAAAAGCTTGTTAGTCCCAATTTTTTTGACCAAAGCACAGCATGATGTCACAAGCACAAATACAGTGAGTTAAGGAGGCGAGGCACCATCAACACACTTTCTTCTTGTGACTGTCAGTCATTTGCAGTCATCCAACAGGCTTGGAACTCAGTGTTGTAACCTAAACCCTAAGCAGGGGCTATAGTAGGTACTGAGATGACACAGTGAGTACACGTGGACACTCTCGTGACTCTGTACACCCACATATCCCATGCATAAACACGAACGCAACCAAAGAACAAACAAGAGGAAAAGAGAACATTGCTCCGGATTTGCGAGGGACAACAAAACCCTGCAGATGTTCAGGCAACATCAACGCTCACAAAACACCAGAAAACCCCTCACACACTGCAGCATTGTGGAAGTTTCTGTAGATCTGTGTCTCCTTCACACGCCTCCACTCTCTTTACTGGAAAAGAGTTTAGTTTACTGTTGTTTAGTCTGTAATGGTTATCTAAGATGGAGTGGTTATCTGAGTTAATGTAGCCTGTCTGTCAAGTCACAGGATCACATTTTTCTTCATTCGGATTTAAATGTGAACAGTAGCCTGTATCTGCAGTACTTTGTGCACTGCACTGCTGCTACATGATTGGCTCATTGAGTAAATGCATAAATAAGCAGGGTTACAGTTGTCCCTAAACAGTGCCCTCTGGGCGTATGTACGCTATAGCAGACACTGGCAATATCAGGATGTTGACACTTGAGGAATGGTAAATGGTAAATGGCCTGTATTTATATAGTGCTTTTCTAGTCTTGATGACCACTCAAAGCACTTTACAGTAACGTTTTTGCCATTCACCCATTCACACACACATTCATACAGTGCATCTTTGCAACTTCGGCATGCAGGTGGGGAAGACTGGGATCGAACCGCTGGCCTTGTGGTTGAAGGACAACCGCTCTACTCCTCAGCCACACACAGGAAAAGGCTAATAAGATGGCTGGACATCATCTTCAATTATTACACTGCAACCTTAACATTACAGAGACTTCAGTTTGGACATGAAATATATTAATAAAAGGCAGTTTAATATTTCATTACCACAAAATGACAGTAGCACAGACAAGATAAACACCCTTTCCTATTGTTTGTTATGCAAAGGTGTAAATAATATGATTGAAATGGTATTGTTACATTGGTAGTGTTGCCTTCCTTTTACCGCCCCACTGTCTTCTCTTCTGAAGGATCCGTTGTGTGGGACACATTATGCATTCATGTGGTGTCAGAAAAAACTGAAAATGATGTTCTCGACAGGGAAAATTCACATGAACACCATATGAAGTCGGAACAACAACTCGGTCAGCAAAGGAATACACGAGTTGCTGATTTGTAATCAATAACAAACCAATTAACATAAGTTTACAATCAGTTATTTAATTGAATGTCTTATTTAAACGCTCTAAAAACATAAATACCCAAATTAAGTTTACAGCTTCCATGTTTTTTTCCCCACATTCTGACTTCCAAGCACATGAAGACACCGAAATCACAACGACTTCACAACTCTGGAGAGTGTACCTTCCGAGGAGGATGTGGATGTACAGTCACTGTTTTCTGAGTGAAGATTTGAAGATCTGAGTCAAAATCTCAGAGATTTGAGTCCCATGTCCTAAACAAGTCATTGTTTTATTGAATGTTTATGCTAGTGTTCACTTTTTAAATTTATTTTCAAAGACATACACAGAGAGAACAAAAATGTGATGGAGAGGTCTAAAAGAGGCTCAGTCAGCTCACTCTTCAAACCATTCCTGACACAATTGAAAAAGATGGGAAGAAAAAAATAGAAGTGGTGGAGCGGTGACTTTGATTAATAATCTCATTTGTATCATAAGCGGTTTTCAGACATGACCTGTGGGTAAAGTCCGTAGAATTGGATAGGGACTTTACCTACAGTTTGTCTGTCACACATGCACAATGCAGCAGGAGGTTCTCTGCCCAGACGGGTTCACAACAGCAACAAATCTTCTGCACTATTCAGGCGAGAGGTGGAGCAGCAGGCAGAGGCAGGAAGTGACTTATTCATTCTGCTGCTCACGGTGAATCCATTGTGGGATCCCCTCCTGTGGGGGATTTTTCTTACTTTCTACAGAGTGTATACTAGGAGGCCAGGCGGAAAAAGTCCGCAGACAATCCGGGCATCTCACTCCACTTTTGCATTCTCTCCTGGAGAAAATACGGAGGATCTGCAGAGTTCAGTGCATGTCCAAGAGCAGCTATAGAGACATTATTCTGAGAGTCTGATGTCTTTTAGCAAAGATCACCTTTCACTTCACTATTTCCTCAAATTGTGTCTTTATGTGAGATTAATTCACTTAATTTCTAACTATATGAGAAACATTTGAGCAGATAAGTCATTTCTTCAAACTTTCAGACAGTCTGATCACAACGCACATGGTTTCATGTTAAAATACAAAAGAAGTCTGATCAGACGTTAGCACAGTGATGGAGCCTTGGCCTGTCATTCATAGCCATGACTTGAAATCATTGTAAAATGCAAATATAGTGAATAAAAACATTCCAAGTCTTTGTTTCCTTTGTGTGTGAACTTTTGGACCCTGCATGAAGCCTACCCTGGCTGTACCTTACATTTTGCTTTCAACACTTTGGATCTCCTCCTGCCCCACCCCACCAAAATAGTGACAATTGTCACAAACACAGGAAACCCACTGATTGGGGAAACTGTTATTGAGTTATTGGCGCTTGGTCCCAGGGAGTGTTGGCATCCGTATCATGAGAGCGGCGATTAGGCCACTGCTGTGAGGCTTTCATGTGCCACTGCCTCGCCAATCGGAGGCCGACCAAAGCAGACACATGGGCAACAACTGCCTGCCAGCTCGGCCAGTGGATAACACATCCATGCAAAATGAGAAAGGCTAAGCGGGGTGAAGATGTATACCTCTCTCCACCTGCAGAAAAGATGGTACTGTTGTGTTTAAGTGCTACCGCTTTTCTCCTCCATCTCTCCAGTCCTGCCCCCCCACACCAGTTACATCCATTTGCTGTCATTATGTACTACTGCCCCCTACTGTGGTACTGTGGCTGTGGCGCATCCAGGGTCAGTGACTGGAAGGTGGGGGAGAGGGTGGTGAAGGGAAAAGCCAGGTGGGGGGGGGGTCTTAACACTTGAAGAGGCTGGAACAATCAATGGAAAGCCACCAGCCACAACAGGGGCCCCCACGGGCCCTAATAACACTAACATTGGAGGAGATGTCTTTCTTCGTGGGGAAGGAAGGGGGGGGCAGGCTGTTGGTAGTTAATGAGGAAGGTGGGGGGTCCCATCAGGGACAGTCCATAAACTTGAGGACAGGGGTGGATGGAAGGAAAATGGACAGTTTGCCAGCAGCTCATCAAGTGTGAAATTTACTCCTGAACATTCATTGTGACAGAAATGTTCCTCTGATGATCTGACACAATTTCAGTTTCACAATTGTTTAAAGAATTTCCCTCACAACAGGGACATTTCAGCAGCAGGACAGAGATGGATGACAAAGACACACACTTGCAAATGCAACCCAGTGGTTCGATTTAGACTATCTAAAAAGTTAATATCATTCTATCTCCATTAGCTGAGCGAATGCTGATCTCAGCAATTGGAATAGGCCTTGGCTTCCGGTCTGTTTTGGTATGGAGTAGATGTGTTTTCGGGGAGGTTGCCACTGAATCGCATGAGAGGCGAATCAAGGAGCTGGAGAGGAGGCATAATAGCCTAGCATCTCAGTACATACAACAACAAGCCAAACTTGATGACTTGGAAGCTCACTCCCGCCAGCAAAACATTCACATAATTGGGATCAAGGAGAAGGCTGAAGATGGTTGTCCGACAGAATTTGTAGCCATATTGCTTCCAAAGCTACTGGGAGAGGACCACTTCGACTGGCCAATAGAAATAGATTGTGTGCACCGGAGCCTAGGGCCGGCTAAAGAGGGCTATTATAGCCAGGCTGCACTACTTTCAGGTAAAAGAGCTGGTGCTGAGGCTCGCAAGAGAGAAGGCTCCGCTACAGTATAACGGCGCCCAGTGTTCATCTATCCTGATCTAACTTCGGCTACTATGAAGAAACACCTGGCTTTTTAAGATATAAAGCAGAAGTGCAGAGTCAGGAAAATTAGATGTGGATTCCGACACCCAGCGAGGTTTGTGGACCAGTTAACAACAACACTGGCATGTTTAACACAGCTGAAAGGTTTCTGAGCCGAGAAGCTGATGATTGGAACTCGGACTTCGTGTCAAGCGGGTAAACAGACTAGATTCCTGTTTTCAACGTTTGTCACCAGCGGTTTCGTTAAGAGACATTTAAACTGTTTTCAGAAACTGAGAGGCCCAAAAATATGCTCCACCTAAAAAACATAGCCTGTCTTCGCTTATCACGCTCCTCCTCCACTGCTGCAACTTTGATCCATGCCTTCATCACCTCTCGAATTGACTATTGCAACAGTATTCTCTATGGCGCATCATCCAAAGTACTTAATAAACTACAGCACATCCAGAACTCTGCTGCTCACCTGCTCACCCAATCCCGCTCCTGTGATCATATTACCCCTGTTCTCCAGAATCTCCACTGGCTCCCTGTGCCACAACGCATCCAATACAAAGCCCTCCATAACCAGGCCCCCTCCTACCTCATCGACCTGCTTCACCACTACACTCCATCCCGTCGGCAGAGCCTTCTCCGTAGCTGCCCCCTCCCTCTGGAACCCTCGCCCCAAACACATCTGAGACTGTACCAATCTCACAATGTTCAAATCACAAATCAAAACTCACCTTTTCAGAACTGCTGTATGTGATGTATGTTGTGTGCTCTATGTTTTTAGTGTGTAGCTTTTATATGTTAATTTTAACGTTTGTAAAGTGTCTTTGAGTACTTTGAAAAGCGCTCTATAAATAAAATGTATTATTATTATCATGCTAAAAACTGGGTGAGGACTGATTTTTTTTTTCTCTCTCAATAATATAGTTCATTTGTGAAGCGGAGTGTGTCTCCCGTGTAAAGAGAGAGGTGGGTAGTTATCCGTTAACCTGGACCGTACTATGGGCCCCGAGTTCAGCTTTAACGTTAGGATCGGGGTATGGAAGCGATGCTCCTGGGTTTGTTCCGCAGGCTGGGTTTTTGTGTTCCTTGGGGTGTTTTTCTCAGCACATATGTTTGTTCAGATTATTGTTTATTCTTTGCCACTGTAATGCAATGGGTTCTTATAAGCAGCAAATATTATACATGTTAAATGATCTGCATAAACGCAGCAATGGTGAAGTTAAAATAATCAGCTGGAATGTACGGGGGATGAATAATCCGTTGAAAAGAGGAAATGTGTATGCACATCTACTTGCTCAAAACTAATATCTGTTTTCTCCAGGAAACACACATTGAGACAACTGCAGCAAGTACTTCGTCCTTCATGGGCATCTCAGGTCCACCAGTCAAACTTTAGCACAAGGTCAAGAGGTGTTGCAATACTGATAGGGAAAAATATATAATTTATCCACACCCCTTTTTTCGGAATCTTTTTAGATGTGTTTTAGATTCTGTCTTGGACAGGCAGCGCCCCCAATCAAGCTCATTTAAGAACAGTGGAACACTCAATAATCTTATGCAGTCATTTGATTTAGTGGATATTTGCAGGCTTCTTCACCCTACGGGAAAACACATTTTTTCAATTTTTTAGCTGTGCACAAATCCTAGTCGAGAATTGATTACTTCTTGTCAGTAGCGGGTTTTACCTACTATGATATACTTATATCGGACCATGCCCCTGTCTCTCTAAATCTTAAATTGAACCACAATTGGGGTATATCAAATTGGCACTTAAATAATGCCTTGTTAAAGGATAAGGAATTTTGCTCCTATCTATCAGATAAAATAGATCTGTACCTAAACACCAAGGAAGTGGCTGGTGTTGATGATTCCATTCTTTGGGAGGCCATAAAGGCGGTTCTTAGAGGCCACATAATATCATATGAGGCAGCAGAAAATAAAGGTTGGTTAACTGAAATAGACAATCAATTAGCTGATCTAGAAGCTTCTTACAGAACAAATCATTAACCAGAATTACTTGATAAAATTAAACAAAACAAAAATGTTTCAAAACTAATATTACAAGTCAGACATTTCATTTAGCTGACGCTTTTATCCAAAGCGACTTACAATAACCATGAGGATACAAACCCAGAATAACAAGAATCAAGAAAGTACAATTTTTTTCAAGAAAGCCAAACTACAAAGTGCTATAGGTATTTATTTATTTAAATTTTTTATTCAAGGTTTAGTCGGAAGAGATGTGTTTTTAGTTTGCGGCGGAAGATGTGTAGACTTTCTGCTGTCCTGATGTCATTGGGGAGCTCATTCCACCATTTATGAGCCAGGACAGCAAACAGTCGTGATTTTGTTGAGTGTTTAGCTCGCAGTGAGGGAGCAACAAGCCGATTGGCAGATGCAGAGCGGAGTGGACGGGCTGGGGTGTAAGGTTTGACCATGTCCTGGATGTAGAATGGACCTGATCTGTTCGCAGCACGGTACGCAAGTACCAATGTTTTGAAACGGATGCGGTCAGCCACTGGTAACCAGTGAAGGGAGCGGAGGAGCAGAGTAGTGTGAGTGAATTTAGGTAGGTTAAAGACCAGTCGAGCTGCTGCATTCTGAATGAGCTGCAGAGGTCGGATAGCACTAGCAGGTAGACCAGCCAGAAGGGATTTGCAATAATCTAGGCGTGAGATCACCAGAACCTGGACCAGAACCTGTGCTGCCTTCTGAGTGAGAAGGGGACGTGTTCTCCTGATGTTGTGCAGCATGTATCTACAGAAACGTGTTGTTGCAGTAATGTTGGCAGTAAGGGAGAGTTGGCTGTCGAGTGTCACACCCAGGTTCCTAGCAGTCTGGGTGGGGGCTAACACAAAGTAATAGTCAGGTCGTGGGTGGGAGAGCCTTTCCCTGGAAGGAAAAGTAGTTCAGTCTTATCAAGGTTAATTTTCAGGGATTGTGAGGACATCCACTGAGAGATGTCAGTCAGACAAGCAGCGATTCGTGCTGCTACCTCTGTTTCAGATTGGGGAAAAGAGAGGATTAGTTGGGTGTCATCAGCATAGCTGTGGTAGGAAAAGCCATGTGAGTGAATGACAGAGCTGAGAGAGTTGGTGTACAGAGAGAAGAGGAGGGGACCCAGGACGGAACCTTGAGGGACCCCAGTAGTGAGAGGACAAGGTTCAGACACAGATCCTCTCCAAGTTACCCGGTAAGTGCGGTCATTGAGGTAGGATGAGAGCAGGGAGAGAGCAGAGCCTGAGACACCCAGGTCCTGAAGGGAGGAAATAAGAATCTGGTGGTTCACTGTGTCAAATGCAGCAGAAAGGTCTTGAAGGATAAGGACAGAGGAGAGAGAGGCTGCTCTAGAAGTGTGAAGTTGCTCAGAGACAGCAAGGGCAGTCTCAGTTGAGTGACCTGCCTTGAAACGAGACTGGTGAGGGTCAAGAAGGTTGTTATTGTGGAGATAGGAGGAGAGTTCATTAAAGATAGCTAGTTTTGGAAAGAAAGGGAAGAAGAGAGACAGGTCTGTAGTTGTTTACTCCAGACGGGTCGAGGGCAGGTTTCTTCAGGAGAGGGTTAACTCTTGCCTCCTTCAGAGAGTTAGGGAAACAGCCAGTTGACAGGGAAGTGTTGATAAGATGGGTGAGAAAAGGAAGAAGGTCAGGAGCAATAGACTGGAGAATGTGAGATGGGATGGGGTCAAGGGGACAGGTGGTTGGGCGGGCGGAGGATACCAAGGTATGAACTTGATTGGGAGACAGGGGGTTGAAAGAGGAAAGTAAAGAGATGAAGATGAAGTAGATGGAAATGTAGTTATAGAAGATGAATTTTGTTTGTTTGTTTATTTATGTTTGTTCGCGTGTGGTCTTTAAATAAAGATGTTAAAACCTGAATGGTTTGTCTCTGGCTGCTGTGGTGAGAGCCCCGTGGCATGGTCTACTGCCACAGTTCCATTATTCACCCTGACCAAACCGGCTTTATGCCTGGTAGACATATGTATTTCAATCTATATTCATAGATATTCATATATATTCAATAATATTTTGTATCCAAAAATGCAGAGGAGGCTGTTGTTACTTCATTAGAAGCACAACGTGCGTTTTGTCAAGTGGAATGGCCCTACATGATGTTTAAACTAGCATTTGGACCCTCCTTCATAAAATGGATTGAGATAATTTATTCACACCCAACTGTCTCAGTTATAACTAATCAAAATGTTTCTCACCCTTTTGCAATTCATCGTGGAACCCGTCAAGGCTGCCCTCTTTCCCTGTTTCTGTTTTCAGTTATCATTGAACCATTAGCTGCTAGCATCAGACAGAACTCTCACATATCTCCCATCGACATGTATGGAGACAAACATCACCTTTCTCTATATGCTGATGACATCCTTCTATACATCTTCAACCCGCAAGTATGGATACCCCACCTTCTAACTCTAATTAATAAATTTAGCAGTCTCTCAGGATTTTCCATCTACTGGGACAAGAGTGAATTAATGCCAGTCTCTACGGTGGTCGATTTGACTTATATTCAGTCCATTCCTTTTCAAAAACCTTTAATAACTTCTCTTATCTTGGCGTGACTGTAACAAAAAATCCAGACCACCTCCTACGATTAAACTGGCAAAACAAAATAGAGCAAATTAAACGTAATATTGACTTCTGGAAAACCCTTCCAATTTCTCTGGTTGGGAAGATAAATGCAATCAAGATGATTGTACTGCCACGCTTTCTCAAACTCTTCCAGTCAATTCCATGTTTTATTCCTCAGTCTTACTTTAAGCAGCTGGATTAATTTATTATATGCCCTTCATTTGGAACTATAAAGCCATCAGAATTTCTAAAAGGCTTTACTCTACCAAATTTTAACATGTATTATTAGGCTGCTCACTTGTCCATTCTGGCATCGTGGAAAAAGGCCCCCCCTTCCACCACAGATTCCCTTCCATGCATGGTTACTCAAAGAAGAATTGCTTTACAAAAATACTTCCTTGCCCGCTCTCCTCAATAGCCCCACTAAAATTAAAAAGTCATATTTTAGTAATAGTTTTGTAGTCGGCAGTTCTTTAAAAATCTGGAAGCAGATAAAACAATACATTAAGGCTCCAAAAATATATGTGGATTCCCCAATTTGTGAAGATCATTCCTTTATTCCTGTCCTGACTGATGCACTTTTTTCCACTTGGAAACGCCGAGGTATCTGTAATATAGATGACCTATATATTCAGGGAAATTTTGCCTCATTTTCAGTTACAAGCTGTTTACAATATCCCTACATCATTTTTTTTCAGATATTTACTATTCCGTGACTATGTCAGGAAGCATATGCTTAACTTTGAAGCCTTGAATGGGCATGGGTCCCTGGAGGCAATAAATTAATTTGATCCAGTTACTCGCGGGGCGATCTCCCATTTTTATCAGATACTACATAACAGTGCTCTGTTAGACACATCGGGACTACAACATGCGTGGTTGAGGAGCTGAAGGTAGCACTAACAGATGAGGTTTGGGACAAATGTTTAAAGAATATACATGAATGTTCAGTTAATGTCAGGCATAGTCTTAAAACGTTACACAGACTATTATTCCAGGGAAAAGTTACACAGCTTTTCTACTGATGTTTCACCTGTTTGTAATAAATGTAATTTAACGCATTCTTTCTGGTCATGCAGTAAACTTTACACATACTGGAAAAAGATTTTGTCTGTTTGTATTATTGCTAAAAAACAATAAACACATATTCAAAAAAATAAAAATAAAAGCCTTGTAACCAGATTCATTTGCCTTCATTCAACATGTTTACTTCATTGAAATAAAGTGTGTATAAAATAAAATCAATATAAAATGAAAACACAAGATCTTATTGTCATATTTCGCTGCTCTAGAGGCATTGGTAAACGGTTTAATAACCTTTATTAAAGCAAATAGTTACGACTTACAAACACTTCATAGAGGAGACGTAAAGTTACTTCTAAATCTACTGTTAGGTTCATCTAAAGCCATTTTCAGACATGACCTGCAGGTAAAATCCCGGAGAAAAGGCTACTGAGTTTACCCGCAATCAGCCTTTCACACATGCACAACACAGCAGGAGGTTCTCTGCACAGACGACTTCACAACAGCAACAAATCCTTTGCATTATTCAGGGTAGAGATGGAGCCGTCGGTGCAGCAGAGACAGGAAGCAATGTATTTCCTGGCTGTGGAGATCACGTGATTTTCTTGACAACACACAGACAGCTCTTATCACCACAAACGCTCTGGACATTTTTATCAGTCTTCTATGTGTTTGACATCGCTTTTTCACCAGGAGATATTTGTTTTCTTTGCATCTGTTGCTTGTGTCATCCCCTGCTGTGTTCACACATTGACTTCTCCTGGATTTCTATGGACATCATATTAGGAGGCCAGGCGGAGAGAGTCCCCAGAAACTGCGGAGCGTTTCACTCCACTCAGACATTTGTCGGAGAAAATACGGACTGCAGGGTTCAGTGCATGTCTGAGGGCAGCTTAACCCTCGTGTTGTTCCTGGGTCGGATTGACCCAGAGTGTGTGTGTGTGTGTGTGTGTGTGTGTGTGTGCGTGCATGCGTGCATGCGTGCGTGCGTGTGATCATCCGCAAGCCCTGGCCAGTCAGGGTAGGGTTAGGGTGACCCAAGGATTGTCATTATCCAATTCTCCTGGGGTAATTGAGACCAATGGATTGTCATTCTCGATTCTCCTGGGGGGTCATTTAGACCCCCAGAGAGGGCGCTGTGGTGCTCTGTGGGGTCATTTAGACCAACACCTGATTCCAATTGTAATCTAGGGGGGTACATTAGACCCACAGAGAAGCCGGTGCGCCATTCTCTGTGTGTCACCTTCCCAGACCATGGCACGATGTCACGTCAGGAGCGTTTCACCAGAGAACAGGTTCTCCAACAGCTATTCTCCTAGCAACCATCCTCTGAACCCAAAGAAGACGCGAAAGAGCCAGACTGAGAAGCGGACGGACAAGGAGATGGAGAAGCAGACCGAGAAGCAGACAGAAAAGCAGACCGAGAAGAAAACAGAGAGGACGGCGACGAAGACGACAACGCCGACTGTGACTACGAAGACGACGACGGCGACGAAGACTACGACCCAGTGGGTGATGCTTCTGTAGATTCGTCATCCTTGGAAGAAGAAGAAGAAGGACAAGACCACGGCGACACAACCACCACCACCACCGGACTCGTGGAAAGAGAGACCTTCCCGTTAAGAAATGGGGAAATAACATGGTCCTCGAGGGCGTGCGGCCGAGAGGAGGGCCGCTGCTCCTCCTCCTCCTCTTCCTCCTCATCTGCTGCGGCTCAAAGCGGGGTCCCCCCAGGCCCCACGATCCACGCGACGTCCCGCACCGGTGACCTAGCCTCGACGTTCCGCCTGTTCCTCACGCCGACAGTAGAGAACATCATCCTGGAGATGACGAATCGGGAGGGTCGTCGAAAATACGGCGACGAATGGAAAGGGATGGACGAGACCAACCTGCGCGCCTATGTAGGGCTGCTGATCTTAGCGGGCGTGTATAGGTCCCGGGGCGAGGCCGCCCCGCCGCCAGCCTGTGTGACGCCGAGAGTGGCCGGGCGATATTTCGTGCCACGATGCCCCTAAAACTCTTCCACACGTACTCCAGCCTGCTGCGCTTCGACGACCGCGAGACGAGACGCACGAGACGAGCCACGGACAAATTAGCGGCCGTGCGAGAGGTCTGGGACGCATGGGTGGCGCGGCTACCGCGGCTACCTCGCCTCTACAACCCGGGGCCCGAAGTGACCGTGGACGAGCAACTGGTTCCGTTCAGAGGTTAGTCTTTTTTTAAAAATTATTATTATGTTATGTTATGTTATGCGGCTGATAGCGGCTGCTAGTCCTCGTCCTCATCTCTTCTCCTCCTCTTTTTCTCCCTAGGCCGGTGTCCATTCCGTCAGTACATGCCCAGCAAGCCGGCGAAATACGGGATCAAGTCATGGGTGGCCTGCGATGCAAAATCCAGCTTGGAAGATGCAAGTGTACACCGGAAAGCCGAGCGGCGGACGCCCAGAACGGAACCAGGGGTTGCGGGTAGTGCTCGATGTAACGGAGGGACTGCACGGTCGTAACGTCACGTGCAACAATTACTTCACCTCCGACGAACTCGCGCGGCAGCTCCTGGAGAGGAAGATCACCGTGGTCGGCACGGTTCGGAAGAACAAGCCCGAGCTCCCGACCGGGCTGCTCACGGTCAAGGGAAGAGAGGTGTTCTCATCCAAGTTCGCATTCACGCCCACCGCCACTCTGGTGTCCTACATCCGAAAGAAAAACAGGAATGTGGTGCTCCTGAGCACACGGCACGCCGAGGCCGACGTCAGCGGCCGCGAGGACGGGAAACCGGTCATCGTCCGGGACTACAACCGCAACAAAGGTGGCGTGGACAACCTAGACAAGGTGATCGGAACGTACAGCTGCAGGAGGATGACCGCGCGCTGGCCCCTGGTCGTCTTTCACAACATTCTCGATGTCTCTTCCTACAACGGATATGGAGAGTGATCAACCCAGACTGGATGCCGGGCAAGCAGAACAAGCGGAGGGTGTTCCTAGAGCAGCTGGGAAAGGCTCTCGTCACTCCGTTCATCGCACGAAGGGAGCGTCCACCGTGGTTGTGAAGGCTGTAAAAGCCGCCGCCGCCACCGCGCAGAGAGCTCTTGACCACGACGACGACGACGCTCGACCCGAGTGTCCGGCCTCCTCCATAGCCCTAGCAGCAACCCCGCTCGGGGCGAGTAAGAGGAAGAGGTGTCAGATATGCCCCAGGAAAAAGGACTGTAAAACTCACACCGTGTGCCGCGGGTGTAACAAATACATCTGCAAGGGCTGCTCACTTGTCTATTGCCCTACATGTGCGTCCTAATATGGGGTGGGCTATGTGAGGGGGCCAACAGCCGGGGGAAGCAGGGACAACACAAGGGTGAGGGGGTCAGTAGGTACCCTCAAAGTATGAAAACAGTCACTCCACAAACTTTTTCACTCAGTCCATTCTAAGAAATATGTTATAGAAACGTCTCGTTTCGTACTTCCTCCCTTGTATGATGTCATACGGGATTGCACACGTCTCTCAGTCCCACCCAGCCGGTACCTGTCCAGTCTCCGAACTCACCACCCCCGCTCCCCACCACCACCACCCCTCCACACCGAACGCGACACCAAGCAGACTTGTTGCTGAGCTAGCAGCTTGTTAGCTACCAGAGGCTAACCACAACAAACAACACTGAAGAAACACCGCAGCGTGGAGGGATGCAAGGAAGAGAATGTGTCCGTGCACATTCCTCCTCAGAACGTTACTGTTTGAGTCCAGCGGTTACGCTTTATTTCTTCTGACATGCCGTGTTGCTGTGCTCACTACGGAGTAACGTCTTTTGAAACTCCATTGTTAAACTCTGTACTGTAACTCGGGACGATACTCTTACATTGCCCAACTGTCCTACTAAAACTTGAAGATGGTGTAATTCAGAAACATCCTGTTGTAACCAACTGTAAATATGTGGCTGGTCTTCTATAGTGGTATCCAAACATAACGTGACTTTCAGCTGTGTTTACGGCCAGAGATCGTCAAATGTGCCAGAATGAGACTGGTGATAGGCCTGGTCGCGTGTCACTCAAAGTGCAGTCAGCCAATCAGAGGAGAGGCTCAAGAGGCAGGCGAAAACAGCCTGTTCTGTCTGCAGCTCCAGAGAGAGGCAGAAGAGAGGACATGGAAATACACAATGCAGCAGTTTTTTCGACTTTAAACCAATGATATATCATCTTAGGGGTACTAATACCTCAAATTAAATCCCAGAAAGGTGTAAAATATGGGGCCTGTAAGTAACGAAGTAACTGTGGTGTGGGCCTTATTCAACAGTCATGCAAAAAACCCTCATCTTTCCTTTACATTGACAAGAGGGTGGACAAAATACTGGAAACCTTGGTCCTCCACAATGATCATTCAGGTGACTCAACCTCTACCAGTGGTGGCTGGTTAATACAGGGCGCTTGGGCACCGCCCCCTTCGACATAAAATTGTTAAACATGATTTAATTATATAAAATTTTACTCTTACAATGCTCCTGGTAGACTGTAAGCGCCTGTGGGAATTCAATATCAGTTGTTCTCAAATTGTATTTGGTTAATTTCTGTCTAAATACATAATACTTCCTGGTGCTGGGTGCCAGCCAAATGGATGTGAATGTGGGTCCTGAAAGTTTTGGCAACTAAGGGACCTGAGGCTGCTCTTTAATTGGTTGTTGCAAAGTGCAGAGACACTCCCACTTTTACTTACAGCCAATAGGTATTGATTTAAGTTTTTTTAATCTAATGTGATTGGTCGAACCTCGATGCCATCTCAGGTAAATCAACGTCACTGAGTTACTTCCGCTGGGAGCTGACCTGCTTCAGGGGAACTCTGGGAAAATCCGGTCAACTCCCTAACAAGAAAAAAAAGAGGAAAAAGAAGCTTGTACCCGGTAAGTAATGGATTTTATTGCTTCCCCTGTTTGCTGTTTCAAAGTATCGGCACAGAGGTACAGTGGACAACAATGGGGGTGCGAGACCTAAAACATCTCTCTGAATTGTGTGTTATGTTGTTTTTGTTGAGTCTGGTCCAGTTTGTTTGCCCCCCCAATAAATGTTATCACCAGCCGCCACTGGTCTCTACAGGTTTCAGCAAAAACTAAACATTACAAAATTCATCATGCAGGACCGTTGTATTTGGCTTAGCTTAAAATGGTTGATAAACAATGAGTTTAGGTTTCGCTGATAATTCAGTATCTGCAGACGTGACATTAGCTCTCATCAAGAACCACAGTGAATAACACCACTCAGGAAAGTATTTCCTAATCATGTTCCTTTACGTCTCTCCAGTTGTTGCTTGCGTTGTTTGTTCCACAGAAGTTCTCTGGAGTCACCTGTCAGAATTTTCTATAGAACCTGTTTTACGAAGGTTGACTTATTCTGATAGGAACATACACAAAGGTTGCAACATGCAGCTCAAATAAGAGAATAGCAGAGGGCCCCCTCGGTCTCCCCACTGTGGAAAGGGCTTCTTTAGAACTTTCTTCAAACAGTGAACCCTCTCACACTTAATGATTATTATAACTAATCTCCTTATATCTGGTCAATGGTCATAATGAAGTTTTCTTTCCATCACAAAATAAAAACAAAAGATGGAATATTTCATTTCTTCTTTATTACAATGGTTCTGACTTCAACCACACAAAATACAATAAAACATCAACCACTACCAGTGTATGACAGACAGAAATGATCAAAGCATATAAAACTCAAAACAGATTTTTAAGAGGATGGAAGGAGGAGTATAGACTGGTTGATGTTTAGGTGATGGTTTTCTTGGGTCTGCCTCTAGATCTTTGGGCTAGTCCAGGTGTGGTCTGGGTCCCCATCTCCACAAGACTGGATTTAGAGTCACCCTGTTTTCCACTGTTGGGCGCCTTTCTTGGTCTAGGATTCTTCTTGGGACTCTTCACTCTATTCACTTCTAAAAAAAAAAAAAAAGACACAAATTACAAAAAACTGACACTTCTTTTTACAATTTATATATTTCAGCTTGTGTCTCGGCCTATCACAAAAAAAAATCGTCATCAATTTAAGACTTTCATTCCAAAGATATCATAAATACATATATATATACATCATATCATAATAGCATAACAATGCAAATACACTGGATGGGATGGTCATGCTTTAGATGAGCTTTTAGGTTTGCATTCTGTAAGGCTGGTATTCTAGCGTTCCATCTAAGATTGTGTGTGTGTGTGTGTTTGTGCTTGTCTCTATTGGTCTTCAAACACAAACTGACAATCAAATTAATTTGATTTGCATTGTGGACACATGCATCTCACACTGCCTCAGAATATGATCTGAGTAATTGGATCTGAAATATGACCTCAATTTAGGGCCCTGCGATATGAAAAAAAATCATATCGCGATAATTTTGTTCATATCAGTCAATATCGATATAAATCAAATCAGCGCCACTGCACTGAGGCGCATTACTCTGAGCAGGTCAACAAGTAACTCTGCTTCTCTGACGTTTTCTTATCAATCACTTGGAACTTATCTTTATAAAAACCTGCTGAATTCATATTTATGTTACTGGATAAACGGGCCGTTGCTTCTTCTGCAACAATGAAGTTAAAACACTGTGTTGCATCATAATCTGAGGAAAGAACTTCTGTCTCCGGAAGAGTTTGTGTGTGGTGTGAGAGTGTGAGTGTGTGTCTGCTCGTCTCTGTCCCTCTTCACACACAAACTGATTATCACATGTATTTAGTTATTAATCCATGATGTCGGATCATGAATCCAGATTGTTCCAGTCGCTTTTACTCTGATGTCCTGACTGTGCGCGTCACATTATGTCTCATGTTGTGTAGCAGGTTTAAACATGTTTCCCATAAACTCTAGAGTAAATCAAACAAAGTGTCACCTTCCGCCTTTTGACTTTAAAGGGATTGTTCACCTGAAAATGAAGAGCTGGTGTCATCCAAGCGTCCGTAAGCCCCGACATTCCAATTCAACTTGAAACGGCGTCATTTACACCATGTTTTTAGGCTAAACGTCCTCTGATATCCTCCTCTGATATCATTCACACTCGCACGCGCACACGCTCTCACCCACGGGCATGTGTGGGGTGCGCGTTAGCATCGCTGCTTCCGCTAGCATCGCTACTTCCAGTAGCAGCCTTTTAGGCTTAAAATATGGTGTTAATGACGCTGTTTCGGGTCAAATTTGAATGTAGGGCTAACAGTCACTTGGATGACACCACAGGAGCAGTATGGAGAGATTTAATGTTTTTTTTCTGTTGTTTTTTAACGTTTGAAGAATTGATCCCCAGTTACTTCAATTGTATTTGATTTGGCTGCAACGCTGTTTACCCCCTGACACAAGGGGACTCAAACACATTTTTCTGTGAACTATCCCTTTGAGAACTCGACAATAAAGCGGACCAAACCATGAAAACAAAAGAACCCGACCCACACATCTTGTTTCTGCAGTGGAAAAGGAATAAAGATTAACAGCAAATATACAATATGACATCTGATCACACCTTTTTTCTTTGTGACTTTCTTTTTCTTTGTGGAACTTCCATCCGTCTCACTCTCCTCATCTGCTATTTTTCTCTTGGCCGCCTTCTGGAAGAAGAGGAAAAGAAGAATTAGGTGGTGACCGTGTGCATACTATATGTCCACATTAAAACCTATACCTAAGTTGGTCATGTACCATTTGGTGCTGCACCTGCTCTTGGGAACTAGATTCATATAAAAGCATTTATTTTCCTCCGTTAAGAGTTAAACGTGTTTAAACTAAGTGTTTTTTCCATTTCCAATAAAACATCAGATCACTTGTTCAACTGCTTTGACCACAACAAACAAACACTGGCTTCCATAAATTGTTTACATAAAGTGTGTTTTAACTGTGGGTTCAACAAAAGTGAAGGTTTCCTAGAAAGACAGGAAAGAGTTTTCCACACAATATGACTAAATTATTTCTGCTCTGAAATCAGAGCGAGTCAGAGAGAAATGGTGGCTGTTCAGAGAGTTTTGCACTTAATAAAGACAATCAAGTCCTCCTCCAGCCTGAGCCATTTATAAAGTCTGAACTATCACTCACCCCCTGCACCTCTTTTCAGTTTTGCCTTTATTTTGACAATTGCTACCTAGTGAACACCATGTGGCGCCTGCTGAGGAGAACAGATTGACAGGATAATTATATACAGCAGGAAACAAATATGACTGGCCTGTGAATAAAGTAAATGTTAGCGTGTAAACCTATGAGAATACGCATATCTGCTCAGTGCTGTTAATGTTTAAGTTACAATCCTACAGATTTCAGCAACATGCAGCTTTAGCCTCAATCTTTGTGTGTAGTCTTCAATTAATCGTTAAGACTGTTTTGCAGGGTTTTCATTACATAGGATTGATCAGATGGAGGTAAGAGATAGATTTTGAAATATAATTTTACACTTACTTTCCTACATCCACTCTACTTTTGTCAATATTTGTTTTTGTTTATGACAATAAAGAAAACTGTTGTCATTTTATTAATATTTTTAACTGTTACAACAAAGGAAAACACCAAACTCTTATGAAGAGGAGAACAAAATACATTGGCATGTGTAGGCCTACTTTGAAATAAATTAAACACAGAACTATGCTTTTTCGCTCATCTCCAGCTTGGTACTTTTCAGCAAATGCTGTGTGCTTGTTCTGGAAATGTCTTTCAACATTACATTTTTTGTTGTTTGCTAATTTCTCGCCACATATCAAGCATCCAGGTAAGCCAGCATCGTTGGCAGTGAAAGCAAATTAATCTGTCCACGCAGAATTAAACTCTCTATTTTCCTCCCAGACTTTTCTTTTTTGGGATTTATCCATGGTTAGCCTACCGAGGCTGGGGATTGGAAACTCAAGATTAGCCACCCGCACGAAAAAGCGCCGGGCCGTAGACGTAATAGGATGTAGCTCGGTACAAACCAACTGCAGCTTCTGCTCTGATCAAGAAGCTGCAGCGCTGATCTCTGAGCAGCTGTGACCAGAGAAACTCTGTGTTTTCACTGTTTCCACTGTTAAGAAGCAGCCGGTAAGCAGTGGTGTATAAAGTACTTGAAAGCCATACTTGAGTAAAAGTACAGATATCTTACCTGAAAGTGACTCCGGTAAAAGTAAAAGTCACCCGTAAGAAAATGACTTGAGTCAAAGTCTTAAAGTAGCTCATATTAAATGTACTTAAGTATCAAAAGTATCTGGTGTTGAAATGTACTTAAGTATCAAAAGTAAAAGTACAAGTACCAAAATTAAAAATGCAAAGCGCTTTTTATAGTCTATACAGACACAAAACAACCCCAAATTGTTCTCTTCAGGATTTATTTCAACTGACTGAAAAATTATAACAAAAATATACATATACTGTATAATTTTACAAATTTTGAACCCCAGATGCTGAGGTTCAAATAGTAATGGACTAGTGCATCTGAACTTCTAGGGACAACAAAGAACCAACAGAATAAACAAGTGCCTCTTGTGTCTGCCTAAGAACACTAATAGACCACAGTATAACATGGCGGAGCGCCGAGAAGATGATCAAACTTGACTATCTAGAGGAAGTTAAACTCTTCACAAAGTTTCTGAAGGTGAACCTGCGGAGGGATCATTACCGGTACAGCCTGCTCGACCCCGGTTGACCAAGGCAGCCCGACCAACCTCCGGACGCTTAGGGTCTCGTGCTGACCCCCCGACGGCAAACACGCCGCCGGGCCATGCGCATCTCCTGATGCAGGGGGCACGCGAGTGAGCGAGAGAGAGTTGCACCGTGCGTAAAGGCGCGCGTTGCGCCAACCTCCGCACGCACGCAAACGCTCCTGGTATTTCCTGACGGCCTGATACGATGATGCTTTAAAAAATTTACGTGACGTTCACTCACGTTCGTCATATGAAAACTGATTCATTAATGATTCAACCAACAGTGCTCACGCCCTTGTATGTTGCTGCTACTGTTGTGGAGGGCAGATAAAGTGGCTGCGTTCCGAACGATAAAAAAACATTTCCTCATCCTTCTTTAGCAGGATGGTCCAGACGGCTGGTTACCGGCCAGACAACGAGCCAAACTACCAGTGAGCTCCCAACCACGGAGCCGAGATTCTGGCCACTTAGGAAGGTAAGACATTGCTTTTAAATGCTGTATAAACCAAGTTTATAATCTAATAATTCCAGAAATCTGTCTGTGTGGAATTAATATCTGTGGAACCCATACTTCATACTTGGCATGAGAATTGTTAAGGGCCCAAGGAAGTGGTGTGTCAAATGTGGTGCGATTCGTACATTCGATATTTTAAATTTGAAAAAACTTTGAATAAATAGGCGACCAGTGCTCTGTAGCAGCAGCAGCTGGGAATCATCAATGTAAATGAAGTTGCCATTCATGCCAACAGTGTGTTCACTGCAAGGGCAACATCAATTGAATCTCAAGTTCGGGGTTCTCTGTACTGAGGCCAGCAGCAGGTCTTTACCCTGCCACAGCTCAAATACTGCAGATCAGTACAACTTCAGAGAGAAAGCTGCAACCAGCCTTACAACAGGCCAAGCAAACAGCTTATTCCAAACAAATGTTCGTACAGGCATTACACTAGTTGCTATAATTACTATTAATAACTAGGGCTGCAAGAAGGACTGTGCGGGCCCTAGCACTTGCAATCTCAGGACCTGATGCGGCAATGGGGGAGGGCGGACAGGGACCGGTCGAAACGGCTCGGTGTTGCATGCATTTTGTGCATTGCTGGAAGGATAAACTCATCACTTCCTGCTTCTGTCACGCAGCACTGGACCGCACCCACTAATCACACATTACGGTCAAAGCCATCAAGTGTAGACCACACCATGAAAATTTCATGTAAATCGAATTAAAGTTGTATAATGAGGCTTACTGCCTTTTGGCTGTAGGTGGTGCTATCACTATCACTACATAGAGACTAATGATCTGTTCAGTTCGGGGCTCTGATGAAGCCTGAGAAATTAGGGGCCGGTTGGAGAATGTACAGTGGAGTTACAACTTTATTTTCACGCTGATCAGTAGGTATCTACGCCATCACTATCACTACATATAGACTAATAGATCTGTTCACCTGATCAAAGGTGAGAATTTTGGTGCTGATGTCCCACAGTTAATCAGTATGTGGGCGCTATGACCCTTTGTTAATATTGACATATGGAGCTGTTCAGGATTGGACTATGATCACGTGAAGGACTTTTGGTGCTGATTGGACAATGCACAGTGGAGTTATGATAACTTTGTCTCCTATGGCAAAAGACCAACCTTTGCCGCACCTCAATGTTTAAACCAAGTGGCAACCTAGCATGACGTCACCTTGGTTTCTGTACTCCCGTTTTGAAGCCGAGAGCTTCGAGATTGAATCAGCGCCATCTTGATTGTTTGGAGCCCGGTGGAGGGGGACGTTACCATATTTGGATAAAAGGGAGGAGCTGGGTCTGACCTGACCTCCAACTTGAGGTGTGTAAACACACCCACCTACACCGGCTACTCGCCACAGCACCTGTCTGCGCCGAGAATTAGCAGCTAACACAGTTAGCTTCGATCATCTGATTTCAGAGTTTTTTTTAACACTGCTTTAAGCTGCAGAACATGAAGAGACGTCAGAACAGATGTGAGCTGCTTCATGAACTGTGATGAATTATTTGCTTCTGGACTGACTGTTAAACTACACACTGTTAAACATATCAAATGTAAGAGCAGCTTGTGTTCCTCCAGTCTTTGGACTTTACTTTTATAGTAAACAGACGACTGCATCAAGAGCTGCAAGATTAATATAAAATCCAACTTTTGTGCTTTCTCAATTCTAACATTTCTACTGTAAATTATAATTACTAAATATTAAGCACTAGATTATTCTTCCTTCAGTGAAGATCATGTTTACCTTGATCCACAACTATATTACATTTTTTGTTGAATTATAAATTAATGTAGTTTAATGTGCAATAAAGTTATCTATGAAACTCAGTTTTATTACTCATGATTGTAATGAGCACATCTGGTAAAAAGTCACAGCAGTAACATGCACAGTATTATATCAATCAAGCAGACACGCCCCTAAATTTACAGCTTTTTAGACTCTAATATCTAATTAATTACGATATTATTTTCAGTTGGACCACCAGATCTCTGATAAGGACAATAACTAGCGAATGAGACCACAATCATCCGTGGGTTATTTTGTTTGACGGAGTATTTCATGGGAGAAATTGGCGTTTTTTGAATGGCATTCTATGGAGCCAGAGATTGTTTGAAGCCAGTCGGAGCCAGCCCCTGCTGGATCTCTGCGGAAGTACACTTTTAAGCACTTCCGCTTAGGCTTCTTCTTTTGGAGCCGGAAGCTAGCCAGGAGCAGTACATCAAATAAAATTAAGCGAGGCAGTCTCAAAGATTTCCCTATACCCAAGTTGTTGTCTATCTCAGTGTGCTTGTGCTGACCTTAGCAGGAAATGATACAGCTCCGTTGGCAGGAGCAAACTCAAGCTTGCCATCATCTTTGGACTGGATGCTCTTCAGTCCGGACAGCAGGATGGAGCGCAGCTTCTCGTACGGTGGTTTGTCTTGGTATCCCAGAGATTTAATCTCCTCCATGAACTTCTGAATTTCATCTGCAGCTCAACAGAAAAACACAGTGATGCACTGGTTCATTATAAACTGAAATCTGACTATTAGCTACTTGCTTCTATGTCAGTATCAGCAACACCAGACATGCTCATACAGTTCAGGTATGTCTGTTAGATATTTTCTGTCTATTTTGGTGGCTGTGGATTTAGAGTTAGTGTTGATTTGTGACACATTTCCAATTTCCAATTAGCTAGTGAAGTTCTTTAGAGCATGATTAATTATGGAAGACTAAGTAAATAACCCTGACTGGCCCTGACCATCTCTCTATTCATGTTACTCTTCATGTGTTTGTGTCAGAACACCGTCTTCGCCATAATGTGTAGGGCTGGTCGCAGCATCGTTTTAGCCTTGACACAAACACAGATGGAGTTGTAACCAACAGTTCAGTTGTGCTCAACAGAGCAGAAGGAAGGAGGTGTGACTCTTGTGTTTGTCTCCTCTGCCTGAACTGACACACTGCCTGCAGGTCAAAATGCCAACATTAAAATGGCAACTGTTACCACAGCAAGACAACAAATGTCAAAGTCACCATTTATAGCCACAGCAAACAGTGTTTACTGCAGTGTGCGCTATTGGAATTACCATCCAAATGAGAACCAAGTAGGTCTGAAAGATTATAATTAGATCACACTGCAGATAAATGAATGTTGTCGTTTACTTAAGTATGACTAAAGCCTTTGTGTGCGTGTGTGCATGTTTGTCGAGTATGGTGAGGTGCTTCGGTCTTAACCTTTTCTGATTAATGCTGCTGCGGTACGAGTTTGACCCAGTTGTCTGTTGAGTTATCAGCTTGGAAGAGACACACACAGACAGCTCGGAAAAACAAACAGTACTTAACTGCCGGGCCACTCATCCGATTAGTAGTGATTTTTTACTGGTTCTGTTAATGGCTATGACAGATCTACACTCAATCTTGTACTTGCCCCGTGTGTGTGTGTGTGTGTGTGTGTGTGTGTGTGTGTGTCTCTCTGTCTGTCTGTCTGTGTGGGTGTGTGTGTGTGTGTCACCTGGCTTGTCTTGAGCAGAGAAACACTTGTTCATAAACTGTGAGATGTTTTCTTGACACCTGTAAGACAGAAAGATTGAAACCTGTCATTTTAATTTACTTGAAAGGTAAAACTGCCTTTGTGGAGGTGTCTCAGTGAGCCCCTCCAGGTGAACCAGGGAGAGCTGATTGGCACAGCTGAGAGTAGTTGGCCAATAACAATTTCAGTGTTTATCACCTGAAAACAGCCTGGTCAAACACACACTGCTGATGATGTCCTTTGTGAATATCTCAACTACCATTTCTTATGTACAATGGTCCTGCTACTGCAGCACACAACAAAACCACAGTCAGAGAGGGAGTGTGTAGTGAATGCAGGTGCCACTCTTTCACCTAAGTTTGGAGTCTCTGACGTAGATGGGGTCCTGCAGCTTGTCCTCCCAGGGCAGCCGACCACACAACCACTGAACCATGCAGTAGCACAGGATCTCCAGGTCACTCCGCCTACATGCAGCTGGAGCCAACAACCAAATCAGCAGCAGCGTACACCATCTTCACTTTCATTTTTGCCCGTACATTAGTAGCAAAGCCAATTCTTGGAGAGGAAACATGCTGTTATTCAACTGTAAACACCAACACATGATCTAAATCTAAGGGTTAGGGTTAGTTAGGGTAATACAATTGTAGCTTATAAAAATGTTAAAAAATTTGAACCCTTCTTTCCAAAAATAAAATTAGAATATTAATCTCATTGCTGTGTTGGGAGTGACATCAGCTCTCTACTATATAAAACAGTACAGAGCTATAAAACCTTCTTTTTCTTAAACTTCTTATACTTTGAGGAGATATACCTGACTAATACAAATACTACAAGATTCAGCTTCTAGGTAGAGCTAAGAATGTTAAACCCTATGTGACCTTCCTTTTACAATCAAAGATCTGGCTACCTTGCCTTTATAATCAGTAAATGGGCACATTAAACTACTAGTAACCCTAATACCTACATGCTCCTTTATGGGCGTCGATGCTCGTGAACTCAATGGTACCATCATGACATCTCTTGGGGTCTTCCTTGTACTCTTTGAGGACACCATCAGGAGAGTACCTGTACGCCAGCCCATAATCTACTAAGTAAACCTACAGTTCACAAAAACATAAAGTCAGGCATGCATACAGACATGCGCAAACCAAGAGCAACGTCACATTTAACACTAATACATTTACACATATACATCTAGAATGATTCCAGGAATCACACTAAAAATAGTCTCATCTTTAGTCAGAGATAGACAGGATGTTTAAATTCTCTTAGCACAAAGCCAAAAGCAGGAGCAGCAGATGATTCCAGGCTTTTGCATTATAGTGATACCCTACACTTGGTAACTGGCTTTAATAAAGAATCATACTGTAATAAAATCAAACAGACATTCCAGTAAAGCTTCAGAAACAGCATAACTACAAACATGCATAATATTTAAATCCAGAGGGACCACTTTTAAAAATGTATAAATAGCTCCTTAATAATACCACCAATTATATATTAATAATCTTCAAATTAAATAGCCTATATACCCCTGCCCTCACCTTGTTTGCTAGGCTCCTCCTCAACAAATGGATATAATGATCTTAGAACACAATCCCCCCCCCAGCCTTTATGGAACAGAACTGGGGTTAGAGGAGCGCCTTAGTTTTCCGACATTAAAAAATACAGAAGAACATTACCCCTAAATGGAAACCCAATGTGATTTTAATCATGTGCTTTGACTTCGACTGACCTGGTTGGGATCAGTGTCACTCAACATGAGGTTAGATGCTTTAATGTCAGCGTGCACATACTCATGGTCATGGATATACTCCAAAATATCCAGCTAAACAAGAAAAAGAAAGCAAAATATTTTATATGAAATGTTAGTGCAAAATACGTATTTGGTGTATGTTATTTTGATTTTTCTAGTGTTTACAAACAAGGTATTAACATTTGTTCTGTATATGGATACATCTATAAGAAAGAGGCATGTTACACACAGAATGCATCACAAAAAAAATGTAATTGGATCTGCTCGACCATGACGGGATGTGTCCTGCTCGCACTGCGACAGGATCTCAGCCAAGTGTGAATGACATCTGTACAGTTTGGACATTCCTATTCTTAGGAAATTTGAGCGGTCAATTGGCACTTTCTCTTTTTCTCTCCTGCTATTTCAAGATGCCCATCAAAAAGCTACAGAGGAGTTCTGTCTCTGCAAAATACAATTATGTGTCAGTCTACGACAGGGCTGGGCAATTAACCGAAAATGTATCGAAACCGACATTCATAGCCTCTAACAGACTTAATTTTGCTCATGTTGGTTAATTCGGTTATTACTTTCCCCAATGCGTGCATTCACGAACTGTCGGGTTTCCGCTATGTTCATTTTGCAGCGGTGGCCTGGGGACCTTTTACCGTGCCATATTACTCTGCTGCATGTCCTCCCTCCTCACTCCCCCACGGATCTGTGCTCACTTTACACTCATCAGAAGTTATTAGGACACGTACAGGTCTTGAAGTTGTATTTGTATTCGTCTGATTCCCTCCAGAGTTTGAGACATGTATTTAAACACATTGAAAAAAACGTCATGAGATGTAACGTGACAGATCGTTAGCGAGGTAAAAGTTTGAAATAATCGCGATATTGATCTGAAGTCTTATCGCCCAGCCCTAGTCTATGACATACTTGTGTCAGATGACGGTCATGTCACCTGAGCATCCTGCTTGCAAGCATCTTGTCTTGCTCTGATTGGTGTGTTACAGTATGACTAATGTTACCACAGCAATGCCTTTATGTAATTCACTGACTGTCTGACAGTGAAGCTTACGGACTCATCACACAATACAGTTATTTTCATTAATGCAATGTGGAAGAAATTATAGAGGTTGACAACCAATACTTCAGTAAATGGGAATAACACTGTTTCCCTTGTGGCTTTACTGTGCAGAGAGGAGGATTACTGGCTGAAGCGATCAAGTTGCTGTGTTGTACATGTTGTGGAAACACCAGGGGGAAGCCAACGGGAGAGGAGAGAGAGAGAGAAATACTGGCTGAAGTAACTACAACTGCTGCGGTGATTGGTGAACGTGTTGTGGAAGAGCCGGAGAAGCCCGTGCCGTTGTGTGTGGGTCCCCAAACAAACCGGCTCCTACAGGAGCATTTTCTAGGTGACGGTCAATCCAGCGGTACTTGAGGCTGAGCAGTGACTGGTTTGATCACTCGCTAGCTTTGGCTGGTGCAAGAACAATTTTCAGCGCTGATTGAATGACGCGCCTTTGTCTCACGCGAATTTGATGCCCGAGTTCAAATATTTCAACTCAATCGTGGGCCGTGTTTGAAACATCAAACCCCCCAAACGACACCTAGGGCTCTTGACGCAAATTTAGAGGGGACTTTGCATTGACTTTTTATGTAATCTCGATGCACATCAAATTCGCGCCGCGTTCGGTTAAACACACCTTTGTTGTCATCATTAAATAGCAAGTTAATTCCTGTGTCCATTTGCAGGCACAACAGCTTGTCAATTGAATAGTCCCAAGAAGCCTTTGACCTTTAATTACATTAACCTGTTTTGTGCCACACTTAAATGCAGTTCCCTCTCGTTTGCAGTGCTCAAGCAAAATTAAACCATCTGATCATGGAATAACCAACCAGACAAAGACCAAGCTGCAGAACCAGTTTTCTGGGGAACCTCTTTCCACATTCTTCAAACTTTTTCTGCAGGTCTGTGCCAAGCCTGTCAATAACCATGAACCTGTACCTGGGAAGCACAAAGAGGATGTGTTTAATATTTGTGAAGTGTCAGATAAAAAAGCAGTAGAAACACAGCACTGTACTGCTCACTGTTGTGATGATTAACCCATGATTAGTTTCTCATGCCAGAGAAAAAAAACTCCTTTTTAATGGTTTATGAAAGGCTTTGAGTCTTCACGATCAGTTTTCAACTTCTTACAAATGTTTTCACTTACAATGAGAAATCATGTTTAATATACCTATCAAGTTATTTCTTTTACTAAACACATGTAAATCATCATGTCCCCTCTCTTACTACAGTGCATGGCTTGATTAATTGTTATCCAATACTTTACTAAATTAAATCTTATATTTTACTTTGTAAACATGTGTTTGGTGTTCTACAAGGTAATGTATTTGATTTCTCAATTATACATGGCTAGTTTATAAAATATTTTTGGGGTTCAAACTGAATATTTTGTATCTGGTGAAACAGCAGCACAGTAAGAAGCTCATTTACATTTAACTTCTGAAATTTGATCAGGAATGGTTATGTGAGATTTTCTGGTTTAAATCTTACCTTTTCCCTCCTCTGTCATGCAGACCTGAGCCCCAGTACCTGGGAACTCCCAGATTTTTCAGCTTGTGAGATCTCATCCAACTTTGGACTGCAGGACAAGAGAAAATACTGAATCTCTCCATCAAATCAGCGTGGTTACTGAAATTTCCTGTGTACAAGGTAACTGGTGCCGGTGTAAGTGGGTGATGGCTGTGATGCTCAAAGTAATAAGAGTAAATTTCTGTGGGGGGAGCCGGGCAGCGAGGCTGCAAGCTAATCTGCTGCTGGGACAAATATATTTACCAACAACACGAGATTCCAGCATGAATAAAATATGAGCCTTTGGTTCCTTAGTAATATAACAGTTAATTGTCAGGGGAGATTGACATTTGGATTGTTATTATATAAAATGCAAAGCTGTGGCCTGGGGGCCAACAGCGCTTCCACCAAATGCTTCCGTTCCTCTGTAGGGTCCCCTACGCCTCTGCTACAAGACTGTCTTTTTTAATTAAGAAAGTTAGCTTTCTTTTATTTGTTTGCCCTGGTGGTGAGAGACTGTTGTGCTATGATTACAAGGCTAACTTTGGTGGCATACTTTCTCTTCCAACTACACCTTGGTTAAGAAGATGATGTCTAATAACAATTGTCAACTCATGTTTATATAAAAATAAATATATAAAGAAAGAAAAAGTTAGCTGCACTTATATATTGCACTTACATCTAGTACTTGTAATTTGGCTTTTTTAAAGCTAATTGTACTTACATGATTGTTGCTATTCTGGGTTTGTAAGGCCTTTTTTGAGTGTGAGGACATTACTTGGGCCGTTCCTCATTTTTTAATGGGCTTTTTGACAGTTAAGACTTGGGTATGGTTAGGGTTTGGCATTTAGATGGATGGTTAAGGTTAGGGAAAGGGGCTAGGGATATATTATACCAATAAGCGTCCTCAATAAGATAGAAGTACAAACATGTGTGTGTGTGTTTGTGTATAAAGAATTATAATTTGGCTTACTCAGCTCAGGCTTAGCAGCTCGCATGTAAAACTTGAGCTCTGAGAACAGAGGGCCATTTTCACTGGGCTCCTGTGGACGAAATACAAAGTACATTTATGTCTACATTCATTTTAACTACCAATAACTGGTACTTACATAGACCAACCGATGTATCATCTCATGTCTTTTTGTAAAAGCTGCACATGGATACACTGTAAAGACTGAATACAACAGTATATGGGGTAGCTGTATATGTGAATGCATATGGTTACAGTGATATATATATAATATCGAAATCTTTTGGAACATAATTAAAATAACCTGAATGTATGTCTGTTTTTGAGCTCATCAAGCAAATGAAATACTCACAAACCAACAAATCATCACATTGATGTGAATATCATTTAACATCCAACATTATTTATAGGACACATTTTATAGGACGCATCTTTGCACACTGCAAAGATGTAGTGTGCTTGACATTGAAGTGCATGCAGCAACGATAACATATGAGCAATCATGTGGCTGGAAGAGAGTTACAGCCCCATCAGGTTAGGTTGATGCACAAAGCACAGAACATAGGAGTAGCAGCCGACAGCAGCACACATGTTAATGTTTGAATAATTTCTCTGGGAAAGTGATATATATCGTTATGTCGCACAGTCCTACTATTGTTCAAACTGACTTAAAATGACTTAACAGTCTGTTCATGAGCTAACGTGTGTGGTTTAAGTTTGAATGATTTACTGAACTGCTGTTATTTTTTCATACATGGCTATTTCAAAGCTCTGTTAAGCAATCGACACAATCTTCAAACCTAGGTTCAACAAATAAAAGCCCTATAATGCAGTTGGATATAAATCATTACAGTAACTAAATTAACATTATACTTTGTCTTTGAAGACAAATGACCAAACAGTGATGCTGTGAATATTGTTTCAATGAAAGAGATCAGCAACCATTCCGGGTCAGAAAAAAAAATCAAATGATTAAAATGATCTGGGTGCGATTCTGACCCAGTTACTGACCACTGCTGTAGTTTATCTGAGAATGTAGAAGAGGACATGTTCAACTTGGTCCACAGACTGACTGCTAGCACACTACTGGCACTGGCCGCCTATTTATTCAATTTATATTAATATTGAACATATTGCATCCTCAAATCGTACCAAACTAGACACTTCAGTTTCTCAGGCAATTTATAAGGCATATGCCAAAAATGACGTCAATAGGATGAACTGTCATTGAGATATGCGTTCCACAGACATACGTTTATGGAATTGGTAGGTAGCTATCTGACTTTAAAAGGTTTAGCAGTGGACAGTGAATGACTTTCACTGACATTGACAGGCTGTGGTCTGGTGCTTGTTGAAAACCATAACAAGAGGCAAAGGCAAAACAGCCACTAATAAGGAGCAAGTAGAGCCAATGATGGGGAGCACATCGTAGAATACCAAAGGCAACAAACAGACAAGGCAGGGAAGCTTACTGTTGACTTAATGTATAAGAGTTCTAACAGATAACTGGTAATTAAAAGGGAACCACTGATGGAAAACATATTTCACTTTATGTCATTTTATAGTTAGATTAAATGTTACAATTAATTATATTAAAAATCCACTGACTTAAAAATGTATAATACTAGGAGCCTAGCAGTTGAATGTGATTTCTCTTCCAGCTCAGTGCCTGTTTGCTGGATTCACACATAGGGTTGCAAAGGGACGGACAATTTCCGGAAACTTTCCATGGGAAGTTAAGCTCGGGAATTTTGGGAATTTAAAAAAAATTAAATTAAATGCTGAGCAATAAAAACGTCATTCAAAACTCTATTTTAAAGATGTATGGAATGCAGCACACGCTTCACGTTGAATTTCAACCCTGTACTGTGCATTTCTCCATCACATGCACAGATAATTCCCAGCATCCTGCACACTACAGCAGGGCTATTGAGGCCACACTACTGCATTAGTCCAAGGACTAGTCAGGGAAGTTTTGATGATATTACTGGGGAAAATATATTAGCATGCTGATTGAGGATTGTTCATCTGTTCATCTAGCCTATTTCTATTCATTTATCCATCAATTGTAAAATATTTTTAAAGACGATTCCAATTGTTTAGCTAACTATTTATATCTCTGGCATTGCATTAGTGTTTTTTACAAGCTTTTTTTCTCATCTTACTCTACAGAGCAATGCTACGTGCACTATCTCATGTGTGGAGACATTTCACCCCAGCCAATGTAGAAGGAAAGGCTGTGTACATTTGCAAATACTGTGCAAAGACCTATGTTAAGAATGCCACAAAGATGCAGAAGCATATAGTCAAGTGCCCAAAGTTTCCTCAGGGCTCAAATCAGCTTATGACAAAACAAAATGTTTATATTTATGTCTGTATATGACAAGGTAAATACAGTTAGTATAAATTACCCACACAATTTCCAGTTTATTCCCGTTAATTCCCGTATATTCCCGTTAATTCCTATGGAAAGTTTCCAACTTTGAATATTCCCGGAATTTTGCAACCCTATTCACACACACACATTTCACTCTGATGAGTTTTAATCTTTATAAAGGATGAGCCAGCCACACTGATTCAACTAAATCAAACACTCCTGTAAGGGTATGACTCACTCTGATTGCAGTACATACTAAATCTACAATCTGACCACTTGTGGGGCCCTGTAGTGCTAACCCACTGTATCCATTGTCAACTAACTTGTGCTTTTCCCCCCAATTTTTACAAACATCAAACATTTCAAAACTGATTTGCAAACATCATAAAACAAAACTACTGTAAACAACAGTGAAAACCAAGAGTCACTTAAGGAAGTGAGTTGTAGGAAGTGCACATTTGATGTGTATGAAAGAAAAAACCTTTAGCAACGCAATATCAGTTCATGCTTTCAGGATGTTTAGAGTCTTACCACTTTGATGACATAGCGAGCATCAGCACTCACAGATTTTGCAGAATTTTCATCAGCTTGAGAAAAAGAAAATAATGGCAGCATTAAATAGTACTTACACATGTCAGACTCATTTTGGTTAATTTTTTAGGTTAACACATTTCTCTGAATCCTGTTTCATAGATACATGGTGTGCTTTTTTTAAGCACAGACTCAACTATAAGTCTGAACCAATCGTTTGTTCCATTTATTGACAATATCATTTAGTCAATTAAACAAAACTGCCAGGAACCTATAATACAATAAAAATGAAACAGATGCTAAGACTGTTTAAAATCTTTGATGATCAACAATAGTTGAATGCTGACAATAAATGCTTGACACAAAAAAAAGTTTAGATATACATTACTTTTATAACAAACAAACAAAAAAATGAAGTCACATCATCTATAGATGTCTTTTAGAATATATTGTTCAACTTTTGAACTTCATCATCAGTGTCCCATCTTTTCTTACCCAGATATAAGAGACCAAATCCCCCCTGGCCGATTGGAGTCCCTAGTTTCCAGGCCTTCTTCCCGGTGTCGGTCAACACTTCTCCTGGTGGGAACTCCTCTGCCAGTTTCCTCTTGGCTGGAGCGCTTCGCTTCCCTGCAGCCTTGGCTTTGGGGGGCATCTGAAATGCACCGTCATCTGTGTTACAGTGCTACTTCGTCACTTACAGCCTTAACGACTAACTTCAGTCTTTAAAATGGAGCTCCGGTGCTACGTGGTGTCGTGTTTGATGCTTTCATTTACGAACAGAGTTAGCTAACCACATCCGGAAGTCGCCCGTTCCTACTCAGCGACTTGAAGTAAGTACAGCTTACGAATTCAATACACATAGTTTTAATAATGACCAGTGTGTTTACTGCAGAGGTATCAGCCGCCTTTCATTTAAACAAAAAAGCGTTTGCGGTCAGGGTAGCTCTGGAAAGGCTAACGCTACGTTAGCTAGGTAGTGGCCCAAGTGACGTTAGCTTCAGAGCTAACTGCGCTGTCTCGATAGTATCGATATCTGACTGCAGCTGCTCCGTCACGACGTTTCATAACAAACGCTTCTGAATCTCTGCGACACTTTGGATGCAGGCGATCCTTTCATTAAATGAAAAGATGAACACACACACCTTCACTTTGTTGTTTATCGCTGACTGCCGGCTGAATTGTACCACGACCAAACTTCCCGCAAAACAACCGACCAGGAAGTGGCGTCACGAGACTTTGCTATTCTATTGGTCGATTACGCTGAGTAATTGCGTAAGCGATTCTCCTTAAACGTAAATGCACTTAAACCACAACCGGTGGTGATGTGAAGAGTCTGGGGCTAGTGAGCAAAGAACGAGCGTTTTCGCCTCATTTATTTCCATTTACAGATTATACAAATGCAAGTAAAATATAAGTGATTTCAATGTTTGTTTTAACAAACTCAAAAGTCATAGTAATAGTTATAGTTATAATAGGCCTATATAGACATATATATATAAATATATGTACATGTATAATAATATATATTATAATATATTTATTTTTTTCAAGAGACACTGCTTGCCAGTTGCTGGTACGTGAACAAATATTAATATCACACCAACAAGTGGGGACTGTCCTACAATCAGGGCCAGATTAACACAAAAGGGGGATGAGAGCCAGAAATTAGCATAGGGCCCCCATTTTTCCACCCAGCTCTCAAATTCATTTGTATATGTTACAATGATTAATTAGTTTGTAGAAAGTTAAAAGTACTGTAAGTGGTCTCTGATACACTTTTTATATCTGTTGAAATCCTCTTCACGTCCTGATAGCCATCAATAAATATAGGTGTTTTTAAAAAAAAAGGTGTCTGTGGTCCTCCTATGACTGTAACAAACATGGCCAAACATTTCACGGGACTGAACGATGGCGTCCTGTCTCTCACTAACTGACCTTTAATGCTTGCACATGACCAGAGTCCTCACAGCGACCTGTCACTGAAAAGTTGGCTTCTATCAGTTGGCAGATAGTGCATGCTCATATGTTTCTGGGGCATAGCTTTGACAAGAGGGCCAATGGGAGTGGGTGTAATGTATCAGCTGAATATTTCTGAGGCTGTTCTTGCTCGCTTTTCCAGGTTTACCAACCCTAGCTCTAACTTCATTAAACAATGCTAAAAAAAACAAAAACTACTACATTTAAACTCAGGACCCAGTCACATTCTGTTCTTTTAGTGGTGCATGTGTATTAACAAATAAATCAGAACTGCTACAAAGTTTACATGTTGACCAAGATAAATGGTTGGTAATCCAGCCCTGTCTACTGCAGTCTTCAGTCAAACTCAATTAAGTCTCACTTACTGCTTACCTACCTTACTAAGGAGCTGACAGGCTAAGTTCTTGCAAATATTTTGAAATAATATTTAGGTTTGGGTCTGGTCTGTCATATTGGCTGAGCTTATTTTTTACACTGCACATGGCTGTTATCAGGGAAAACAAGCAATAACCATTAGGGGTGGGAATCTCTAGGCACCTCACTATTCCATTCGATTCAGATTCAGAGGGCTATGATTCAATGATAACACTATTATCGATGCATCAAAGAATTTGACTTCTATACATATATTTATTTGTCACTGTGTGACTAGAGGTGGGCATCTTCACTAGCCTCATGATTTATGCATTTAAAAGTATTTTAGACTGTTACTGTTATTACAAGTGTGCTGTAATTTACAAAATAAGGTTTTCAATTCGAAAATCACACTACAGCAGTCAGTCTATAACAGTAATCAGTGCTCTCCACATACATTCAGTTTAGACTTGTGTGCTGCATCTTTAGCTTTAACTATATCAGGGTGTCCCCGTCTGGCCCCCCTTGGCAGCAACGAGGCACATTACTCTGCTGGTCAACAAGAGACTCTGCTCCTCTGCTTTTTTCTAATCACTCACACTTAGATCTGATCCTTATAAAAACCTGCTGAATTCATATTTATGTTCTTGGTTAAACGTGGCGTCGCTTCTTCTGCAACAATGAAGTAAAGAAAAACTCTTTTCTCCTTTCTGCAACCTGTGGGTATGTGTGTCTGTCTGCCCGTCTCTGTCGCTCACAAAACCTGATGGCTACATGTATTTCATTATTAATCGATGGTGTTGCATCATGAATCTGGTCTCATGAACTCTAAAGTGAACCAACAAACACAAAGTAAATGTCAGTACTGTTCAGGTCCTAATAACTTCTGATTAGGGTTGGTGTTGTTTTGGTATTGTTTAAGTGGAGGAAGGACACTCTCCCGCTGACCTATCTTGATCCTGATGCAGCAGGGGTTATAATCAACAAGCAAACAATTTAGTAGCACTTAAATGGCACTTACTTATAGCACTTTGTAGTTTGGCTTTCTTGAAGAAAATTGTACTTTCTTGATTCTTGTTGTTCTGGGTTTGTACCCTCATGGTTGAATGCACTTATTGTAAGTCGCTTTGGATAAAAGAGTCAGCTAAATGAAATGTAATGTAATGACGACAGAATCATTGTCATTTAGAACAGTGATCACATATATGTGATTCAAAATCACAATTTTAATACTATTAGTTGCATAAAATAAAACCAAAGTTTTGGTATGACCAAACATTTCCATCAGCCTCAGCTTTACTTTGTGTTTAATGCTAATCAGCAAATATTAGCATGCTAAAACACTAACCCAAGATGTCAACATGGTCAATGTCTCCTGGCAAAAATTGACATGTTGTCCCAGTCAGCATGTTGCGATGCCAAGATTAGCAATTAGTTGAGAGCACTGCCTTGTCTAAGTATGCAGTGGCATGACTGTACACGTTTTCTTTTCCTGGAGGACTGAACTCAAGTGTCCATGTCAATCAAAACAGTTATAAGAAGTTCAGCAAAGACTGACAGTAAATTGACACGGAGTTTGAAAACACTGCACTACAAAATATTTGACTAAAATTCCATTTTTTTATTATCTAACAAAATATCTAAATGTGAGAAACACTTGTTTCTTCATGCAAAAATGCCATTGAACATTTGAAGTTTGCAAATTTTCCTTTATTCTCTGTTGACTTCATGCTTCATGAGCTTTGGATAAATGTAATTGTAGGCTCATGTTCTTTTCTTTTTTTTAACTGATAAAACACGAGTAATAGTAATCACTTCATGCTGCTATAGTTAAATCTGTGACCTCAGTACTCCTTTCATTACTCTGTTATTATGACATTTTGCGTTCCCAATGCAAAGATTTTTTTAATTTAGCAGGAAGTAGGTTGCATTGCCAAAGGGATTTTGGAGATCTCCCACATTTTGACAGTCTGCCTCCCACAATGAAACACATCTTTATTAAAGTAAAAGAAATGGATACTTTTCATTACACAGACATTCTTGTGTATTGCAGCTGTTGAGCTCTGTTATGACAGCGACATTCATAGAATCACCTCCTCTATAGCAATTTGTCGACAAAGTACAAGCACAATGTTCATTTTTGTTGCTGCAATTCAAAATATCAAGTTGAATTATTGAGCTTATATTTAGATGTGAACTGGGTTCTGAAGATTGTGTTAGTTGCTCAGCATAAAATAGCTGACATGCTGACATGAGTGTATGAAAAAAAAAACTGTTTAGTAAATAATTAGTCAAAGTTAGTGACATGCAGTAAATAAATGTGGGGGCAGAGAGACAGAAAGAAGAGAGAAGTGCTCAGTGCATGATGGGGGTTCCCCCAGCAGTCTAGACCTATAGCAGCATAACTAAGGGATGGCTCAGGACTCACCTGATCCAGCCCTAACTATAGGCTTTATCAAATAGGAATGTTTTAAGTTTAACCTTAAATGTAGAGATGGTGTCTGCCTCCCGAACCCAGAGAGAGAGCTGGTTCCACAGGAGATGAACCTGGTAGCTGAAGGCTTTACCTCCCATTCTACTCTTTCAGACTCTAGGAACCACAAGAGTATTTTGGGATCTATTGGGACAATACAGTGTCATGAGCTCTTTGATATATGAAGAAGCTTGATTGTTAAGGGCTTTGTATGTGAGGAGCACGATATTGAATTCTATTAAGAATTTTACAGGGAGCCAAGAAGCAGAGAAGCTAAGACAGGAGTAATATGATCTCTCCTTCTTGTTCCTGTCAGCACTGCAGCATTTTGGACCCACTGCAGGCTTTTCACAGACTTACTTATGATGAACTAATCATTTCCAAAACGTTAATAATGTAATAACATTTTACAAACTTTTAATAAAACATGAAATGATCATGAACAAGTAATGGTTTGATGTATTGTGAATCACAAAGTCATGCAAAGATTTGGACGTATGCAATTATTAGCCTATTAAAATCACAAAACACCCATTATGATTTAAATGAGTTAAAAATTATTTGTTTTTAAGTGACTTAACATTTAAAAATGATTTAGAGTCAGGGGATCCAGGGTCAGTGTATACATTCACTCGCAACAGAGACTTGACCTCTGTGTGGAGTGTGTGGGATCGGGCATTAATGTGAACCTCTGAACCAGTTATGACCTGCAGGTGAAGCTCCATGTGTCAGAGAAGGTAGCAGTCTATACATTCCCCGAGCCTGCAGAAGCAGCCAGCACATAGAACCACTGCAAAACAAATCATGAAGTGTTCCTTACCTGTTATAAATTATCTGTAAACATATGGCTAAATCATTTACAAACCTTTCTGCACGCCCTGATGTAAAGTGTAAACTATTCATCACATGTATATGTGTCACATATATCATTTGTAGATCTTCCCTACCCTTTATGAATTTTCTGTAAGTTTATAAAATTCATTTACAAACCTTTCTGCATTCCCAAATCAAAAGTGTAAACTATGCATTATGTAAACATGCATTTCCACAGCTAGTTACGTGTTACAAACAAACTTCATGTTGTAACTTGAAACACCTTAGTTACAATAAGTTCTGTTCTTTTGGTCATATTTACTATACCAAAGTGTTGGCTTTACAACAAATATACAAAATGTTTAAAACATGCAGTTAGTTTGTAGCATGTAACTAGCTGTGGAAATGTATTTGTACATCGCGATAGCTGCAGTCACTTAGTCATTTAGGTCAAAAACATGGTGTAAATGACGCCGTTTCGAGTCGAATTTGAATGTTGAGGCTTACGGACACTTGGCTGACAACACAGGAGCAGTATGGAGGAATTTTATGGGTTTTTTTTACGTTTGAAGAAGTGTTCGCCATTTACTTCAATTGTATTGGATTTGGCTGCAACGCTGTTTACCCCTGAAACTCCAAAAGTGTTTTGTGGACTCAAACACTTCACCCACCCCTCCATTGACATATTGGTGAGTAGAATGTGAATTGAGTGAATTTACGTTTTTGGGTAAACTATCCCTTTAAGATGTCAGGGAGTTAGTCACTGCACAGCACTACTGGTCAACGTTACGTCTGTATCTCCCAAACATGTGAATATATAATGCTACGCAAAACCTAGACACCGGATAACATATGTTGATTGTTGGTTTCTGACATCACAACACAATTTGACAATGAGTTCACAAAGCATTCTTTAACGGTCTGTCACAAATTTCAGGTGCAGTGATTGAAATGAAATTTTAGATTTAGCATTTGATTATGTTGTGGCCCGTCATCTACTGGCTTAGAGAAAACTATGCCTGCGTCCTGTGGTCAAACTTAATCACCGACCCCAAATGTAGATAGTGCATACAGTTTATAGAAACTGGGTACATCCCTATTCAATCCCTCAAATGAATGTTATTAAACTTTCACTTTCAGGAGGTCTCAAAATATCAAACTTGCTGTCATGTTTTTGGCAAGGGTGTTTTACAAGGGGAGTTTGTTGTCCAGAAAACTAAAATAATCAACTGAAAGAGGACAAAACACTTAGTAGGGCTGAGAGAGCTGAGAGAGCTGAGAGAACTGTGCTATTGGGTTATAATTATCTGTGAGTTTGTCACTACAGGTGACCCACCTCACATTACACGTAGAACCAGTAAGGTTTCGAAAGGTGTACTCAATATACCTGCCCACCTTCTTGCCTGTGTACTCCTGAATGTTGCTGTAAATGCCGTATTTAAATAGGTATGTTAATGTGCAGGGCCTTACCTATTTTGAATGCGTCACTGGATACAAACATATTGGGTTTCACTCACAACCCAGCACACAACTCATGAATAAGATATTGTTTCTTTAGTGTCTTGTATTTCCAACTGCCACAGAGTGGAAGGAGCAGTACTTCACATCAAGCAAGGTCAGTAGTAGAACAGCTCCATCTTTAAATTAGTATTTTTTTCAGGAACTGTTCCTATGGCTCCTCATAGGAGGTTGTTGATAGGCCGAGCTTTCCCTTCTTGTATTGAACTCAGACTTTGCTTTTAATTTTTGAAAGATCTTCCAACCTAAACAGAGGGATGACCCACCGTAGTGACAACGAAAATGATGATCAGAGTGATGATGGAGCAGAAAACCTGAAGGAGAACCAGAAGAAGAGAAATAAAAGAAGAAAACATGTGTCTTTTCCCCCTGATGAGCAGATCGTATCTGGCTTTGCTGAGCACAGGAACTCTGCCATAAAGGGTAAGCTACTGTTTAACTGTGAGGGATGATTGATAAATTCTTGGCTTAAGGTAGAGGGAGTGAAAGTTAGAAATCTAGATCACATTTATTTTTCGACATAATCCCCTCCTACATTCACACACTCAGTCCCGTGTTCAAGGAACATATGGATCCCGTCTTTGTAGAAGTCAGCATCTTCGACCCCCAGAAAGTGACTGGACTTCCAGGGAGGGGGCCATCATACAGGCTCTTCCTGCCATGTTTGAGTTCAGCAGTCTACTTCTTCACCTGGCTGTAAGACGTGAACCCCCTCCTCTAGTGTTGCCACGTGCCTCGTGAAGCTCTGGGGGTGATCTTTTTTATATATTCAACATAACACCTTAATATCTCCATGAAATACTGAAAAAATATCCAACCAAAAAAAGTAATATTATTTTGGCTGGCAATTGAAAAGCATGACCAGTGGAATTTTTATGCACCAGCGTCAGGCACCATACATTGACCTCCATGTTTAATGATGCTTTGTTTAATTTCAGGAATGGTCCTGCATGTTAAACTGGCTGCATTAAAAGTTGCTGCCATCTTCTACATGGAACAATACATACATCACCAGTCAAAATAGTTCTGCATTGACCATGGTTAACCATTATGGTATATGAGGCTCACACATTTTCAAAATAAATGTGATTTATAAAAGGAAAGTTGTGCAGAGGCCTTCTCAATTGTATCTGATTGTTGTCTGTGTTTCTGTCTTCTGTGCACATGTAAACTATTCATATGGATGGTTGTTTCATAAATGAGGCCCCAGCACTTTATTTATCCTTATTTTATTATCCATGACATGTATTGAACTAAAAGGCAACTCAGCTTTTGAAGGAAAAACGTTTTTCATGTTTCAATCCTCTGTGGTCTCGCACATCTGGAATTCACCATCCCATAAGGCTGTGATTGATAAATCGAACTGTCTGATTGGTTGATTTATTGTTATACAGACATTCACGTCCCTGCCGCTTCTTACTGACTACCATCTTTCCTGTAGAACACACACACACACACACACACACACACACACACACACACACACACACACACACACACACACACACACACACACACACACACACACACACACACACACACACACACACACACATAGACAGTTCACCGTATGGTATTTCTGTGCCTGTTAGGCACTTTTGAATGGTTGCTGGTGGCTCACTGGGATGCGCAGACATGAAAGCAGTGAATGATTGTATTCTTGTATTTCAGATGACAGCTGTATCACCTTGACAGAGGTAATGGTAGCCTACCAGCAGAGCTGCAGCAGACACCAGGTCCAACCAAGACCACACATCATGCAACAGCTCCAGGTACACTACTTCACATATCAACACTAGTTTTGTACGTCATACTGAATGAGGCTAGTGCTTTTGATGATTTACTGTTGATGTGTGAGTTTCTGTAGGTGGTGCTTAGTCAGTTTCTGTATTTCCCAACACTGTGCCAAAAAGTGTATTATGAGAAAGAAATTGATAACTACATCACATGGGCCATACATGTTTGCACTGTATTACAATAAGACCCTTTTTGTTATCTCAGCTTAAAACTACCACGTCTTAGAAGCTGTTGTAGTTTTGAGTTTATTCCAGTTGGAGTAGTTTGGTCTGTTTCAAATTACAAATTATTAAAAAAATTGTGTGTCTGTGACTACTACCTCCCTCCTTTTTGTTGCACTCTGACTGGATGCTCATCTTCTTTCATTTCTCTCGACTCATCTCTAAGGTGCCACAACAACAAGCACCTTCTGTTTTTGGCTCCAATAAAATGTTTAAACGTCGTAGCATCAGCAGCAGCTCACAGCAATAACAAGAAGTGTCTTAGAATTTCATGCCAACTGTCTCAGATCTCAAAAAATGTGTCTGATACAGGCAAACTAGCCGAAAGTTGTGTAGCTTGAAATGATATGATTACATGGCATGTGTTTACAGAAGGCTGCTCTAAAGTAAGGGCTTACAGAGGGCCAAACTCTTGGCCCCGATGATACAATTTAAACATGGGGATTGTGGATGTGTGCATATCTCAAACAAAAGGGAATTATTTTCATTCTGTGCATATACAGTGCTGTGAAAAAGTATTTGCCCCCTTCCTGGTTTCTTATTTTTTTGCATATTTGTCACACTTAAATGTTTCAGATCATCAAACAAATTTTTATATTAGACAAAGATAACCCGAGTAAATACAAAATGCAGTTTTTAAATGATGATTTCATTTATTAAGGGAAAAAAGCTATCCAAACCTACTTGGCCCTATGTGAAAAAATAATTGCCCCCCCTTGATAAATCATGAATGAACTGTCATTAACCAAATTTTTTGGAAAGCTGAGTTCAATTTCACTAGCCACACCCAGGCCTGATTACTGCCAGACCTGTTGAATCAAGAAATCACTTAAATAGAACCTGTCTGACAAAGTGAAGTAGGCTAAAAGATCTCAAAAAGCAACACATCATGCCGCGATCTAAAGAAATTCAAAAATAGATGAGAAACAAAGTAATTGACATGTATCAGTCTGGAAGGGGTTACAAAGCCATTTCTAAGGCTTTGGGACTTCAGCGAACCATGGTGAGGGCCATTATCCACAAATGGAGAAGACAGGAACAGTGGTGAACCTTCCCCGGAGTGGCCGGCCTACCAAAATTACTCCAAGAGCGCATCGACGACTCATCCCTGTGGTCATAAAAGACCCCAGAACAACATCTAAAGAACTGCAGGCCTCACTTGCCTCACTTAAGGTCAGTGTTCATGATTCAACAATAAGAAAGAGACTGGGCAAAAATGGCATCCATGGGAGAGTTCCAAGGCGAAAGCCACTGCTGACCAAAAAGAACACAGGCTCGTCTCACATTTTCGAAAAAACATCTTGATGATCCCCAAGACTTTTGGGCAAATATTCTGTGGACTGACAAAACAAAAGTTTAACTTTTTGGAAGGTGTGCATCCCGTTACATCTGGCGTATAACTAACACAGCATTGCATAAAAACAACATCATACCAACAGTCAAACGTGGTGGTGGTAGGGTGATGGTCTGGGGCTGCTTTGCAGCTTCGGGACCTGGACGACTTGCCATAATTGATGGAACCATGAATTCTGCTCTCTACCAGAAAATCCTGAAGGAGAGGGTTATGCAGCAGGACAATGATCCGAAACACACCAGCAAGTCCACCTCTGAATGGCTCAAAAAAACCAAAATGAAGGTTTTGGAGTGGCCTAGTCAAAGTCCGGACTTAAATCCGATTGAGATACTGTGGCATGACCTTAAACAAGCCGTTTATGCTCAAAAACCATCCAATGTGGCTGAATTAAAACAATTCTGCAAAGAAGAGTGGGCCAAAATTCCTCCACAGCGATGTGAAAGACTCATTGCCAGTTATCGCAAACGCTTGATTGCAGTTGTTGCCGCCAAGGGTGGCACAACCAGTTATTAGGTTTAGGGGGCAATTACTTTTTCACATAGGGCCAAGTAGGTTTGGATAGCTTTTTTCCCTTAATAAATGAAATCATCATTTAAAAACTGCATTTTGTATTTACTCGGGTTATCTTTGTCTAATATTAACATTTGTTTGATGATCTGAATCATTTAAGTGTGACAAATATGCAAAAATTAAAAAATCAGGAAGGGGGCAAATACTTGTTCACAGCACTGTACATATACTTCTACTTGAAGTTTCCATTGTGGTTGATCTGCTGTCACCTGTGGTTGCTAGTGGTAAAAGTCAGTGTATTTTTAAATGACACATATCAATGATTGGGGGCAGCAAACACACCATGCAAGACAATCAATAGTCTTTATTGCCTTGTAGTATATGTTTGATATAAAGTCCCAGAGATTAGAACCAATGAACTTTACAACAGATAAGTTTATAATTTTAAAGGCCTACAGTGCTAGACTAAAATGCCAGACAAAAAATCTGAGGGTTTGAACTCCAACAAAGAGGGAAACTGCTCCAGCAAATTGAAATATTGTTTTTAAAAAGTATACAACCCTGGTCCTCAATGCAACATCAGCAATTCTGCTCAGAAAATAACTGTACCATGCAATGATATTACAGTACTCCAGAAAGGATCAATATCAACTCTATAAGCTGGTGCAGGACCAAGACAAATGAAACACTCACCCCCTGCATTATGTCAGAGTACACTGCATCTGACAGCGAGCTCTTTTATTTTTATTTTAAAAAGCATTTTCATGCCCAGTAACAGTAGAAGCTTACTGACACATACGGTAAACACTGGGCACCAATACTATATATGTAGGCACAGTATTTACACACATACTAAAACGCCCTTCATAATTAGAATCATCAGCTTCCATCAGGTTTATGGCTGCAGAGCACTAACACAATCTTCACTCCAAATAAACTGCATTCAAAGTGACAAACAGCACTGCATGCATGGAAAAACCAGTCTCATCAATCATTGCAAAAAGACCACTGTGTTGGCACCTGGGGTGCAATGGAACGTGTATTGTTTGTTACAGGATGTTCAGTTTAGTAACTGACTGTCTTTGATCCAATATCAATGTACTAAATAGTTTGATACAATCTAATTATTCATATTTGTTTTATTATTTTGGGGAGTTTTTCATGTCAGTAGACAGGCCGCACCCTAAAAAGAAAAAACCTAACATAAACAGCATATGTGTGAATCAGTAGTTGATATATGTTTCAAAATAAAGCAAAATTGTAGTTATTGTAATAATTGTCTTTAAAGACCTGTCTCATTGTAATCCACCAGTCCTTTATTAGCCTCCAGCATTCCCAGATTACATTCTATCTCCAACGCCACATGCCCTGATTTCGTTTTGTTTTGAACGCACAATGAGTTCACTTTTACCAGTCTTACAATTGAGATACCAAAAGGATGCCATTCACTATGAAATTAATTTTTGAAAACATGCTGGTACCAACCAATACAACCTCTGAAAGGCCTCAGTGTAGGCAGACAGCACATCTGTAATGTGCAGAGGTGACAGCCTTGCAACAACACTCAGTTTAATTTCCTCATGAAATGTAAGAACATAGTTTCTGGTATGTTTCATAATATTTTCTACTCCAAACTCAATGGAAGAAAAAATATTTTTGGTCAGCTTTTCAATTTGCTTCAATAGAATTCCAACGACTGATCGACTATGTCTTGAACTAAATCTTTGTGCGGCAGTACAGTAACAACTTGACCATTGAGTCCTTAGTTTGCATTAGGGTTACAAACACATCACCATTGCACTTACATACACTTTCTTAAACAATATTTTTATGCCACTTACTCTCTCCAGTAAAATACACTCACTTATTCTCTCTTAGCCAAACACAGTCTGCCATTTATAATTCATTTTATGTACATACTTACTTTACTTGGACCACCATGTTAAAGCATGCTGTGCACTACCCACCCCCAACCCTCAGCATAAATTTCAGTTGAGATCAAGGGGAATTATTTGTGGAAAATTAGAGACTTAGCAGTGCTTACATTAAGCATACAGCCAGCGTATTATCTCTGAGGTGCTAATGATCCAGTTGCATTGGAAACGAATGTAGGTGGTCCTCCTGAAAGAGTAAAATATGTATGGTTAAACATTAGCTAAGAGGGGCAATATTCAGACCAAAAGGGCTTCATGTGAATGAATTCATAATTAGACGATGCAAAACGAAAAGATGAACGCCTAAAGAGCAAGTTTATTAAATTAGGTATTTTCAGGCAAGGGGCAATTCCCCTGAGGACCAGCACTGAAGACTATTTAAGGCTTTTTTTATTGCACCCTTGGGGCCCTTTGGACTCCTTTGAAATGTTGTAAGTGGATAAAGCAGTATGGCTGATGGTGACATTTTCATAGGAGTGGTAAGCAATAATAGGCTGGAGCCAGCGGGGTCTTAGGCTACCATGGTTAACTCTGTGATTTCACTGTGCAAACTGTGAAGTCTGTGTGTTTCTGTTTGTTTCACTCTGTGATTATAAAGGTAATTGAGATGATCAAGCTCATAGTCGACACAACTGCTTTGGCACCAAGGAAGAGTTTAACTGCAGGGATATATAATCAGATTGTGGAATGACTGTGAAACACATTAGGAGCTAATATGTCATATCTTCAACTTCCTCTGGGGAGAAAGGGGCATTTTTCATTTGATTGATCAATTATTATTTAAATCTTTATATAAAATCGACCATGATAAAAACCCAACAGCATACTCTGCTACGATAAAATAAAAGTAAGTGTCAGAAAACAGAGATTATAACATGGACTGGATTTATCATCATGTGAACAAAACATTATGTGATATTTAAATATTATTTTATTTTTGTTTGTAGTCTATTAGTAGATATAATCATATCTTAGATATCATTTAGTCTGACATTTTTTTAGCCCAACTGTGGTTCAACTTCCATATTTCCTCTGTAATAGTGTACTCTTCTGCTGTACTATTTATGCTGCATAAATTATGTCTCATTATATCACAAGCATCATTTTGTTTGGAGTTGAATATACAGACCTGCTCAGTCTTCATTCTTCACTATGTCCTAAGGGCTATTTATTGACATTTAGTTTACAGAGGAAATAAAATGTTGTTTCTCAGCTTCAAGTGAAGAATTTTCCAATCCTCCAAACACAAAGGGATTCTAAATCAAACAAGGTTTGACTCTGAGTTTCTATTCTTCCATAATGTTTGGCGAATAAGCTTGGAATTAGTTGCATGTTGGCAAATCTTCTAATGAACAGTTTAGTGCTTGTTTCTCTTGCAGATTATTCAGTTGAGTGGACTGAAGAGAAATCAATTACCACAACTTAACTTTCTTTATTTATCCTACAGCCGTGGAAAAATGGCCTTACTTGACAATGCACCGCTCTTAAAATCATGCGGTCAGATTCATTTCCTATAAATATTATGTCGCCGGGATAAATCCCTCCAAGGAGGAGGGGGGAGAAGGGCGAGAAAAAACAGAATCCCTCCAGAAATGAAAAGACAGAGAGAATCGTTTTTTACAGACCACCGCTGCTTTCTTAGCTCTTTTGATTAGCATTAATGTTGCACTGCAGAAGTCTGCTGGCACAACTGTCTCCTTACACACACACACACACACACACACACACACACACACACACACACACACACACACACACACACACACACACACACACACACACACACACACACACACACACACACACACACACACACACACACACACACACACACACACACACACACACACACACAGAGAGAGAGAGCGAGAGCCAGAAAGCTATATCTGTCCCTGCTTGTGTAATTGTAAAGGGAACAGTTTTTTCTTTTAAATTAAATGCATGCTGATTGTTATTGTATCCCCCCCTGTGTGTGGAATAGTCAGCAGCGAGGTAAATGTCACTAAGTAAGTGCCACATTATTTTCCTTGGTGGTTGTAAGCAGGTTTTGCATGCAAAATAAAAGCAGAACAAGGAGAGGGAGGAGGTGGAGGAGTGTTCCTGCATGTGTATGAATGTGAGGGCTTATCAGAAAACAGCGGAGGGACTGGACATATGTCGCTCCTCTCATTACAGGCCGAGACGATGTAACGAGGCGCTTAGTGGTGCATTTGAAATGGTGTACCGTGGCAGCTGTGACTATCACATGGGAAAAAAATTAAAAGCGGGTAGTATGGGTCGCAATGAGGACCACCAAGGACCTGCCGCTGACACAGTGCAGCCTGTCATTGAGATGGCCACCAACACACACACACACACACACACACACACACACACACACAAACTATAGTTGCCATGAATACTTTATTCAAAACACTTAGACTCAACAGTCTTTCCGTTGTAGTTTTACACGATCTTGCTTTAATGCTGTTTGGGAAACAGCATGCATAACTGAAAAAGGATAAAACCTTGTCTACATGTAAAATAGTCTATTTTACATTCTCTGCCTCTTATTGAATTGAAGCAGTAGCAGTTAAAGTGAAAGGCGAGTGTGATGCTCTATTAGGCTGAATTGAATTTGCATGGTCGGGTGGCCGCACAAGTAATATGAGTGCTTTAGTAAGTAGGATAATATTACAGACCTGGGCTCGGTGACGGCTCACACTGGAGGCTCTGTGACCAATATTATCACGTTTAAAAACAGTTCCTCATCATACAAGCCAACAGAGAAAGCATCTTTACATCTGTCATGCTCATGCATATGTAAATTATATGCTAATTATGTGAATAATGTTCCCATTTTAATTATTTATTTATATTTGCTGTAGATTGCCCCGTCTTTACTGTGTCAGGTTTTGTGGTGCTCATAGTCCTCAATATTGTGTCTTGGAATTTGGGGGTTGTGAAGAAGTTTGCATCACTTCTGGAAGTTTGTTAATTACATGGGAACAGTTCACCTTAATGACCTTTTTAAAAAATAATAAAATTATAGAATATCCTTAGACCTCTGCAGCCCAGGTACAGAGGTACATATAAATGTAAATTTTCACAACCCTAATGATGCATCACAAGTGATTAACACGTGAATATGTTTCATGTGATATGAGGAGTAAACACAAATGTTTTTGTGTGCTTCCTGTCCTATATTTGGTCCAAAAATACAGAAATTAGCCTGCTGTAGAAACTGAGTGACTTTGCATATGACTTGTGTTGCTTAGTTAAACATAATAAGCCTAGGCCTCAGGCTATATATTTGTGGTCTTTGCTATAATCCTTTTAGTGTTTATGATTATTTGAAAGACTGAAATGAAGTGACCAAATCAAATGTTTGTGCCAGTGAAAAAGCTTTGTCAATGTAAGACTCCCAGAATCCCTCAACATAGGCATCCACCATCAAACACCACAGTTAGGACAAGTGAAATTAAGTCATCACACACAATCCGAAGTGGGGGTTTATTATGATGGTAATTTGGTAGTAGTTTCAATGGTCATTTTGATAAATATTGTTGTAATTTTTTTCTATACACAATCTGTATCAAACTCTAAACCAGCACTGTCACCCATCTCTGTGTTCTTTCTCTCCTATGCTCCAATGGCTGATACCAATCTGAAATCTAATATTCAGCAGGGAGTTAAATGAGCAAAACATCCAAACACACAGATTCGGCATGCCACGCTGAGGCTCTTCACACATGCGCACACACACACACACACACACACACACACACACACACACACACACACACACACACACACAAAAGTGTACATTATTTTTTAGATGAACCATTTAAGGGAAAAGTGTATTTTACACAAAGTGGCATTAATTAAATCGCTAAATGCACACTATTATGTATTTCAAATCGATGCGGATGAACAAAATCAGTGACAGTGGCAAATACTGTGAAAGTCAATTAGAATTTTATGTATGTCTTTAGATCTCTCTCTTTTTAAAATGATAAATGAAGTTACTAATTTTGTCTGTGCTCTTTCACACTGCAGCTTTAATTGCTAATTGTTAAGAGCGAATGAATATATTTGCATATTAATTAACTCCCAATTTACATTTTTAATTTGCTGCCTTCTAAGGGTGTTAGATAAAAGGTTGTGTTATTTTAAATAATTTATCCTTTATGCAGAAAAGATGCTGAAAGGAAAATGTGGGTGTGATTTTTAACCCATAAAAGCTTGGAAAATGCATGCTGAAAATATATACGTACACACACACACACACACACACACACATATAGTGTATGTGTCTGTACTAAATATATATATATGAAGAGTTTTTAATACAAAGCCAGCGGGAGAGGCAGAGCAGCTGTGGACGGCTGAGTAAAGAATAGTGAATGCACTAGAGTCAAGTTTGGAAACCAGATCCCTTTCTCTCTGTCTTTTCCTACTGCCTGCATGTGTCTCGGAGAGAGAGAGAGTGTGAGAGGGAATGCTTTTCTTTTTATCACTCCGTTTTGTCCTCTCTCCCTCCTGACACATCAATTGATTTGGCAGCCGGCGCCTTCAGTTTCCGTCTTTCACCACGAGGCAGCAGCGAGCGGAGAGGGAACGAACAAGTTCAGAAATTCATTAAGATGAAAAACAGCTGCCACTGTAGTATTTCTTGTGAGGACGAAGTGCTGCGTGTGTGTTTCTTTCTCTACGTGTGTGTGTGTGTGTGTGTGTGTGTGTGTGTGTGTGTGTGTGTGTGTGTGTGTGTGTGTGTGTGTGTGTGTGTGTGTGTGTGTGTGTGTGTGTGTGTGTGTGTGTGTGTGTCAAAAAATCGTATGGGTAGCAAGCCAGTTGCTTCCACATTCTTACTGAGCATTGTTCATTGGCTCTGTGCCACAAATTAACCAGTCCCACAAGCAGTCACCAGCCGGACGCACACACTACTACTTATTTTTCCTTCTATAGTTGTTGCTTTGACAGACAAAAAAATTCGGAGGTGACAAAAATGCAAACAAGCTATGACCGACCTCAACATGTCTTCACTCTAGCTGGAGGTTTTATTGTCTAAAGGGGTGATCCGGTAGATGAATCAAATACAAAATAAAGGATAAAAAAAAGGATTTAAGGAGATTTAAGTAAAATAAAGGATATTGGATTTTATGAAACTAAATAGAAAATTTAGGCAAACACAAATGAGATGAAATTGTATCTTTATTTCTGATAGACATCTGACTGTGTGTGTGTGTGTGTGTGTGTGTGTGTGTGTGTGTGTGTGTGTGTGTGTGTGTGTGTGTGTGTGTGTGTGTGTGTGTGTGTGTGTGTGCGCGCGCTGATTATTGGGGAAATTCAACAACCTCTACCAATTACACACAAGCCTCTTGTATACATAAACAGTGCAATTTACGTCTGGTTGATCTGTCTAATTCTTTCAACAGGAGCACATTATGGTCGCAGTCCTTTTGTTTCCCACCTTGCTTCGCAGTCTCTGCAGCATGAGAGCCGAGCGAGGAAAGCCTTCCAAGTTCTTTTGTACCACCCGTGTTCCTTTGAACAATAAATCATATTTAGCTACAACAGAGGAAACAGGGCGCAGCTCGGAAATATGAAGGCGGCAATTCAGCGAGCCAGCCAAGATGAGTGTAGGAGAGGCAGTTAGAATGCCAGTGTGTCACTGACATGTGGTTGTGGAGGGCATGACACACTTCCAGCACCTGAAGCAGAAGTGGAAAAACACCTCATTTAAAAAAAAGAAAAAAGAAAGCAAAATGGAAATTTAGGGGGAATAAAAAATAGTATGAAGAGTCTCAGGAATTGGGCCTGGCAACATTAGCATTGATTCAAATGGTGGTAAATCCTGATTGGTGCTTAGGTGTATGCATTGTAACATTTTTCCAACGGAGCCCCGTCCACATTAAACCAATTAAAACAATATGGACAAAAAGAAAAAAAGCGTTTCTCACATCAGATACTCAGAGCAAATTATTGCATGTTCACGTCAGACCCATCATTCACTGTTAACAGTGAAAGTAACTGTGTTTTTCTGAAGACACACATAAAGATCTCGACAGAGAAGGGTGTTTTTAGGTTGCCGATGCACAAAATAAGCGCTTTGAGTGGTCATCAAGACTAGAAAAGCGCTATATAAATACAGACCATTTACCATTTACCATTTTCAAATGCATGTCAAGTTGATTGGTTGACAATAGGGATGCTAAAAATATGGCTAACTGAAGCATTCTCTAGCAGAAGCTTCCTCTAAAGCGTCCTAAAAAAGTCTCAATCATTTTTTTTTTTATCTCACACAAAAATGTTTATTGTTAGGGTTAGTTTTAATCCCTTATTTGAATATTGCTAATACTTTATTGTTTTTGTACATGAAGATACTGTAATTAAATTTTGGTTTGCTATCAACGAGGTGTGTGTGTCAAAAAAATCATATGGGTAGCAAGCCAGTTGCTTCCACATTCTTACTGAGCATCGTTCATTGGCTCTGTGCCACAAATTAACCAGTCATCCTCCTGTCAGAGATGGAGCCAGCTTTTTTTTTATAAAAAGCCAAATCAGCTTGATATATTTTAGATAAACCCCTGTCACAATAATCCCAGTTACAGAATATCATTATCTATAAATCTACATATAAAAAATAAAAACTTAAAAAATATTCTTTCTCTGTAAAAATTTACAACAAATCAGTGTTTTCCACCATGTGCACAAATCTGCCACCTCCAGTGATTCATGCAGTCAAATTAGATGTATGTAGAGCAGTGGCTCTGGCAAATGAACACATCAACTGATGACCAGCTGTTTCTAATTATTATACACTGGTTAATTAGGACGCCATGTCACCATCAACGGCGGCGGTAAACTGTGTGAAATTTATAATTCATGCTTTGGTGTCCAATAAGCCTACCTGTTCAAACCACTTCAGTGTGGCATGGATGGAGAGGCCGTGCGGAAAGAGACCATGAGTGTGGATGATGCACTGTTGTTGCCAAATCTCTCTCTCTCTCTGTGTGTGTGTGTGTGTGTGTGTGTGTGTGTGTGTGTGTGTGTGTGTGTGTGTGTGTGTGTGTGTGTGTGTGTGTGTGTGTGGTGTGTGTGTTCACACCTTTCACTCACACCTCCTGCTTATACCCCTCTCCCTGTCTCTCTCTCAGCAGGGTGTATGTGTAGGTGGCAGTGTGAAATGTCTGGATCTCAAAGGTAAGCTGAACGCCTCACTCCATCATTATTAAATATGCTTGAGGACTTTATGTGACATTCATGAAACACTGAATTCTTTTGTTATGTTTCTCGTCTATTGGAAGTGTAAATAGACAGACCAAAATATCTTAATAATTCATTCATTATTCATTAGCCATTACTTTACTCTGCTTTGATACCACTTTAGTAACCCCAAATATATACAAAATAAATGTGATTGTAAAAACTCAACCTAATCCTATAGCTCAAATCTAAGCCAGAATTCAATTCCAGCACTACCCCACATTAAACCACAGCTAATCTTTGTTCAAATCCTACTCCTGAATACATCCTTGATAGACTGACTTTGATCATACACTAAACTAAACCTTAATCTTGTATGGATCGTAAACTTAAACCCAAACTGTTCTTGCATGTAACTAAACACAGCCCTGGTTCGAATACAAACCCTAAACCCAAATTGTAAGCTAAATAGGATTGACTTTACATTGAATTTGAATTTTTTAATCCTATATCTTAATCCTCCTCCTAAATTGATTGTAGCACCAATTTTAAGATGGAGATAATAGTTCAAATCTGACTTAAACTCCAAGTCAAAAATCCGAACAACAATTTAAATCCACTAATCCTAAACTAATATCAATTATAGCACTCACATTTAGATAAACCAAACCTGATTCAAATATTACCCATTTAAACACACAACATTAGAAGTGCTTACACTGTGTCTCTGTGTAAAGTTTTCTCATACCTCTAGTTAAGTATGTTACATACAATACATATTTTTGATATTTTTTAGTATTTTGATGACTCATCCTACACTCAGGACGGTTTCTTCTCATATTATTTGGAGTGATGAGTTATCCAGCCCATCATGTAAAATGTGATTTCACTATTAGCTTGTGGATACAAATATTTAATTGGATAGACCTTTGAAAACAAAGAACGTGGTTGAGTTTTATTTTGGACTCTTATTCATTTCATTACAATAAAACAAATCCCTCCTCAAATCCTGACCCTGATAACATATCACATATCAGCATATCACAACTAATCCATGGTTAAAATATTAATCCACACATAAATCTTAATCCTTAACTAAATATAATGGGAGCTCTTCAATTAAATTTAAACAAACCCAGTTCAAATGTAAATCTTAGACCAAAATTTAGTTTCACGCCTCACATTAAACTAAACGTAATCCTAGCTCAAGTACAAACCCTAATCCTGAACTAAAAATTCAAATTCTAAACCCAAGTCCTGACTCTAAACTACACTCAAATTTTTTGGCCTCAAAATCAAACTAAATTTAAATTCGAAATGCAGTTCAAATCTGTATGGTATAGTTCTGAGAAATATGTTGTAGCCCAATATCACAACTAAAAGATTTGTCTCAGGTGGCTTAACAATGTGAGCAGCATATGACACCCTCTATGCTGAGAGCGGTGAATCTGATGAGGACAAACTTTCCAAAGAATCCATTGATCCAAAAATGGATGAAACCTCAGGACAGGAAGTAGATGTTGTGTGTACAAAATATAACATTGTAATTTTTGACATGAATTTTATTTTAACAGTATGAAAAATCATAAAACTGTATTTGAATAGTATAACCTATTATAAACTATTGATCTTAAATCAATGTACAATCTAATAATGTACAAAAATTAGAGAATAAATTCAATACCGGTCTGCCACAGTCCTGACATAACTGAACATTATAAGAAGAGGATTTATCAAGACTGTTGTACAAGTTTCTTTTTGACTGTGAAGTTTTTTTCTTACTTGTTAAAATCTGTTTGATGACATTTTATTTGAAAACTGTTTACTGAATTTTGCCTATAGAATACACATTCTTGGTCTTCACTAAACTTAAAAACTAAAGTTTTTCTTTCACTAAGACGAGGGCAAAATGTCCAGAAACCTTACTGAAAATGAAAAGTCAGGTTGTCCAATTATGATTAAAAATAACATGGACTTTTTTCATGATACCACCGCTACAAATAAATTTATGAAAGAGCTGACAATGTTATTACTGATGCACTGTTCATACTGACCACATCATACTGTAGATTTTGAGATATTTCTGCATCATAGTGCGGTTAAAACTTTTAAAAACTGGATAAAACATTATTTTTGAATAAGCTGCAGATTGTCTGAACTTGTTTTAACATTATGTCTCTTACTATATTTGAGCTTATTACATGTTCAACAATAAATGCTATTGCGCAAGATGTTTCAAAAGTAACATATAACATATAAAATTTACATTCATTGTGAATATTAACTATTTTTAATTGCAAATCACCACAATTATTGACCAGTGTTTTGGGTCAAACTCTTAGGATACTATCATAGTCCTATAAACTATTATATTATATGTTTGAGCAATATGTTAATCTTCTGCTGCCAGCAGCAATTTTAATTAAAGACTAATAATGTGGTCCAGTGGAATACAGTGAATAAAATGTAACCATGTTAACTTAGTTACTCTTTTATCAGGCTCTTTCAATGCTGCTGTTTTTTTTTTTTGTTTAAAAAAATAAATAAATGTGCCTTAATGTCACACATTAATCTTTCTGGCTGCACTGGATTAAATGGTAGCTCTGTCTTTTATTTACCAGTTGCCATGGTGAATTACAGTATCGAAGCTCTGTTGATGATGGCTTTTTTCATTCACCAGTTGAACCAACTCAGATCAGCTTTCAAAACTCTTTGAGTTACCACCTAAGGGTTCATTAATTAAGTCCTCTAGGTGAGGGTCTACCTTTGTTACTTTGGTTAAACTGCTTTCTAGAAGGCCCTGGAGAACAAAAATCAGGTCCAAGGATGGTCGATGGTCCAGTACAGTGAAGAGAAAACAGGGGAGAAAGAGACAGTGGTTGTGTTTCCATTCAGTTGTTTAAATTCAGGCATTATCAGTTTGTGGAGGTGAGGGGGCTGGGAGAGCACCTTCGTGTCTGTGTCTCTGAGTCTCTGGCCGAGGCAGCTCAGCCGCTGCCTTTTAACCCTGAGGATCAATCGGGTAACAGCTCTCACCTGCGCTGAAAAGCAACAGAACCGTCTCTGGCTGTGTGTGGGAGAGCCCCTTGGCATGGTCGACTGCCACACAGTACATGCCTAAAAGAGCAAGAGAGTCTACTAATCAGAGCTGTTCTAACTGACAATAACATCTTTCTGTCATAGACACCTATTCAGAAGTGGAACAGCTGACACAAAACATCAACACAATCACACCCTTTCTCCCTCTTCTCTTCCCTGCTTTCACCCCATTTTTCTCCACTCACCCCAACAGGTTGAGTCAGATGGCTGCACACACTGAGTCTGGTTTTATGTTTCTTCTAGTTTAAAGGGAGTAAAGTCAATTTGATCCTACAGATAGGTGATAGGTAAACCTGAAAAATTAGAAGACAAAATATTAAAGTCCCCTCATCCATTGAACAGAGATCACTGAAGGATTTGATGAGTATGAAAATAAAGTGACTAATATGCTATGACTCTGTTGAAAACCTATGAGAGATTTTAATGTGTACAACACATTCACGTTCATGCCTCCAGAGTTCAGAACCTTGTAGATTCAGTGCCAAGCAATCTCACTGAAGTGAAAAGTTTGGACAGCTTGTGGCCGTACACCTCACTGAGACACATAATATTGTTTTTTGACTTTATCACCTATTGCATTAACTTCCTTTTCGTCAAAACTTTAATCCAAACTCTGATCCAAAATAGTGAACACTGGACAAAATGTCCTCTCTTATAAAGTTTTAAAACTTTGCCAGCTCTCTGAAATAAAGAAGTACTACAGCAGCAGTCAAATCTGTACACAGCAGCAGTGTAAAACTTCCGTGATGGGCATCACTGTTGTTACACACTGATGACATCTGACTGCAGGTGTTGCTGCCTATTATCTCCCGACGCAGGGAGGATTAGAACAATTTGATTTCAGTTGACATTTCCTTCCACCCCACATACCCTCTACCATCACTCAGTTAAGTGATTATTGTTTAAACAGAGGGGGAAAGTATCATTTTGGAAATAATTATGATACTAATTATCATTTCCCGTTCTTGGCTGAGGAGATAAGAACCTAGGAGAGAGGCAGAGAAAGAGAGAGACCCATGGTTTGTTTGGATCAGTCACAGTTTGATTTGGACTATGACCTGTGATTAAGGCTGGGGAGCAACAGGAATCAGTTTCCAAAATGTTAACTTTATTTACGTGCATTCAATGGCAAAAGCACATCAGTCAGAAGATTGCCTATATATTTATATATGAAACACAAATGGGACATTCCAATGATCAGTTAATGAAATCTTAGTTGTGATCCCTGATAATCATTCCTAAAAACACAATAATCACAGGAACAATGGGATTAATGGTTGGATTACAAAAAAATAGATTAACAATTAGGAAAAGGATAAGGAGGGGAAAAAAGCTGTAACAAAAAATGTTGATTACACATATGTTCTACAGTGGGCAGATGAATAGTGAGAGCAATGCTGTTCAGATTTGAACAGTGATGAGTGAATGAAGATAGAATCCAGGGAGCAGTATTGTTAATACCATATTGAGGTAAAATGAATGTATTCATAATATACAGTAAATGTGTACTATAGGGCTACTTTGTAGATAAGATACAAGTTTTGTTAGGTACCTGGGTTTTGGTGTCATGATTCAGTATGTTTTTGTTAAAAGGAAGGAAAACATAAGAAACCGCATAAAATATTCTGTCCATGCAAATAGTAATTAGTGTCACATTGGCCATATTTTATGTAGCCATTACACTAAATGTTGCCAATTGGTTAGACAAATGTCAATTCATTCAGTACCACAGTGAAGTAGTTATTTGTAGCTCTGCAGATCCTGATTTGGCTGATCAGCTTGTGCATGTTTTCAAAGGGCAGCTGACTTGCATGCACATGTGAATGAACACTGTAGCAGGACACAGGCCCTTTTGTTTTAATTACATTTTCTTGTCAAGCACTTTGAGATGTATTCTCCCTGATGAAAGGTGCTATATAAATTTAGTTTTTATTATTAATATAAGACTATGTTGAATTGAACATCCTATACAAAATGGTAAGAAACAAGCCCACATAACCCTTACACTACTAACATACAAATACACAGTAGAGCAGAGGTCTTCAACAGGGGGTCCGCGACCCCTAGGGGGTCCGCGGAGGTACTGCAGGGGGGGTCGCGAAATCTTTGGTTGATTAGACAATCTTTTATATTTTTTTAATTTTTAATTTTTTTTCCAACCAATTTTTTTCCCACAAATTTAAATGTCTTTAAATACACATTAACATGCATCCAACATATTGTGAGGCTGATATGACCCTCTGCCTGACAACCTCCATCCGTCCAAGGTTAGATAAGTTGTGTGCTACTCATCAGGGTCAGACATCTCACTAATGTGGGAGTATGTGTGCCATCCACAGATGGCTTGAGGATTCACTGTCCCTTGAATTATTTTAATAGCTCAGTGTTTTATGCAAGATGTATGTTTATAAATGGCAGTGGCACGGCCACCCTGTACCTTGCACATGTTTAAATTAAAAACATGAATATATGAACCTGTGTAATATTTGAATAGCTTAGTATTGAATGCACAATAACAGGGTAGCTATGTTTATACATGGCACTAGGCCCAGTTTAATATAAAACACAATTTTATACAATATATATAGTAGGGGGTCCCTGCTCCATCTCGCCACCAGTTTGGGGGTCCTTGGCCTGAAAAACATTGACCCCTGCAGTAGAGAATAAAAGTAAAACATTCATGAAAATGCATGATGCCAAATTAAGTGTATAAAAATTTAAAAGTTACAACAATAGTATTTTAATATAAGTGTATATAAAAGTATCCGGAAATGTGTTACTATGTTAAATCTATTTTTATAAATTACAAGCTATAACATCAAAATAATGTATTTAGGAAAAACAGTGAAGTGAAAATCATATTGATTGACAGAACAGCTTATATCAGTATTGTAAATTTATATTGTATTATTATTGTTGATACATTAATAGGTAAGTAGCAATTTAATGTTGTAGGTGGTCAAAGTTATTTAGAATTATTTAGAATATTAAAAAATGATATTAAATAATAACTTCAATATCGATTATTGATTTTCAAATCAATAACTAGCAAAGTTGAAGAATATGGAGTTCTTGACAGTGTAGAGGTTGGCAAAATTCACACTTATGCAACATTAATGAACATGTGTGTTAAAGAAAAACATTTATTATGAAAATAATAAAAGTAAAAACACACAAATGAAGATGTGTATGTGAGTATGTTAGCGTGTATGTGTGTGAGTAAGTTTCAAAATGGGGGCTGGCCACTATGAAGACAAAAGACCCTCTGGAGTGGTGGAGTCATGTGGTTGAGGTCACATGTATGTGTTAAGTTTGGGGAGAGGAGTGTGTGATGTGTTGGTGCCATGTTAGAGAAAGTAGTTAGTTGCATGCAAAGAAAGTCTATAAAGAGCATAACATAACATTAGCTTTCAAATAACTTATTACCAAAAAATCACAGCAACACAAATCAAACTTATAAACATCACATGAATAGAATTCAACAGTCCTGTGCATAGCCTAGTGTATTTAGCCCAGTTGTGGGCTAAATACACTAGGCTATGCACAGGACTGTTGTGTAACCAGTTCATGAAAAGGGGAAAAAGGTCCCTTTTGATGTGCTGTTTGAAGTCCAGTGAAGTGGACTTGCTGGTTTGTGGCTCCTGTTGTTGTGGTTCTGCTGGCAAGACGTTTTGTCGAGGTAGCATCAAGTGCTGAAGTTCTTAGGCAGGCTCTCGCATCGCTGCCTTTTGGCAGTTTAACACCTAGGTGTGAAGTCAAAGCACCCTGGGAGACTGAGTTCTGGAGGTTCTCCTTTGTGTCCAGAACAAAGGAAACATGTGTTTGCAGGCTTTGGCTGCACATGTAGGCCCAACTATTCAATTCAATTGTATTTGTATTGCTCCAAATCATAATAAACCTTATCTCAAGGCACTTTACATTGAAGGTCAAGACCTTAAAATGTTTTATAGAGAAACCCAACAGTTCCCACAATGAGCAAGCACTTTGGCAACTGTGGAGAGAAAAAACTCCATTAACTGGAAGAAACCTCTAGCAGAACCAGACTCAATGTGCCTCGACCTGTTGGGGTGAGCAGGGAAAAATGGGGAGGAAAGGGGAGATGGATGGAGAAGAGGGAAAGAGATGAGGGGGAGGAGATGGGGAGAGAGGAGAGGGAGACCAGGAACACATGTGCAGCATCAGGTATCAGCTCTGAGTAGTTATAATGAAAACAATAACAGTGTAAAGATGCTATTGATTATTAATGATAGCAGCAACAGTTCATACCGTAATTAAGTAATAAAATGTATTATTGTTAATAATAGAAATGATAATAATAATAGTTGTTATCCTGCAGCTCTGGAGTCGGCGATACCTGCAAAGAGAGACAGAAAGAGACTATTGGAAGAAAAAGACACGTAGTTCGTGACATGTAAATAAATGAATGAGGGGGCAGAGAGACAGAGAGAAGGGGAGAAGTGCTCAGTGGAGGATGGGAGTTCCCCAAGCAGTCTAGACCTATAGCAGCATAACTAAGGGATGGTTCAGGACTCACCTGATCCAGCCCTAACTATAGGCTTTATCAGAAAGGAACGTTTTAAGTTTAACCTTAAATGTATATTTATTGTTCACAAATACTAGGTCCCAACAGTCCCCTGAGGGCAATTGTAAGGCACATAGAGCATGTAAAAAAAAAAAAAAATAAGGAAAACAACAATGACATCAGTGTATTGTCCATGGACATTTAAAAAGCTGTGTTATCATTTATAAAGTGAGAGTAGTGTATATGTCTGTAAAAAAGATGGTGAAAACTGATTGTAAGGATGTAGATAAATACTGAATGATTAAAGCGATCAGAGTGCATGTTATGTCATGTTTGTAAAATCTTCCTCGGCAAAACTAGTTACTAGTATCTACAGCTGTCATATAAATGCAGTAAAAAGTAAATTTATATCTAAAAGAATACTCTAATAAACTACAAATAAACTACAAGTAACTTAAAACTATATTTAGATAAATGTACTAATACTCCACCATTGGGTTCTAGTTAACGATAATGATAAGAGAAAGGAAATCAATTTTACGATGTTGTAGTGACTACTGTTGTTATATGAATTTTAAATTGTTTACTACATGCTCACTATCATTTTGGAGGTAAGCAGCTCAAAGTAATCAGATTATGTCAGGGAATTTGAGAAGTTGTGTTGGTGTATGTTTATTGATTACAATGTGCAGACAGTCAGTAATCAATGGACACTCGAGCAGTCACGTCTTGGCAGTCCAATCATGAAAAACTACATTCTGTTCCTTCTAACTGTAGATGTCATCATTATTTATCTTCCTGCTTCTGATAAAGTCTCAGAACTGTATTAAAAGAAAAAATGCACGCACACACAAAAAAAGCTTTGCCTATCAAGGAAGTTGTTTTGTCGTGATTTTTGCTGAAATGTTCATTTCAGAAAAAGAATAAAGCACATTTAGAGCTGTGCAATTTTGCCTGTTAGCAAACAGCCTCCCAATTATCTTCTGTTTGATTGCTTGCCTCTATCAAGGTGAGCGATTAGACCACCGCTCCTGTGAAGCTTTGGAAGTCGTCCTGAAATCACTGCACTTTGATTTCATCAATCTGCAGGCAGCCCAACTGGAAGAAAATGTGAGTTTTATGAGCAAAACTTATTTAGCTCATCTTCGTCTTCCAATTTCAACACAGTTTCATATTCAAGTCTCACCCTGTATCAGATTAGAGGCTTTTTTTCATTTAAAAAAGAATTTCATAACATTCCTTTCAAATTTGAGGCCTTGCTTTCCTCACTTTTTCTACCTCACTATTTTTTTTTTCCAGGAAGCATCGTCTTTGCTGGATATGATTTTGTACTATGAATCTACAACCCATCTTGACATTTCTGACAACAGCAGTATGGGAACATCCGGTTGGAGGGCCCTCGCTCATTTGATAAAGCAGGTTGGCTGACGCAGTGGAATTGTAATCTTTTCTTATAGGCTTTCTCCAGGGGATAATGTAGATCCTAGAAAGTGAGGTTTTTGCACATTACATGGATTGGAGATGCAGGGCAAAGCAAACAGAGTGTGATGTCTGCCACAGCAAACATGAGCATAAAACACATTCAAACACACAAACTTAGAAAACATAACTGATCAATCAGTCAAGTCCAAATACAAATGGACTTTTAGGGTTTAGGGCGGGACATTATGTTATCTCAATATAAGGATTTTGAGATTTTGTCAGAAATGTAAAACCTTTCTTTAACATTTCTGTAAAAGTAGTTTTCGTTAAATAAACCTTTAGTTTTAGCTTCACTTCTTTGGTCTGTCTGGTATTGTAATTTGAAATTTCTGGAGGAGGAAATATATTTGCTTGGTCAAATTGACAAAATTGTCAGTACTGTAGTAAATTAGGTCAATGTGGTTTTAGATGTGAACTGTAAGTTTATATAACCAGGATAAAATACTTCAATGTACTCAGCTCTAACTATATGAACAAATAAAGAAATTATAAAGCAATGCTAAGATTCATGATGTAGGTGGTACTGCAATGACGTGACATGTACCCTGCCTCTCGCCCAGTGATAGCTAGGATAGTTCAGCCAAATTCTATGCTACACCGGCTGGGACCTGACTCAACGCGCCTGTCCTGAGATACACACACAGTCAGAGATCGGTTTTATCCTCAAAGTGTAGAAGTCTAAAAATATTGCTCCACTTGCTGCTTGACAAGCCCCAGACTTTGCAAAGAGGCAACATCACATCTTTTATTGGACAGAACACTGTTCTGAGATCAGATGTGAAGGGAGATATCACTTCCAATTCAGTATCATCTAATTGATTTCTGTACTTAACTTTAACAGGTGCTTACCTTGCTTGCACTGACCGCACACATTGTACTGATCTACTAGAATCATTTGAAGTCTCACAGCATGTTTCAGGGCCTCCACACAAAAGAGGCCACATGCTCAACCGGGTCATCTCAGAGGGTCTGAACATGACATTTATACATTCATTCTAAACCTTGCAATCTCAGACCATTTCCATTACATTTTTTGCCATGGTTGAAAACTTCACCAAGGGCTAGATTGGCCATCTGGCATACCAGGCACTTTTCTGGTGGGCCAACATGCCTTTTGGGCTGATGTCTGATCGGCCCATAACAGAGATAAATCGGCCCATTGATTTTGTTTTTTTTCTTAATTGACACTGGGCTGGCCCAATCACATCTTTAAACACCTCCTCTTTGGGCTCTGTGCCAGTGTCATTAAATAATGGATTTGAAAAAAGGGAGGCTTAGAGAAATTCTCTCTCTCTCTCTCATGCTTATCACTCAATAGAAAAAAAACACATTCAAAAATCTTGGCACGTGCTGCTGCATCTTCTAAAACATGTAAGGCAGGAGGTCCCTCCACAATTGGTTAAATTAAAAATGAAGGTTTTCATACCAAAATATTTGATCATTTTGTCATAACCCAGCTCTTAAGGCCATGACAAAACGGCAGTCACATCACTGTTAAATGTTAACAAAAGTATATTTATTGAGCCAACAGTAGATAATTAAAGACTACTAAAGAATACTAACAATTACAAAGCAGTGGAGTGTGACCTGTAGGATCAGTGGTGTAGGTTGTGCGTGTGAGTAAGTAAACATTTTGCAGGGGGGTGCAAACCAAAAGGTGAAGACAACTAAGGCTGCAGCATAACCAACCGGGTGCCTGCAGAAAAGGAGAGAGAAAGCCAGTGAATGCCACATAGTGTTTTCTGACTACATGTGAAATGGCTGCCATGGTGATATTTCCAGTATAATATTGGAAATGAATTAAGATTTAATTAAGAATAAGAAAAATACACGCGCACACATATAGCATGAAAATGAGTGATATGTGTGATCAATAACTGGGGGTAAATGAGTCAAATTATCAACAGAAATGTACCCATAAAACTAAAGGAGTATCTGCAACACCACTAAGAAAGACAACTCTTGTGGTAGGCACCAGCAGTTACAAGAGAGAAATCCTGTTAAACCTAGTGAGCAGTTTCTAAATATAGATGTATATTTGGCTGTGTACTCAACTGAAATGACTTCTACTTTGACTCAGCAGTAAATGCTGAGTCGAAGTAGAAGTCATTTTCAAATCTTAACCAACTCTTAAACAACATATACAATGATAGGAGGCAGAATGTGACCCTCAGTCTGCTACTTTATACACCCAAATGTCCATTGTGTTTCAGGATCTCACACTCACACTCATATAAAACTATCTAACCACTGAACGTACTATATTTCCTCCTGAATGTATTTGGCAAAATAAAAGGATAAGAATATAGTCACACTTTGTATGACATAGTGCATTGGTGCATGTTTTGACAAAATTCAACCTGTAGAATCTGAGTTCATTCGAGTTAAAAACTTTGATATTACATTATTTACATAAATGAAAATAATTAGACGTGTCTTCAACTGTTTCTTTGTCCATATTCACTGCATTCCTTGCATACAAAAATGTATATGTGTGTTTCAGAGTGTGTGTCTGTCCAGACTGGATATGTGTAACATGCCCATGGTCGACTACCCAGCCCTGTCTCTGTCTAAAGCTCTGCTGACCAGCCGGCTCACAGTGCTGCACCTTCACAATGCCCAGCTCAGTGGCATGCCACTATACACACTGGGTATGATGTACACACACACGCTCACACACACACACACACACACACACACACACACACACACACACACAAACACAAACAAAATGTCCTCACTGAATACTCCTGAGCATTAGCCTCTAAATATTGAACATGTACAAGTGTGGACTGTGTGTATAAATTAATACTAGCATGTGTGCACAAGTTTGTGATATGTTGTGTATGTGTGCGTGGATGGGTGGGTGAGTTTGTGTGTCCTATGGCCAGCAGGACCAGATTTTGACCTGCGACCTTCTCTGCAGGTCTAGACCCGGATTAGAGGCCTAATCTCCTACCTGTCACTTTACACACCAATGCACACATCTATAAGGGCTCTGGAAGCCAGGACATACACACACACACAAACACATAATCAAGGGTAGCTAATAAGAGGCCACAAGGTGCTGAGCTAGATTGTGACGTGGCAGTAAAAGTCATTATGAGGACAAAATAAGCCATTTTCTCACCATGTATAAAATTTCATTAGATAGTCAAATACTAAATACAATGGAGTGTTTTTTAAACTTTGGTAGACTATCTCAAGTCATGGCAAAAATGTCCTGTCCTTAAATTTCATTGTGATGAAAAATACGCACAATTTTTCTTCCTTTCACTTTGGCATAGAGAAATAATCTACTTGTTTTTCTACAAGTTTGATTTAATATCTTAGTGTCTGTGCATTACCCCTCCCCACACCACCAACAAACACACATCCCTGCAACCCTCCCTCCTCCACATTCATTCCTCACCCAACTCCACCCTACCCTCTGCCTGTGCTGAGCCCCCACCTTCCCTCCCAACAGGGGGTCCCGGCTGAGGATCATTGCTTTCGATCGGAGGGGCCTGTGATTGCAGTATAGGGCGCTCACAGTGGAGTCAACCAGATCAATCCCACCGATTCCACCATTTGGTCCCCACTGTGCCTAATGACAATGTTGGCATTCTACATGCAGCCCAACAGGCTTGATCAAATCTTCAGCATCGATCGGGATGCAAGGGCAGCAAGGGCCCAGGCAACACAGACACATGTGTACCTCAGTACAGTACACATTACCCAAATGCACAGGGAATGTCCAAAACACACTCATAAATGCAATTTAAGGCTCCAAAACACCAGCTAAAGCTGTGATAAAGAACCATAATGAAAATATTGAGGAAAAAAAAGTAATGTTATTCATTTTTAAGAGGGGGTCATAAAATGTAACAGGTGTTCTGTAAGTTCTCTTGCGCCGAGAAGACTCTGGCCTCCGCAATGAAGTGCAGGCCTTGTTCTTGTTAGAATGGAGTATCACTTGATCTTTATAGCAGTAATTTCAGGAGGCGACGACTCCTGCTGTGCTCTCGTTTTCATGCTCAAGTTCACTTGCTATCAATCAGTCTATCAGAGTCACATGTTTCATGTTTGGCATTTGGACATGCAGCCTTCAACAGTGGATCATATCTAACATCAATTTATACTAATCTATATGTTTTAATTGAGTAAGGGATTAGAGCATGGCCACCTTTTCCAACCAAAGTTGGAAAAACTAATTTTTGCACATAGCGGTCCTCACTGCCTACTACTTATTAGGCCATATGTGTCTGTGTGACTGTTCCAGCACGGATCTTTACTTATCGTGATTCACATTCTCCAATCAGATTCCACCCCCTGCATGCAAGTCCCTTGACCTTGCAGCAAAATCTACTGGTGCTTCCCTAAAGACCTGATCCACAACTGGGTTCCCACCAGCCAACAACTGTATCTGGGGATGAATCTTACAACTTAAAAGAATTATCATGTTATGCCCACCAGATGGTTGGACTCTAGGGGAGTAAATTAAATTCTAGATTGCATTCCTTATCTTATGAACACTCTTTTCTTTTGTTGCTGCCCATAGTTGGTGCACTGAAGATAAACCGGGCTTTGCAAAAGCTCCACCTTACCAACAACTTGTTGAACAGCTACCAGGATGCTCTGCAGCTTGGAGACCTGCTACGCTACAACACCACTTTACAGACTCTGGAGCTCAGCAACAATGCTGTAGCAGATGCTGGTAAAATGCTCTTCTATGGTAGAGAATGAAAACACATTTATTAAAAGTTTCACAGTGCAAAATGTATATGTGAAAATATGTCATATATTAATGTGTAAAGGTCTGGAAGAGCCTTCAGTCTTGTCAAACCTTAGTTGTGCTAAAATTCACATTAATCTAATGGAGGGCATGTGTATGGTATATGAGTTATTGTAAGGGTGTGAGCTGAAGGTAGAATGAGCAGGTCTTTAAATGGGAGAAATATATGTAAGCACAGGAATTTTTTCAGACTAGCTGTTTCCCTTTGCTTCCAGTCTTTTTGCAAAGCTAGGCAAACCATGTCCAGAATCTACCTCTGTACTTAACAGACACCGATGAGATTAAAACCCATTTTATCTTCTCACTCGGGAAGAGGGTGAATACTATTTCTTTAAGCTGCATATTCACAATTCACACTTGACAAGTGTTTGCATTCAAAAAGTCCCTTTGTTAATACTTTATGGAACCTTTGTACCCAGCACTCAACCAATCATGTATTTTTAGTGCTGCAAGCCCCACCCCAAAGGTTAAGGTACTTTCGTAAACTACTTTCCCCAGAGCAGGATTTTCTTTGTTGGTAAAAAGATTTCCCTGAAACTTTATTTCGATCGTGGTCCCTGTGGTGAAAAAAAAAAAAAAGAGTATGTAAAAGTTTCTAGGTCCGGTGGAAAGTTCCTGCAATTGAAACGCAGCGTTGCTCGCCATACGTATATATTGTTTCCCATAAATTAATTGAACTGGAACTGCTTGTTGCAGTCAATGGTTATATGCCAGCAGGCTAAATTTTGTTATTTCCCTTTGGTTGGAACCAAGGTGAACAACGGTCCTACAGAAGCCTTTGGGCTAACAGTTGACAAAAGATCCTGGGACTAAAAGTTCCAAGTTGTTTTGCAGGAAACAAGGCTTTGTTGGTAACAGTTCCACCACAAAGTTGGTCCAAGAAAAGGTATCCCAGGTCTCACACCAACTGGGTAAACAACTGCAGAGTAGATAATCTGCTTCCTGTTTACACTGGCAGTTACATGTCCAATGTACGAAAATGGTCATGTGATAGTTTTTAGATATATGTGGATGGATGTAGCAGGCTTTTTAAAAAGTTATTTAGATCATGCGAAAATCTAATTTCCAATGAGAATGCATCTTAAGGGAGCAGTGTGAAGAAAGTATAGGGCGGCATAGCCAAGTATCTACATTAACCCGCATCAGACACAACGGCTAGAGATAGATTTTTGTGTTTGTATAATGGTTCAGCATCATTTTGACAGATAAAGAGGAACTGCACCCCTAAGAAATGGTTTCACATTTAATTCTAGTGTAAACTCAATTTAACAAATGTAAATAATGGACAAAAGAAATATATTCCTAAAAAATGTAATATAGCAAAGCAAATGTGTAAAAATAGTAATAGAAATGCAATTATAAATAGATACATCTGAAATAAAACTAATAATTGTCTTTATCCCCCTATTATATCCACATATGTTTGCTGTCTTGATGATGCATATGCAAGTGTGTGAAGAAGATTCCAGAGGGTCTGGAAAGAAACTCAGAGGCCAGGGATAAAAACTAGGCATACAACCTGTGTATTGTGCTTGTGGATCAGGAAACCTAACTTGAATCCTCCAAACACAGCAGCTGGGAATGACAAGAGGGTTTCCCTGCCCTACAGAGCCATGTTGCCAATAAATAAAATGCCGATACAATTCATAATGGTACTGCCTGTTGTCATCCTCAGGCTCTCTAATATGGCCTAATATCATAATGTTCTCTTGGTACCGCCTGTGAATATGTTTAAAAACTTGGTGGTAGGCTCACACAGTTTTCAGGATCCTGGCCAGAGCATTTCCTCTCCTGTAGGGACATACCTATGGACCATTCGTATGTCCCTACAGTTGCCACAAGTACACCATGGTATCACTGGCACTCCAGCAAAAGGTGGGTCACCATGCCTGTGCTACTGCAGCATCAAGGCATCAAAGAGTATCCCTGGCTGCTTGTTCAGGAGTTGGGTGGTCCTCATCCTCACCCTTCTCTTCCTCATCCTCTCCCGTCACCTCTGTGCAGCTCTCAGCTGATTTAGTGTGGAAACAAAGAAAACATATGGATCCTGCTAACACAATCTTGCTGTTATTAGACCAAAACGAGTACAATGAAAATAACTTGCTAATGTTAGCTAACTATCAGCTACCTATCTATAGTAATTTAGTGCTACCGCAATTTGGTGTAAACTTTTCTACATGTAAACTATCAACTACAGTTAACAGACTGTCAAATTTGATACCATAACATTTCTAAATATATCTATCTCATCACTTGAGAGAAGACTGCTCGATTCGGTCGTCAATATTTTGACGTAGTTAGGCCACCATAGTTCTCCTCCATGTGTTCTCCTCCAAACTATGTTTTAGTAAGTTAATGTTTTCTTTCTATGCTTTGCAAAACAAGAAGACACCGGCTGGGTTCAAAGCTAAAATATCAATCTACATACACTTCTGAATCTCACTTGTAGCAGTAAGAAAATGGCTACAGAAGGGAGGAGAGCATTACATTACATTAGATTGCATAAAATCACCATAAAAGAAAGATCACCTACATCCTAACTTACTAAAGTTAACACTCATTACAGAAAATCAATCAATAAAAAGTATCACTATGATGGGCATCTACTGGACCCAGCAAGTAAACAGCTGGTGGGAAGAGATTAAAAAAGGAATGCAGAAAGAAGGGAGAATTCCAGTGCTACGATACTTCCGGGTCTATTGCCACGGCAGCTTGTCGGCGGTCATCTTAGTCATCAACATCAGTTCCCTCCGTAATGGAAAGGATGCTGGCATCTGGCTATCACCCTGCATGAAAGGGAGAGTACACCACAACAACGTGCATGCAGCAGAGTGAAGGGGCTCTCTACTAAAACCAGTAGACTTTTTATCGCTTCCTGCTTACTGGCTGGTCATGTGACTGTCATGTGAGACAGGAACTGAAACATTTTGAAACCTCCCTTCTGTCACAGATCCGTTTTATGGTGGAACAACTTCAAGTGTAAATTCAACAAGATCTCAAAGGTTTACACACAGTTACTGAACTACAAAGTCTAGAACAGAAAACTTCCTGTCTGAAAAAAAAGCTTGAATCTCTTATGGTAGAAGACAAATCTACCCCATCTCCTTCAATCCCTAGTGCTTATCCTTTGGATAAACCATCCACACCTGCAGCTACAACCTCCGCTATGATAAAAGTGATCATATCAGGTTCACCTTTCCTACTTATGGAACGTCTAATGCCAAAATGCCATGACTATCTGGCTCTGCATCCCTTATCTGATGGTGAGATTCTGGCCACCTTCAGAACTGTACTCCATGGAACTACTTTCGACTGGTGGGAAATTGCCCGATCAACGGTAACCACCTGGAGCCAGTTTCAAACTGTTTTTCTAGCAGCTTTCCTCTCAGAAGATTATGTGGAAAATCTAGCTGAACGTGTCAGAACCAGAAGACAACAAGAGAAAGAAACCATCAGAGACTTTGCTTTCTCTTATAGAGCTCTCTGTAAAATATGGAACCCCATTCTCATAGAGGCTAGCATTGTTAAAATGATTCTGAAAAACAATAAATCTCTTCTTGCTAGTCAGCTCAGGGGCCTAGTTGAAACTGTTGAAGATTTAGTACGCCTTGGTCACCAACTAGAAAAAGATTATGAACAACAGCTTGAATATGCTCAGAGAATGGGTGTTAGAAATACCAACCCTTTTCCCCAAAATACCGCCTCAGGTCAATCGGTAAATCAAGCTAGACACTTTGTTTTGTGCTGGAGATGTGAAGGAAAACACCCTCCTGGTTCCTGTCCACATTACCACTCACCTGGCAGTTCCCCTACTTCTCACCAGCAGCAGGTACCTAAGCACCCTCCACGGCCTCAAAAACCAAAAGGTCTGCCTGTCTGTGTCGGTTGTGTGTGGCAGTAGACCATGCCACGGGGCTCTCCCACACACAGCCAGACACACAAGTGTTGCTTTTGAGCATATTTTATTCAATCACCAACACACGGGTGCAAACATTAACTTGAATCACCTGAGTTCAGCTGAGGGTTCTCTCGTGTCATCTGTCTGCAGTGTCTTGGGAGTCTCGGAGAGTGTCTCCTGAGGCAGCTCACATGCTGCCTTTTAAGCGTGAGGACCAATCAGCTAACAGCTCTCACCTGTGCTGATTGATCCTCTGTGGTGCAGGTGAGGGTGCTCTCCCAGCCCCCCCACCTCCACATTGTGAAATCCCCAAAACCTATGCAACCAATATTCCAACTAGTTCATGAAACATCAAATGTTTTCAAATTCCGAGACTACATGCAAACGTCTTGATACCTCCCCCAGTCCCCATCAACTCCTTGTGCCAATTTCCATAGATACTTGATGTGGAAAACCCATAGTTGACACTGGAGCAAGTTACTCTCATTCCTGAGTATCTTTGGGTGGAATTAAAGGGGCTAATGGCTGACCTCCAGTCATGGGCAGAAGGTCCCTTGTATCTGACCTATAGTAAAGCAGCCACTCCAATTGGATGGGAAAACCTCTCTGTGGAACTTCAAGGACAACTGTCCACTCTACCTACAGTATGGTTCTTGGTCTTGATTTCATTTCTAGTGTTGGGATGATAATCAAAGTGGCTGATAAAGTATACAGTTTCAAGTCTAACCCCTCTGTTACTTATCCTTTTCAGCCAGGCAGTGCCCATCCCCCAGGGAATAGAGCCCATGAGAATCAAACAAACATCTGAATGTCAAAGACCAGTCCAGTATGGAATCTTTCACTGATAAGCTCTGTTCCACCTCCCATTCTCTCTCTGGAACCTGTGCAACTGGAAGCCAAAGAATACATCAACCTTCCTGTGTCACACGCTCACTTACGAGATGGAGAAAAGAAACAATTACGAAAGCTCTCTCTGTACCAATCAGCCTGGAAAAACTAATATTCTTCAGCACACCATCTATACTACAAACTGTGTACCCATTAAACAAAGGCCTTACTGAATGAACCCTGGTAAGCAAGCCATTGTGTAAGAACAATTAAGAGATATGATTACTGCTGGAGTATCCTATTCTGCATGGGCGTCCCCTGTAGTCCTACCACTGAAGAAAAATGGAGGACATCGATTTTGTGTAGATTTTCGAAAAGTCAATGCTGTCACTGAAACAGACGCATATCCTCTCCCAAACATCAATGAAGTACTTGAGTCCCTTTCTGGAGCCTCCCTTTTCTCCACAATTGATTTAAATAGTGAAGACTAGCATGTACCATGGATCCTCACAGTAAAGCAAAAACTGTCTTTGTCACTCATACTGGCTTGTATCATTTCAATGTCATGCCTTTCGGTCTCAAGAATGCACAGGCCACCTTTCAATGACTAATGGAGAAAGTCCTGGAGGGCCTGCGGGGAGAAATCTGTTTAGTATATCTAGATGACATAATTGTTTATGAAGGAGTCAGTGCTGATCCTAATCGGTCCAATCCAGTACGGACTAACCTCAAGGACGTTCAGAGTTTCTTGGGGCATGCCAGATGGTATCATAATTTGCACCAGACTTCTCAAAAATTGCTGAGCCCTTGAATGATCTCAAGAAAAAGGAAAATCTTTCTTCTTGAATTAAATATGCCAGAATTCCTTTGACAAATTAATGTCCAGTTTGATCTCACCACCCATCTTAGGTCACCCAAATTTGACTTTCCTTACTTTGTCTATACTGATGCAAGTGATACAGGTCTTGGAGCTGTGTTGACACAGCGAGCAGACACTGGAAGCGAAGTCGTTCTTGCTAATGCCAGTCAAACTTTGAACCGAGCTGAGAGAAATTACTCTTTAACAGAAAAAAGTGCCTTGCGATCATTTGGGCTCTAGAAAGATGGCAACACTATCTGGAGCCAAATCTCTTTACTGTCATTACAAACCATTCTATCTAATGTAAATAGATTAATGGAATGGATTGTTTGGGATTTATTTTCCTTTGATGCCTTCTGTAACCAGGTTAACAAGTGACAAGAGACTACTGAGCCGTTTTTCAACTCACATGCATGCTGTTGTAGAAATAAGCACAACCACTCGTCCACCAGGTATATCCGTAGCATCACAGTGCTGAAGTGGAGTAACTACATTTTTGAGAAGGCACAGTATCACCTCAACCTGTACTCAGACAGCTGTTGTAGGTGTGGTGACAGAAGGGCAAAAACACCTTGGAGTTATTGCCATTTGTACCATTAGCTGTGTAAAGCCTAAAAAAAAGAACAAAAGACACAAAAAAAGTTTGTGGAGAGATGTTGGGAAGGCAGAATGATCCAATATTGAGAGTATTAATGTCATGGTAACTTTACTGCTACTAAATTTTGTTGTGGACTGATAATATGGGTTTGCTCTACCATGGGCCATTATTAATCTTTCATTCTCTTGAAATACTTGTAACTTATAAGTCTAAGGGAACATTTTTCTCAGGGAAAAATGTATTAGTCACAGTCAGTAAGCGATATCGTATCCCCTTTAAACCAAAATGAGCAAATATTCGCCCCCTTGATATCATGCCAATTCTGCCATCACCTCTCAGCTACCCCCCATCCCCTGTGAGAGAAATCCAGGTTAGCTCTCTTACCGTGATATATTTTAATTCATTGACAGGTGAAGACTCCCTGTCTGGCGCCCCAACTCTTTTTTCGGGATAATTTAGAAAACCTACTCTACACACTAATCACCATGTTTTTTTTTTAACAGTGTACAAACAGCAGATTGTATTTTTAGTGGCAGGTACATGGTTGTCTTGATAAACTTCTCATCTCACTCTGTGAATGAAAACTGAAAAGCCTCATCACACTGTATACAAACCTGCACATTCCAGCTTTATAATCTCAGTACAGATACATGTATGTGAAAAGGTTAAGCACATTGGTTGTCATCGTTACTGAAGCGCAAGTCATAAATAATACTGCAGTAACACTTCCACTAAACATCTGTTAGCACAGACAAGCAGTTAATTTGAACATGCTCTGCTAATTACTATAATTTAATTATATTTTTTATGCAGGTCTGGAGGAACTGTGTGATGGTCTGAGGTGGCAGACAAAAGGTCTGAAGGTCTTACTGCTGAGGAACAACCAGATCACTGCAAAGGGCATGGTCCATCTGGCCAAGACTCTGGTAAGGAAGAAATACCAGATGTTAGTGAAATAATAGATAGTAATAGAATTTTAAAAAATGAAGCAGTCAGCATAAAAAAAATAAAAGAGAGAGAGCTTCAGACAAATGTCTCCGGTGATTGTGTACAAGACGAAAAAAGTTTTTATTAGGCATATTCTGCAACATGATGTGGGCCTTTAACACTACAGAAAATCCTTATATTTTAAGTCAGTGCTGAGATATTTAGAAAATAAACTTCCCTTTCTCTATTTAGAGTAAATACAGACCAGAGCAACACACTCTATTAAGGCCGTTATGCTTAAAATTCTGTTTTTGCTGGATCATCAAGCACGTCCCTCTGGCAGCAAAATTAGCAGGGTCTGATTTTGGGCTGTGTGCGGGGGTGTGAACATTAAATTGGACTTACAGTTACAGGGGGTTGTTAGCAGGCGTCTCATTCATTCTCTCAAAATACTTGTCACTAATAAGTCTAAGGGAAAATGTATTAGTCACAGTCAGTAGGCGATATCGTATCCCCTTTAAACCAAAATGACCAAATATCTGCCCCCCTTGATATCATGCCAATTCTGCCATTACCTCTAAGCTACCCCCCATCCCCTGTGAGAGATATTGTAGGGTACACAGTTTATTTTAAAAGTTGAAACCGGCATCAACCAGCATCAAAAAACACAGACCATCAGCAGCACTGGGAGAAATCCTGCCCACATCACTAAGTGTTAAAGCATCCATAAAGATTGTATTGTCTTCAGCAGGCAGGCAGGATTCATTACAAATGGATTTGGTATGACAATGAGAGAGGGAGAGGAACAGTTTTGTACCATCATGTTTCATGTACTATGGGATGGAAAAACACAAAGTTAGTGACATGTAGTAAAATAAATAAATGTGAGGGCAGAGAAAAGAAGTGCTGGGTGAAGTGCTCTGTACATGACAGGAGTTCCCCCAGCAGTCTAGACCTAAAGCAGCTTAACTAAGCGATGGTTCAGGACTTGCCTAACTATAGGCTTTATCAAAAAGGAAAGTTTTTAAGTCTAACCTTAAATGTAGAGATGGTGTCTGCCTCCCGAACCCAGAGTGGGAGCCGGTTCCACAGGAGAGGAGCCTGGTAGCTGAAGAATTTATCGACTTTATTCACAAATCACAAATTGTCTCGTAACAAGATGTGACATCTTCTGTCCTTAGCTCTCAACAAGAGTAATGAAAATGTACCCCAAAAAACCCTATTAACAGGGGGAAAAAAACATAGAAACCTCAGAGAGACCCACATGTGAGGGGTCCCTCTCCCATGACTGACAGAAGTTTAATAGATGACGCATGTAGGTGAACACATCCTAGTAGTCCTATTAGCTTTACACTAGCTGAGCTAATCTGTTTTCCTCAATCCAGAATTCAGGAAATGAAGAATGCTGAGCCTCATCCAGGGGACTCCCAATCTGAAAAATGTCCCGCCTCCACAGGTTTCATTGTACACTTTTAATAACATGCATTCCTTCCGCATGACTGGCAGGATAATCTGCACCGTCATGTGAGTGGCGATTGGGGAAGTCAAAAGGCTAGAAATTAAAGGCCTGCCTCACACACACACCCCGCCTGTCCATGGTGTTACCAAAAGAAGGAACAGTTTGATTAAATAATAGATGTGTGTTAAGGAGGGCTGCTCATGTGTGCTGCCAGTCAGTGGGATAAGTAGATGTCCTTGCAGGCCATAATGACGATAATTATACAGTTGCTGGTCGAATTGAATATGATGACGAAGAAAGCTGTTATTAATCTTTCTGGTTGGGGTATCCTATCTGTCCTCCTGGCTGGTTGGCTTGTCTTTTGAAGGACTAAGATGAGGGCTGGCATATCTGGGTCTAAATCCACTTGACTCAGATTCTAGAATTTGGCTGATCATTTTTTAATTTACTCTTCGTTCAACATAATTTTCATAAAATTCTTCTTCTGATGTTAATACGTTAAGCATGGCTCCCATCTCATTTAGTTTGCATGCTTTTGTTGTTGTTGTTTTTTTTGTTTAAAGCCAGCATGTCATGTGTGAAAGCATACTGTGCGTTTGGTGGATTCACACTCCTACCCCCCTTAAACTTCTCACTCACCCTCCTGTGGTTTACGTTTGACAGGCTTCAACCATGCTTGACTCTCACACACTCTCAACCACGCAGTCGCCTCTTTAATTGTCTGCTATTATCCCTCGTGCATAGTCATTGGAGAAGCTCTTTCTCCCTCTCCTCCTACCCTACTTGCCAGAGAAGCTTCTTGCCATGCGTTGGATGTGCCGGTGCCTCTGTGTGCCGCAACTCAGCGAGGAAAGAAAAAGGGGGGGGGGGGCTCTCAAGTGTGTTTGCGGTGCAAATTAACTCAGAAGAGGATGCTCTGTGGGTCTGTTGCTGCTTTCCTATGGCTTTCTTTCCGCCCCCATGCTCTCTCTCTTCAGAGCAGTGACCAGAGGAGTTAAACAAGGGTGGCGAGGCGAGGGGGCAACCAAGGAGTGGGTGGCACAATCCTCCTCAAGCTGTTGGGGAACACGGGCCCCTTGCGCCCAAGACACCCCCAGCTTTTTACACCAAAGCTAATCAACCTTCCATGCTAATGTGGCTCTGGAGAGTTGGAAACAGAAGTTCTAAATTTTTAACATGAGAGGAAACATTTTGAAAATGAATAATAATCACCACATGACAATAATAACTAAAACCTCAGTAGCACACTGGAAGTAGCACACAACAGTGTAAAGTCTAAAGCAAGGACTTATCGTTGGATAAAGTCATTTAAACCAGACTGACATACTTTTACATGTAAAATCCTGATTCAAATTCCTCAGTTTTTGGTGATACCAAATGTCCCTGGATCCTTTCTGAATAGCTCCTTTTCCTAGGTATCAATATGATATGAATCAATATGAACCCAGAATCCGTGTTTTGCAGCCTGTGCTGAAGGTCCTGCAGGTCCTGGATTTGGCTGAGAACCTCCTGGGGAACGAGGGCATCCAGGTGATCAGGACACCTCTCATGGTGAACTGCTCAGTGCTGCAGCTCGGCTTGGCCCAAGCTAACATCACCTGTGAAGGTACACAAATCCACACACTGTATGACTTTTGCATGTAGTAGATACACTGTTTTGATTTGAAATAAGAGCCAAAGATTTCATCAAGATAGTATTTCTTTATATAACTTTAACTTAATATAGGATTTACTATAATTTCTCATTAATTTGTTGACATTTAGTCAAATATTCAAAATCAAGACATGGAATAAACTAATGCCGTTGTGATGCATTTGTCTTTGCAAACATTCAAATCAGTCAAGTTTAAATACGAGTGATGCATCTTTGGTTTAACATTAACCACTTGTGTCTCTATAAAGTTTAAATAGAGATAGGGCCACAACTAGCAAGTGTTTCTATCACTGGATAATATGCAGATTATTTTCTCATTTTACTTTTCTTATACTTGTCAAATGTCAAAATATTGTTAAAAAAAAGCACACTATATTTCCAAGATACCAAGCTGACATTTGAAAACATTGTTTTGTCCAAAACCCAAAGAAATTCAGTTTGCTAAGACAGAGAACCAGAAAATATCAACATTTAAGAAACTTCCTCTGATGATTTTGTTGGAAATTCATTAACAATATAGTTACCAATTAGTTTGCAGTCAGGCAACAAATCAATAAGATAGTAAATTCCTTCTATATGAAATGGTGATTTATTTTGTGGGGCTTTTGACATTTCAAACTGTCTGTTGATTTATTTATATTTTAAAGACAAGTAACATGCATTTAGTATTAAACAGAATACTACTTAAGCACTTACGTTTGATAGCACCTGAATCAAGAAAATTTATGTAAACTGTCAACATAAATGCACATCTGTTCTGCATTGTTTATTCTTTAAAATAAAAATGTTAGTATCTGTGCATTTTGGTAAACATAAACGCTGATATATGGGAAAGCCTCAATTCAGCCAATTTTAACAGTGCACTCTTGGTAAAATAGGTCACTTAGGTACTTAGCCAAGATACGTTTTTAAGCTGAAACAGGCCTGGCAGCTATATGCTCCTCTGATGTGTGTTTGATGGGTTTTCTTGTGTGGAGGTGCTGTGGCATTGGCCGAGTTCCTTGCAGAGAACCGTCACATTCAGCGCCTTGACCTCCGTCAGAACAAGTTGAAGGTTGGGGGCCTAATGGCCTTGTGTCTGTCCCTGAGGATCAACCATTCTCTTGCTCATCTGGATTTGGATGATGCAACCCCAGAGGAGCAGGTAGGTACAGTTCTTGTTGCAATGTAGTTAAAGCTCTGATTCTCTTGTTTGGTCCTCAGGACGTGTGCAGTGGCTCCTCTTCTGGAACATGGGTTTTTGGTAGCAGCATCTAGACTTTACCTAGACTACTGATAAAGACAAAAGTAAATGTGCCTTAGTACAAATGCGATTAACATCTAGAGTCTTTTTAGGTGAATGAAGTTTTCTTTTTTTTTGCAGAGCTCAAAAAATGTAAATGGTGATTTCTGATTTCTGATTTCTGTTATAACTGACCTGTGTCCTTCCTGGTGGAAAAGTGCAGGCAAGTGTGAAGTCATGTTTGTCTGTAGGCAGTCAAATGACTTGATGCTTTCATCCAGGCATGTTTCATTTAAATTCCCCCTTTAATCTTAAATTATGGGATATTGGTGACTTGATTTAGGCTTTAGACTAGATTTGTCACTTGGAGACACAAGTAAGTCATTTGTGTCTCAGTTCATCAGTCATGCTTGTGTTTTTTTCTCTCTCTCTACCTTCCATGGCTACAGAGGCCTGAGGAAAACGATGCCATAACTTTAATACATGCCCCTGCTGGATTCACAAAATAATTACCCACACTTGCCATCTGTTTGTCATGATTTTATCTCTGCTAACGTATTTGCATATTAAAGCATTAATTAAAATCTCCAAGGAACGGGATGCTTACTTTAAAATTAACTCTGAAGGCGATCCGTACACAGCTTCTAAAGTTGTTTTATTTTTGTTTGCAGAGGTTTTCTGTTTGTCTGCGTGTTGTTTACACGATTAAGGCAGATTTTTATGAAATGTCTCCTCTGGCTAGAGTCAAGCGGCAAGATGTGCCAGATTTTGGAGAAGCAGCTTTTAAGAGTCCTGACGCTTCTGTGAATGTGTGTCATTAAAGCTGGGACGTCTTCTTCTTTCTTCTTCCTCAGTTTTTGCTCATGCACCAAAGCCCCCATATTGGTGGCTCGGTTTTCATGCTACTCTAAGCCGTCGAGAGACGTGATTAGCATTTCCACCATTGTTGGGAGTTACTGTGGCTGGGTATTTTAAGCGAATGGTAATAAGGGAATTTTTAAGCTCTGTCAGGTTTTGGAGTCACACAGCTGGGATTTGTCTTGGTGTGGCATATACAGGTGGGAGGAGTAACAATTGTATTAAAAAGCAAATCTTTCCATCAGAAAACAGCGGGTGGCCAGATCAAGTGTTCTTGCTCAGTCACATTCCCTGGGTCGCCAAGGAATACATGAAAATTTCAATCTTGTGACAGAAAATAAGTGTGGGCATGTATGTGACTGAGTGACTGAGGGGGTTATGGCAGCACTTTGTGCCTGTATTTTACAGTCGCTGATGTGGTGTTTGTGTGTTCATACATGTACTTTAGTATGTGTTTAGTTTTACAGCTTTGCAGGGGGCGATTGAAGATGCGCATATTTAAAGGGAGAGAAAAAAAGGTTGCATGAGGGGAGGAAATCTGGGTCCTCTCGTCTTTGTTTACAAGAGTCTGATTTTTCATGTCTGTTGCCACGCTGCTCCATTTGATCACTGGCCTGTTTGCTGTTAATTATTAATTATTTACCCTAATAAAATATTCATGCACCCTGGCCCTAGTGGAAAGAAGCCTTTTCCAAGGGGCAAGTTGTCTCTGGAGCTGTTTATACATCCTTATCAGGGGACTCTGTCAACCCAGCTAATGAACTAAACTTCCTTCTGCCCAACACTCTCTCAATCACGGGTCAGACAAGGGAGGCGGTTTACCTGTTTGATGCTTAAATATTTGGATTTGCATTTGGCCAGTGTACGCTTCCAGTCAGCTGTTCTCCAGCACAGGGGTTCAGTGATAACACTGGAGTTTCCTCTCTTAAATGTTGCATGTCAGCAAGGTGTAGCTGTTATCACTGAATGATAATTACAGAAGCAGTGTGTGTGTGTGTGTGTGTGTGTGTGTGTGTGTGTGTGTGTGTGTGTGTGTGTGTGTGTGTGTGTGTGTGTGTGTGTGTGTGTCCCCTCAGAGGGTAGTGCGACAGGAAGGTGGTGTAGTAGCTTGTTTCAGTGTTCCTGTGGAGGGGGACAGCGGGGGTCGTTGATCTTTGAGAAGAAGCCAGAATGACAACTTAGAACTTTTATTTAGGGGTTTAGGATAAAGTTATTTTAACTCAACTGTACTGCATTGTTAGGTCAAGCTTTACATGTATACTACCTTACATTTTAGAAATTCTGCCTAATGTGCATGACTTTGGTGCCTGTTGGATATGTAGCAATCGAAAGAAGTCACATGTCAGCCCTGTAAACACCCCTTAAACGGTTTAATCAAAAAACACAATTATCTTTTTGGAACACCTTGGATTAGAAAAAGCTAATGTAAGCTATCTCTGAAGAAAATGCTTTCTTTAACTATAGGACATGTTAGAAAAACTTGTTTCTTTTACATACAGAAAACTATGTCTTATAAACAAGAGTAAAATTAGCTCATCTGAGCACCCAGAAAGCAGCAGAAGGCACTTGCTATTTTAAGGCTCACTGTCAAGATAGTAGCATGCGTCTTCATAGATGGGTGAATAAGGAGAGCATACCCAGTTAAAATATTTGTGAACTCTCGAAGCCTAGAAGCTTTCTCTCTTTCAACCTGACAAATCTGTTATTTTAGCAGTTTGGCAGTTGACCATGCCACAGGGCTCTCCCACACACAGCCAGACACGGTTCTGTTGCTTTGCAACATCACTTTATTTACTAAACCATTAAACATAAATCAAGCTCAACATAAACAACTAGCTTTGTAGCTCAGTCTGACTCAGACCTCAACCCGTCCGTCCGTCCGTCCGTCCGTCCGTCCGTCCGTGTCTCTCCCTGTGTCTGTGTCTCTGAGTCTCTCCCTGAGGCAGCTCAGCCGCTGCCTTTTAACCCTGAGGATCGATCAGGTGACAGCTCTCACCTGCGCTGATTGATCCTCTGGTACAGGTGAAGGTGCTCTCCCAGCCCCCTCACCTCCACAAACAGCAATTGGCCAAAGTGCAAGTGTCACTGCGTTTAAAGGCAGTAGGAGATGGCTCTCTGATTGATTTATTGCATATTATGCCCAAAATATTGAACTATCAGCGGTGGATGTGGACACATCCTGAAGGCACTTGCTCCATGCACTATAAACCCTGCACTCAGAATGTTGAAGCAGAGCACAAAGTGTGTTTGGAAAAAGTACAACGATATTAACAGAAAGATTCTGACACCTCTGCAAAGACAGGCCTGAAGACGAGATATAAATGTTTTTAAATTACCACAAACTAAGTCAAGGGCCCAGAGTAGTTACACACTTCATCATCAGGTCAAACATTCAGTTACTTTAAAACTATAATCTATCACCAAACACCTGCTAAACTAATGACATTCAAATCAGGCTCAGGTGTATTTTGTGTTTAGTGCTATTTAGCAACATTATTTACAGAGCAGAACAACAGATATGGAATACAGCTGATGAGAAATAACCTAATTTTTACGTTTCTCATCCACTGTGGAGCAAAAGTGTGAAAGGCTGTGAACCTAAAAAATAAAAGCGAGATATTAATAATTGAACATCAGAGGCTGTATTCAGTTTTAGTAGTTCTCGGGGCATTTGTGTGATGTTAACCTGTAGTTCTTTCCCTTGTATTGAGCTTTGAACGGCCACACAGCTTTTCCCATTAATTATCTAGACTGTGGCAGCCCACCGTATTCTAATTTGTCCCGCCACAATTTCATATAAGAGATCTCTAACTTGGTGTGCTTGCTCACGCTGTTGTGCTACTGTGTGCTTGTGCTACTATGAACTACTTGCGGACTCTTGTTATGGTTCATAACGTTTTCACCGTAGATGCAGTCAGACCTCATAGTTTCACCTGGAGTTGTGTCATCCAATACAGTTCAATACAGTTCTTTCTATCTTCAGTCAGTGTACCTGTTACTCAGAATCTGTTGCACATTAGAGTGGCCATTGTGGGTATGCATGTGCACCCCTGTTACTGCCATAGATTGAATTAATTCTTTTGGAAACGCTGGAAGCATGATAGTTAAATAAAACAAAAGCATAATCTTTATTTTGACAGTTCACACCTCAGTTAAGTTTTTTTAGGTCCCATTTCAGTGAATGTGAGAGGTATGAGAGTGACACGAGAGGAAAGACACGTCATGTGGTCTGTGGAGAGACTGCTATGTTCTGCACGGGGACCATTTGAAGGAGCAGTGGTTCTTATTTTTGGAGCAGTGTGAAACAAAGAGGTCTCTGGGTATGTTTTTGGGCACCCCTCCTGTCATGGTCAGTCCCAGTAGGGTGGCTAGGTGACAGGATGGCCTGACCATGCATGTAGTTGGCACTCAGGTTTCAGCTCACATCATGATGACACTGCTGCTCTGGGGAAAAGAGCACGTAGGCAGACACCAGCAACCAGGCAGAACAAACCTCCCAGTAAGGCCTCAGAGGGCAGTATGGAACAGCTCGGAGCAGCCAGGGAGACCAGGGCTTACACGGCTACCAGATCAATCAACCACTAGGAACACACCAGACAATGCAGCTCACTATTATCTCTGAGAGATTGTAAAGGAAATACTGTTGTTGTCTACTATTTAACCAACTGAATCACTGGAAAACAGCTTATTTCTGACTTTACAAAAGAAATTCAACTGGAAGCGTTTCCATTTAACTAAAACGCCACTAGTAAATCCAGAATTAAAATATGTTCTCTTGAGGTAATTTAAAAACACAAAAAAAACAAGACTTTAATGTCAGTTCACACCTACATACAGGTAACACACAACCTGAGATTTAGCTAGAGAACATCAGTGTCTCTGTGGTAATTCACAATTCTTATTATAAATAGTTTATTTTACTTTCAGTCCGTGCTCCCGCTGAAAAAAGGCTGCCCAGACACTTAAAATGGAAAATAATTTGTGTTTCTAAATTATTCAGATTTCTGAACAGATTATTCATTCTATAAACTGTACATCTTATTTCAATCATAGTTATACCTGCTTACAAAACAAAAAAAACTTTGAATTGTAAAATTAGGAATCTAAGTACAATGAACAGAACAGAATAGAAGCAACCGGCAGTGGCTGTTTAAAACTTACTTAATGTATTTAATCACTGTGTCATTGTAACTTTCCCTGACCTGTAGAATCAGTACTTTTGATGAACAACCCATTTAACCCATTTAACTGAACAACTTAAATGGGTGTGATTTATTTCTTCAATGGAGTCATATGCAGTTAAAAAATCCCTAGCAAATGGGTATCAGCGTAGAAAATGGAAAAAGGGATACTTGGTTTATTTGTGTATATTAATCCAGTGTAATTTATCTTTAAAAATGTATATAGAATTATTTAATTTTGAAATATGAACAAAATAGAAATAGATGTTAAATAATAAAAAATACAACCCAGGTCATTAAACAAAATGTTGACACAGCACCCCTGTTTGTTGATAATGTATTTTTTGCAAATTGATTCAGAAATTAGATTATTCAAATTACAACTAATTGACATAAACTGACGCAGGGGTTTTGTGATTCTGGGGAGTTGGGACCACAGGGCAGTTGCATGTTTTGCCAGGTTTGTAATCCAAGCCTACCTCCAGGTTTATAAAACCACAATATATCAAGTAAAAATACAAAGGAGAAAACCTCAGTGTTCCCAGTGGAAGCTACAGGTCTTATTACCTTTATACTATTCACTTCACTCTGATGTGAAGTCCGCACTGAGTGATTAAGCAGGAGGCTGTGTTTGGGTGGAGACCATAGACTGTATATAAAGATGGACGTAGTGTCCGTGACGTCACCCGTTGGTTTCTGAAGAGTGAAAATGAGGCTCTCAGTGAGCGTTTCACCCAGCGCCATCTTGCCGGTGCTGACTCCTCCTAGTTCCTGGCTAACCCATAAATTGTCAAAGAGGAGTAGCGCGAGTGGAGCTGAGGTGGGTGATGACTGACAACTGATTATATGATAGTTTAGATGTGATTATAATCTACACACACCACTGTTGTAAACAGTTCTCATATTTATTTTATATTTATCTGTTTTCACACTGACAGAAGTCGAGGGACTTGATGTGGACTGTTATCAACAGCACTGTGAGAGATTATCTCCTTGAATATTAAAGATGAGGTAGAAAGACATTTTATACCCCACCCTGAACCCGGCTGTAAACAGGTTTAAATGTGCTCTAAAGTCGGGCTTTTTAACATGGGAGTGAATGGCAATTGACACCCTTCTTGGAGCAAGCCTCAAGTGGCCACTCAGTGAACTGCAGCTTTTTGCAATTCCGCATCGGCTTCATCGCTCGTTGCCGCTTGGTGGAGACAGATATATCAGAATCCTGGACAAATAAAAAAGAAATCTATCTATTGTATTTTTTTGTGACTTTGAGTGAACTGACCCTTTAAAGTCAAAACCGTGTTTGTGATTTCTGAAGATTTTGGTAAACTGTGAGCCATACACACAGGGAGTCAGTCTGTGATGTATAGTTTGAGAGTTGTAATTCCACCTTTTTTTTAAAAACCGAGTAAATGAAATTGTGTAACCCAGACAGTTATCAGAGAGTCAGAGCTGGACCTGACAAACCCAGATCTACATATTAGTCAACAGTACATTAATATTCAAAGCCATTGAACTCCTGTTGTATCCCCCAACAAAATACATTACTTGTGCAGAGTCGACTTTTCCCCTTGGTACCTCTGAAAGGGACAAAGCTGGATGAGTCTCTGATAAAGAGGGGCTGAGGTTGCTGGGAGGGGGCGATCCCCTGTCTTTGCAAACACAACAACAACAGCAGCAGCAACACACTCCTCGCTGCACTCCTGATGTATTTTCAGGCAAAAACAGGCATATTTGCCAGCTGTGTAATTTACTGCAGCTCTCATTTGCATATTAAAGCCTTAATTAGCTCCTCTGAGCGTGTGTGTGTGTGTGCTCCTGTGTGTGTTTGTCTGTGAGTAAAGGGCTGGGGGGGTGTAGTGTAATCACTTGGACGTGTAGTGAGGGGAGTAGGGGGGGTTCTGGATTGGGGCCGGAGGGGAGCGGAGTCACTTCCCTGCCCCGGTTCCCCCTGTGGACTGGCTGGTTCTGATACAGAGCGAGGTGGAGCTTTTTGAACAATAATAGTCGACATGTCTCTCTGTCATTTTGAATCACTCCCACTCTTTCAAGAGGTGCGACCTGCACAATCACAGGGTTGAGGCAAGTAGGTTTTATCCTCTCAATGAGTAGAGGTGAAGGAAAACTGACGATCAGGAGAGGAGGGGGGATCAAAGAAACACTGCTCTGGCTACGTCCACACGAAAATATGTTTCCATATCTGAAACATCCCCTGTCCAAACCTTTTTAATAAACAGTCTATGGTCCAAACTAAGACACGCATGTCACATGACCATTCATGTACACTGAGCATGTGTGTGCCGGTGTAAACAGGACATCTACTCTAGTTGCAGAAAATACTATGAATGAGGAACAGCAAAGGTGAAAAATTATATGTGGGATTGGTTTTCTTGGACAGACAACAAGGTGAAACTGTTGCAGATACTATAGTCATTTTCAAACATCAACTCTGGAGGATGTTCGTACAATTGTGTCCGGACTTTCTCCGGAATTTGTCTTTCACACACGAAGAACGTAGCAAGAGGTTCTTTGTCAGACGTGTTCACAACAACACAGAGATCTGCAGAGTGTTCAGGTGAGGGCAGGCTTAGTAGAAGAAACAGGACTTAAAGGGGACATAGCATGCCCATTTTACCACAAGTTGATATGGTTCCTTGGGGTCTTAATGAAATGTCTGTAACATACTTTGGTCAAAATACCACAAGGATCATTTAAAACAGCACCCTTTTTACCCTGTATAAAACAGCCCTCCACAGAGTGACCTGTTTTGAGTGCCTGTTCCTTTAAATGCTAATGAGCCAGCTCCCCCCTCCCCCCTCTCCCCCCATGATTTTAAACGATATAAATTACATATTTTATATGATATAAATTATCAAATATGCATCCCATTCTTTGTATTCCCCTTCTGTTGTCCTGGAGTTTTAATTTTCCCAATCACATAATTAAATGTCCCCCTCTGCCCATCCACTACAAGCACACAAGCAGACAGACAGAGAGAGAAAGAGAGGGGTGGGGGGGGGGTGGCTATGAAGACCATCATTTACGCCCGAACCCCGACATTCAACGGGTACAACAACAAGCGGAGAAAGCAGAATCGCGGGCTGACCAGCGCGGAGAAATGCTCGTCCCGTGTGAACAGCCAGGCAGCTAGGCGCTTGAGAACGGCGCTGCGCTGCGCGGCGCTTCCGCGTCCGGTGTAAACCCGGCGTAACGAGTGTGGGGGGGCGGGGGGGATGAGGTGGGGGGTGGGCCAAGGCCATGTAGGGAGACTTCCAGTGTATTGTGACGACACAATACACAGGAAGCTCATTCCAGTCACTCAAGCATGACGTTTCTGACTTAGAGGAACCATAACAAAACGCGCGAGTGTTTTTTTCCCAGAGTTTTTGGGTTGGTAGACATGCCAGATACCCACATTAACGTGTAGAAGCACTAACAAAGTGGAATTTTCATGATATGTCCCCTTTAATGTATTAATTCCGCTGCAGAGATCACATGTTTTTATTAACGGCACATCGCACTGGCGTCTGCTCACCAAAAACTCTCTTGTCATCTATTCGTCTGTGTTTTCTCGGTATATGGCACTGCTTTTTCAAGCAGAGATATGTGTTTTATTTTTGTATTTTTAAATTTTGCATGTCATGTGTTAGAAACATCAACACACCCACTCATTGCGGTGAATCCTGCTGTGGATTTCCTGCTGTGTTCTCACATTGGCCCCTCAAGACTTTCTGTGGACTGGCTGGAGAAAGTCTGCAGAAAGTCCGGAGTTCAGTGCATGTCTGAAAGCAGCTTATGCTAAGATTCTAACGGAGATAAGAGTTTTGTGATTTTAACATATAGTCATCCTCTTCATAAAAAGTAACAATGTATAATTTGGTGTGGTGATTAGATATCTCTCTGTATTATGTTTCTTTTTCTCCTATCCATTGACCTTACCGATGCCAGTAAACATTTTCAAATATAGTTTCAGTACAGAAACAAAGGTTCTTCATCAAAACTTTAGACGCTTAACAGCTTTGAATCACACACAGTGGGATTCAACATTTTTTGAGAAGCCACTTGGTTATTTTTATGCAGAGGAGGTTTTTCTCAGTGGTCATAGCCCAGTAAGTCCACATTCCCCATTCAGACATGCAAGGCGCTTGTTCAAACAACTTGGCATAATGACCAAAACACAGAAAGTTCTGCAAATTGATATGGGCTTCTTTTTAAAAGAGGGGGGCATATGTATATAAGCCCCGCATAAGTGGGGGTATCGGATCGCATCGCCTTTCAACGGGCATGTCCTGAGGCGCCACGCTCAAACAGTCACCCATCAGCTGCTGGCAGCCTCTCATCTGACTACCATGAAGCCCCATGTGTGTCTATCTCTCCCGCTCCCTTCATCCACAAGCCACATCCCTTTCACTTTTGAATGGTGGGCTGACTGCAGAAATTGCCCCTGTCCACCATGTGCACTGAATATTTAACTATGAATATAAAACATCTTGGCAATATCTTGGCAACCACTCTCAAAAGTTAATGCCCCAAGAACTCTCTCAGCATACACCCATATCCTCCCAGTATCCCTTCTTTTTTGCGCTCATGAATCGATCATCCCACCCCTGTATGGAGAGATGGAAGAGCGGAAGAGGTGAATGATCTTCTCCGGTTGGGCACCAAAGTCACTGACTGAAGGCGAAACCCCTGACACTAAAGCTCTGCGGATGATAAGGTGAGATTCCTTGAACACAGTGCAGGGTTCAGGTGGAGGAGACTGACAGAGTGAGGGAAAACGTAATGACTGAGGAGTTCTGCGTTGGCAGTTTGCCTCATTTAGCTTTTCTCTCCATTCAGGGCCTTCCCTTCATCCTCACCGCCAAACAACTTTTCTCTCTTGTCTGTAATGGAAACAGGGGACAACAGTTTTGATGACAGATCAATATTGGCGCATGATGATGAGCTCTCAATATGTTTTTTCCCAGATCATCAGTAGGAAACAATTTGTTAATGGAGATTTAAAAAGAACAAAGCTGGGTGTGTTACCCCCCAAATAGAGTGAAACAAGTTTGATTCCTTGGATTTCACTTAACATTCTCAGCTCAGCAATCTGAGAGGCTCTAATGCCGCCACTCACACATACAGTTCATTGTCCTGTATTTGATGTTTTAATACAGAAATACAGTAACACCTGGTTTATCATCCAGGGGACAAACTGTAAGCTTCTGCATCAGCCCAGTGTCAATGTACCACCTCTTGTCCTACCGTCCAGTCTTACATGTCCCTCATCCTCTATCCTTGCAACACCCCCCCAACCCCCTCGGCTGGTCCGGGCACCATGGAGTGGAGGTAATTGGATTTGTTGTCACCTCCACCGGCTTGCAGGCCTGTCCTGTCTGCTCAACTTAGGGATGAAGACATCATTGTGACAGGGACCCTGGGAGAGGATCAGCTGGTGTCCTGGAAGCTACTAAAAAAGCTGTGGTCATGCAACGGCCATGCCGCTACGGCTGCAGCCAGCTGTTACCTCTGCCACCTCTCCCCCAGTGCCAGCGCAGCACCCATTCAACAGCTTAGAAAACGTGTGTATTTGGGGTGGGGGATGTGGGGTAGGTGAATGAAGAGTGGGCAGCCTTATTAAGGCAGATGCCAGTCCCCCCTTTGTTCTGTTGGAGAGGTCAGAGAGACCCTCTCCAAACCTTCCTCTGTGGTTCCGGGCAATGTTGGCATTAGACACTGGGGTCCTGGCATTCTCAGTGACACACTGTGTCGCAAGGCATCTTATTAAAGCACTGACAGGAGAGTAGCCAAAGTCAAGGTCTGTAGTTAAGGCTTCACTGCAGTTGTCCTCCAGTTCACCCCATTGGGGATCAATTACTTATGTTTTCAGCATCTTGTAAAATAGATTATCTTCAAACAGTCAACAAATTATTATTATATGAACTGTTGCTGCTATCATTAATAACATCTTTACATCTATGATTATCACTCTTATTGTTTTCATGATAACAACTAGTCCGTCAGAGCTGAAAGATGATGGTTACACAACTGTTCCTGGTCTCTTTCTCCTCCCCCTGCCCCTCTCCTCCTCCTCCCCCCTATCTCTCTCTCTTTTCTCCTGTCTTTTCCAGCCACCTCTCCTCTCTTCCTCATTTTTCTACTCACCCCAACCGGTCAAGGCAGATGGCCGCCCACATTTAGCATTTTCTGCTTCAAAGTCCCCAAAGTGCTTGCTCATTGTGGGAACAGTTCTTGTTATAAAAAAAAGAACAGAAAAAAAATTACCAGAAGAACAAATAATTGTTATTATAATAATATTTTATATTATTGATCAGTTACATTAGTTACACTCTGTTTCAGTGCATTGCCATAATGGCAATTGTTTTGTTCTTTCTTTGAAATTATAAACATGTCACAAGTTTCTGCATAAGCATGTAGTGAATTCATTTGGTAGTTGAAATGAATGTTTTGGACATGAGACTGACCAATGTGGTGGTAAGTGAAGTTCAGGCAGTGAGATGCAATGATGACAGTGGTGTTGAAGTGGTTGTGATGATGTCCGTGAAAAAGCTGTGGCTTTAGATTACAGTGTTGCAGGACATCATAATGTGATGGTGATGATTCCATTAAACATGCTTCTAAACAATCTTGGGCCTTTGTAGATTTTTGATTGTAAAAATGTGCCCTTCGAGTGTGAATGGGCATCAACAATATTGTCAACAAAAACTTTCAAATATGGTTAAGAGACAATACAAAACAAAAAGTAGCTGATAAAAAGGAAAGCTATGGAGAAATGTATTTAAATTTCATCAAGCCAAAAAAACTAAACAATGACTATTTTTCAACAATTGTCATGTCTCTGTAGAATCATGCTTTGTATGAGTAGTAAAGTAGTATCCTATGCCTCCTAAAATATCTATTCAAAACCCTTTAAAATCCTCTGGGGACTATGATTTTCTACAACCCATTCAGTGTAATCCTTCCATTAGTTGTTTCTAAGTGCCAAACAAAGGCAACTGAACATGAATTGAATTCTGGTGAAGGATGCTAATGTTCTCCACCAGTCTGTCTGCAGTTTTTTATTTTGGAACAAGAATAGCAGAAATCGTATTTTAAGTGATCCTATATTTGAAAAATTCTTTGAACCGGACGTCTGACAGCTAATAACAAAGCTCATATCTGAGATGTTTTTTCCTAAATGCGATCAAGCATGTTTGCAGTGTGGTGCTTTTTAAAATATGCACCGTGTCCATACAGGAATCTTGAAGCAAATGTGGTGCTTTTGTTCATGTGAACATATTATTTCTAATATCAAGACGCGAGTTGTGTCACAAGTCATTCACATTCTCCGTCTCATCTTTCTGTCTGCTACCTGACAAAACAAGTGAATTATCAGTCTGCTGAAGCAGAAAATACAAAGAAGACAAATACAAACAGTCCATGAAAACTTTAATGGCCTGCATAGAAATAAAAGAAATCCATATGAGAGACACATGAATACTGCATAAGCAATTCTTATGGCCTTAAGGAAACAATGAGTGCTGAGTAGGCTGACATTATTTATTTATTTGCTGCATGAGTTACTTTTGTCTTTGGATTTAACTGTGATTAATAAAAGGGTGTCTTTCATAAAATAAGGCCACTGTGCGCTTACAGTTATAGCTGTTTTATATGTTATGTTTTAAATGTTTTTATTATAAAGGAGTTGAGTCATCATACATGGCATCCAGATAAACAGGCCACTCTTTTCTTTTCTTTTTTTAAAGCAAACAAACATACAACAATGAACAGAAGAAATAGTCTTCACAGTGTAACATAAGCAACAGAAAGCAACATAAGTACTGGGTCAGGTTCTATCTCTACCCCCAATATCTTTGTAAATAATCCAAATATCCCTATCCAGAAGTTCTGCAAGTTGGGACCTGGGGCATAACTCTGCAGTAAGGTCCCTTCTGCTGAGCCGCATTTATCACATTGTGATGAGATTTCTGGAAATATTCTGTGTAATTTTGTCTTGGAATAGTGCAATCTATGCAATACTTAAAATTGTATAAAACAAAGCTGGCATTAATCGAAAATGTATGTATATATTTCAGGCTCTTGTGCCAGATATCCTCTGATAACTGTTCACCCAATTCTGATTCCCATTCTGCCTTAATGGTGTTAGTAGTGGTCGGGGGTATACTCTGCAAAGCATGGTAAAGGCAGGAAATAATAATTTCAGACCTATCAGAAGGTTTTAGATAGTTATCCAGTTTGTCTGGCCCTGTACACTAAAAATCAGGAAGATATGATCTCACATAGCTCCTAACCTTCAGATATTTAAAGAAGTCCTGTTGTGGGAGAGCATATTTTTCTTGGAGCTGTTGGAAGGATTCGAACGCCCCTTCCAGTTATAGGTCACCAATACCAGATATTACCCTTTCCCTCCATGCAAGAAAAGCACCATCTGAATTGAAGGGAGCGAATGATGGATTTGCTATTATCTGCAGTGAGAATTGTCCTGAGCTTAAAATGTTTCGTAATTTGTTTCCAAATGCACATGGTGTTATGAATGACTGGGTTGTTACTGTAGTTTGTTTTGCTTAGTAGCTCACGTGACAAGAAAACTGCACATGCGGAGAAAGGTAAATGGTCTTCCTGCTCCATCTTCAACCTATCAGGTAACTCTGCCATATAGTCCAGCCAGTAGGTAATGGAGCAGATGTTGGCGGCCCAGTAGAGCCAGCCCTCCACTTATCTTAGATTTACAAAAATGAGCTTTCCCTATTCTGTGTGTTTTATAATCCCACACAAATGGAAGAATAATTGAATCCAATCGTTTAAAGAATGCTTTGGTTATAAACACGGGTATGTTCTGGAGGAGAATAACAACTGTGGGAGAAATAACATCAGAAAATCATTTGTTCTACCTGGTAAAAAAATCAGGAGCATCCTCCAAAACCGAATGTTATTCTGGAATTTATCTATCAGGGGATCAAAGTTAGCCATAACCCTTGTGTTGTCCCTGCTTCCCCCGGCTGTTGGCCCCCTCACATAGCCCACCACATATTAGGACGCACATGTAGGGCAATAGACATGGGGGACACCTTGTCTAGGTTGTCCACGCCTCCTTTGTTGCGGTTGTAGTCCTGGACGATGACCGGATTTCCATCCTCGCGGTCGCTGACGTCGGCCTCCGCGTGCCGCGTGCTCAGGAGCACCACATTCCTGTTTTTCTTTGGGATGTAGGACACCAGAGTGGCGGTGTGCGTGAATGCGAACCTGGATGAGAACTTCTTCTTCCGAACCGTGCCGACCACGATGATCTTCCTCTCCGGGAGCTGCCGCGCGAGTTCGTAGGAGGTGAAGTAATTGTCGCACGTGACGTTGCGACCGTGCAGTCCCTCCATGACATCGAGCACTACCCGCAACCCCTGGTTCTGTTCTGGGTGTCCGCCGCTCGGCTTTCCGGTGTAGACTTGCATCTTCCAAGCGTAGCTGGATTTTGCGTCGCAGGCCACCCACGACTTGATCCCGTATTTCGCCAGCTTGCTGGGCATGTACTGTCGGAAAGGACACCGGCATCTCGCGGTCGTCGAAGCGCAGCAGTCTGGAGTACGTGTGAAAGACTTTGAGCGGCATCGTGGCACGAAATATCGCCTGGCCGCTCTCGGCATCCCACAGGCTGGCGGCGGCCTCGCCCCGGGACCTGTACACGCCCGCTAAGATGCCCGAGTGGTGTTCGCTTGGCTCTTGTGGGTCAATTAGACCCACAGAGAGGCCCGTGTGTTTCTCCCGAGATTACAATTGGAATCAGCTGTGGGTCTAAATGACCCCACAGAGAAACACCCCGACCTCTTTGTGGGTCTAAATGACCCCCCAGGAGAATCGAGAATGACAATCCATTGGTCTCAATGACCCCAGGAGAATTGGATAATGATAACCCGTGGGTCACCCTAACCCTAACCCTGACCGGCCAGGGCTTGCGGATGATCGCACGCACGCACACACACACACACACACACACACACACACACTCTGGGTCAATCCGACCCAGGAACAACACGAGGGTTAAATAATGAATTATAGTTTTAGTGATACTATTCCTAAGTATATAAACCTTTCCTTTGTTATCCTTGTTGATGGAGTTGATGGAGCCATTCATGATCCCTAATACGAATTGGCATGAGCAATCAACAGGTCAATCAAGGAAAGAATTGAATAGATTTTTGTGGTTGAGATATGAAAAGAATTTCATCTGCATACAGGGATTTGTTATCAACAATATACTTTGTGTTATATCCATGAATGTCTGGGTGTGATCAAACGCTCTCAGTGAGGGGGTCTATCGCTAACACAAAGAGCAACATGCTTAAGGGGCAGCCTTGCCTAGTTACCTGGCATAGTTTGAAAATAGGAGAAATTGTCTTGTTAGACAGTATTTTGGCAATGGGGTTTTTGTATAATAATTTTATCCAAGCAATAGACCGATCACCAGTTTAATAATTTTCAAGGACCGCAAATAGATAAAGCCATTCAACCTGGTCAAATGCCTTTTCGGAATCAACAGATAATACCGAAAGATCCTCTTTGGGGTGTCGCGAGGAATACATAACATTGAATAGGTGCCACAAATTACAAAACGATTGTCTTTGAGGAATAAATACGGTCTGGTTAGGGTGCACCAGTTTTCCAGTCAAATGGCTAAGCCTTTTGGCCAAAGCTTTTGGGGACAAGCTTCAAGGATTTCATGATCCACGTTTAGTAAAGATATGGGTCTATCGGATCCCACCTCTTCCAGATATTTTTCGGAATCAGTGTAGTTTATCAGTATACAGTAGTTGCCTCATTCAATGTATACGGAAGTTCTCCATTATCAAATGCCTGCCCAAACATTTTACTTAAGTAGGGAACTAGTAGATGGTTGAATTTCTGATAAAAGTCATTGCTAAACCCATCCGACTCTGGGGTTTTGCCATTTTTCAAAGATTTAATTGTTTCTGTAATTTCCCTGCATGTAATCTCGGCTCCCAAGTGGTCGCGGTCCGTTTGACTTAAAGTTGGGAGTATGCACTCATCAAGAAATGCTTGCATATCCCTCGGTGTTGCCCTCATTTGGGATGTATATAGCCTCACATAAAACTGCAGGAATCTTTTATTTATGTCTTTATGAGGGGTTAAGATTTCCCCTGTATTTGATTTAATTCTATGGATGGCGCGTTCATTCTCCAATTTGCGTAGTTGTTTTGCAAGCAGCTTCTGCAGTTTGTCGCCAAACTCGAAATGCTTTACTAATTCTTGTTGAGAGAATTTCATTAAGTTTGTATTAAAGTGTTAAAATCTGATTTAATTTCTCTATCCAAGGCCATTTTGCATTGTCTGCATCAAGCTTGTGTATTTGGTCTTGCAGTTTTAACTGTTCTTCTTTGCTATGTTTCCGCTTGGAGGCCTGGAACGAAATAAAGCATTCTCTTAAAGGGCCCATGTAAAATGAATTTTCTGGGCTTTTACTATCCATAACTACTTGAAGGGGGTGAGTAGGTACCCTCAAAGTATGAAAACAGTCACTCCGCGGTCTTTTTCACTCAGTCCATTCTAAGAAATATGTTATAGAAACGTCTCCCCCATATGAGTCATTCGGGATCGCACTCGTCTCTCAGCCCCACCCAGCCGGTACCAGTCCAGGCTCCGAACCCACCACCCCTGCCCCCCGTCACCTCCAGCACCACCACCCCTCCACACCGAACGCGACACCAAGCAGACATGTTGCTGAGCTAGCAGCTTGTTAGCCACCACAGGCTAACCACAACAAACAACACTGAAGATACACTGCAGCGTGGAGTGATGCAAGGAAGAGAATGTGTCTGTGCACATTCCTCCTCAGAACGTTGCTGTTCAAGACCAGCGGTTACGCTTTATTTCTTCTGACGTGCAGTGTCGGTGTTGAAACTCTGTTGTGAAACTCCGTACTGTAACTCGGGACGTTACTCCTGCATTGGCCGACGGTCCTACTAAAACTTGAACAAACATGAGGACGGTGTAACTTACCGTTCAGAAACATCCTGTTGTAACCGACTGTGAATATGTGGCTGGTCTTCTATAGCTGCAAACATAACAATGTGACTTTCAGCTGTGTTTACAGACAGAGATCGTAAATGCGCCAGAATGAGGCCGGTGATAGGCCTGGTCGCGTGTCACTCAAAGTGCAGTCAGCCAATCAGAGGAGGGGCTCAAGAGGCAGGCGAAAACAGCCTGTTCTGTCTGCAGCTCCAGAGAGAGGCAGAAGAGAGGACATGGAAATACACAATGCAGCAGTTTTTTCGACTTTAAACCCCTGATATATAATTTTAGGGGTACCAATACCTCAAATTAAATCCCAGAAAGGTGTAAAATATGGGCCCTTTAATATGCCTCCCACAATAATGTGGGTGCAGTTTCAGGTTTGTCCTCTGTCTCATTGCATTGTAATGTATTCACAAAACACAGAATCAGTAAGGAGCTTTGGCTAAACCTCCAGCTTTCCTTTTGCCAAGGTGTGTCACTTTGGCCCAATCCCATTTCACCGTTACGCGTTACCCGTAGCTTCGCTGGATACGCGTTACAAACCTGACTCCAGGCTTTCCCTGCAGCAGTCTCCTGGCCGGGGTGAAAGCCGCTCGGGCTTTGGCCTCTTCATGGGGAAGGTCTCTGAGCATCTGAATCTGTTGCCCTTGGAAAATAAGGGTCTCTCTTGCTGGTGATCTTGCAGAAGATATTATCAAAGACGTGACCATGGTGAATCTTTAGGATCAGGTGCTGCGGGGGTTCATCATCAACTAACAACTCCATTAACTGAAGAAGAATGAGATGTTCTGGAAAAGGCCAGTAGGTAGATCTTGAGTTCATAATATTTTGTCAAGGTTTAGTCACTAGTGACTAAATACTAGATTTATTTCCATTGCCCACTGTTAAACAGAACTGATTAGCTGCTCTGCAGTGGGAGACACAGTGAGGGGGTCCCCGGATGGAGATTCAGTAAGCGCTTGGACCCTTCTAAAATTTTGCAAAACATAAAATTATACACATTGAGCGCACAAATTAGTTTTTTCTTCAGACCAGGTCAGATCAGACCATGCAGACTCAGTGCGGCAGGCAGGAGCAGGAGTGGGCCCCGACCGGGCAAGCAGAAACTCAATCAGCACCGTCTTCTTTTGCGCCTGCCTCTTGAGAGCCTCCAGCCACCGTCTGCTCTCCGCTGCCTGCTCCCGGTACACGGCTGCGAAGTCCTTCGCCAACCATACCAGCGCCATCTGCACTTGCCGGTCCGCGTCTCTGACTGGGTGGAGCCCCACATTGGTCGCCACTATGGCAATAGACCATGGTCTCCCACACACAGCCGGAGACGGTTCTGGTGCTTTTCAGCATCTTTATTAAATTCCTAAACTTAGAGCTGCTGGCGACTAGCTTTCCAGCGTAGTATTTTATTTGAATTACTATTTTAATACATTGACATGTATTATTTGAGATGTCAAAATATTTAATTTAAATTAATTCAATTATTTTTTGAAGGAGAAATAATCCTCCTCCACCTAAAGTTGTTCGAGGTTTTCTGATGTACTTCACTAAAAAACTAAACGTACACTCAGAACTGAGTCAGTACTGTTAATGGAATATTAATTCATCCATATTTGCTTACTCTATTTTACAATTTTACCCTCAGGTGTGTATAAACTACAGGCTATGAACTGCTTTTTAACAAACGTGAAATTATTATCTATATAATTGTTGTCATGATGTGCTGATCGTGTTGAAACAAAAATTAGAAATCTGTTTGACTCATACAAGACATCTCAAGTCATCTCTTGTTCTATCAATCAATCAATCAATCAATCAAATTTTATTTGTATAGCCCATATTCACAAATCACAATTTGTCTCATAGGGCTTTAACAAGGTGTGACATCCTCTGCCCTTAACCCTCAACAAGAGTAAGGAAAAACTACAAAAAAAAACCTTTTAACAGGGTAAAAAGAAGGTAGAAACCTCAGAGAGAGCCACATGTGAGGGATCCCTCTCCCAGGACGGACAGAAGTGCAATAGATGCCACGTGTAAAGGAGAACATCATCAAGATAAGGGTTTTATCTGTTATGTTTCTATCACTTTTTTTTGTTGAAATTCTGTGGATGACAAATAATGCTGTCTTTGTAACAAAAACGTAACTAGCCCTGACTGACCATGCTTTTTAAATTTAAAGAAAGAAAAGTAAACAGTTTAAAGTGCAAGAAGAAGAGAAGTAGAACAGGAAACTATTGGGTATATCTTGGTGATATTCAATACACTACTTTCATTCTATATAGACCAATCAGTTAATGCTGCATGTGTGCTTAGTTTCTACCAGAACACCTCAGTCCAGATTGAATCATGCCTGTTATCACTCCGGGAGGCAAGGGATACTATCTAACTGCAGGTAGCTTAGCATTAACTTTAACTTTGTGAGGTGGCTCAGACTTCACAAGTCCCACAAGAATTTTTTTGTTGCTTTTTTTGGTTTACCTTTAAGATGATAGGAACTTCACAAACATCTGAGGGTGGTCCATATTTAATTGGATGGGGTGGCTTGTTGTAGCATAAAAACTGTGAGATCTTGGATAAAAGACTTGTTTTTGGTTGGGTGTGAATACAGCATACAGCTTCTCTCTTTGGCTGGCATGTAGCCACCATCTCTTCAATGTGTTTTAACACGTCACAACCACAGCAACATGTAGATGTGTGTCACTTGCTCTGTACAAATGACTTTGACTGTTGAATTGGCAAGGTGCACCATTGTGGACCAACAGAACGTCTTCATATTTCAGTGTTTCGTATGCAGTGTTTCTGCATTAGCTTATTGTATTGTATTTATCTGTAGAAATAAATGCTCCTGTGCAGTAACACAAGACAGGTCTCATTGCAAACATCAATGCCACTCAAGCTGGCAATGTTTATATTAGAGTGATGGATAAAACAGTAAACAAAACTTTAAAGGCGAAAACAATGACTTTAATTTATAATTAAATAGTGTTGATACTCAATTCTCTGAGTGATGTAAGATAAATGTGGAATTGTATCTATTTTGTAGACAGCACAGTGAAAATACAAGTTTTAAAAAGATTATATATACATTGTTTTATTTTAAATGATGAGCGTAAACCAAACTTTAGGATCAGTTGTTGATAACTTAAGTGATTGAGTCATACAAATTCAATTTTGGGATTGGTTTGAAAATAATTATTTATTTTCTTTTGCAAAGTTATCTTCATTATGTTTCAAGTTGTTACATCCATGGACTTAAAGTCTGAATATTCCAACTCTCAAATTTTGTTAACCATTTCGTCCATAAGATAAGTTTTAAGTTTTTTATATATACTGTATATATATATAATTTTTTTTCTCAGATGCAAATCTTACAATGACTTTTATTATTATTTTAGTAAATACAGTTTGTGGCAAGCAAATTGCCTTTTTTCTTTCTTTTCGTTCCATCTCATTGACAAAATCTTCTAGTTTCATTCTGAAAAGTCAGTATTTTAGAAAAAAACAACATGGCTCAGTTCAACATTTTCATTCAATAACTCCTCATCTCTGACATGTCAACATCTGATGATTATTATTTAAACCATAGCGTCACCATTGTTCTGCATTTGTGAAGAAATCTACGTCTAATCTCCGCTTTAGTACCGCCCATTGAAAGTGGTTCCGTTTTATCAGTTTCATACATAACACAGTAAGAGTAACTTTTTTAATGGCTTTAAACCTTTCATACAATAGAACATGCGTCACAGCAGCCTCCAGACAGTGCTCGATCATCTGCATTACTTTAAATACATTTTGTTAATTTATATAAAATTTCTGTCATAACGAGTGTTTTACATTTTGCTGATTTTGAACCGTAGTGATTATTATTCTCTATTTTCATCATATGTCCCAAATTGAAGTGCTCTCCTTTGGATCTGAACTCGAAGGAGCTATCTTTTTTTTTGCAGTATAGTGTTATGATACAATAAAAAACCTAACTTAACTATCTGAGTGGTAAACTAGTTGAGTACAGTTGCTCTACAGTATTTCCATTTTCATTATTTTACTTTCAGACTACTACATTTATTTTATAGCGCTTGTGCTGTTAAGATCAAGATTAAGATATCACACAATTAATATAGACTTATGTTTTGTTGATGCATATGTACTTAAACTAATTTAAAGAATCTAAATACATAATAGCACATTTTATCAATTCCCTCAAGCATATCACACATTATCTAATGTATCTGATCTTTGAATGATTTTGTTCATTTGGTCAAGAGACTAAGCTCTGAAGGAATGTCAACACATTCAAACTTTACTGCCTATTTAGCGCAGTAATCTTGTAGGCTTTTGTAAAAAATCATTGCTCATTTTATCATCATGTTTTCTTTTGAAACTTTTGAACATTAATTCATCAGCATTTATCAGGAACATTTATCACTGATATTTGTGGATATCGGCGCATTATTCTTTATCTGCTCTAGTTTCTTTAATCTCCTCTGATTTTGATCAGTCATAACCTTTTTTAACTTTCTGGGGCAAATGACCCAGCAACTGACAATTCACCATCAGTCCACTCACACATGAGCGCAGTTAAAGACGCAACATTCTGTAAGTCTATCTTTTTATCAGCCTATGACTCCAGCTGGCATTCTGGAGCAGAACATTGCTTAGGACCAGGCACCCTGTTTTGCCTGTTTATCACTGGTGGACTGATTTACTTTTTTTTTTTCTAAAATTGTTCACAGTTTAGTTTTTACCTCGGCTGTGGACTGATTATTTCCTTTGTTGGCATATTCACATCAGTAAAAAAAAAAAAAACATTCACTTATACATTCATTAAACCCTGCTGCAGCATCAGAGCTTCCACAGTAGTACATTTTGCTTTACTACATCAGTGGTGGCAAACTTAAAGGATTTTGAATGAAAACTCAGAAAGTATTTCGCCTTGTGTACACACTCTTGAAACTATCGGCGCCTTGACTCTGGGATCAGAAATCCGAACAGAGCCTCCTGTTTTCCCAAAGGAAACAGAATAGATAATCCCCGTTATTGTTTCAAACAAAATAGGCCACTTCGCACTACTTCAAAAACGTCTTTTCTATAGTTTAAACCTCAGGTGAGTCCCTCTTTGTCGAGTGCAGCCCGAAGCTGCCCCAGAAAACATCCCATCCTTTTGGGGGCTGTGGGGTTCAACTAACACACCACAGACTTTTTCTGATCTTTCCCGACGGACACAGGCTCACCGCCAAACTGCAGATTACACCAAGTTCAGGCTATTGCCTGTGCCGGGCACGACCCGAAGTCGCCCCAGAAACCAACCAACCACTGGTAAACAGTACAGACTCAGCACACTGTTCGTGATGCCAATTTATTATGTAGGTTTTCTGGAAGCTGGTGAAAGGAGAACTCAGGCAGCAGCTGATGTCTTATGCAGAAGGTTTTAATGTAGACTTGATGCATCAAGGAGACCAGAAGGTGGAACAATATACAAACGCTAACAGAGTAACATGAGCAATGGTCACCCCCAAGTCTGAAGATGTCTCCCACAGCATCCCCATATATCTTCCTCTACTGTGTGTGTGTGTGTGTGTGTGTGTGTGTGTGTGTGTGTGTGTGTGTGTGTGTTCCTTTGTCTCTTGGTCCAGGACGGTTGGGAAATAAACGCAGCCAGTTCTTGGATCAACTTTTCCAGAAACTATCTTTTTGTGTCCTCCTACCCTCAGTTACTCTCCCTTCTCAGTTCATTTCCCTCCCTTTTTTGGCTCACAGGTGTGTCCCTTGCCCCTCCTTCTTTTCCTGATGAGGTGTAAAGGCCCATTCTGTCTTTTTAATTGTCTCCTTACTGCCACAACATATTCTAGATTACCAACTAACAAACTCACACAAACCCCAAGTACACATGCATAAAACATATTTGTATATACAACAATCAGCCCCAACATTAAGTCCATCCATCCGTTGTCTGCTGCTTATCAGGAGTCAGACAGCGGTGGTAGCAGGTCATACTAGGTAGTTCAGAGGTCTTTCTCCCCAGCTGTGTTTTCCAGCCCCTTCTGGGAGATCCCTTGGTATTTCCAGGCCAGATGAGATATATGATGTGTCCAGTGTGCTCTTATTTCTCCCAACAGGGAGGGAGCAATCCACCATTTTCCAAGAGAAAACCATGCCCTCAGAATTGGAGATGTTGACTCCCAGCCACTTCACACTCAGCTGAAACCATCTTGGTAACTGTTTGGCTGATCCTATACAGTCTAATGGCTGATTAGTGTATTTACTAAAGATTTGCTAAAGATTGTTGCTGTGTGTTGATGAACAACAGCTGTCATCAGCTCTTGCTACAGATCCTCCACTTGCCATCTCCTCTAAAATGGAAAACATACAGAAAGAGAAAAGTCAACCCTCAAGTTTTTTGGGTTTCGAACAAAATACAGTGCACAAGATTTGGGGCCGGTGCTGTCTCTGCATGGGAAGTTTGATTTTAAAAACAGTCTGTATTTCTGCCTCCCTTATTGAACAGGTTAAACACATAGTTTACATAAAGTATGTAGTAGCTACTTAATGCCAAAGTATCCAGCTGTGGAAATCTGTTGTAATCTACCTGTGAGGTACAGTAGTGCTTTGAGGTAAATACTAATGTGAGGATGGTAACATGCCCACAATAATAATGCTCATATTCACCATGTAAGGTGACTTTGGACCAGAGGTAGTCAACTAGAATTCAGAGGTTCTGAAAGCAAAGGTCCAGTACATCATAATGTCTAACCAGCATTATGATTCAGTGTAACATATATTGAAATAGTAGATATATCAACATCTGTGTCGCCAACAACTGTCAAATGAAAGACATTTTATAATATAATAAAATTTTAGTAGTAATAAAATAATAAATACTCTTTTCTTATGTCAAGTAAAATATAAAAAACACAGACATCGTTTTTAAATGAGCATCTTAAAAAAGTGCTTAATTAAAAAAATTAAATAAAAGTGACAATTAAGTTTACCTATTTATTTTTTGTTAACTTGTTTGAGTTAAGAGTCTTACTAAATTTTAAAACAATTTCAACACACCTTAATAACTGAATAGCTTTAACACCTGCTTTTCCTCTTCCTTTCTTTTTCTCTTATATCCCACCAGAATTTTTCTTAATCCGTGACATAAGTGAGCTCTGACTTATCCTGTAAGTATTTTAAATCAGGGCTGGAATGGTGTAGTGTTGTTGCACACTGCTGCTTTTAACAATCACCAAAGTTCTCGCAAATATGAGACACATTGGTTTTGAACTGCCTTTGAACAAGTCTGCCCAGTCTTGATTAAAAACTCTGTTTTGCTGTCAGAGCACGTGAAGTCACTTTACTTACTTTTCTCTGATTCTCCCTTCTTTTGCATTACACCGACTTCAGTTGGAATTCACACATTTGATTGACAGAGTGCCATCATCTGAGATGATTTACAATGCATGCAAATGGTATCTGAGTTTCCTGAGCCACTAAACCAGTGCCATGAAGGCTACTAAAGCTGCGCCAACTGAAATATAAAATGCTCCTTTAAAATGTTACAATTGTCAATCGGGTCCAGATAGGATGGCGTATGGGTCCGGATCCAGTCCGCAGTCTGCCTAACAGTGGCCACTGGTTTAGACAGACTGCAAAGGAAATATTTGACTGTCATTTTTTTATCTGCTGATCTGTTAGTGTAACTTGTATTGATAGCGAATTTATCAGGTGTACTGACATTAGCTGTAAGCAAACAAGAAATGGGGCACACAGTTCCACAGAGTGATTATGATTCATCCCTAGGGGAACATGAGTGTCTGAGCCAAAGACCTGTCACTAAAAAAACACAAATATGAACCTCATGGTGGTGCTAGATGAAAAGTCAAGAGGCGTCAAGGGCGCTTAATTCCATGGTGACCATGAGTGTTTGTGCAAAATGTCATGGTAATCTATCCAGTAGTTGTCTACAAATTTTAGTTCCGGAACAGTCAACAATGCCAGGGAGAGCCATTCACTAGTCTGACTCTATATTGTATTTTTGTTTTCCTGCTGCAAGTTCCTTTTTCTTTAAATTATTGTGAGCAGTGTGAGTTCTTGGTTTGTTTTAATATTTAGTGTAGCATCTTGAAGTCATTTGCCTGACACTCATCTGCTGTTAGCAGTTTCAACCAATTACAGCACTTACAAAAGTCTTTTTTTCCCTTTTTTTTTAAACTGAGCTGTCAGCATCATTCTCCTTCAAAACTCATCCTTTTACATACTGTCATATTATTTTACTTCCACAACACAAAATCATAACTTTGATATTATAAGGTATTATATAGAAAAAAAATTATATCCTTAAATTCTGCTCAAAGTTAAAAGGAAATATCAACATTTCCATATTATTATGTATAATTAATAATAGTTCCTGAAAAAGAAAAACGAAAGTCTTCCCCATTCTGCATGCCTAAGTGTCCTCGGGCAAGATACTGAACCCTAAAATTGCCCCTTCCCATAGAGAAAGTGCTGCACATACATGCACTGTATGAGAGTGTTTGAATCGGTTAATGGCAAAAACTGTACTGTGAAAAGATTTGAGTGGTCATTAAGAATTTAAGTGTGCTATATAAATACAGACCATTTTCAGATGCCCATCTTTTCTCGGGCCGTGGGACTACATACAGGTTTTTTTCTCTCACCTGGACAATCATTGTTTGAATTGGTTGTAAATGTTGTGTTTCCAGTATTGAGTGACCACAGAAATATCTGGACAGTCCTCCCGAATTCTGACATTTAAAACATGTAGGGAGGAGGAAGTGTCTATCCCACAAGCAGCTCTAACAGGGAACTTGTCAAACAACATCTTGCTAAAGATGGAAAGATGCAGTGTAGAGGTTGTGTGTGCGTGTGATTGTTTGTGTGCGTGCGTGCGTGCATGTGTGTGTGTGTACGGTCCTCACTTTCTGACCCACTTTTAATGGTCTGTTTCAGGGTTAAGGCTAGGTTTTATGGTTTGGGTTAGAATTGGGTTGAGGTTAGGGTTAGGGGCGAGGGAATGCATTATGCCAATGAGTGTCCTCACTAAGATAAAAGTAAAAATGTGTTTATGTGGGGGGTGAAGATCAGTTGAACGGAATGGAAGGACCACTGGCTTGGGAGAGTGTGTGGCCAGGGGTCTCTGCACTGGTCTCTCCAGATAATCAGCAGCCCTGGGCCCTCCATAATCACATGGAGGAGTGTCAGCTTTTACACACTGCTGCTAAAGAAAGGGATTAGAAAGTCCCACAGCCTGATAAATACAGGGTAGGAGAGAGAAGAGTAGGGGGTGCAGGTAGGGGGCCACTGTATGGTCAGGGGGTAGCATAAGACATGAGAATTGGGTCCAGACTTTCTCCGCAGTTTTTCTTTCACACATGCACAACGCAGCAGGAGTTTGTCCGCTCAGATGCGTTCACAACAACAAATTCTCCGCAGGTGAGGGGTGGTGCTCATGTGACTTTGTTTACAGCATTTTGACAACTGTGTCTGCTCTTATCACCACAAACTTTCTTGACATCTTTGTCGGTGTCTTCTATGTGTATGGCACTGGTTTTTAATGCGGAAATATTTGTGTTTTTGCATCTGTCGCATGTTAGAAGCATCACACATACACCTCCTCCAGGGAAACTACAGAGAATCTCCAGAGTTTAGTGCATATCTGAATACAGCTTTAGTTTACATTTATCTAAATTATCTCATGTACGGTTTAAAATTTCACTATCATTAAAACTACACTGCCTTCTCAGGGTCCTCAAAAAACCCATATTCACTGTGTGTATGGGTTGTTGCCATTTGATTTATTATTCATTTGTTCATGACTATGCGCCACTAAACTAATATATTAGGCGACAAGGGTAATTGACGAGGTCATTAAACCAGATCCTACATGATTACTGTGTCTTGTAAGGGTGTAGTGTCAGTGCCTTATTATTTAAGGTAGAGTCATTGAGCCCACAGGAAGTATATTCAATAACAAACTTTTATTGGCTGTGTCTTATTTTAAACTAAACCAGAGTCACCAACCTTTTTGAGCCCAAGATCACTTTTTAATTCCAAACGTAAGCCGAGATCTACCACCCTGATATCTACCAAAAAACCCACTTAGGAGGGTCATATTTATTAGTTTTTGCAATTTCTGTTAAAAGCTGAATTTACGAGCTTAAATATACACAAAGAAAAGCACAATATTCACATTAATATCAGTTATATAGTAACAGCATATGTTCAATGCACAATATTTAGCTTCTCAGTTCAACAATATATTTTGCAGAGGAGCTGCTACTGCAGCACAATGTTTTTACATAGGCTTTGACTTGAATATGGCCATAAATATGCCTATTTCCTTGTATAAAAGTAGTCCTCTGTACTCAAATAAATACAAGTACTATACAGTATGAAGCCGTGCATCTTCTGCTACTGCAAATATTTCACAATAAAAAACCCTTTTTAAACAAAAGAATGGATTCTGTCAACAGAAACGCTGGAGTGCTTTTATTTTGAAACGCATACAGAAATTGTTGCAACCATTTATGTTTGTGACATAAATCCATCAGATAAACATTAAAACTGAGGTGAGAGATCATTTTCTCTGTTTATTCTGTAGTGAAACACAATGTCTATCTGTCTATGACGAAAAAGTATTTACAACACTTCCCGATCGCGTTTCAAAGTAAAAGCACTCCAGCGTTTCACTTTCTGAATCCATTCATTTGTTCTAATGGGGCTTTGATTGTTATTGACAGACCGGAAGATGCATGTCTACATGAAGGTTTTAGAGATCGACCGGTAGATCGTGATTGAAAGGTTGGCGACCACTGTTGTAGAGAATTCATTAGCATTAGTAGCTGTTTACTCTCAGAAACACTTCACCATCAAACCTTTTTTGCTTTGCTTCTATTTCTATCACTTCTTTGCATCTGCTGAAGTTAGCATGCTAACAGCTGGCCAGGGCCCGGCCAGTCTGCCCTGAAATAAAGCATAATACATATTGCACCTTAAAGGCCTATCACATCACATAAGCACAAGTCCACTCAAATACATTGACAGGAGGGAAAGTCATTTGCTGCAAGTGTTTGTATGTGTGTGTGTTACTTTATGTATCAGGGTCAGAAAATATTTTATGTTTTATTCTCAAACAATTTTCCTCATTTTCAGTCTATTGTTTATCCTCCTGTGAGCTTTATTTTGCCCCTTTCATGTCTTGGATCATCTCTGTCTCCCAGTGCTCATAAATATAATTATCAAATCATAACTTCCTAAATATGTTGATGTTGTAATTACCCCCAAAAAACAACCCAACATTTACTGTAGAGACTGCAGCTGGATAACAATGCATGTGTATCTTAAAAATGAGCGTGCCACCACCTTCCGCCCTTTACACACCAGGCATCATTTCCATAATTGCTGTAATACTCCCTGGAATGCTCTGGAATATAACCCATTATTTTTGTATTTTAATAGGCCATGTTAAATCTCTTTCAAGTGAATGTGACACTACTGTGCAAAATGAATGTGATTTTTACGATTTTTGGACTAAATAAGCTGCAAAATAACAAGAAAATAATAGCAAAAGCGACATATTTCATACCTTGAAATTTGCACTTTAATTCACTTTAACTGTATTTGCTCAACAAGAAAATTTCAAAAAGCAATTTTGCAGTATTTACATTTATGTGTTTATCTCTCATTAAAAGATCACCCAGCTGGATTCATTATGATAGATTTCCTCTTTTTTTTTTGGTGTCAGTTGTACCCCCTACATTGTCAAAACTCAACAGTCAAATGCCTTAAATACAAAAAAACATGGCTTTGTTTCTTGCTGATGAACATGAAAACATATCTTCTCATCTCTCTGACACACATGCCCACAGCTTCACCGAGCAGACATTTGGTATACAACAGTGACATCTTCAGTTGGAATGATGGAAGTCTGCAAACAGAGCAGAAGATAGAGCCATGGAACAATAGAAAAGAAGCAGCTCAGTGTCTGTCGGAGGAGACGCTGGTAATTAGTGCCATTTATAGAGAGAGGAAAAGGCTGTGTGAATCTGCTCAGAGTGCATTCATTAAGGTTTACTCAGTGTTGTTCCATGTTTACTGACTGACAGTAAGAGATGTTCAAGCTTCCTGACATAGAAGAGCAGCTGAGTGACTTGATGCTTTTGTATACGTCCATGAGAATGAGTGGGGCTGTAATTGAAAGCATTTAAAGACATCAGCCAGGGAATTCTCTGGTGTTGGGAGATCTATTCTTACTTCCCTGCAGAGCTTGGTATTTATTAAACATTAATACTTTTTTGGGCACTATCTGAAATGTGTTCATGGTGTCTGGGTAGAAAAATCAACATCAAATATTTACCAATTGAAATTCAAATTTTAACAACATTTTGAAAGACTGGATCTAAAGTTATGTTTCACATTTCTTTATAGGTATTTAGACATTTCTGTTTTAATTAATTTGCAATAATTTATCTAGATAATCATTGACTATCTGAAAATATTTACAGTTCACTTGAATCTACTACAGGAGATCAACTGTAAGTCATTATAATATTTTCTACTCCATCCCCAAACCATTCCTCTCACTCCAACATACCCCCCAGTGTATGATTTCTGTGTGTTCTGATTTCATTGATTTAGGACTCGATGAGAGAGGTGGTGTGATGTTCATGGCAAAGTATGTCACTCTGGTGACCGAGAAAGAGAGAATATTACCGCAACAATTCAGGTGTGGTTTGGGTCTGTTCGCAGACTAGAATCTGTTAATATCGGAATAATGTATTTGTATTAGGTTGCATACTGTGCAGTTTTTTTCCCCACACAGAAATGCTCAAGTAGAACAGCCACAGGAAAAACACAGACATAGTGGGGGATTGGATGGTTGATCATATATATAGAAAAGACAAATAATCCTGAAATTATATAACTATTTCCACAAAAGGTCAGAGGTAAGTGAGTTAAATACAGGATTTGAACAAAGATTCCTTAGCAGCTAAAATGATTGCTCATTTTGATAAAAGATAAAATGTAGTTTATAATGTTGCTCAGCTGCCCCTGTCTTGGAATCTTCACTGGAAGCTCTAATTTTAACCATCCATATCTGAACATAACTAATTCTCATATTTGGGGTTGTTGGGGGCATTTTATTTACAACTGGTATCATCCTGCAGTGTGACCTCAAAGGTATATTTTCAAAAAATAGTCCACCATATCATAAAACTAATCGGAAAACTAGAAAATATGAAATCATCCTCTTTTCTGCTTTCTGTTTTTTCTCTGATATAAAACCTGATAGAATACGTACTCCTTATTTTTTACTTTGATTATTTTTTTCTTTGATTTAATATGTAAATTGGTATATATTTTTTTAAAGATTTTACACTTTGACAAAAGTCAAAATCAAGGAAATCATAAAGATTCATGGTTTTCATTTAAGTAAGGGAGGAAATTCAACACTTAACATTCCACCAAATTTAAAGCACTTGTATTGTTGATCAGCCTCAACAATATGACTAAAAAAAGACCAATACACCACTCGCATGATACTTGAAACTGGCGTCTGAGATGTCATTAACATATATTAGCATATAAAGTAATTGGCACAGATGCCAAGGAAGCAGCCCAGCCCAAACAGATTAATTGTCATCGAGCAGTAGTGGTGACATAGTTAAAAATGAGCTCCTTTTAAGGCACCAATTATCAGAGAATTTCCAAAGTAACCTTTTTTCATCAGCGATTCCTCTACCCACTGTTGTCGCCTCACACACGCACACAGAGACACACGTACACAGTAGAAGATGGACAAGCAATATACATGGTATCAGCATCCAAAATGTATAAATATTGTAAATAGCTGTCTGTCGTCTTTCAAGTTGTGCCTTTGAAATCAGGCCGTGCTGCATCTCGCTCTGAAAATGAGCACATGTGCCTTTGTTTAGCCCGAGATGAGAAAAAAACGCAAAAACCTCGCACACACTCATTGTGAGAATGCGTAATGAATTTTCACAGATAGAAATAAGAATGCCTCGGCTGGGGCTTCCATATGCTGTTTTATTCTTTTTCTCCTCATTTCTTATGAACACATTTTAATGCTCTCTGAGCCCCGGCTTAGGCACAGGTGTGTGTATGTGTGTGCATGCATTCATGCTTGTGTATGTGTGCATGTGTGTGTGTGTGCATGTGTGTTTGTAAACGTTGTAATCGATCCGCCTCTGAACCTGTTCATGTTTGACAAAACACAATCTTATTCCTTCTCTATCACTTTGTCTCTTCTCTGATTTGAACAGTCCTCGACCTTTCAATGTGTGTTTTATTACAGCAGTCAGTCCTGAGCCAGGCCAACAGACTGGTGTCTGCGGAAGGTTCAGGAGAGCCACATGTCATAAGCAGTATAGCACTTTATTCATGGTGGAGTCAAGAGATGAGCAGTGCAAGTTAACAGTGTGTAACACCACCAGTTGTCAAAGCTGTCCTATGTCCTGAGTCCTATGTCCTAAACCAAGACTTCCTCATGCTAGCTGTTTATGTTGGCCATCTACTTTATCAGTAAGGAGACACACAGTTTGACACTCCCACTATCACAGAGTAGGATTGAAGTGGGTAGGAAGAGGGTTTGAGACAGAGCCAGAGGCCTCACATGGAAACTTCAAAGGTGAAGGAGAACTTCTCAAATCAGAGCATCTCAAATATGTTGCTGTTGTCGATGCCAGATTTGCTTAAAGAATAAAGATCTCAGTAGTTACTTCTCCTTCACAGCTTCTTCCTTTGAGCCACAAAGCTCCCTGTACGGAAACTATTAAAAAGTCATCAGCGAGCAACACTGTTGCACTCGTTGACATGTTTTGACTTAGTCCCACATACTCCAATCCAACATCCTGCTGGCCCAGATATGCACTAGAGCACTGAAGGCCATCTTCATCACAAGGAGCATGTGTATAGTTTATGAAGCACTTAAGCTGAATTTATCTTTAAATCGATGACTTCAGTTTCTATCTTTTTATTCACTGAAGTTGTATGTTACAAAACACCAAGGAGGTTATGTTGTCATGTGCATTTGTTTGTATGTTTGTTATTAACATGATAACACAAAACTACTGGATTCGTCAACACAAAACCTGTGTGGAAGGATGTAGGATAGGTCAGGAAAAAACTCACTTAATTTTGGTGTGGATTTGGATCATAGGGCGGATCCAATATTTTATTTTTTTCTTTAACACAGAAATGTATCGATTTAATGGTAGTTTTAGAAAAAAAGCTTCTCTCCATTAAATTTCCTATTAATTTAATCCAAGTGTGATCGCTTAGATACCCAGACAACACTTTCAATAAGAGCTTTCAAAGATGTCTATCAGCACTTGTTGGATGGTTGGAATATAATATGGAAAACACCGTACACACACACGCACGTATACACACACAGATTTGGCCATGGCAGAACATGCAAGAGAAAGAAATAACAGCGGTAACAAAAAGGAGTCACAGAGGCACAAGTGCTGAAACAAGAGTTAGGTTGGATTTCCAGTACTGACGGGAGGTGTGTGTTTGTGTTTGTGTGTGTGTGTGTGTGTGTGTGTGTGTGTGTGTGTGCAGGAGTGCATGAGTGCGTGTTCCCATGTGTGTTTATATTTCTTAATGACTTTCTAATTCATGGCCAGCAGGAACCTGCCTTTATCTCTATTAGTTTAGTAGCCTGGCAAACAAAGAGAGTCTGTGGCCGTGGCACTGAGCCAGAGGAAGACTCAGTCGTAAAAGCACTTGTCCATCTGCGTCTCCTCCTCCGCCTCCTCCTACATATTCTCCCCCACTCGCATTCCTGCTCTCTGGGTGTGAAACGTTCTCCTCCTATCCATTGGTATAAGAAAAAAAAGACTTCATTCAAGGCTCAGGAGTCCGCTTACTTAATCTAGAGGTATTGATTGTCCCACTCACTGATCAAGTAATGCAAAGAAATGTAGTGTGGATTGGGGGAATGATTTTGAGTGTCTGTGATATCAGCATGTATTAAAAAAAGATATTAAGACATGACGTTCCATGAGCTTTGGGGTGAATTTATACATCAAAATGCTCAAGAAGGAAGCAAACAATAAAAAATAATTAATGAGACAGCATTGAAGATAAAATTCTAATGCAAAAACAGATTGTTGGTAATTTAATTTTTTTTCAAAAGTGTGAAATCCAATTCCCTCAATACACTGATACGGACAGTCAAATACGTTTTGTTGAAATCAATAAAAAGAGTCAATGTAACATCATTAAGTGTTTCTCTACAGTCACAGTGCATAAAGCCCCCCAGGGGTCAGTGTGCAAGTCCCTACTCTCAGAGCCACATGTGAGGGATCCCTCTCCCAGGACGGACAATGTGCAATAGATGCCGTGTGTAGCTGAACACATCAACAAAATTACAATATTTGTGTACAGTATATGTTTACAACATTTACACATGACCCTTTTATTCTCAGCTGACCCTAGGGCAGCGCTGTATATATGAGAAGGTATACAGAGATGTACATGATAGAGATTATAGTGCCAGCTCTGACACCATAAATGTGTAGATTTCTTCTGGGTCACCAACACTGCCATGTAGAGATGGACATTTTAAAAAACACATTTTATACGCAAGCTTGTAACATCATTCTTGACCTTGAAAATAATTAATAAAGGAACTGCAGTAACTCAGGAACAACAAACATCAGCTGACAAATTGTCCTTACTATTTAGAAAACAGATGATTAAGTCACTGAACTTCATTAACAAGATTTCCAGCATACTATACATATATTTCAAGATTATTTAGGACTCGTACAATATTGTCACTATCTCTTACATTCTCTTCTGTTGTGCTAATCCATTTCAAACTGTAAGCATGTGCAGCTCTTACTTTTCATGGTGACACAGGCATATTCAGGTGAACAAAAATGCCAGAACACGACCGGAACAGAAATATAGAAGGAGTGAATTATTCAGTCCTTGAACACTCATCACAAGTTAAAACTTGGTATGCAGTAGACTGCATAGTATAAAACATGAATAAAAACGAGAAGCTGGAACTTTAGCACATGAATGTTTCTTGGCTGAACAATGAAAAGCAATGCTGTTGTTTTAGAACCATGGACAGCTCTGTTTCTTGGGTGTAGGGTGGGTCAGGTGCATGCAACATGAAAAAAATATGAAAAGCCGGAATATCAAGGCCAACTTGTCTACTCAGTTCATTTCACAAACCAACATCACCCTTGGATTTTCAGATATGTTTCCCTCAGCTATAGCACCCCTCAGCTTCTTCCACTGGGGGGAGGCAACTTGTTCTCACCCTCACCCTACATCGGCCACTCTCTGTAGACTTTATGTTGGCCAACATTTAGCCTGTGGGGACAGGGTGGGGTCATATTAACATTTAAGTTCATGCTGCAGTTATAACTATTACTAAGATAATATATTTAGCGGCACATATTTAGCGGCACAAATCCAATCCATAATTACAGTGAATCCATACAACATGCTTGTCAACAGCCACAAACATGGACTAATGTTAAATGCACATACATAGTTTAAAAGTAGCACTAGTAAATAAGAGTCTAAGATTAAGTCAAACTTAGCTCAATGTACACAGCTCTTTTCATCATTAACAGTAGCCACCAGCCACCAGTTATATCAGACCAGGTAAAGCTTTGACTTTAAAGCTTAACGTATTCAATTTTGTTTACTTGTTTACTGTTGTGAACCTGTAAAAAATTGACATCACCATATCTAGCTGTTATGACTATTTGCAAGCAGTTGCACATTTTGAAAACACAACAAAATGGGTGATAACTCTTATAAGGCTAAGTATAAAATATAATTATTCTCTCTCTCTCTCTCTCTCTCTCTCTCTCTCTCTCTCTCACACACACACACACACACACACACACACACACACACACACACACACACAAACCAGCAGAAGGTTGCTTTGCTGTTCTCCACATGCTCGTGTCTCACCCATCCAGCCCCCCATGTCCTCCTCCTCCTTCACCACCTCACCTACCCCCGGTGTTGGCAAAGGCATCTGTGTGTGTGTGTGTATGTCAGGCTGGCTGCTGCGTGGTGAGCATGCCCTCTGTCATTCATGCAGAGCAGCCCTGTCCAACTGTCACTTCCTGACAGGCCGATAATCAATCTCTTTATTAACTGCTCTGCTGCAGACCACCGCCACGGAGAGGAGGAGGGAGAGGGGGTGAATAGAATGGAAGGAGGAAGGGGAAAAGAGAGGAGCAGAACTCGGGCTGCAGCTTAGAAGTTTTTGTTTTGTTTTGTTAAGGAAATTGATCGAATTTTACAACAACGATTGTAGCTTTTATTTTGAAAGGCTATATGATACAATACAATGTTTGAAAGATGATTCCCCCTGATGACTGTAATTACAACACTCACTCTGTGTCAGCTCTGCTTCTTGTCTTCATAGAGAAAGATCTGACTTTACATGTTCAACTTCCTTCTTCCTGCTAGTGGCTAACTTGATGATCAGCAGTATTCAAAGCCAACCTGGTAATTAGACTAAATTGTTATTTCATATTACTTCATTCATTGACTCTGATATTGTGTGCATGTCATCATGCTATTTCTGCTGGGTATAAAGTAATGTATTTGTTCCACTGAGATCATTTGCAGCTCTCAACCTTTGAATAAATATGCCAATTTAAGAAGTCTTACAACCAAAATAACCTACTCCCAAGTGTCACTTTTGTTGTTGCTTTTTTTCTGTCTGTGGCACATGAAGTGAATACCCCCATGCAAACAAGATAAAGGGCTAAAAAGTTTGTAAAGCCGGAGAGTTGAGACAATTCCTTGTTTATGTGTCAACATCAACCCTTTCCCACACAGTAATTGGATGTAATGCAGACAATATTTTTCTGTGAAATATATGTCAGCATGTTTGCTTGAATGACAAGAGTTCTCAGGCACTCTATCCATCTGTTAAGCCAACATATGGATTCTTCCAAACGTGCTGCTAAAGTATCATGATCTATTTCTGTGTTTTTTATGAAAAAGCAGAAGGTGATGAGAGCGGAGTCAGAGAGGGGGTCTGTCCTGACCTGCTGGTGTTGCTGTTGGTTTTTGGGAGGCTGGGCTTTCCTGACAGCCTCTCACCTGCCGTCACAGTGATAATTTATGAGGCGGGAATGTGCATCAGTGATTGTGGCGGCCAGCAGCCAGGAGGCAGAACACTGACTGTCTACTGCACTGTCTCTCAATTCAATTCTCCATCCATTGTTTTGTTCTGTTTTTCATCTCTCTCTGATTAGCTCCTCCACACATAGCCAGAAAGTGATTTGATGACTTTACAAGATTACTTTTCCTCTACTGTTACTAAAGATGAAAATCTCCAAGATAAAACAAACTTGTGAAAATGTTACATTACAGCAACTGAGTCGATTCCACTCACAGATCACTTTATTAGGTACTGTCCACCTGCTTATACATGCACTTACCTGAGAACAGTGTATAAGATCCTGCCGGTAAAAGCCAGGAACTTTGTTCAAACAGAATTGAGGAAAAATATATGATCTTGGTTTCTTCAACTGTGACAGGATTGTTGGTGTCAGATGGGCTGGTTAGATTTTTTTTTTTTCTCTAAAGTTGTCACTCATAACGGCCTAACAACGGCCATAACAACCTCCAATGACTAGCAGTCCTGTGTTGATGAGAGACATCAGAGGAGAAGGCTGGTTGGAGCTGACAGATGCTACGGTAATGCAGATAACCACACTTTATAACTGTGGTGAGCAGAAAAGCATCTCAGAATCAACATGTCAAAACTTGATGTGGATGTATTACAACAGCAGAGACCATGTCAGGTTCCACTCCTGTCAGCTAAGAACAGAAATGTGAGGCTGCAGTGACACAGACTCACCAACACTGGACAGTTGAAGACTGAAAAACAAAGCCTGGTCTCAAGAATCTGGATTTTTGATTAGGCTAGCCTTGATATTCCGGCTTTTTATCTTTTATTTCATGTTGCATGCACCTGACACACCCTGCACCTGAGAAACACAGCTGTCCATGAGCAGATAGGAGAGTCAGAATTATTTTTTTCTTCTTCTTCTTTTCACGCCGGAAATACGCCTGTATTTCCATCAATCAGATTTTTTTACTCCGGAGCCTTATTCAAAATTATACATTATTATTAGTGAATCCTCCTCAAACAGTTCTACAATAGAATACTTTTAATTGTTTCCGTGCTGGATGTTGTCTGCAAAACTTTTTATAAACAGTCTATGGTGCAGAGAGAAGAAAACATTTTGATTATCCTACCTAGTTGATCTGCAATGAAGTTTTTATAATCAATATCTTTTATAAAATAAAACTGAATTTGCTTCATTAATCTTCACGTATGTGGTTTATATATAAGTTTGAAAGATTGACTTAATTGGTGTTATTTTTCAAATACATTGCATGTCAGATCTGCAAAGCAATCGACACAATCTTCAGACCCAAGTTCACAACTTTTTAAATAAAAGGTCTGTATAGAGAGAGGAAGAAGCAGTTCAGGGGAGAGAGGCCGAGCAAGAGGATACGGTCAGCAGGGGCCATCCAGAGCTGCTCAGGGCAAACAGCGACTGGTGGGGCCGTTGGTCTTATTGCTCTTGAGGCCTTTGGGCAATAGATGTAGTTTAGTCATGGTATGTTGACAGAGTATAAGAATGAAATGGTTAGCTGGCTATAAGTTCATAACATCATAACAAATATTAATGTGTAGACACAGTGCAAGAGAGAAATGCTGGTTTAAAAAAATCAAACTGAAGAGGGTCAAATATCAAGGTATTTTTCATCATTCCTTACCAAAGCAAATCTTGTTAAATTGTTGTTTTGTATTGTGTCTGATGGATGACAAAAATATGAATGACTCCTTCTCAAAATTGGCATTGTGTTAATCCTGTTAAAGACTTTTATGGCTGTGTTCTTGTTTGCAATCAACAGGATGAGTTTCTGGTGGAGACTCACATAAGGCTTCAGTCAGAGATCACCCAGTGTTGCCTCACCAATGTCAGGCACTGCGGCCTCACCACGGACACCTCGGAGAAGTCGTCTTCTGACGGACCAGCTGACAGCAGGACAACAGTCTGAGATCACACACATGCACATAGCACACAGAGGAGGGAAAATGGCAAAGCTTGTACAGATCACCTCAGACACCAATCATGGATTCAGTCACACAGACGGCATGTCCCAGTGTCCCCAACCCAAACAGCTGACTAGCAGATATATGCGAATAATGATTCTATCTCAAATAATGATAATCATAAAACTCCAAATCCAGGTAATAAAGGCGCCCTAATGAAACATGGGCCTCCCTGCTGCTTCCCACCTAATGTTCCCACCGAGCTGCTCGCCACTTTCCATAAAGCAATTTTGCAAGCCCTCCTCAAACATGAATCACCTAGAAATGAAGAGACCCCCCCCCCACACAACCAACATCACCTCAACCCTCCCCTTCAGACAACACTCACATTGTCTGTGTGTGTGTGTGTGTGTGTGTGTGGATGTAGCTTGAACTCAGCTAAGTTTCAGATAAGCGTATAAACAGTGCTTCAGTGAACAGAAATGTGGAGGGGTCTTTGGAGCTGTGTAAACTCAGACCTACACACACACTGGGTGTTTCCATGATTGATTTGATTCTGGATGTCTGAAGACACAGATCATTTATCAGCTCTAGAATGAATGTGAAATAACTGTCATTGAATGTAAAGTATTTTCCTCAAAATGAACCCCTCACATTTAGGCACCATGATCTGTAGTTCCAACACACATGTCTGTCAATATTGATGTGCAGTGACTCAAATTAAAGTTGAGAATTACCACTTAATGTAATATCCATTACGTTATTTCCCACTGAATATGCTGAAGCTCAGAGCCTCACAGCATGGAACTGTCCAAATACTTCTGAGTATGCAGTCATTCCTCAAAAATGTAACTAATATTATTGCTGCTCTAATGAATATATATATTTTTCTTTTATTGACAATGGGCCCAATATGCACATACAATATTTAAGGGATTGGTTTTAATGACAAATTTACTACAGGTTCACTGGATGTAAAAACGTGCAGCGTAGGGGTGGCCAGTGTTCAAAGTTCAGTTCATACAGATGAAAAGTAACTAGTTCACATTCATCTGTTCTGATATTTTGGGGGATGGTTATGATTTAGATCACAAACTTAGGATCATGTATTTAGTAATTAACGGATGATCTCACTGTGTGTCGCTGTGTGAGTAAGTGGGGCGGGGCCTGTGTGTGTGTGTGTTTGTTTGTCATTTTCACTGGCTCCTGTTTTAGTTTTTTAAACACGTTCATGCCTATGGTTCATGCACAACACGGGGAGGCTGTGACTCAGGGGGTAGAGTGGATCATCTCCTAAACTGAAGGTCGGACATTTGATCCCAGTCTTCCCCATTCCGCATGCCGAAGTGTCCTCGGGCAAGATACTGAACCCCTCCGTTTTTCTCATATAGAAAAAGTGCTGCCCATAGATGCTCTGTATGACTGGGTGTGTCAATGGTTGAATGGCAAAAAAAGTACTGTAAAGCACTTTGAGTAGTAATTGGGACAAGAAAAGCTACTAGATAAATACATTTACCATTCTCAGATGAACTGCTTGACTTCCTCTGTTAACTCTTGTTACCAACCAGAAGCTTAAGACTATGAAGTCTTAGATTGTGTGAAATAAAGCTGTCTTTTATCACTAGTAATTTTTCTGAAAATATGACTTTCATGTAAAATGACTAATATAATGATGTTTCTGGTGAAAGTATAACTTCGGCCAGCTGCTGTTGATTGTAGGTCACATGGTGTATGTAGATAGATTTTCCTCCTTCTACAGTGGGGTGGCTGCAGGCCGTCAAACTAAATTGTGTGCAGGTAAAGCAGACTTACAGTAAGTGCTGTGATATAAGTCCCATCACTCTCATGACTAACACATCAACAAACAGCCCGCATCCCACCCACCCATCGCCACACCACTGATGACAGATCCAGTGATTGACAAATGAGATCAGACGAATGGATTTAGCAGGAGAGATCCCTGCTTCTCTCTGAAGAATCTGAAATTCATACCCATACAACACACACACACACACACACTTTTTATATGTGTGTGTGGAAGCAGACTGAAAGCAGCAAGTGGCCAACAATTTGACTCAACCTCCTCAACCCCAAAGTAACCTTATGTTTCAGGCTCCTTTTCTTCATTCTCCTCCTCCTCAACCTCCTTCATCATAAGCCATGTGGGCATGGCGGCCTCCCATCTCCCTCTGTTCCAGCCAAAGTGGCCCCAGGACTGGTTTCAAACCCAAACCTGAGTCCATCCATTGGACCCTCCCTCCTTCCCTGAGGCCTGGGTGATCTGATCCCAGTCCAGTCCTGATGGCACAGGCAGAAGAGGCAGATGCCTGGACAGTGGGAGTAGTTCAGCTTCCATGGCAGGACTGGCACTACTTTATCATAGTTAGGAAGGAGTGAGGGCATGGCATGAATATCAGCATGGCGCACACACACACACACACACACACACACACACACACAAAACACACAGTGCAGAACAAAGCTACCTGCACTTGAGTTGGAACTGAATTATTTGCTAATTGATTGTAGATTAACTGTGATTACTCATGATGATACATTTAGAAGTGTATCTTGTGTATGATGAATAGATGTTATAAAAGACAAACAAGTTATTTTGTTACAATCTATGTTTGCAAAGTGCATTCAGCTAAAACCTACTGATGAAATTCTTAACCTGTGCACCTGCATACATCCAGACGCTTAATGCAGTGAAACAACATTAAAATAGTTTTTTTTTAAACACACTAAAGACAAATGGATTTGGAGTCAGACCAAAATTACCAAGGTATGAAATGAAAGATTCAAATCATTCAGATTTTACACAATGAAACAGTTTGTACAACTTTGGATAAAATATGCAGTGTGTTGTCTCCACCTTTGTTCCTCTGTGGATGATTAGGTGAAGTTTTCCCGAGCACTGATGTAAAGAATAGGTCAGCACCGGTTGTAATCACTCATCACAGTCTGACATTACGGCTGAGCAATTAGGCAGGACAGTTGTGTATTTTACTAATGAACAATGGTTGAAGCCTGTCCAAATGCTCCCATCTATCACCCACAAAAACTTTTCCAAGCTTACACACACACCACACATACAAACACATGCACACACGCACCACTGGCTCCCTAAAACATGAGCATCCACCTCACACACACACACATGCGCGTCCTGCTGTTGCTGGGCTGCTAGAGGTGTTTCCACTGGTTTGATGAGTTTCTGGCCGACGCTCTCGGCCTCCCTGCTGAATGTGTGGCTCCCCACCCCCCCCTCCTGATCATCATCTTTCCCACTTGTCAACACAATCCCTCCATCCATCCGTCCTGAGGCCTGGTCCCGGCGGGGCCCATCCACCCCTTGCAGCGTCCTCTGGGTGCTCTCTGCATCTCCCCTGGTCCCCCTGTCACTGCACACACAAACAGTTGTCTCTGGACACCAGCGAGGACCTTTGATTTATTACATTAGTTATTTGTACTCAGCTCACAACAATCCTATAGTCAAAGTGAGTCATGCTCAGTTTATGTTACATGGGGAGCTTAAACAGTATTATGAACAAAAGTAGCTTGACCTTTTTGTACAGCAACATTTATCAAGGAGCTAAAGGTTCCTGCAGACCCTTGTTTGCTTGTGTTTCCATTGTGGTCTAAAGATCGGGGCTTCGGTTTATTAGCTTACTGAGCTATGAACAACCTACCTCTATTCCACCAGGTGGCAGAAATGCAGAAGACTATAATTTATTGAGAAACATGACACTACCTTTGATCAAAAAAGATACAAGCACTTGAAACAAAGTGTGTTGAAAACAACTGAGGTGCAGAGATTGACCAGCTGCAATAAAATGCTGGAGTACTAGACCATTCAGGCATCTTCAGTTCAGCAAGCCCCACCCCAAAATGTTAAGATACTTAAGTATGATGTCAATCAATCAATAAAATTGTATTTGTATAGCCCATATTCACAAATCACAATTTGTCTCATAGGGCTTTAACAAGGTGTGACATCCTCTGCCCTTAACCCTCAGCAAGAGTAAGGAAAAACTACAAAAAACCTTTCAACAGGGTAAAAAGAAGGTAGAAACCTCAGAGAGAGCCACATGTGAGGGATCCCTCTCCCAGGACGGACAGAAGTGCAATAGATGTCAAGTGTAAAGGAGAACATCAGAAAGATAAGGGTATTTACAGCATTGATTAGAATAAACACTTTGTAGCATAATGGAAGGTCAATGAATTGATGGATTATTGTCAGTCATGGTCGAGTAGAAATATTATATATCAAGATCACAATTCCTGATTGACGATCCACCATCATAGACCAAGATGTGGCTGCAACCGCGGCCCTGGATCTGCAAAAGATAAAGCATAGGGACTCCGGGGAAGAAGTCAGGGTGTCTGTTTCCCGAACTGCAACTGGGAGATGATTCCACAGGAGAGGAGCTTGATAGCTGAAAGCTCTGGCTCCTACTCTACTTTTAGAGACTTTAGGGACGACAAGTAAGCCTGAATTCTGGGAGCGCAGTGCTCTAGTGGGGTGATATGGTACTGTAAACCACACCCTCTCTCTGCCCACTGCCTGGAGGCGCCTCTCCGCATACCCCGGGAGTCTGCGTTGTGTTTCTTGTGGGGGTGGGGTCGTGCGGGGAGAAGGAAGCACCGGACACAGCGGTTCTAAATTGCGGCTAAGACCTGTTTAGCCATTTATTGCTCCGACACCTTGCAGGACAGCAAAAGTAAAATCATTTAGAAAATAAAACATACTTCAATGCAGAAGAAAATAATGATAAAAAAAGAGTATGTGAAACAAAATATAACATGTGGCAAATGTAAAGATTACTATGCATTTAAATTAACTACAGAGATCTCAACAAGTTATTAACTCTGTCACATTACAATACCACCTGAAATGTAGAGACCAATGCTTCATCCTGCGCTATTGCAGTGCCTGACCAATACACAGATAACTAGCCAAAATCACAGACAAGAGCTAAACACGAGTGCTCACTACTAAGACAATGCTGAAGTGTGGCTTAACATCTTTCTTAACACAATATACAACCAGGTTAACAACATGGGTGGTTTTAGTTTAGATATATTAGAGAGCAGTCATGAACACTGCTTAACTTGCAGGACAGCAAAAGTAAACTGAGAAATGTGGCTTTGCACATGGCCCAAATCTCCAAGCTATGGTGTCCCAGGGGGGACAGACTGGATTCTCTAGAGGGTAAACAGCGCAACAGCGCTACCCAGTGGCGCATAAAGGCTACTATCCTACATCACTATGAGCTTTTTAAGGTATTATGGTGCCATATTATTAAGGGCCTTGTAGGTGAGGAGGAGGATTTTAAATTTTATTCTAGATTTAACCGGGAGCCAGTGTACTGGAGCTAATACAGGAGAAATGTGGTGTCTTTTCTTGGTTCTTGTCAGGACACGTGCTGCAGCATTTTGGACAAGCTTTTGTGGCTGTGCCAACTTTTGGGAAACAGACAACAGGTGAGTTAAAGGGATAGTTCACCCAGAAACGAAAAATCACCCATTATCTACTCATCCCTATGCCGGTGGAGGGCAGGGTGAAGTGTTTAAGTCCACAAAACACTTTTGGACTTTAGCAGCCGAATCCAATACAATTGAAGACATTAATGACCTATCTTCAGACGTAATAAAACAACAGAAATAACATAACATGCCTCCTGCTCGTGTGGTGTCATCAAAGTGTCCACAAGCCCCGGCATTGATATTTGTCTTGAAATGAGGTTATTATCACCGTGTTTTAAGTCTAAAAGTTAACCAGAAGTGGCTAAGCTAGCAGATGTTAGCATTTCGGTCCCTGAATGCACCTCCTCGAAAGATATCAGTACATTTATTCTTAAAACCTGGTGTAAATTACGCCGTTTCGAGCTGAATTTGAATGTCCGGGCTTCCGGACACTCGTATGACACCACAGGAGCAGTATGGAGGCATGTTATGTTTGTTTACGTCTGAAGATAGTTAACTTACTTCTTCAATTGCATTGGATTTGGCTGCAACACTGTTTACCCTTCCCTGTGGACTCAAACGCTTTACCCACCCCTAAAAAGTGGAACTGCTGCTGACCGTAAAGCTGTGGGCAAATGTCAGCACCAACTGCAGGTCTGCTCAATTAAGAATGGAGGAGTTCCCAGGTCGCTGGGCTGGGAGGAAGTGATTGAACTGGAAATATGAGCAATAGCAAAGTGATGATGTAATTCAACTGCTACATGTGTTTGTGTTCTTTACAGCTTCACAGATTTACAACTGATAATTGTTAACCTTTTTCATTAAGTAATGATTCATTCAAGAGTCTTATATATCCAGACCTGCTTCTACAGTTTTGTCAGCACTGAAGGATGATCTGACCAAAAAGATTATTACTCTGCTACAGGGGAAATAATGCACTGGCTTGTTTACAAATCACAATCGTCTTAAATGGTGCTAAAGCCAAGACGCAGAGACGTCACACAAAGTAAACACCTACAAAAAGTTGTGTGATGACTATGTAATTAAATCTTCAAACCATTTTCAGTGCATGGAGGTGCATAGTGGCTGTGAGTCACACAGTTCACAGAGGCAGTTATGGTACTAAAGCTATTTCTTCTCAGTGTCATAACTCAATCAGATCTGACCTCACAAAAATGATACACATCATTTTTGCTAAAGTGTGATTCATACTTCCTGAGGACATTAATATCTTTAATGTCCGGCATCGTGTTTTTTAAGTTTTCTTCAGTATAACAGTGATCCAGTGATACTTGTATGTACATCCATGGACATCCACACTGCAAACAATGGCGCCCAATGTAAACAAATACATATTAAAAGCAACATGTATGTATGTATGTATTCATGTCTTCATGTATGTATGTGTTTTGGCATTTTTCCTATTTCCAACTAGCAGCCATCTATTTAGAGGTGAACGCTCTCAAACAATCATACATTCATTTTATCCTATTAACCACACTCTTCCTCTCCTTGGGCTTGTGCCTTAAAAAAAAGCAAAACACTGTTGCTGCCTTGACACCTGCCATAGCTCTGTGCAGCCATTTTGATAAATTTACATTAAAAGAGGTGAGGTGTCTGGTGGTGGAGTCTGCCTTCAACCGCCTTTAATCAATGAAAACGTTTTTTGTGGGCCTCTTGAGAGCAAGCAGAGACAAAGATAAATATTGGCAGAAAGAAAAATGTGTCGTCCTCCCCAATCGAGGGGGACATAATGATGTTCAGAAAGAGACCCCCTGCCGAGACGTGAGGCAAACTGTTCCTTAGCAACAAAACACATTTTCCCTCTCAGAATGAAACTGGTGGCAGGGTTTTTGTAGTGGGGTGGGGGGCTGACGCTGGTTTAAGTCAATGTGTATGACCATCAGTCGGCCGTGAGTGTTTGTTTCATGTGAGACCAGACCAGACCAGGCTCAGTGAGAGTGGACTTAGTCTATATGGTGATTGGCCTCAAAGATGGAACTACAAAACACGTTTTATGGAACATCTAATCGTTCACCTGGTTGAGGAGGTGGCCCATGTAGGGAGGCCTGATTCCTCTGCAGCGTTTGGTTCCAACCCGGCTGTTTGCTGCATGTCTGCCCCACTCTCTCTCTCTCCCCCTTTTACATTTAAACTATGTTCCGAAAGGCTGAATGCCCAGCCAATATCTTTTAAAAAAGGTTTTGTATCACACTACTGAGGGTTCAGAATGAAGCCGGACACAGATACACACCAGACATGAGGCTGATTAGAGTTCATATGCACTTACTGAGGTCTCACTCAGAGGGTTAGGGTTAGGGTTTATACACTTTTTATTAAACACTTTACAACACAGGATTAAAGTCCTCAGCTACAAAGCAGGTTATTCTTTATATTTCTATGGAATTTATATGGTACATGTAAGTCCTGAGTTGCCACCATGACTGAAGAACATATTTGTTCGAGCTACATGTTGTACATCCAGAATTGTAAATTTAATGACAAACAGTAAATAAAAGTTCAGTATCAACTAAGGAATGAGAGCACATACATCAGCAGCATCACTTTATCAGTGATCGACTCAATCCTGATGCTTATAGATGATCTAAGACTGCCACCTAGTGGTACAATACTGGTATTAATCCCATCCAACACGAGTCATGCCTGTACCAGGTTCTGTTTGCATGACACCTGCACCCATTCACATGTGCAAACAGGCCTATTCATTATGATGAGAATATTTACAGCCATTTATTCTGTAGAATAGAGGGAACTTCTAAAAGGTCACACGATAACTGTGGGGCTGTGAGATGATAAACAGTTACTACAGAAAAATCTGTGTTTATCTTTTGTAATATATCTCTGACCTTTTTGTAAAATACTGGATCATTGTAATTTCATCTATGTGAATGAAACAGTTATTTAACTGAAACCATGTTGGGAGTTCAGAGGGAATAGTCTCTTTAGTGAAACTTCTGCAAATAAAGGACACAGGGCCACAAGTAGACACAGCTTTTCTGTACAGGATTTTGTATTGTACAATATGTTGTTCAATGTAAAATGTGTGTCAGGTAAATGTAGTGGAGTAAAAAGTAACTCAAAAGTGTACTTACTACTTGTGTAAATATACTTCGACCACCAACACATTACCATGAAAGTGATACTGTAACACAAGATGTCCATTACAATTTTAGGGTGTGGTTATTATTCCCCCTGCTAAACAGACAGAGTTGCACAAGACCATAAACAATAAAATAAACAAAAGCATGATGAACTCAGTCAACACCACAGCTGTAGTATATTAATTATTGTGACCCGAGCTACCTGACAAGCCCTTTCCCACACAGAAAACTAAAATTAGTGTTCTAAACCAGATATAAGACTGTTTCATTCAAAAAACATACTAGATATTGTTTAGTCCATTGTTTTGATTGGTTGCCAAGCTCCAAGAAGGTGGGTTATATATCTTAAATGAGCCTGACAGACAGATGCCAATGATAAGAGTAGAGCATACTGCTAATGCTCAATAATCTATTCATGAGCCATTTTTAATACCATTCAAGATAAAGAGCAGGGACGTTATAATAATAAAAAAATATATATTTATAGTGAATTCAAAGAATAGAAATGCACTAGAGTGTACGAATATAAAATGTAGCCTGCTTTAAGAAGCAAAATAATTGACCAGTACAGGTAGGGGGATACTGTATTGTACTGGTCAATTATTTTCTTGTAGTCAAATGTCACTGTGACATCTTCAGACTGTTCACTGAGATAGAGAATAAAATAAGATCACATAAGCGTATGAGAACATTGTATCATCATGTTTCCTGGAACCTTTCAGGAGACATTGTGCTGTGTCTGTACCTGGGAATCACAGATGCTTCAGTGAAATTGCAGCAGCTTGTGTCACAATGTTTCCCAAACAAACTCCACTAATTTCCCTGTGTGGTGATTAAGTACGTACAATGAAATAATTTGGTGTTCTGTTGCAAACAATTATGAACACTTTGGAGTTGCAAGTGGCAACATGAGAGAGACACACAAATTAGCTGCCATTTGCAATATTTATCCTTCCTGGATATCGGAAGCCAAATCAAGGCAATTATGACCCGAACGTGTCTACTTTGAGTGGGTTGTGAGTTTACCAAGTTCATTACACAAATTAACTTCCTAATTAGCGTTTGGATTCATGTTCATTTTGATTCGTTTTTTTTTTTTTTTACATGCTTTTAAATAATGGCCGGTCTGCAAATACTGGCAGGGGATTTAGCCACTTACAAATCAGACCTAATCAAAATCCCAGCATGAACCAAGAAACAAGTCGAAAATACTTCAGGAGGGTTTCCTCCTGCATGTAACTGGCACCAGTCTTTATTATCCTTAAGGAGTCAGGGAGATTGGGAAGGGACATTTTTAAATCTTTTGACGTATTTGTATCATCTGTGTGTTTGTGAAACCACAAGAAATAACCTCCACCTTCAGTAGTCTGAGGGGTTGTTTTTAAACAGGAACTCTGCCTGGAACAAGACAAACCAAAAGACATGATTAAATCAGAATCTAATGAAGTTCAGTGCTTAGATGTAGGTAATAACGGTGATGAGTGTCGTACCAGGAAGTCCACGGGGTCCGGTGGTTGTGCTGTGCAGCATTCAATCAGACCCTGGGTCAGAGTGGGCATGATATGCTCCAGCAGGTAATTCCTAACAGGGACTGACTGGGCCTCCAGCAACTGCTCCTCCTGCTGCCTCAACTCTTCCAAACCCTTCATCTGACACAAACCACACATCCAACACCATACCATAACCAGCAGTCTGACAAATTAACCTCTTAATAATTATCATTATGTTTGTTTGACAACATTGTGCTCACCAGTTTCTAAAACAAAAGCTCAGACAGCCCAAGAAACATGAGTTGGCTACTGCTGGTACGCAGCATAAAAAAACATGAGCATAGTCTGCATGCCCCCGGCCCTGGACAGAGCAGCCATCAGCCCAAAACAACCATAATGTCTTCTATCTTAATAAACCCTTATACGTCTTCTCCTATGGAACCAATGTTGTTAGTAAACAAATTAAAAATAAATATATATATATTGTATTAATAATGTTGTTTCACAAAATATTGTTGGTTTATATGCTGCACCACAAGATAATATAAAACAAAATAGACTGACAAGGTGAACTCAGCTTTTGTCAAATCCCTTTATCTTTTCTCTTCCTTTTTAATCACAAATTTGGAAAGTCAACCCCTATTAACAATACAATCAATGAAGGAATAGTCTTTATGTTTTCTAAATCTCTGTACCTGGTTCGACTATTGTTTTTCCTCTTGATGCATTCAATGTCCATCGTATCTATGGGGACTCTGTTTCACATCTGTGTGATCTGCCATATAGGCTATTTATGCAGGCCGTGTGATGCATTTTCCCCTTGTGCAGCACTCTCATTTTACAAGTATTGTGTTGAAATCCTCAAAGGATCCCATGTCAACAAACTGCTTCCCAACTGTAGCGTATCCTCGTCGAATGCAAACTGTTTCTGCAGACAAATCCTGAGAGAAAGAAAGCTTAGCCCTGTCATGCTTGATTTCTCACTGCCTTGTTTCGCGATAGATACATTTCTTCTCCTGGTACTTCAGAAAGAGGATAAGAACTGCTCGATTCTGGTTTGGTTTGGCCGGATCCAGCATGCGATGAACTCGTTCCAGAATGAAAGTTCTTTCGGGACAGACGAGCCATCGCGGCAGCATCTCGTTTACAAAGTCTTAGAGTGTTTTATTTCCTTCAGCTCCTTCATGCAGACCAAGCAGCCGTAGATTTTTTCTTCTGCCTCCGTTTTCCAAATCTTCCGTCTTCGACTCAAGGTAGGCAATTCGTTTTGTGGCTGTGGATAGTGCAGCTTGAGTATGCTGGAGCTCTTCTTCTGCTGTTGCTATGCGTGTTTCTGCCTCTCCGATAAGTGTTGTGTTTGCAGAAACATCCCGTTCCACGTCTGAGAGTTTGCTTTCAATAGCCACAATTGAGTTTACCACATCGGACAAACGTTTATTAATGTTGTCCAATTTTGACCCAAAGTCCGAGCGGAGGGACTTCAGCTCTGTTAGCACATCAGCTACACCAGCCATGTGGCTGGCTTCTGTCGCTATCTTCGTCATTGGAGCGTTAGTAGCAGAAGGTATCGTTGTAACTGTCTTGCGTGCCCTGGTGAAAATCTCACACTGTTTTGCTGCAGATGTTTTTTACATGTTCAGAGCCACTCAGAAAGATAAGGGTATTTGCAGCATTGATTAGAATAAACACTTTGTAGCATAATGGAAGGTCAATGAATTGATGGATTATTGTCAGTAATGGTCGAATAGAAATATTATATATCAAGATCACAATTCCTGATTGACGATCCACCATCATAGACCAAGATGTGGCCGCAACCGCGGCCCTGGATCTGCAAAAGATAAAGCATAGGGACTCCGGGGAAGAAGTCAGGGTGTCTGTTTCCCGAACTGCAACTGGGAGATGATTCCACAGGAGAGGAGCTTGATAGCTGAAAGCTCTGGCTCCTACTCTACTTTTAGAGACTTTAGGGACGACAAGTAAGCCTGAATTCTGGGAGCGCAGTGCTCTAGTGGGTTGATGTGGTACTATCAGCTCTTTAAGGTATAATGGTGCCATATTATTAAGGGCCTTGAAGGTGAGGAGGAGAATTTTAAATTCTATTCTATAGATTTAACTGGAAGCCAGTGTAGTGAAGCTAATACTGGAGAAATGTGCTCTCTTTTCTTGGTTCTTGTCAGGACACGTGCTGCAGCATTTTGGACCAGCTGCAGAGTCTTTAACGACTTACTGCTGGAGCCTGATAATAAGGAATTACAATAATCCAGTCTGGATGTAACAAAGGCGTGGACTATTTTTTATGCATCTTTTTGAGAAAGGACATTTTTTAGATGTTACGCAAGTGAAAGAAGGCGGTCCTAGAAATTTGTTTTAAGTGAGAATTAAAGGACAAATCGGGATCGAAGATCACTCCCAAGTTCCTGACTGTTCTGGCTTTTGCTGATCCCCGCAAGCAATACCTTCTTCATACAGATGCTAGCCCCACTGGTCTCGGAGCTGTGCTATATCAGGAACAAGACGGAAAGAACAGAGTAATTGCTTATGCTAGTAGAGGGCTTTCTCGCAGTGAATCCCGTTATCCAGCTCATAAGCTTGAATTCCTTGCCCTTAAGCGGGCTGTGACAGACAAATTCAGTGACTATTTGTATGGCAGCCAGTTCACAGTAGTAACAGACAGCTACCCTCTCACGTACCGTCTGACATCAGCAAAACTGGATGCAACTGGTTATAGGTGGCTTGCTGCACTATCCACTTTTTCTTTAAAAATTATGTATCGTGCTGGCAAGCAAAGTGCAGATGCTGATGGACTTTCTCGCAGGCCTCATGGTGGTCTCAGAGATGATCTAAAGTCTCAGAAGGAGAGGGAGAGAATATGGAAACTCACCCAACATCATTAGTCTGATCCTCATTTGGTTTCCATTGATCAACACACCACACAAGCCATCTGTGAAAGACATCACATCTGCAGTTCCACCCACCCAGATTCCCAGAGCCATAATCTTGCCCTTGTTCAGTCACTTTCCATGTCTAGCGATGAACTGCCTGATAGTTTTGTGAACGACAGGTTGGAACCTCCATCATCCCTTGGCTTACAGAAGCTGAGGTGGTTGAAAAACAACGGGCAGACCAAACCATTAGACATATCATAACTCAACTGGAATATAGAGAGACACCATCACCTACCTTGAGGGATGAACTTCACAAATTGCCCCTTCTTCTTTGCGAATTAAATCGATACGAGCTCCGGAACAATATTGTAGTTAGGAGGAGGCAAATAGGACCTCAATGCTCCTATCAACTTGTCTTACCCCAAGAATTTCGACACACAATCCTTACCAGTTTACATGATCACATGGCTCACATGGGACTTGAGAGAACACTTGATCTGGTTCGATCAAGGTTCTATTGGCCAAGAATGTCTACAGATGTTTATAACAAAATAAAATCCTGTGAAAGATGTGTAAAAAGGAAAATATTGCCTGAAAAAGCTGCACCTTTGGTGAACATAAAAACAACACAACCTCTGGAACTCGTGTGCATGGATTTCTTGTCCTTGGAACCAGACAGAAGCAGAGTCAAGGACATCCTGGTAATCACAGACCATTTGAGTATGCAGTGGCTATTCCCACACCCGACCAAAAAGCAAGGACGGTTGCAAAATGTTTTTGGGACAACTTCTTTGTTTACCCGGAATCCCGGAAAAACTCCATAGTGATCAAGGACCAGATTTTGAGTCCCGAACAATAAAGGAATTATGTATAATGGCTGGAATTCACAAAACCAGAAAAACCCCATACCACCCAAGAGGAAACCCAGTTGAACGTTTCAATCGCACATTGTTGAACATGCTTGGAACACTAACAGAACTGGACAAAACTCACTGGAAGGATTTTGTAAAACCACTTGTACATGCATATAATTGCACTAGGAATGATGTCACTGGATTTTCACCTAACGAATTGATGTTTGGACGACAACCACGACTACCCATTGATTTAGCTTTTGGACTGCCTGTTGCAAAGAACCAAGATGTATCTCATTCACAGTACAGCAGTGGCCAAAAGTTTTGAGAATGACACAAATATTAATTTTCACAAAGTCTGCTGCCTCAGTTTTTATGATGGCAATTTGCATATACTCCAGAATGTTATGAAGAGTGATCAGATGAATTGCAATTAATTGCAAAGTCCCTCTTTGCCATGAAAATGAACTTAATCCCCAAAAAAACATTTCCACTGCATTACAGCCCAGCCACAAAAGGACCAGCTGACATCATGTTAGTGATTCTCTTGTTAACACAGGTGAGAGTGTTGACGAGGACAAGGCTGGAGATCACTCTGTCATGCTGATTGAGTCAGAATAGCAGACTGGAAGCTTTAAAAGGAGGGTGGTGCTTGAAACCATTGTTCTTCCTCTGTTAACCATGGTTACCTGCATGGAAACGTGCAGTCATCATAGCTTTGCACAAAAAGGGAAGGCAAGGATATTGCTGCTAGTAAGATTGCACCTAAATCTACTATTTATCGAATCATTAAGAACTTCAAGGAGAGAGGTTCAATTGTTGCGCCCAAGAAAGTCCAGCAAGCGCCAGGACCATCTCCTAAAGTTGATTCAGCTGCGGGATCGGGGCACCGCCAGTGCAGAGCTTGCTCAGGAATGGCAGCAGGCAGTTGTGAGTGCATCTGCACGCACAGTGAGGCCAAGACTTTTGGAGGATGGCCTGGTGTCAAGAAGGGCAGCAAAGAAGCCACTTCTCTCCAGGAAAAACAGACTGATATTCTGCAAAAGGTACAGGGATTGGACTGCTGAGGACTGGGGTAAAGTCGTTTTCTCTGATGAATCCCCTTTCCGATTGTTTGGGGCATCCGGAAAAAAGCTTGTCCAGAGAAGAAAAGGTGAGCGTTACCATCAGTCCTGTGTCTTGCCAACAGTAAAGCATCCTGAGACCATTCATGTGTGGGGTTGCTTCTCAGCCAAGGGAGTGGGCTCACTCACAATTTTGCCTAAGAACACAGCCATGAATAAAGAATGGTACCAAAACATCCTCCGAGAGCAACCTATCCCAACCGTCCAAGAACAGTTTGGTGATGAACAATGCCTTTTCCAGCATGATGGAGCACCTTGCCATAAGGCAAAAGTGATAACTAAGTGGCGCGGGGAACAAAACATCGACATTTTGGGTCCATGGCCAGGAAACTCCCAAGACCTTAATCCCATTGAGAACTTGTGGTCAATCCTCAAGAGGCGGGTGGACAAACAAAAACCCACAAATTCTGACAAACTCCAAGCATTGATTATGCAAGAATGGGCTGCCATCAGTCAGGATGTGGCCCAGAAGTTAATTGACAGCATGCCAGGGCACTTTGCAGAGGTCTTGAAAAAGAAGGGTCAACACTGCAAATATTGACTCTTTGCATAAACTTAATGTAATTGTCAATAAAAGCCTTTGACACTTATGAAATGCTTGTAATTATACTTCAGTATACCATAGTAACATCTGACAGAAAGATCTAAAAACACTGAAGCAGCAAACTTTGTGAAAACCAATACTTGTGTCATTCTCAAAACTTTTGGCCACAGCTGTATGTTCTGAATCTCAAGTCGTCAAGTAGTTTTTCCTTACTCTTGTTGAGGGTTAAGGGCAGAGGATGTCACACCATGTTAAAGCCCTATGAGACAAATTGTGATTTGTGAATATGGGCTATACAAATAAAATTTGATTGATTGATTGAAGTCTCACCTAGAGGAAAGCTACAAAATAGCAGCAACCAATGCAGAAAAAGTCATGCAAAGAAACAAGACCAGATTCGACAAGCATGTCATTGCTGCTGAATTGTCTGTGGGAGATCGTGTGCTGATCAGAAATGTCCGGTTGAGAGGCAAACACAAACTAGCTTATAAATGGAAGTCTGATGTCTGTATTGTGGTAAAGAGAGCTGGTTCTTTGCCTGTCTACACAGTCACGCCTGAGCATAAAGACGGTCCTCTCCGAACACTACACAGAGACCTTATTCTTCGATGTGGATACTTGCCTGTATCAAAAAAATAAACAGTCTCCAAAACCACCCCTTAGACCAGCAACTCGTTCAACTGAAAGACTTGCAGATACTGAAAATCAATCAGATGATGAAATAATTCCATTCCACTGGTACAGTGGATCTAACCTTGAACCTCAAAGATTCACAACCATAATCGGCTTTCCAAAAGATTCTACCATGGTTCCTACAATCTCAGAAACCACACAACTTACAACCCCTGATGAGGCACCCTATGCAGCAGGAACTCCATCAAACGCATCCATCAAACGCATCCACGTCTGACAGTCCTGAATGGGCTGAGTCATCAGTAGATGCGGAACCTAGATTAAGTTCAACAGCCGATGCGGCGAGTGAACAAGCCTATTCTCCTACCAGAAATTACTTGGAAAATTCCTTTGACTCTTCTCACAAACCCAATGATGATGAACCTACTGTTAGACATTCAACTAGAACCAGTAAACCTCCAGATCGATTACAGTATACAAAACATGGACACCCAGTATTGGACACTATCCAGTCACTATTCCATGGATTGGCAACTGCCTTTTCCCCTCTACTATGGTGAGCAGTGTTCAGCAGCGTTCAGCAGCAAACATCGGCGTGAAAAAATCTTCAGTAAACTCTTATCAAATCAGCGGGTTAAGCTATACTTGCATTATGTGTGACCTTTACTATAGATGATTCCCGCTAGCATAGCGTGTTTTAAGTTTAACCTGTGAATGTTGCCTCCGTTAGCTTCAGTTAGCTTCATGCTAACGGCAATACAAAACCCCCATAGGGAAATCACTTATTTAGTGATGATGTTGGTGTTTATGTTTTACATGCATTTATTCTGTAAGGCTTGTCCCTAATAGCCCTGGACATATCTGTTTGCATTTCGGTTGAATGCTTTGGACTTTGTTAATGGTTAATTTATTTCTTAAATTAACATTTTAGCCTCAGCCAAAGGTTTCTATGTTGTATCTATAATCCTTACTTTTCTTTATGAGATTTTGAATTATTTGAACTGAACAAACTTTAATTATTTGTTTTTCCTCATGACCTTTTGTAGGTCAGGTTTTTTTTCCCCCTGGGACATCATCTGTTTGACCTGCTGCCCTCTGGCAGACGCTTCAGGTCAATAAAAACACGGCCAAAAAGACTAACAAACAGCTTTCACCTCATAGCCATAAGAGAACTGAACTCTGCTTAATTGTTCTTTTACATAGACTATATTGCACTACATGTACAAATAGAGATTTATCTGCTTAATTTCCTTTTGTTTTTTAGTTTTTTTCTATTTATACTATTGTTTGGACCTAGTATTTGTGAACAATAGTTGGGCCTACATGTGTAGCCAAAGCCTGCAACCACATGTTACCTTTGTTCTGAAGACAAAGGAGAGCCTCCAGAACTCGGTCTCCCAGGGTGGTTCAACTTCACACATGGTGTTAAAACTGCCCCTGGACACAACTTTAAACCACTATTGGTCACTGTGGGCCCGATGACCCATGAGGTCACCAGAACAATAAAAGCCCAGTTCCCTCTCTCTTTTCTCCCTTTCTACTCACTTCTCCTGGAGGAGAGGTGTAGCTCTCCTGCTCACCCAGCCAGGGAGAAACTCTCCCTACCCAAGCTCTTCCAACCTCCAAGCAGGCCTGCCTGGAGCAGACTGCTTAAACCTTTCAAAGACAGCGACGCAAGACCCTGCCTAAGAACTTCAGCATGAGCTGCTTCGACAACGTCTTGCCAGCAGAAACACAACAACAGGAGCCACAAACCAGCAGACCACTTCACTGGACTTCAAACAGCACATCAACCTTTTTCCCCTTTTCATGGACGGGTAAGACAACTGGGCTCAATAATTACACTAGGCTAAGCAAAGACTGTTCAATTCTATTCATCTGATGTTAATAAGTTTGATTTGTGTCGTTGTGATATTTGGTAATAAGTTATTTGAAAGTTGATATTAGTTATGTTATGCTCTTCACAGCCTTTCTTTGCATGCAACTAACTACTTTCTCTGACCTGGCACAAACACACACACACACACACACACATCTCCAGTCGCCATTTTAAAACTCACTCACTCACTCACTCACTCACTCACTCCCACACTCTCACACACACACACACACACACACACACACACACACCTCAAATACACATCTGCACAAATGTATATAGTAAATACACCTTTAGTTAGTTTGTGTGTTTTCACTTTATCATAATAAATGTTTTTCATAAACGCAAATGCTATCTTCATTATTGTTGCATAAGTGTGATTTTTACCAACATCTACACTGTCAAGAACTCAGTTTTCATAAACAACCTTTAAGATATACAGAGAAGCAGCAATATTGTTGTTCCTCTCAGGGCAAAACTTTAATTAAGATCAGTCTCTATTTATGGTATATAGACAGTTCCTATTCATTTCAAGCACTTGATCATCCTTTGGATATTACAGGTTTCTTCCTTTTGCTTTGGTACCTATACCAGCAATTCTCTGGTCTGCCGGTACTCCTCCAACACCAGCTCTATTTGATCCACCAAACAAGACTCACACAACCAGTTGATAGAGAGCAGTTCTTTGAGGTAGACACTCTCCATGCAAAGTTCACCAGTATGGAATCAACTTTAATATTGACATTGTGTTTTCACTATATTATGCCATGTTACATTAAATATTTATTATAGTCACTACTCAAATCATAAAGCTAGAATATACATGCTTTTTAATTAGAGGATGACCCTGTGTAAAGAGTCCGTACATGGCTAGCCAAGCTTAGCACAAACAGCTAGTTTAGGTCTGATTGAAGATACAAAATACTGGACTGGACAAACTAAACACCTTTTTAGTTTTTATGACAACTGAAGGCTACCACAGGTTCTCTTTCATGTTTGGAAGAGGAGGGTAAGGTGAAGGGTAATCAGCTGCAACATGCAACTTCACCACTAGATATCACTAAATCTTACACACTGAACCTTTAAAGGGGTCTGTAGATTAAAGGGATCTTTCCATTGTCATAAAAAAACGTTATTCAAAGGATGAGACCTTCCCAAGAGCATATGGAGAACATTTAAAGGTATACAATATAATCAGAGCTCCATTGCATGACAGTAAAATATACTGGAACAAGGAAGAAAAAAACAGTCTCCTGGGCTTAACCGAGGCTTGGTACACACAAAAACATCTAAATGATTTAACTACATGAATTCATGACTGAGAAGTGATTCTTTTTGCCAGAGATCTCACGTTTAACAAGTAACCAAGTTGCAAGTCTGGCAAGAAACATGACTGTCCAAGGAGGGCATGACACGGATGAGATTATTGGCTTTATCTGTCGTTCTGGCAAGAGAAAATGAATGGGATACACAATAATATCATCATTGACAACAGTTTGTCATCTTTGTTGTCATTTGTGCACCTCATCTACTTGGGTGCAAACCATTGATTGAGGAAGGTATCACACAAACTTAACTTTTTCACAGGAGATAGTGCTTCTCTTGCCCCTTCTCCACCCACCTCTCCTCTCTTACCCATTTTTTTTCAGCACACTGCAACCGGTCGAGGCAGATGGCTGCCCACACTGAGCCTGGTTCTTCTAGAGGTTTCTCCCTGTTTTTCTCTCCACAGTCATTAGCGCTGCTCATTGTGGGAACTGCTGGGTTTCTCTTTAATATTGTAAGGTCTCAACGTTACTATGTAAAGAACTTCCAGTTAATGAGGGAGTTTTTTTTCTCTCCCCAGTCGCCAAAGTGCTTGCTCATTGTGGGAACTGTTGGGTTTCTCTATAATTTTTAAGGTCTTGACCTTCTATGTAAACTTGAGATGATGTATGTTGTGATTTGAAGCTATATAAATAAAACTGAATTGAAAATGAATTCAAGACAACTTGTGCACAATAGATAAATTACAAAAAATCCATACAACTTCAGATGCACACAGCCACTGTGCTGGAGAGAACTCATCTAATCAAGTTTTATCTTCACCATATACTGAAGTTATTGCTGCTTTTGAAGCATAAGTTAATTATGCATTTAGTATGCAGATATTAACTTGTTCATACTTTTTATTGTGTGCAAACAATGATATAGTCCGGACAAGATAATAAGTAATCACCTCCTAAGGTAGGTATACGTGGAGACACAACCAGGTACTCAAATGCCTTGCAGCAACAAAGTTTTATTTTTTTTATTTCAGGCTCCGTTCTTTCTATCGTCCTCACTCTCACTCACTGTTTTATCCGCAGCAGCAGCAGAGTATCAGTGTATTTTCTTTATTAATCACATCACTGCTGTCCCATTAAATCGCTCTTAACCTCCACCTCACTAACAAACACCTTGATGTCAGGGTCAGAGAGTTTGCTTCCTCTTCTCATCGCTTGATGCTGGGACTCACCGTGGAAACCCATTGGTCAGCAGCATAATTTAATATTCATGAGGTGCTTTGCATTGACCATTTATGGTTGAATGTGGGCGGAGTATGAGGCAGATCCAAGTACGAACCTTTCCAGGTGGACTATGATTTATAAAGAGAACATTGGACTCAGGTGTGCATGCGCACGGTTTTATAAATTGTAATTTTCTTTTATGTACGCCATTTCCCGCTTTTGTGAGCACGTACACTTTTAGTATGAATCCCATGCACTGTTTTATAAATGAGACCCCAGGAGTGGTCAGTTGGAGCAAGCCCGAGACTAGGAGATGTTGGCGGACATGGGCCAGCCGCTTACAGTCCCACCATCACATATACCCTCACTTCCACCCTAAGACCAGACCTGATACTCTGGTCCAACACTCTGTGCATCATCTACTTAGTAGAATTGACAGTAAATGGTCTGTGTATATATATATATAGTGCTTTTCTAGTCTTGATGACCACTCATAGCACTCCCAGTACCCTGGGTGGATGCTGATAATTAAGCGATTGAGAGGAAAATGGCATTTGAGGCAGAGCAACGTGGCTGGAAAGCAATAGTTTGCCCTGTTGAGTTTGGCTGAAGGGGTTTCATGGCAACATCCACCATCAGGTTGCTCAAAGATCTGGGGAGCCACGAACAAGCCCTGCATCAGACCATAAAAGAAACATCACACACTGCAGAATGCTTTAGCCAGCGACTCTGGATCAGGAGGAAAGATCCCAACTGGGCCCCAAGATGCTAGCGACATGCACCCAGGTCTGATCAACCTGTGGTGGACCTGCCTTAGAATAAGGTGACTTGTAATTAAAAGGCCGAAATACCCGATGACGCTAAGGTACACAACTGAAGAAATGTCCCTAACATCTGCTGGTGGTCACTAACATCAACTAGTGGTAGGCATTTATTAGTGCAGTAGAATGTACGAATGATATTCTACACCTTGTCCTATGTTCTAAAATGGGACAGCGTTTAGTTTAAAAAGGCATAGAGGTAATGATGTCTGATCTACTGAGCGGGCCACATGGCTTTCATAGTACTGCCATACAAGCCAGTATCCTCAAGTTCAGCCTGTATCGTTGATCAGAAGGCCAAAACACTTGATGACGCCAAGGTGCACAACTGAGGTTATGTCCCTAACACCTGCTAACAGCTACTGGTAGCTGGTAACCTAAATTGTGCAGAAGACCCTTCAAACGTACAAAGGATATTCAACACCTAAATTCTTTTTTAAAAAAGCACTCCTTAGTAACTCATAGTTTGCATTTACCCTGGAGTATCACACAGCCAATAGAATCAAAGTTCTTTATATATCTAAGTTGGAGAGTTTAAAAAGAATGAAGAAGAAACCCGAAAAAAATGGTTTGAGCACCATCAGAGACTGAGCAACTGTACTAAAGTGTTGTGCCGCTCAATTGAGGTTTCAAAGAGTGGCACATGCATAGGCTCAGAAACAGATATGGATAAAAAAGATGATCCATTTGAGGATTTTCAAGTGCAGCGCAGGTGGCTCAGCCTGCAGCAGGAGAGGGAGAGGGAGGGGGAGAGAGTGAGAGATGTGAGTATTCCCAGTAACCTAGTAGCAATAATAACAATAACATTTGGCCACATACTTTCATATATTAATGCGACGGATGGGCCTGCATCTTTGCAAAAAGCTCTCCGATGTTTTGCGCAATTGAAGACAGTTTAAGCCTCAAATCTTTCTCAACAGCATCCAGTCTTTGCCGATATTTAGTCTTAACTGCTGTCAGAGCAGAGAAACCAGCCTCACACAGATAAGTTGTGGCGAAGGGCATCAAAACCCTCAAGGCTTGCTTTGCCAGGACTGGATATGCTGGCATTGCCTTGGTCCAAAAATCCACAAGTGGCTTTCGTTTGAACTGCAACTGCAGTACTCCATCAGATGACAGCTCAGTCAGCTGCTCCTGCTCCTGAAATTACAGCTGTGGGTCAGGGAGGGAAGCTTTAAATGGGTTGCAAATCCACGTCTGAGATGTGTCCATAGGTGGGAAATATTTCCGTAGCTGCTCTGCAAGTTGTTTGAGGTGTTCAATTATGAGAGTTTTCACATGTTCACCCATGATCACGTCATTTGCCTTCAAGAACGTGTGAAGCGTAGGGAAACACAGGAGCGTAATTCCCACGCACACAGCTTGTCCAGAACCGTAGCTTCTTTATCATAGCTTCTATCTTGTCTTGTGTGTTGAACAAAGTAACACTGACTCCCTGCAGAATTAAATTCAGTTCATTCAGAACAGAAAAGATGTCGGCCAGATAGGCGAGCTTCTGCAGAAAGTCCTCGTCATGCAGATTGGAGGCCAAATGAAACGGGTTGTCCTAAAAAAAACTGCTGAAGTTCGTGCCGCAGTTCAAAAAGCCTTGTCAACACCTTGCCGCGGGACAACCAACGCACTTCAGTGTGCAGCAGCAATGCTTTGTGTTCGCTGGCCATCTTATAGCATAACAATGTGAACAGTCTTGAATTTAGCGGGCGCGCTTTAATGAAGTTCACCAGTTTCACAGCATCATTGAGGACTTAGATCAGCTGGCATGTTTTTGGCTGCGAGGGCCTCCCTGTGAACACTGCAATGTAACCAGAGAATGGATGGACAGACTTTCCTGATGTGAGCTATAAGCCCTGTGTGCTTCCCCGTCATCGATTTTGCTCCGTCAGGGCAGATTCCCACGCAGCATGTCCAGTCGATCCCATTGGTCCTCATAAAGATGTCAATTAAATTGAAGATTTCTTGTCCTGTTGTTCGGGTAGCAAGGGGCCGACAGAACAAAAAAATCTTCCTGCACCGTGCCTTCGAAAAGGTAACGGACATACACCAGAAGATTGGCCAGATTGGCCACATTGGTAGACTCGTCAACTTGCAGAGAGTAAAACTCTTCTTCACGCGACCGACTAATGTAGCCAGGATGTCTTCGGACAAAGCATCGATGCGGCACGATACAGTGTTGTTGGACACCGGGATCATGTCCAACTTTTTTGCTTCTCTCTCTCCATCATCGTTTTTTGTTTTTTTCACCCAACGCATTAATGAGACTGCAATTGTTTTTGGCTGTTCCTCCAATTTTGATATAAAAAATGTAAGGGGCTTTTGACTTACACTGGCATGCTTGGTGTTCAGGTGGCGACGTAAATAAGAGGGCTTCAGACAGCTGTTAGCCAGAACCTCACTGCACACCAAGAACTGTGGCTTTGGGCAATCTGCATTGCCAATCCGAGTGAAACCCAGACCCAGATAATTTTCACCATATTTCCTTGTTTTTCTTCCAGTCTGATGCTCACTCTAATTGCCTCTTTTTTCTCCTTGCCTCGGAAATGGGCCTATGTGCTCCTGATTTCTCTGTGCTATCCGTTCCTCCTTTTCGGTCTCCTCTGTCTCATCTTTCTCTAACTTCCGCTCGATTTATTCTCCTGGTCTCTCCCCAACACACCTCTCGGTTTCTCTCGCCTCCGATTCCTCACTCTCTCTCTGTCCCTCTCCTCTGTCATGACTGATAACTTTAGATGTCCCACCTGACAGTTTCCCCGATTTAAGCCAGTTGTGCATATTTGCATGAATGAACTGAATGAATGACGTTAGCTGCCACAAGCTAGGCTAGCTAGTGTGTACGTAAAAGACAGTCTAAAGGCAGGAGCTGAAGTGCATTTTTGGTACATTTATTTATTAAATTGTAAGTTTTTTAATTTAAATTTTACAAAAGGAATTTTTATAATTCATTTTTTTATTTTGGGAAAAATCCCACTTAAAAAAATTACATTGTAATTGTGGAATTATTACACCATTAGACCACATTTTTCCTCTTGCGCACTACACTTTGGGAATCCCTGTTCTAGAGGTTTCTCCCTGTTTTTCTCTCCACAGTCATCAGTCCTCCTTATTGTGGGAACTGCTGGGTTTCTCTAGAATATTGTAAAGTATCAACCTTATTATGTAAAGTGCCTTGAGATAATGTATGTTGTAATTTCAATCGGAATTGAAAATGAATTTAATATTTTGTGATCATTTGTGCACAATAGATAAATTACAAAAAATGCAAACTACGTCAGATGCCACTGTACTGGAGAGAACTCAGCTAATCAAGTTTTATTTTCACCTTGGAATTCCCTAATTCCCCAATCATGCATTTAGTCTGCAGATATTAACTTGTTCTCACAAGCATATTGTCGCATGCACACAATGATCTATTGCGGACGAGATCAAAAGTTATCACCTGTCAGGACTTTAGGGCTCCGTAGTAACTCATTGTTTGCATTTACCCTGGGGTAGTTTACTGATATTCCCCAGTAGAGGACTTTGTTGGATGAAGAACTTACAAAATACTCCTCCAGCACATGGGGTCTGTCCTGGTCAGATTGATCAGAAACACTTCCAACGAGCGGAAGAGCCCCCTGACTCAATCCTTTCCTCTTCCTCAGTCTCCACCTCACCATCATCAGGGTCCACAGCTGCTCCCACAACACATTCACATAGAAACTGCACAAACCATGACACCAACACATTAACTTACTGTTGCTATAGCTCAGAGATCCAAACACAAGAGCCTCTAACTGATGCCACACATGGACACGAGCTAAAAGCTCGTTGAACTCTATTCACGTTCCAAATTTTAACATATTTACTGTGGCAATATATTTGGATGAGTATGAGTCTATACTGTTGATAAAAACTTGTTTGGTTGACTGTCTTTCTCCATCCTTGGCTTCGACATATTAGCTTATGTTGTTGGTGTCGTTGCCATAGAGACACCGCAGTAAAGTGAGGCGTCATGTGTGAAAGCACGGTGGGCCATTTTCAGACTTTCTCTTAATTTTGTCAGTCATTTTGCACTAAAGGGAGATGAAAATTGATATGAGCAGATACGCCATTAATATAAATATCAAATGAGAGACGTTTTTGTCATTTTTGCCGCTCCAACCATCTGTACCGCTTTACCGTAAAGGCACAAGTAAATGCGTAAAACAATCCAAGGGCGTCTGGCTTCACCATGCTTTCACACATGAAGGCTCACTTGCTTAGAGAGAGCAAGTGCTCAGTGCTTGATGTTGTTTTAAGACTGTAATAGCCAGTTGAACATTTTTTTAACCTAAAAAAGTCTCAGCTTCAGTTTAATTTGGTTTGAATCAACATAAAGCAAACCATGGAAGGCAAAAAAGATCCAAGTTCAAAGAAATGATCAGATGAAGCACATCAAAAATATGGGACACGATTAGGATTTATTTGGGGTGGGGGGGTTACTACGGAAGCGTATTGCATTCACTTGAAAAAAAAAAGCTCTGTTTTTCTGAGATAATTATCTCGGAATTTCCGAGTGTTACGACCCTGAGGTCGTGGTCTTTGGTGAACGTGTTGTTATCTACTGTGCCTGTGGTGTGGCTCTCTCTCTCTCCCTCCCTCTCTCTCCCTCCCTCTCTGCTGTGATGCTTGGGTGTGATGTGTTTCAGGTGTGTCTGGCTCCACGAGTGACTGAGTGGATGAGTGACTGAGTGTGTAGGTGTGTTTCCAGGGAGCTTATTGGTTCCAGCCTCCAAGCTTGAAGGATAAGAGGACGGCTTCCCCCAGCTCCTGTGCTCTCTCCTTTCGCCACTGCCAGTCAGACCTCCAGCCGGAATCACCTTGTGAAGCGTGGTAAGAGGAGTTAGGTCAGTACCATGTCTTTTTGTTTCTTTAATTTGAGTAGGGAAGTTTAGGTTGTTCGCCTTAGGATTGTTTTCGTTTATTGTTTTGCTGTTAGCCCACCCTGAAGCAAAAGAGTTAATGAACACAAACGGGCTGTAAATTGTTTGTTTGGTTCTTCTTGGGAGCTGGGAAAGGGGGGACTCATGTATCATGTTGTGACTGGGTTTTCTCCTGGGCGGGGTCGTAACAACGAGTTAACTTTTCATGGGGGAAAAAAAGAGAAACATCTGAATTAAGGCGTTACCTCAGTCCTGCCAGAAGCTCTCACCGGCATGGAGTAGGGTTGCTGCTGCATCAGACTGACCCTACAACAGGGCTAAATGATTTCAAGTGCAACGGTGTCACTACAGGTAAGGAAAGTTTTTGGTTACATGCCAAATTATGTTATGTCTTTTGACCACATGTAACAAAAGAGTGTTAACGACAGCGACAGCAACCTGTCTCCCTTAAGGCACGATCCAGCTAGCTGTGTTCGAGCCTCTGTTTATAAACCTATCTAGTATTTTGATGAAGTTACATTTTGCATGGATGTTTTCGCATTGAGCCCTTGTTCAGCGTGCATGACGTATAGCATATAGCTTAAAACTGGCAGACTCTCCTTCTGTATAAATAACAGTCAACTACAAAAGTCTAACAAACGAAATATTTGAATTATGAACAAAAATGAAAACTATATTTGCTTTATCTATCATATCCCCATAAAATTCTGAGAGCAGCACCGCGGAAGCCAGTGGTGTGGGGGAAGCCACGTTGATCCTGTAGAACCTAGAGAACGTGCAGGGAGCACTCCATGTTGCTGCTGCACAGATTTCTGAAAGAGGGACCCCCTTCAAAGCAGCCCAGGAAGTGGCCACACTCCTGGTGGAATGAGCTACCAAGGAATCTGGGACTGGTAGGTTCTGTCCAGAATAGGCCTCAGTGATAGTGTTAACGATCTAATGGGACAAACACTGTTTAGACACAGGGTGGCCGACTTTTTTACCACCAAAACAGACAAATAACTGAGAGTGTGAGCCCCTCAGAGACTTTGTGCGTGCAATATAAGCCTTCAGTGCCCTTACTGGGCACAAAGTAGGCAGGCCGGCTTCCTCCTGCAGTAGAGCCGGATCAGGTTGAAAAGTGCTGATCTCAACCACCTGATTTACCATCTGAGGGTTTATGACTTTAGGCAAAAACGAGGGGTTTGGCCAGAGAGACACACCTGAGTCACCTGCCCTCCATCTTAAACAATCGTCACTTATAGACAGAGCATGCAATTCACTCACCCTTTTGGCAGAGCATATAGCCAGGAGGAAAGCTGTTTTGTGAGATAGAGACTTAAGGCTGGATTGCCCTATGGGTTCAAAGGGAGACTGCATCAGGGACCGTAACCCTGATGCAGGGGAGTTCCCACGATGGAGCCCTGGGAGCCCTGCTTGGTCGCAGGCGGTATGCTCCTTTAATGAACTGAGACACTAGAGGATGTCTTCCAACTGTAACATCTCCCACTGTCTCATGGAAGAAAGAAATTGCGGCAGTGTATACCTTAAATGGTGCTGGGCGCCCTGTTCGAGTCCAAAAGTGACTGAAGGAAGCGGAGAACCAGCTCAATAGGACAAGTGGCTGGATTTTCCTGTCTGTTTCGACACCATGTAGAAAAAACATTCCATTTTTGGCCATAGTTAGCCCGAGTGGAGGGAGCCCGGGCATTGTCTATGGTCCTCAGGACAGCTTCATCTAACCCCTGAGAGAGGTACTGAGAAGGGGCCAAGCCCAAAGCTGCAGGATGTCTGATCTGGGGTGCCATATCTGACCTTCTGCCTGTGAGAGGAGGTCTGCCCTGACTGGCAGGGCCCATGGTTGACCGTGAACCAGGCGAAGGAGCGTTGGGAACCAATAAATTCCCTGGCCACCTGGGGGCTATTAACAGCACCTCGTAGTGGCCCGAGGTAATCCGGTTGAGTACCTGGGGAATCAGAGGGAATGGAGGAAAAGCGTACAACAACCCTTCCGGCCATTCTTGCATCTAGGCCTAGAGGACCTCCCTGGCCTTTCAGAGAGAACCACATCCTGCAGTGGGTTGTCTCTGCTGATGCGAATAGATCGGCCCGAGCCGTGCCAAACCGACTCCATAATAGGGATACAACTTCTTGATGAAGCCTCCACTCTCCTGGGAGAGGACCAGTCCTGGACAGGAGGTCTGCTGCTCGATTTACAATCCCTGGGATAAAGATTGCTTTCAGTGAAGCCAGATGCTGAAAGGCCCAAAACAGGAGTTTCTGTGCCACCTGGAGGCAATGCAGGGACTTTGTGCCTCCCTGGTGATTTATATGATACACAGTTGAAGAACTGTCTGTTCTTATCAAGACATGCCTGCCCTGGATGGAGGAAAGGAGAGCCTTCAGAGCAAGGTGAACCGCTCTCAACTCCAAAACATTGATGTGTTCGCCACCCCAAGGGGGTATCCACAAACCGCGCACCATCCTGCCTTCCCAGACTGCTCCCCAACCTGTGAGGGAAGCATCTGTCATCACCACTGTCCTCCTTGATGGAATATTCCCGAGGGGGACTCCTTGGAGCAGAAGCACCCTGTCCGCCCATGGGCGTAAGGCTTGGAGACATGCACGTGTCACACGAAGTTTCACGTGTCTGTCCAGCTTCGGGTCGAGCTTGAAGGCATTCAGCCACCTCTGCATTGGCCGGGCCCTGAGGAGGCCCAGAGGAACAACAGCTGCTGCGGCTGAAATCATCCCCAGCATCCTCTGAAAGTTGATAAATTCTAGCTGCCTGCCGAGACGGAACCGTTCCAGGAAGGCTAGAATCCTCCTCACCCTCTGAGAGGTGAGGGATGCAGACATCATAAGGGAATTCAAACAAAGTCCTTGGCTCGAGGTTGCTTTTTGTCACATTTACCTTGAAACCTAAGGACCGTACATGCGAGATCACCCTCTGGGTATCCTCTACAACTTGGCCAAGAGATGGAGCACAAATCAGCCAGTCGTCCAGGTAGGGAAGGATTTTTATTCCTGACATCTGGAGAGGAGACAAGGCAGCCCCAACCACTCTGGTGAACAACCGTGGTGAGAGGGAAAGGCCAAATGGCAGGACCTTGAACTTACGAGCCCAGGATGATGATTGGTGGGGAGGCTGGGAGCCCCTAAGTTTATACCTGGTAGTCACAGCCCCTCTGAACGTGCGCTGTACAGACTCTCTGGTACGCCGAGACTGTTCAGCCTTATCTAACACACCCTGGGAGTCAGGATGAAAAACGTGTGCTGGGACGACTGGCATATTGGTCAGTTCTTTCCTGATATTCTCGGGAAGAGTTGTCTGTGCCAACCAGATCTGCCTCCGTGACATCATGGCAGATGACATAGCTGCACCAATGTCCCTTGTAAGTTGGGAATGAGTGACAAGGGCAGAGTCTATCAGGCTCATGGTGTCCTGGTCCTCTGGGTTGGCTGTTCTCCTAAGAGCTGCCAATAAAATGGCGAGTGCATTGCCCGAACGGGCTGCTCGTGTGGCTGCATTATAAGTCCGACACACCAGTCGGTCCGACTTATCACACTCTTTCAGTGGACAGCGTGGATTGGTGGTTACCCACTCTGGACCCAGAGATGTTAAAGCTGCCATCTCCCGCTCAACTGGAGGCATATCCCCCATTCCTGTTTCAGGAGCATACTGTATCTTAGCCAGTCTCCGGCAACCTGCATTGAACTGAGGTGCACCACTAGGGATGTTCCATGCTTTCCTGAGCATGTGCAAATAGTCACCAGCCACAGGTACAGTAACTGATTGCTGGGACTGAGTGGTGCCGGCCCAAATCCCATCCACTGGAGCAGGAGCCTCAGTTGGAACATTGAGCCCCACAATTTTTGCCGCACTTGAAACCTTTGAGATGACGTCCATGGGTGAAGGCTCACTGTCACCCATGTTGCTGAGGTTGGACGCCCCCTCAAATTGTGTGGATTTAGGCTGCTCTAGCCCAGCAGCACCATCAGACTGCTCATCACTTTCAAAAAGGGAATTTTGAGCATAGAGAGAGAATGTCAGGGTGAACCACATTCTCCTCCTGATAGGAGGGTAACCTGTCCGGGGAGGATTCCTTTGAGTGCCCATGCCCCGATGCCATAGCTGTTGTGGCCGGGTACTGGGACTCAACTCTACCCAACCTCTCTGACAGACCACGTATGGCAGCTAGGATTTGCAGCTGAGTGTCATCCTGCTGACCAGCTGGGTTCTGTGAAGATTTGGGAGCCTGTTTCTTGCCTGAGTCCCACCTGCGAACAGGGGTGTGCTCATGCCTACGTTTTCGGGGGGCTTTCCTTGAGGTGTGTCCCCTTTCATTTAGTTGAGCTGGTCGAGGCTGCATGGCCTCAGCACGAACAGACTGCTCCACCCATCTGGCTCTTTTAACACGCTCCTCCACAGGCAGTTCCACTGCTGCCACACAGGGGTTCTCAATATCATCCATCAAATGTGCCATGCCCAAACAAGTAGGACATTCACGGTGGCCATCACGGGGATCCATGATACCCCGGCAATAACGGCACAAATGTGAGGACATTTCTGTGTCACTTTTGTGATTTAAGAATAAATAAATAAATAGATAAACAATAGCGCCCAGCAGCTACGGATAGCTGATAAAGGGGATCTAATAAACAGGCTGATCACAGCTGGCCACTATCACATAAAACGAAGGAAGGGGTGAAATAAATGTAATTCACCCGAAAATGCCCACTGTATGCCTGCAATGGCAGAAAAAAAGGGGGGGTGGAGAGAGAACAAAAGTCCAGCCACTGCGAACAGGGCTTAAGGGAAACAAAATTAGCACCTAACAGAAGGTGATAACTAAGAACCAACTGTATTTTATACAGGGAACACAGGTAAACAATCCCACCTGCTGCGCACAGAGGTGAAAAGGGGAAACTACCTGGCCTCAAATACTGTTTATTTATTTATTTTTGAATGGGAAATAAACGTGAAAAGGTTGACTTAAAACTCACCTCCACTCCTCACTGTCCTTGAACGCACGAGGGGGGGTTGGAGAAACCCCACTCACTGCGGACAGCAAGTTACGGGGTGGGGGGGGGGGCAACCCCTGATCTAAATCAACTTGCCTTTAGGAAGAGATGATTTAGTGATCACGCTTCCAAACTTTTCTACTCACTCCTGTAAGGGAAAAAACTCTGTATGGAAACAAACAGCGTGAGATAAACAACACTTACCCGAAGCTGCAAGCAAGAGTAGTTAGTACCAGGTGCAGCAAATTAAGCTGCCTGAAACAAAGAGCAGAGTTTAACACATACAGTGTAACCCTCTGCCTCGCTATTAGAAAAGGGGGAAACCACATACAATCCTCAGGGACACAAGGCACCTGCACAAAAGTGGCGGATTGATAAAAGTGGAGTCCCAAAATATATCACTTACCTGCCGGTCTCGGATGAGGCGAGTGAAGCAAAGAGGAGGCGGCCGCGCTCACCGGAGAGCTTTATGGGCAGCGAGCCCAGCCCCCTAAGGTCACTCACGTGACATTGTTGATATATGGTCTCGAGGATAGAGAGATGAGGGCATCATTCAAGGTCCAAGGTAAAGACCGTGGTGACGGTCTGAGTGAGGTCGAAATAGATCCAGCAATGGCTACATTCATTCTAAGACAGAACCTGCTGCCCCACCAAGCCATTCTTATGAACTTTTGCATGTGACAGTGAAACTTCACAGAGTGAATCTCTTAGAAGAACTGATTACTCAATTCAAGGATGAAGCCATGATAAGGATGAAGCCATGTGAAGTTCTTCCCCAGTGTGCTGGAAATCCAGAAGATGTATGATGATCTTAAACCAACAACATGAAATGTGTTAAAGCTGATCACGGCCTCTCCAGCTACTCCAGCAGAGAATCAATGTTTGCGGTTTTTAAATCAGTACATAAGGGGATTGGATGAAATAGGCCTCCGGAAGCTGTTGAGATTTGTGACTGGGTCTGATGTTATCTGCGTTAAGGAAATTAAAGTCACACATGCACATACATGTAGCCTTATCAGAGCCGACAGTCAAGATCAAAACAGTGTGATTGTGAGACAGGAGGAAGATGTGGTCATTAGCTCGGGGTTGTATTATGAGCTCAGGGTGATTTTTTTCAACCTCTCTCAAACTGTTTGTAACAAATGGTTGATGAACATTCTGTTAATGCACTTGAAGTACTACTTAACCAAAAAACAAATGTCCAAAATTGTTTACTGCTTTTGTGTATTTTTCATCTAAATATACCAGCTCAGTACAGTTTTGTAGACAATGTGAGAGTCTTTAACTGGTACAAAAGACATCATCCTCTAAACATGTTTATATGATGTTGTTGGCAGGAAGTCTTTTGTGCATTTTGTTGTGTTAAGGTGTCCAAGATTTTACACTGAAGTAGAGTCAAATTATTTTGGAAGTGTTGTTATTGCAAATGTTGATGTTTGAAATGCCTGAACAGCCTGGGCCTTTACATTCTACTACTTTCAAATTTCTTGAATTAATTAAAAAAGCTTTTCATTTATTTTACAGTGGTATTGCTGACACTTTACAGAGCATCTGTTGAACACTGTGATTCTATAAAAGAAAACTAGACATATAAACAAATTTAGCCTTTTACAAAAGTCTTTTTGTTTTTCACACTTTATTTTGTAAATGATTAAGAAACATCTATTTCAAATTTACTTTTATTTACGTTGTCTGGGATCAGTTTGAGTAGAATCTTTTTGGACATGGTTCTCACACAGTTGCATTTTTTACCTCAAAAGTGTCCTACTTTTTATGAATAAAAAGCACTGGTTGCTCTCTTGTTTTGTACATTTGTGTTCAAACTAAATGTGTCTTTACTGCAGATAAGTTTAACTACCCATTGCCACAAATGATACTTGACTATTTACTATAATCATGTATTTGTTGTAAAACTGGTGGATCCTGTCTCACACAGCAGAATTCCTGACTTTAAATAACTGCATTGGATAAAATCCAATCTAATTCACTACAGAGAATCTTTTAAGTAGACATTTCCCTGTTAGTTATTGTTGTGATCAGATACTACTGCATGTTTTATCCACTAGGTGGCAGCAGTTGTTAAATATGAGTAATTAAAGAAGCAGAAAAGATTAGAGTAAGAAGACAATATGATGCACATATATGTTGCTTAGGGCATCGTGTAATAAAGTTACGTTGGGATTTAAACTAAGCCTCATCCTTCCAAACACAAACATAACAGTTATGGGCGCTTGTATTGTGAAAAGTTTGTGATCAAACATGGGTTAATTCAAAAAGAAAACAAATGTAGGCATACTTTAATTAGCGTTGAAATTAGGCTTTATTTGTTGATGGTGTCATGGTAGCCACACTGCAAATGAATAGAATATTAGGATGAGAGACCACATTTTATTAGGCTACATAAGCAAGATTGGCCTGCTTTTATTTAAATGTCTCCAAGATAGTTGACCTATCACCAGCAAATAATAGACAATATATTTCAACACCTAACATCATCTCTACATCACCAAATTCCATGTAATTCTTTGGTGGCAATTAAAATAACTTTATGAGAAAGACACAAAAAGGAAGATATTTCCTAAATGCTTAAATAGTTAATAAACACTAAATCACACAGGGGAGAAATAAAACTGTTGCACTGCTCTGTATTACCAGGTTTGTCTGATGCCAAACACCACTGGACCGCGGCCAGAAGTGTGGGTGTTTTAAGGTTTCAGCCCATAGACACCCGTCCTAACATATTATATAACCTGTTTGATTTATGGATGATTATGCAGGGCAGCGGGGCCGTGGTGAGGACGAGACACGGATGATCCGGAACCGAGAGAGAACAGCGCGACGGCGACACAGGATCCCCGCTGTGGTGAGAGGACAACCCATGTCTTCCAGGCAATGAGAAGCACGCCATATCCCCCAAACCACAGCCATTAGGAGCTGGAAATGTCCAACAGTGTCACTGTCACGTTCCCAAACACTGACATGTTCACTGACCTTCAGTTACTTAAACAACAATCCTCAGCTCAACTCTATTCATAAACACATTATCACAGTGAACATTAACATTTACTACCAGTCCTTTATAGTATTCTGGGTATTTTATTGGTGCTCAATCCGTTGGTTATGATTGCTTGAGCCATACAAATAGCATCTGTTCCAAAATTATTTGCATCTGCTCCACGTGGCAGTTCTGTCCCTTGGTCTGATCTAATTCGCGTAGCAGTCCCATTTCTTGATGACACCTCATCAATAAAGTATCCAGCGATTACCTTTGGATCACTACTTGTAGAGTATGCATGTAGCCACACCACCATTCTTGAAAACCCGTCTATTGCACCATTGATGCAGATTCCATATGGTTTGAGTTTATCATATGAATCTATGTGCCATAAAAAGTTCGGACCCGAAGTCCCGAAGGCGATTCCGGCGTCTCAGTTGCACTACGTCAGTATTTTCAGCAAATGCCTGATTGTCTCTCGAGTCACCACGTAGCCGGCCTGAATTCATTTCAGATGCATCATCTTGTATCCGTGAAGCAGTCATATTGGTTCGACTGATCCTGGAGGAAAACCGCAATGTCCAGGAGATCGGAATGGTCTTTCCGTCTGAACAACCGCAGACTCCTGAGGTGCTTGCGCAAAGTCGATAAACTAATAAAAATACCATCTATATTACTTAAAGACACAAGTATCTCCCAAAGTATCAAGCCCAAAACAAAATAAAACTGGATTAAACTAAGCAGACGGGACATTGTTGCTTCCACGAACACCAAATCTCCAACAAATGAGAGCGTCATTCAGACTACCAGTAAAAAATAAAGAAATTCCATGAAAACTTATCTCGGGAATTTCCGAGATAATTATCTCATACGCTTCGGTAGGTTACAGATTCAGAATTTTGATAATAAAATAAATAAAAAATGTTTCCCTTTTCCATTTTTTTTCCCACACCTTCTCCATACAGAAATATTACATCTCAGTCTGATAGCACTCACGGTTCATAAAATATAGCCTATCACCACATAAACGTGACAAAGAAGTTTTCAAGCCACTTTGCCTGACAAATCATTAGTGTCCAGTGCAGCTGCTGTCACTGTGCGTGGACCTGAGATGAGCATGCTGTCTTGTTTTATGTGGTTTTAGGTTATAATATACAAAATAGAAAATCAAAATCAAACCACATTTAATACCATGGAAAAGATAAGGTATGCAAATGTGTATATTACACATTAAACAATTGGCAAATGGATATTACATTATCAATGAACGTTAAATAGACGCTCTTGTCTGAGCCCCAGGACTCCAGGACCACAGGAAATAAACATTGATTAGAATGAGGTTAGTGGACAGAGCCTGCTGCTGTTTGCTGATGAGCAGCTACTGAGATACCTCAGACCCTCATGAATATCTGTGGCCTTCTTAGCATCCTGGCACCATGCAGTTCATTGCTGAGCAGGTAATGTGTAGTGGGTAATTGCTTTTCACTCAAAACCTCTCTAAATTATGTCTTTTTAAACACATTATTATATCAATGGTTACTTGTATACTCTTTTTCTCCTTCCAGTGAGGTTGGCATATTTTCAGTTTATTATCCCCAAAAAATGTTTTAATCCATGCAGAGCAAAAACAACTATCTTAAACAACAAATTAAGTCTGTCAGGGTATAGTGCATTGTTACATTGTGTGCCCTCTTGTTCCTTTAGTTTTTGAGAAAAAAAATATAAAAATCTAGCACTCAAATATCAAATCAATGCATTTATTAGGCCAATAAATGAATCAGAATATTTACAGTGTACAGTAAATCATTACTTCACAGTAAAATCCTTATTCTGCCACCACAGCAAAGTTATCAAACTGAGCCAGTTCAAATGAGTGTGTTCCAATGGCAGCCCAGCCATTGTTTGGAGTGAGAACCACAGCGTTCTTCCACAGTGGGTATCCATTCAGCTGCCCTGACGCATACTGGCCCTGCAGGAAAGAGGGAGCACAGTGACAAGTTGCAGTGAACAATCTGCTTGCTCAGCCAGACATGCACAAGCAGCTCAAAGTGTCTTGTATTTTATGCAACATGAACATTTTACAAGACAAGCTCCAAACATCACTATTATTTCAGAAAGAGTACATTTAACACAGGTGGGATGAGGAGAGAGGTTGGCCAAGTACCTCAGAGAGAAATTGTCAAATGTAAAATATTTTGACCTGATTCCGTCAAATGAAAGTTAACATCAATTCTACTTGAATTTCACTCAGCAGAGCTCATACCTCCACAGTAGGGATTCCTGCAATACTGCAGTTTCAGGACCTCAATTCTAGCAAAATCACCAGATTACATAAAAAAAGTAGCAATTTACATTACATTTCATTTAGCTGACGCTTTTATCCAAAGCGACTTACAGTAAGTGCTACTAAATTGTTAGTTTAAAATTTTATTCAAGGTATAGTCGGAAGAGGTGTGTTTTTAGTTTGCGGCGGAAGATGTGTAGACTTTCTGCTGTCCTGATGTCATTGGGGAGCTCAAAGTCTAACAAGATAAATTATGGATGTATTTTTGACAATACTAGAATTGATTATTGTTGAAACTATGGAAACACGACCCAGTAGAGTTTGGCAGGTTTGGCTAGTGTCAGAAAACTGTCTCGGGCAAAACTGACTTGCCCAGAACGCCTGTTTACCCTACATTAATGTTTTATCAATTCAATATTTTTTTTTATTATAGAGTAAGAGCAGTATTATTTTTATTTACCTATATTAATTAAGAAGTGGTCATGTTATTCAATTACATCTTTTTAAGTGTTTGCAATATTTCTGTTAACCCTGCAATTATTAGGTTTTCCCGTTTAGTGTTACAGTGAAGTGGAGGAATTTAGTAGAGCTGTTGAGAAGCAGTTGGAGAAAAAATGCAGAAAATTGGTAGGTTGTGCTCGTACTTACTTGAAAATCTGGGGGTGGACATTGAAGGGTCAGTAAAAGTCAAATGTGTAAAAATATTTTATTTCTATTTGTTTTTTGTTGTTTGTTTTCTTCCCTTTGTCTTCTTTATTTAACCCTAATGTTGAACTAATCATGTTAATTACAAAAATGTCCCAATATGAAACTCTTAACAACCCAGTTCAGTAGCAAAACAAAAAGTTGTATTTGGGTGGAATAAACTTTTAAAACTCAGGTCTTAGAAATGCAGTCCCTAAAATTCAGCTTCCAGTCATCCATTTCATTAGGTGGCGCTAATATGAAAACCATAGGGTCCTGAAACCGCAGCCTCAGTGTGTAGCACCTTCAGGTTGGAGGTCGTCCTCCAACCTGAAGGTCGGCAGTTCGATCCCCAGTCTTCCCCATCTGCATGCCAAAGTGTCCTTGGGCAAGATGCTGAACCCCGAATTGCCCCTCATAGAACGAAAAAGTGCTGCTAATAGATGCACTGTATGTGTGTGTGAATGGGTGAATGTAAAACTGTACTTTGAGTGGTCATCAAGACTAGAAAAGCGCTATATGAATACAAAACCATTTACCATTTATGTCAACTTACATTTTTCAGATTTATGAATGACTGCACACTCTAGGGCTGTCAGTTTTTACAAATATAAAGTTCAAACTGATATAGTATGACAACATTTTTTCAATATATTCAAACCCAAAATACTTTAAAACCTCTAGGATGTTCTGGTTGCCTGATTGTCAGCTAGCCTTTTCCATTTTAATAGCAGAACAATGTAACATTACTGACTTACTTCCCTGATAGGTCAAGAGGGCATGCATTTGGTCAAGGTGAAAAATGAACGCCCTCTGCTGGATCAGGAGACAAGCTACTTCAGAAGCTCTTAGGCGGTTCTAGACTGTATTTAACCGGTCACGTTCAAATTAATGTTCGAATAATGTATGAAATCCAGCAGCAGTACAAGCTGCAGCACAACAACTCTTACAAAATTATTATAGATAATAGCAAGTAAACCTAGAGTATGACATCATTGAGGTTGACATCAGATACATGACTGGTTGACATCAGTGACATCTGGTGTGCTTGCTAAGGCTTCAAATCTTTTTCAGCACAATCAGGTCCAGAGCCTCACACCTTCATGAGGATGTCACAAAGTCACCAGTGACAGACAGTACTAAAGCAGAATACAAAGCTATGATATCAAACAGAAAGAGCCATCAGCCAAGTTGCAGATATTAAATAGCAACTTTACACAAAAATGACTTGGAACGTTCTCATCACATTGTTTGATCCACATTTTAAAGCACTGTGAAATAAAGGTTTTTATAAAGATTTTTTTTCCAAATACACAGATGTAAAATCTTCACTTACTTTCACAGTGAGTGACAAGGTGTACCAGCCATATGTTCGTGTACCAGACTGACCCTCTGCAAGTACAGTCTGACCAGCTGTTGACAACAGAGAACAAAGTAGGTCCATCAAACACATGTGGAATTCAAGTAATTGGGGGACTGATAATATATTTCGAAATTTCCATTTAATATTTTTATGTGGAGACGTTTTGTCAACCATTGCTTTGCTTTTTTTAGTATTAGTATGTCTAATGAAGCAAAGAGTGATGCTACTGACCAATATCATTGGTAACTTTGTAGGTGCCATCTGCAAACACCCAGAAGAAGACTCCGTTAGCGCTGCGGACTGACTCCCCTCCTTTGTCCACTCTGGCTGCTATGAAAACACCACTAGTAATACTCTCCATGAAGACATCACATGTTACCGTCAGGTTCTGCCTGTAATATAAACAGATTCAAGTCTGGGATGTGACACAGTCAGGTTGCCATATTTGTATAGGTCAACAGGTATTGGAAATGTACACTCAACAAAAACGTAAGGGCAGACACATTTATTTTCACTCCCATTTTTTCACGAGTCAAAAGCAAAGATCTAAGATTTCTTCTGTGCACACTAAAGGCTTATTTCTCACAGATTTGTTGAAATCTGTATTATTGAGCACTTCACCATTGCTATGATGATCCATCTACCTGACAGGTGAGGTATATCAGGATGCTTACTAAAGAGCATGATTATTGCACAGTTGTGCCTTGAACCTGTCCAATAAAAGGCCACTACATGGCTGTAGCTTAGGGAATGGGTGTATGGGTTAGGGTTATGTATGGTTATGTATGGTCATGTATGGTCAGGCATAAGCTAGGGACAACAAACTCATGTGCTTTTTACTGATGGAAATGGGAATGCTCAAGATACTGTGATGAGATCCTCAGGGCCATTGTTGTGCCATTCATCCGCCGCCATCACCTCATGTTGCAGCAGGATAATGCACGGCCCCACGTTGCAAGGATCTGCACACAATTCCTGGAAGCTGAAAACATCCCAGGTGTTCTATGGCCTGCATACTCACCGGACATGTTACATATTGAGCATGTTTGGGATGCTTTGGATTGACGTATACAACAGTGAATTCCAATCCTTGCCAATATCCAGCAACTTTGCATCGACATTGAAGAGGAGTGGACCAATATTCCACAGCAACAATCAATAAACTGATACACTGTCATTAACACAGATTTTAACAAATTTGAGAGAAGACATTTTAGAGAAAACAGCCTTTTGTTTGCAGAGGAAATCTTACATATTTTACTTCAATTCATGAAGAATGGGAACAAAAACAAAAGTGTTGCATTTATATTTTTGTTTAGTGTACATTAAAGTAGCATCATCTCACCACAAATAATCTCCTATGACACTGATGGTCTGGTCAGCATCAGTCGCCCATGTGACAGGTCTCTCAGTAAGAACCTGTCGCAAGGTGAAGATGTGAGGTCCAGGGTCAGTCAGGTTGATGTAGTACTCAAACACGCCTGTTTGGTCAGCAAAGTCTGGAGCTTCAGTGAATGGTGGGTTTCCTACAGGATGTTAATACAAAGATAGTACAAAACAATGCTTTAAAAAATATAGTTTATGATGTGGGTACATTGCCAGACCTAATGCCTTTCAATGAATTTTCTACTGCTACGCTTAAGTTCAATATTTCCTGCACCTGCAAAGACTATCTATTTGAGGCAAATGAAGTCATGTGTAGAAGTTCCATCATTATTTGGGTTCTGTTTATTATACTTACGAACATTAAAGTTATCCTTGTAGACTTTAGGGAAGCGGGCTGAAGGAGGTGGGTTTGGGTAACTGCCTTTCCGTCCGGTTGTAATGGTAGTTACTGTGTAGACCTCATCTTCAGCCACATTTAATGTGAATGATCCATCTAATAACTAAAATTTTCAAAGTTGTAAAAGACAAATTAGACCTTTTTAAATTCTTAGTTCAGTGTATTTCCGGCAAGAAGATTGCAGGTTCCGATGATTCTGAACTGTGCCTTTACCTTTACAGGAGTTAGCTTCTGAAAAAAGACAGACTTTTTTGTCTTGAAGTTAAACTGTGACCGCCAAACTTGCAGCTCCTTGATATAGGCCTGAGAAAAATAAGTAACCTTGAATAAGAAAAAAAGAATCACTCAATAACTGTTTGCAGTTGATGAGAAACTCAGAGGAACATACAAAGGATCCGTTCAGCTGGAAAGTTGCATTCTGGGAGGTCACGTTGAATTGAGGGAGTGGAGGTCTTATGCACACTGAATGATCCCGAGTCTGTGAAGGAAACATCCAATTATGCAGAGTAAGAGCAGTGTTATTATTTTTGTCTCATATTTTAAATCTGGATAAGCCAGTTTGACTGTTGTTTTATTTTACAATTGCTTTTTTAAAGAAACTTCCACTTCAAAAGACCTTTATTGTTTATTTGAAATACTATACATCAGACATTTGCACATTTGAACAGACCACACCCAAAGTCGTCTGTTGTCTACATCTTTCCGCCGTTGCATGTGTGGTACAAATTATTTAACCACATCTTGATGCAGAACCTCAGGGAATCACCATGCACAGTATTAAGAATACTTTTTGTTGGTAATTGTCAGACTTCCTGTCGCAAAAGTGAGTTTTGATGAAACAACATCATGTATTGATGAAAGTAAATGTGTATGGGGTTCAGTGGTTTGCTATGGTGGTGAAACCAATGATGATTAGTCAAATTTGTGTTAAAGTCACAGTGATTGTTGTGCAGAATTAATGGGGATTAGTTGAATTAGGTTAATCGTTTTGATTGTGACATTATGACTTCTTGGAGGGACTGATGTATTGCTTTGTTATTATATGTATGTAACAGGTAGATGTCTGGAGCTGAAAACCTGAGAGCTGAGCTTCCTTTAAACCCTATGGCTCTGCAGTCTTCCTTCTCTGAACAGCTACACCCTTAAAAACTTATTTTTAAAGTGATTATTTCAAATTAAAGAACAATGATGTCAAAACATTTTAAAAGATAAAAGTTAAAAAAATGTGTTAAATAGGAAAGCCTAACTTGCCATAGTTTCCACGACAACAGTGAGATTTCCATTCCCATCAGTAAGTGCAACATAACTTCCCCCTTGTGCCAGATGTCCAACAGTCTGCAGGTAGGTCCATCCTGGCTGGGTGAACTGTGTGGTGTGGGCTATAAGGGAAACAACAGCATGAAATGATCAAGTAATTATTAAAGTATTTCTGAAAACTAAGCGATAAAAAAAAAAACACTTGATTTTGCTGATATTCTTTTCAGGTGCCACAACATTCACAGGGGTCCTGTAACTGTCCCCTATCCGCAGTAGCTTTTCTTATCAGCTTTATTTCTGTTACTTAGAAACTGCATCAAATAGAAGAGGGAGGGATAAACTTTTTAAAAGAGGGGGTGTGTTTCTGACCTGTGATCCAGATTGGAGATTCCACCACATAGTTGCCACTCCAAGGCTCCTCAGCCGTCATCAGCCCATCTCTGCCAAACGGCAGTTCCTGATAGTAGCTGGCCACCAGGTTCCAGGAGATGGTGCTGGAAGAAGATACACTATCAGCGACCTGACAGCTCACTCCTCACCTCACTACAGTTTCTAATTCTTAGTCTGCTCATGATTTTTAAATGAAATATTTTCTCTTTCTGTGATCAAAAAGTTCACTAATTCATGTTGTTAATATTTTGAAAATGAAAGGATAACTTATTTAGGCATAGTGGCAAGTAGATAATGAGTGAATTTTCATTTTTCGTTGATCTATCCCTTTAAGGTTAATCACATAGAGCAGAATGCTCTGGTTGCTAAATTACGAAGAGTTGCTTTTGGGTTTTCTTACGCCGTCATGTGACCATTGACGTAGTTCTGGTTGAGGATGCGAGCCCAGCAGCCTCCTCCAACCTCATCGTTGAAGGTGCTGTAGTCCTCTGACGACCAGAGCTTCTTCTGCGTCTTCAGGGCGTCCGTCACTGTGGTGGTGCCTGGGTAATGAGCCCTAGACGTCACACACATTCAACAAACAAGGTAATTAATGTATTGTATACATACATACATGAGTTTCACATTTTGTAAATGAAACATCTGTGTTCAGGAACACAAACTGGTTGATATTAAATGTGGTCTAATCAACCATTCAGCAGTCACAGAGGTCAAATCCATAAATTAATGTTTCCACTGGCAGATGAAGGCAGACACAGGATTTAAGTTCAAATTATTGAAAGTTTATATTTTACATTTGAGATTTGAGCTTGTTTAAATGAAAAGCTGAATACTTATGACACTACTAAAGACAATAATCAGAGGTAATCAGACATTGGATAAAACCAGCTTATTCAAACAGCCTCAAGAACATATTGAAACTTCAACAGCTATTTAAGTGTAATGTCTGACGAATGATCCAGGTGACTATAAATCCATACTTTCTGTACTGATTAAACTGTGGCACTGAATATCAAATGAAAGCTTTTCCATGAGATGATCGATGAAATTTGTATATTAAGAGGTGTGTGTGTGTATGTCAAGTAAAAACACAAAGCTAGGGAGGAAGTTGTCTCGAATATTGATTGGCAGTTACAGTAGCCAATAGAGGTGAGCATCTTCACTCTGTGCACTACTGTGCCGTAATTTACAAAATAAGGTTTTCGATTAAAAAAAATCTGACTACAACATTAAGTCTATGACAGTGGTCAGTGCTCTCCACACTGATTTGACATTCATTCAGTTTAGACTTGTGTGCTGCAACTAAGGACAAACTCTGATTTTAGCCTTTACTGTATCAAGGTGGCCCCACCTGGACCCCCCCTTAGCAGCGCCACTGCACTGAGGCGCATTACTCCACAGGTCAACAAATGACTCTGCTCCTCTGATGTTTTCTAATCACTCACACTTAGAACTTATCGATGATGTCGGATCATGACTCCAGATCGTTCCGGTCACTTTAACCCTGATGTCCTAGCTGTGCGCATCACGTTACGTCTCGTGTTGTGTGAAGCAGGAGAATGTGTGTGCATGGTGTGTTTAAACACACGTCTCATAAACGCAACAGCGAATCAAACAAACACAATGTAAACGTCAGAGTGAGGAGGAAGCAGACTCTGACACAGGACAACCAGACCTTTAATGAGCGTCTGTCCTGGTCCTCAAGCAGCGCTGGTTATAATTATGCATCGGCGGGAGATCGCTAAAACAATGAACGTAGCAAAAAACATGAATCAATTATGCTCTGTCTTTGCATCAATGCAGAGTCGTACACGTCTGCATCGCGATGCATTGAAGAATCGAGAAAGTTCCACACCTCTAGTAGCCAACAGCACTGAATGTGCAGAGAGTTGACATTAACCAGCAGTTCAACATGTAAATTCATGACGACAGCCTACACTGTATCGTCGAGGACTTCTCGCCACCACATTTAACTAGGCCTAAGAACTGAACTACTAAATTGGACAGCATAGGTCCCTGTCCACTGGTCGCTAACTTTTTGACTCAGTTAAATTCCAGAAAGCATTATCATTGGGCACATTTTAGAATATAGGACAAGATGGTGAATATCCCTTATACGTTTGAAGATCTTCTGCACAATTTAAGTTATCAACTAACAGTAGGTGTTAGCAGTTGTTAGCGACCACCAGCCAATGTTGGGGACAAAATGTCAGTTGTGCACCTTAGCGCCATCAAGTGTTTTGGCCTTGTAATCAACGATACAGGCCGAACTTGAGGATACACTGAGGCTAAAAGGTAAATCTGACTGGCTACTGGCTTTTATGGCAGTACTATGGAAGCCATGTGGCCCGCTCAGTAGATCAGACATCATTACCTCTTTAGCCTTTTTAAACTAAACGCTGTATCATTTTAGACATAGGACAAGATAGAGAATATCCCTTGTATGTTCTACCGCACTAATTAATGCCTACCACCAGTTGATGTTAGCGGATGTTAATGACCACCAGCAATTGTTAGGGACATATCTTCAGTTGCGTACCTTAGCGTCATCTGGTGTTTCAGCCTTTTAATTACAAGACACTGTCTTCTAAGGCAGGTCCACCACAGGTTGATCAGACCTGGGTGCATGTCCCTAGCATCTTGGGGCCCTGTTGGGATCTTTCCTCCTGATCCCGAGCCATTGGCTGCTGGTTCTGCATTGTGTGATGTTTTTTTTATGGTGTGCTACAGGGCTTGTCTGGGGAATCCCAAATCAATTTGGATGTTGCATTGAAACCCCTGCAGCCAATATCCAACGGGAAAACTATTGTTTTCCATCCATGTTGCTCTGCCTCAAATGCCATTATGGACACTTGGATGACAACACACGAGCAGTATGGAGGCGTGTCATGTTTTTTCTGTTGTTTTACTACGTCTGAAGAATCAGTCACTAGTTACTTCAATTGTATTGGATTTGACTGCAACAATGTTTACCCCTGAAACTCCAAAAGTGTTCAGTGGGCTCTTTACCCACCCCTCCATCGGCATAGTGGTGAGTAGATAAGTGAATTTTCATTTTTAGGTGAACTATTCCTTTAACAAGGTGTGACATCCACTGTCTTTTATCCTTTAACATAAGATGTTGCTATCTATGTTAATACTGTAATATTATTCAATTTTGTACAAGTGCGTATGTTCACCAGCCTACACACATGCACACCATCAGTAACAGTTATAGCCTAAAGAGAGGCTCTAACCAAATTCCACATTGATGACTTGCTCATGTCTGAGTGTACAACACAGAATGCACTGAATTTGAATTTATTACATAAAAAAATAGTTCATCACCAATTACTAGTATGAATCTGTAAAACTGTTAAATTACTAATAAATGACTGAGTTTGTGCTACAACATTTTATTAACAGACTTAAAATTGTATAATAAAATTTCTATAATTCATAAAAATGTCAGATTACTGAATCTGGATGGGTACACGGATATTTGATGTCAGTCCAAGTAAATTATCTCAGTATCAGGACCAAACACTGATAATAGATTAGATTAGTCACAACTCTAGTTACCACCACTAAGGAGGTTGTGTTTTTTTATGTTTTCATGTCATGTTGTCTGTCTGTTAGTTAGCAGGTTTACACAAAAACAATTTAATGGATTACCACTTAACATGGGGGAAGGTTGTGGTAGGGGTCAGGGAACAATTCATTATATTTTTGTGACGATCTGGATCAAGGACTTTTTTTTAAGTTTTTTTTTTTACACTCTAAGGTTGCGCATTTCTTTACATTTTCACCAATTTTCCAGGGAAAACGGCATTGATCTGGATAAAAAACATCAGGCCCATTAAGAGGAATGATATATATGAGCGTGTACAATTAGGTGCTGTATGCACTCTTCTGAGAACTATTCAAATTTGTACAGTATCATATTATGTGGATCATGCAGGTAAAGCTTTCAGAGAAGCCAATTTAGCAAAGTATTTTCAGACCGAAGCATAGAGTTAGAAACAGACTGAAAACAACAGGCTTCATGCTCAGAGGATCCTACCCTATCACGTCTACAGCTTTGCTCAGCTCAGGGTCAAGCAGCAGTGACAGGGCAATGGGCTCCCACAGGTTGTCACTCGCTATGATCCTGACCCTCTCCAGGCCATTTTTATCCAGGGTGTATCGCAGCAGCTGGTACAGCCAGTCACAGAAAGAAGGAGAGCACAGGAGACATGAATTCAGAGCTTAACAACATGGACTTGGTTTGGCTTTACAATATTTGCTGCGATCATGTAAAACATGCAATAGGAGTCAAATTTGTTCTCACCTGAGGACTGTTCAGTCCAATATTCATTATTTACAATAAACAGTTAATAATAATACTGACTGGTAGGGGTATAACGGTACAAAAAAACCAAACATGGTTCCTTGGTTTTTGAGGTCATGGTTGGGTATGTTTTCGGTACAGCGGAAACAAGGAGCAGAAAACATTTTCGTTTGTTTTTCTTTTCTTTTTATTCAACACTGTTTAATTGAACAGACTATTACTGTGTCTTTCTTACCTTAAAAAGTTAATTTTACAAACAAAAATATTCTCAAAATTAAATAAAAATAGTAAAATAAATATCGATTAAGGTGCAGCATGTACAAAATCAACTGTACTTAAACTGTACTGTTATTGTATTCAATTTAGCAGCTTTAAGCTTCACTTCAGGACTGTGCTAAATAAATATTACTCCAAAAATGAATAAATAAGTAACTGTTGAACTGTATAGCTGTGCTGTCCTTCGTATGTTTTAGCAAATTTGACTTGAGTCCTGTGAAGTGAATCTGACCTGAAAGTTTTTAAGTAGAGTTAAGTAGACTTAATGAGTTTATGCTAAGAGGGCAATACAGAAATGCAAAAAGGTTATGCAAAGGTTGGCATATGAGTACAAGCGCATGATGATATAGCTGCAGCTGCTTCTAGCCTGGAAGTCAAGTAACGGTCGAGTGAGATAAGGCCTGACTTCACCTGTACCGATAGGGATAGTACGCCAAAATTGCTCATATACTGAATGCCGCTGTAGTTGCTGTATCTAGTATATACTCGTGAGGCAACTCACAGCTATGAGCAAGGAGTAACTTCTAAACTAGTTACCAGTGAGACCACAAAAAAAGTAATCCATTGCATGAAAGTTTAGCCTGTTACGTTGCCTGCACCTCTAATTGTACATTGCTATTGTGAAGATAACTTTTGTTTGGAGCTCTGTATTGTTGAGCAGATAACCATTGGGTGTGACTATGGAATGCATTGATTTTGCATCGTTCTGCCTGAGACTAAGTGTGGCCTTCAAGGTTGAGACTGCTTGTAGTCTGTGTTGATGGGACAAATAAAGTCAGTGTCAGCTCCATGCTGATGCAGTTTATAATTAAAGGTTGATTGACAGAGCAATCATGTTTTTTTCATATTGGTATTTAGTGAGTATATTGCCCTTTTCATGGAATTTGAAGAAATTGTGTTAAGAGTTTGGAGAGATTGCGCTGTGTGGCATTGAGTGTCGGTGAGTAGGGCAGGTTGCATTGGCGAGACGGAGAGTTGTGTACTTAAATTCTAAATAAGAGAAGCTCCTCTAAATCAAAATTTAGAGGAGGTCCTCTCCTGTGGAATCATCTCCCACTTTCAGGCCGGGAGGCAGACACCCTCTGTACATTTAAGAGTAGTCTTAAAACCTTCCTTTACGATAAAGCTTATAGTTAGAGCCGGTCCAGGCTTGTCTTGGACCTGCTTTAACTATAAGCTGCTATAGGTCTAGAATGTTGGGGGACACATGACACACAGAGCTTCTCTTCCCAGCTTCTCCTTCCTCTTCTCCATCCTTATCACATCAAAGAAATTAATATCTCATCAATACATGTTACTGACTTGACTTCTTCCCCGGAGTCCCTTTGCCTTATCGTCCACAGATAGAGGGCCGCGGCTGCGGCCACATCGTGGATTATGATGGTGGATGAGACAAATTGTGATTTGTGAATGAGCTATACAAATAAAATTTGATTGATTGTGGTGCCAGGGGACGAGGTCTAAAATTAGGTCTTTCGGAGGAAGTGACACCAGCCAAGACGGGAAGGTCCATATAAGGTGGTCCGAGAGACGCCCACGGCCGTCCAAGTGGAAGGAAGCACAACTTAGTACCACCGGAACCATTGCACCAAAGCCAGGCTGGTGCCAATGGAGGAGAAGGACGAACGGGATGCCATTGATTCACCTGCTAATGGTGATGGGCTGTCTGGTGTGGATACTACCAGGACAAGCCCAGGAGGAAAAGCTAATGAGACGAGCGTTCCAAGGAAATACGAGAGACGTGAATCAGATCAAGTATGATGCAACTACAGACCAGACAAACACTCTGTTTCAACTCCACCAGCCATAGTGCTTAAGACCAATATGGTACGAAATGCTAAACCTAAAAAGAGAGACAGAGACAGTGCTGAATTATGAATAACTATTATTCCATTTAAGAAGGTGGAGCATAAGGAAAACATGAGTTTCATTACAATTGCAAAATTTACTGGAAGGTTGTTTGGTATTTTCTTAAAGAAGGCTCCAGAAAGAGAAGAATTATGGGGGGCTCACTTTCCAACAAGTACCTGAAGAATAGATTTTCTGGATGAGACCAGAACCTCAGTGGCAAGTAGCAGACTTGCGAATGCTGTTTGAAACCCCAAAAGTGTTTTGTGGACTCAAACACTTCACCCACCCCTCCATTGGCATAGTGGTGAGTAGATAATGAGTACATTTTTCGGTGAACTATCCCTTTAAGTGACGAAGGAGGGTCTTCAAACTCTTGTTTGTCTGTGGTTGGCAAGACCACGAGCCCTGCACATCTGGTCCTTCTTTATAGTTGTCCATCAGAATTCGAGTCCTGTACGCAAACAAATAAGTTCAGCGCCAGCACTGGCTGCATTTGTTCGGTACACATGTTTACCGAAGCGAAAGGCCCGTACTGAAAATCTTCGGTTCAGATACACGTTACATTACATGTCATTTGGAGGATGCTTTTATCCAAAGCGACTTACAATTAGTGCATTCAACATCTATGAGGGGCCGTTTAGGGGTTCTGTATCTTTCCCAAGGACACTTCGGCATGCAGATGGGGAAGACTGAGGATCGAACGGCCGACCTTCTGGTTGAAGGACGACCACTACACAGCCACAGCCGCCCCATGTACCGTTACACCCCTACTGACTGGAAATGAGACAGTGGAATAGAGGTTGTGGGCTGGAAAACCAAACCAATGAGGACAAACGGATCGGATTTGATTAACGGAAAATAAATATGGAACTTTTTTACTATCCAATAATTTCCATAGTTTTACTAGGCAAAACATTTGCTTTTTTTCTTTGGCCCTGTACACACCTCGTATCAACATGTGGTTTTTGTGAACCGATCACAAGTGGACAGCTCTAAAGAAAGGTGTGAAGACACTCAGATCACTATCCGATCACGCCAGACCACATTCGGAATTGGTCTGGGCCAGATGTGGCCAGATGGCATTTTTGTAAAAATTTCTGTGCAATCCATTTTCCTGTACATATTCTGACAAATAATATATTTCTTTACACTGTATATACGGGTTTAATCACATTTATATTTTTTCTATATACTAATAAAGGACTTCTTATCTTATCTTAATTGTATTAGATTGTGCTCTAACAAATTTTACCCCTGAGACTCCAGAAGTGTTACGTGGACTCAAACACTTCAACCACCCCTCTATCGGCATAGGGGTGAGTAGATAAGTGAATTTACATTTTTGGATGAACTATCCCTTTAATACCAGGTGTGAATGCAAATGTGATTGGATCACAAAAACCACACCAGATGTGTCGGGGACTTTGTCCTACAGCACATAGCAATAAGCTGATCTCAAGGATTTGAATTGTTGTCCAGAGATCAAAACATGTCAGCTTGGGCTGATGGCAAAGATTACAGGCACTTTTAATTATATATTTTTAGACAAAATAAGTAATCAGTTGAATTATTAGGGTTTAAATTCAGAAAGACTGAATATCATTAATATTAATTTTATTCTTGAGAATTCAATTATATCATAGTATTGAATTAGCGCTACAATTTATCCTGGGAACATACATTTTTTTCTTATTCCATGAATGTATCCAAAGTTTTATTTGTTTTCTTTGGAATATTAGCAGCAAAATCTGTAGAATAGTCGTATATAATAGTAATAAAAATAGTTGTCAACATATTTACCAGTATATAAAGGCAGATCAGAAACTTTGAAAGTCACAAGTTCTTAACTTTAATGGATCTACATTTTCTTTAAATAGTAACTAGACAGCCGTAGCCATCCACTCATGACTAATGAACTATTACGTGCTCACATACTCACGTAATATTGGAAGAGAGTCGAGTCATCATCTACATTACGTTTTCAGGGGAAATAAATATTTGAGCACGGCGAAATAACTTAATTATTAGCAGTAATGTAAATCAACTACCGCCTTAGTATTGGAGATGCGAAAATGGATATTGTAGATTTAGGAATATAACATTTTAGGAAAAACAAATGAATTGATTAATTTTTTTCTGCTCAGCCCTATTGATTTTTGAATGTGGAATTGTTACTGTGATCAGTTTACAGTAATCCCATGTTAAGATGAAGGTAATGGGTAGTGAAGCTTTAAAATCAGCTCAGAAAATAGTTTTTTCTTACTTTCCATGATAGCAGCAATATAGCATACAGTTTGCAACATCAAAATCAGTGGTCCATGCTTCAGAGGGAAAATACTAAATCCTACATGTGGGTGTACTGGATAGGAGCATGAACATAAACAGCTCTAGTCAATGACTGAACTTTTGTTTTTCAGTCCAACAGGAATAACAGCCACAAACATCCAGCTCATAGTGAAAGAGGAAGGAGTCGACAGATGAGCAACAAAGTCCATCATGAATGATCAAACTGTCCCTCAGTGATCTCACAGCACATGGAGACAATCCATTCATGACTTTACATTCTAATTGCTGCACTATTGGGTCTAATGAGCAGTTTTTGTTTTAAACGTATAATTTCATGCCACCCTGCACAGGACTTCAAGTCGACTGTACTTACCCAATCACCTCAATAGAATCATTAAGGGGTGGATCAGCAATCATAGATTTAGCGATGGTCCAATCACCGTCTGCTGCAATGATGCCAAGGCCAGTTAGACCAACTTTATCCAGAGTGTTCCGGAGCACCTTGACAACAAAGACATGCTCTCAGAGGAACCCAGCTAGATGTTGGTGGCTGTTTTTCTCCATCATCACTGAAACTAAGTTTACACATAATGCACATTTGTCAGTCAAATCAGTGGAAGGAGATTGAAAGAGTTCAGTATTACCTTGATGTACTTGCTGTTGTAGATTCGCTCATTCCAAATCTAAATAGAGGAAGGTTAAAGATTAGTTACACTGCAAACTTGTCCAAGTTCTGTTGCAACCGGCTGTTGAAACCCAATATTTACTCAACATAATTATTATGTATTATTACAGAATAATATTGTATTTAACTTTTTTTATGGAAAAGTGTTTAAATGCAACTGAACGTAAAAGGCCCCATATTGTGTAAAATACATTTTCTGGGCTTTTACTATCCGTAATTACTTAGGTACGTAGTAGGTACCCTCAAAGTATGAAAACAGTCACTCTGGACTTTTTCACTCAGTCCATTCTAAGAAATATGTTATCGAAACGTCTCGTTTCGTACTTCCTCCCCTGTATGAGTCATTCGGGAACGCACACGTCGGTCCCAGCAGCCTCTGAACCCACCACCTACACCACCACCCCTCCTCCCCTCCACACCGAATGCGACACGAAGCTGAGCTAGCAGCTTGTTAGCTACCACAGGCTAACCACAACAAACAACACTGAAGAAACACTGCAGCATGGAGGGATGCAAGGAATGGTAAATGGTTTTGTATTTATATAGTGCTTTTCTAGTCTTGATGACCACTCAAAGCTCTTTACAGTACAGTTTTACATTCACACACATTCATACAGTGCATCTATTAGCAGCAATTTGTTGTTCTATGAGGGGCAATCAGGGTTCAGCATCTTGCCCAAGGACACTTCGGCATGCAGAGAATGTGTCCGTGCACATTCCTCCTAAGAGCGTTACTGCTCGAGACCAGTGGTTACGCTTTATTTCTTCTGACGTGCCGTGTCGCTGTGCTAAGTACGGAGTAACTCGGGACGTTACTCCTACATTGGCCGACTGTCCTGCTAAAACTTGGAACAAACATGAGGAAGGTGTAACTTACCGTTCAGTAACATCCTGTTGTAACCGACTGTAAATGTGTGGCTGGTCTTCTACAGCTGTATCCAAACATAACAACGTGTCTTTCAGCTGTGTTTACCAGAGTGAATGCGCCAGAATGAGACCGGGGAAAGGCCTGGTCACTTAATGTGCAGTCAGCCAATCAGAGGAGGGGGTCAAGAGGCAGGTGAAAACAGCCTGTTCTGTCTGCAGCTCCAGAGAGAGGCAGAAGAGAGGACATGGAAATACACATTGCAGCAGTTTTTTTTTTACTTTAAACCACTGATATATCATCTTAGGGGTACCAATACCTCAAATTAAATCCGAGAAAGGTGTACAATATGGGCCCTTTAAAGTTTATTTGTGTAACAGCCTAATTTAGATTTACCTGAAATACTGACACCAAGATAGTTGCAATACAAATAAATTATTTCACCTTGTTTTAACTTGTTAGTGTTCATCTTCATTTCCTCTTTGACCAACCTGTAGGTTTGTTTTCTACCTGTCTGATCATATCACTGCTCTTGTTTTACCACTCATACATTCATTTTTTAGATTAAGTGGCAGATCCTTTACTAGGAATTAGGGGTGCAACGATTAATCGGCGTAGTCGACAAAAATCGATGACAAAAATAGTCGCCGATGAATTTAATAGTCGATGATTCGTTGGTTACGTCATAGCGCGCGTTTTTCGTGCCGTGCAGCTGAACTAAACGTTATTTTACCGGAGGTGCTGATGGAAGTAGCTGAGGAGTGAGCCATCTCGCTGCCTTTCTATCTCTGAAAGTCGCGCATGTGCAATAGCGACAAAACATAGACCAATGGCGGCATCCGTTGCAACACCATCGCGTACCACAAAGTCAAAGGGGGAGAATTTCACCCTTAACATAGCCCGGAAAAAAACTACCTGCAATATTTGTAAGGCAGACCTTGCTTTCCATGGAAGCAGGACACGAGCATTTGAAGAGGAAGCACGTTTGACATCGTAACGTAGACGATGCAGACTTGCCTCGGTAAGATAGCCTGTTATCTAGCTTGCTATATAAACAGAGTTGTCTTGGCAACTCCCTCAATACCTGTGTGCAGGATTCTAGAATCCATTACAAAAATATGGTTTGAATGTACATTTTTTTGAACTTCTTTTTAACGAGTTTAAAAGCGTAATGTTATCCTATTGCCTGACAAACGTCTTTTTTAATCACAATTATGCAGTCCGTAAAAGACTGTAGTTTTGTTTGTGGATGTTTTTATTGCTGCTACTTTCCCTGACCTTTTGTTTACAGAAAAAATGGATACTTGATTTTTTATTTTTTTTTATATTAGCACTTTGCCTGTCCTTGGTTTTAAATGGACAAAAACTTGATTTGTCTTTGTTTTTGTATCAATAATATTTTTTAATGAAGTATCGATCTTTATCGTCTTTATTTTCAGTCATCACATGCCGCGAACAACCTCAAGCTAAATTTAAAAGCTGATGGCTAAATAAGAGCAATTGAGAATTTGTGTGATTTATAATCCGATTAGTCGATTAATCGTTTCAATAATCGATAATCGACTATCAGAATAGTCGTTAGTTGCAGCCCTACTAGGAATACAATGTCACAGCTGATGGAGAGAGGGCAAGAGAGCAAAGTCCAGTCGTTTAATGAGCGTCAACCAATTGATCCTCTGTTCGGTCCCTCATGCATTCTCTGATCACATGTTTTAAAGCGGACAAATTAACGGTATAGTTTTTCTTGACCTCCATCAAGAAGGTTATGTTTGCATCTGCGTTACTTGGTTAGTTAGCAGGATTACACAAAAACTACAGGACGGATTACCACAAAGGAAGGTCGTAGTATTTTGGTGTCGATCTGGATCAGAGAATTATGTGTTCCTTGTCTAGGTGACAAAATTCAGACATATTTAAGGGATTGATATGAGTGTGTACAACTTTGTGCAGATACCCTTCAAAAAATCTGTATCTAGTTGATTTAAATGTGGCTTCACAAATAGAACTAGAAAACTGTAACTACCACCAATGATAAGCTAAGAAATGTTGGATTTGTTTTAATTAGAGAGTTATGATTATTATTATAAGAGTACTGTTTGGCCTGGGGGAGGTATGCATTACTTACTCTCTCTTTGTGTTATCAGACAACACAACAAGGAAGAAAAAGCCTAGTGATATAACCGCAGTTAAAAAGTTATTTAATGGTTCACAGTTGTCCCACCCCCGTTCACTTACTTCAAGTAAGTATGGTAACATGTAGTGCACTGTAAGTACTGTAATGGTGCACTCAAAATGGTCAAAGAGTTGTGAAATACTTCTCACCATCTTGACGCTGTAGCAGAACAGGAGTGACCACCAATGTATTCTAAAACTTATCAAACAGGAAAATGGTGGATGGACACATACTGGTGTGTGTACAAATGCTGCCTATAAGCAGCGCAGCGCGGAGGTGCGTGCAGAGCACGGGAGTGCGTGCTGCAAATCTGCGGCGGGAGCGCGCATTCAGCGGAGGATCGCGGCGAGTGTAGCACGAGCAGTGTGTGACACAGAAGTAATTGGGAGGGACGTGAGAGACAGAGAGGAGAGAGATAGGTGTCAGTCAGCCAGAGACTGCTGTCTGTTTGTGCGTGTGCTTCCGTGAGAACCGTGAGTTTGCACTGTGTGTTATTAGTTGTTTCAGTTAAGTTGGTTAGAGTTATTGATTGGTTAGTGTGTGCTGCTGGGGCTGCACGGTCAGCGCGAGTGCACGTTATTATCTGTGTATTGTATATCTGGGTGCCTTTTTACTGTTTCTGTGTGTATATATATATATATATATATATATATATAAAACATAGTATATATATTTATATCGCTGGGTTCTAGCTCATATCTATACACGGGTAGATAGATATATATGTGCATATGTACATGCGTGTTTACGTAGTGTATATGTTCAGTCTACATATGTGTAACGTGTTTTTTTGATTGTATAGTGGCACTGTTTGATCCCTTACATAATTCTCATCATTGTTGTATCTTTTATAATTTCTTCTTGTAGAACCACACGCATATTCTGCCCTGCCTTTCATAGGCATATGTTTGTACTGTGCTGTTGCAAATAAAGGGACGTTAAGATATAAAGTCGTCAGAGCCATATTTTAGCAGGCCCACCTAGAGCGGAGCTAATCAGAATAAGTTTAGAAAATACAGTCCTTGAATCTAATCCTCACCAATATTTTGGTCCTTCTAGCCGGAGTCTTTACTCCAGGATAAAGATGCAACAATACAGCAGAGGAGCCCATCCAAAGAGTGGTAGACATCCACCACTTCATATGGATGACTACTAAGTGGACTATCCGAGCCGTAGAACACAGGCAACACATCGCATGAGCACAGCACGAACATAGGCGAGAAGGGGATGAGCTTCTATCAATGGGGGGAGACGCCCCGATGCAACTTTCACTACTCATCAAACCCCCCAATACCCACCCTGGGTTGGAAGAGAACCTGAAGAAAAGTATGGCTCATCCAGCTTCCACAAGGAGCTGGGGATGATAAGGGAGGAGAACACACAGCTCTACAGGTCTCGTTAGCCGTCTTTGAGCAGCTTCACTTACTCAGAGACGACATGAGGACGCTTGTGGAGAGCATACGCAGCCTCAAAGAACGAGAGCCAGGTGTAGTTAGTCGCTCCCCTGAAAAGGCTATTAACCCACAGCCGGGTCCAAATGAGTGGCCCACCTTTTATCCCCCACCAGTCCACTTCATGCCAGCAAAGGCCAATGTCATGGAAGAGGAGTGGCCTGAACCGCCACCACCCTGGCCAGAGTCTGAAGAACAACCACTAAGAGATGATGCGGTCAACCTCCTGGGCAAGGTGATGCACGAGATCCAGGGAATCAAGGTTAATACCACAGGCATCAGGTTCTGCAAAGTAGAGCAGCTCAGCAACCAAGAGCGCTCTGCCTCCTTTTAGGGATCGTTCATTCCATGTGGGCCTACCTCATAAAAGAGCCAGGACATGAGGAGCCTCCTTATCATCCTCCACAGTCCAGCTCTACAACCACATCAGCGTTATTCAGGTCCCCAGACCCTTCCATCTACAGCATATCCCCCCCTCCTTCACCAGCAGCCTTCAGCCGAGAACAACCCTCCTGGCCTGGGAATCTGTCATACAGGCAGTCACATAATGAACCCCAACGAGAAGAGTCTACGTATAGGGGACCCAGGCCCACAATACCAGACTTTAGCCAGCGAGACCCAAGTCAGTTTGCACGGTTGAAGATTGCACTAGAGAACCTCCTGCCTGACGATGCAACAGAGCCCTTCAAGTATCAGATACTAACAGATCACCTTAAGCTTGAAGAGGCACGCCTTGTAACAGACTCATACCTCCACTCCCCTACTCCATATTCAGATACCATGGGTGATCTGAATGAAAGGTTTGGGCAGCCACACCAAGTTGCACTGAGGAGAATAGCATGTCATGGATGCACCTGACGTCCGCTGTGGTGACACGGCTGCCTTTGAGAGGTTTTCCCTACAGATCCAGTCACTGGTGGGACTACTGAAGAACCTGAGTCCACAAGGCCAGAGTGAGCTGGCATGTTGATCTCATGCAGCACGTCTGCTCAGTAAGCTTCCTCCAGACAGGTCAGACTTTTGTCGTTGTATGTTCCGCAGCCCAGGCAACACGTACACGCTCCAAGACCTCGCAGAGTGGCTCCAGTATGAGTCAGGGTAGTAGAGGTCAAAGAGAGAATCGGGGAAAGAGGCCAGAGGTCCACCATGGAAGGAATGTGACAGCTGTTCTCTATGGTGCTAAAGACCCTCACAGAATTGGATCAACATCCTCTGCTAACTCTGTGAAGAGGAACCTGAAAGCAAAGGCATATTGTCCGTATTGTGACAACGAAGCACATTACCTCAACCAGAAGCTCTCTAAGGCCCAAATCACTGACTGGATCCGGTCCCACAACAAATGCTGGAGGTGCGGAAGGTCCCATCAGTGTACAGTGTACGCTGAAGAAGCTCTGTGGCCTCTGCCAGGGCAAACACTTGCAACTGCTTCATGAGGTCAACAGCAGACCACCTAAGGAGGAGCAGACATAGAGTAGTTGCCTTGTAAACACAGCCACAGAGGTACTCTCCCTAGATCGACCAACTGACTGTAACCGTGTACAACTGAAAGTCCTGAGCCATGGTAAGCAGACCCTGGACACTTATGCAGAATTGGATGACGGGTCTGAGCGCACAATGCTCCTTTCAGCTGCAGCAGAGAAGCTTGGACTAAAGGGAATAGCAGCAGACCTCCCCTAAGAACTATCAGACAGGATGTCCAAACCCTGCGTGGAGTCTCTGTGTCATTCCATGTGTCGACCGCCTCACAACCCAACAGGAGTTTTCTCATCACCCATGCTTGCTTTGGGCCAGATGCTGGGGGAGATTGCGACCATGCAGAGGGAACAGGCTGAGTACAATTGCCCGTTCCTGGGGGTGTTCCAGACCCAGGCGAGAGGCAGTCCGGCATGCTGGAGCAAGTCCTCTCCCGGTTGATGGTCGCTCCGTTGCCCACTGCCCACTGCCCACTCCCCGTTGGCTAGCATCACCCTCCACAAGATGACACAGGCGGATGATTCAAAGTCCTTGGTGAAAATGTTCTGACGGCAGAGGCTTGTGGCTGGCCAACGGAGGAGTGGGCAGTGCGGGTACAGCAGAGCTGTGGCTACCGCAGACAGCCAGTGGGGAATACCAGTACGTGAAGAGGGTGGTCCTGGACAGACTGTGGCTGACACCGGAGGACCGATGCCGGGGAACCATCGCCAGAGGTTCCGGGATGCCAGGCTGGGGCCCATGGACCGACCTGAGCAGCTACGTGATGCAGCGACTCAGGGGGCTCTGCCGCGGTGGGCAAGATGCTGGAGAAGGTGGTGTTTGAGCAGTTCGTGGAGGGTCTCCCGGACAGGACCTCAGCATGGGTGCGATATCATCAAGGGGGTGGAAGGGGGTGTACATTAGGCCATTGTGGATTCTGGCTGCACCCAGTCAATGATTCACCAGAACCTGGTTCTACCCGGGGCTTTGGTGGAGGCACACTGGTACCCGAATTACACTCCATGGAAGATATCCTATCTTAAGCAGTCTCTATGACACTCTACGCTTTGCCTTTGATCAAGTGATGAAAACTGATGGTCACATACTTGTTTTATCTTACTTCTTAAAACACATCTTTCAAAAAAAAAAAAGCTTTGTCTATGTCCATGGCTTTTATTATCTGTACCTTTATTATTATTATTTTTACTCATTGTTTGTGAGTTTCATATAGTTTGTTGTAAAGCACTTTGTTACTTGTATATTCTTATTACTATTATTATTTTAAGGTAAAAAAGTTGAATACTTTTAAGTGCAGCCACTGTAAGAGGGCAGCTTCATTCTACATAGCATGGCACTTGACATGGCAATGGCAATTTTAAGTAACTTACTACATACCCCAACATACTGAATATCCAGATCATGGTACTGCTTGGCACCAATGATCCAGTTCACCACATATGCTGCAGTAATGTCTGGGAAGTCATAGGGCCAGTTCTTGCCATGGCCAACCCAACCAGGAAACGCCCAGGGTAACCCTGCATCAAGAAACACACACCAACACACACACACACACATGCAAAGCTGAGGATGCTTTGTGTACCACCAATGAAAAGTATCATGGGAAAAAAATGGCTCCAGCTGTTTTAAAAGATACGATAAAGTTAAAATAATTCTTTGAGTCCCACAACGGGGAAATTTGCAGTGCTACAGCAGCAAAGACCACAGTCAAAAAAAGACATCAGTAAAGTTAAGTAAACAATATAATAAGCAATGTTTATAATCCAAGGAAATATAAAAAAAATAAGAATGGAATAGAGATAATATATACAGTGTAAACAGAATATGTACAGTGTGAGAATATGTACAGTGAAACAGATTGCACATTAGCTATTAATTGAACAGGAGGAAATGAATATGGCAGTTAAAAAAGTGAAACCTTAGGCTAAAGTGCAGTCCAGAAATTGGTGCGTGTTGTCTACTGAGAGCAGTTGTGGTTGCACTGTCTTACTGCTGCAGGAAGGAACTTGCAAAAGTTGTAAAACCAAGGTCTCGAAAGTAAGCAAAAAAAAGACTGTAATTTTTTTTTACCTATGAGTGTGATGTTAGGGTTCCTCTTCCTGGCTTCTTTCATGAGCCACCACTCGTAGCCTCGGAAGTAGTTCTCATCATTCTCATAGTGCATGTGGGACGGCTCTGTTCCATCTGAAAATGGTTAGAGTCCATTGTAAGTCCAAATGTAAATGTAAAATCCATTTAAGGTGCTTAATACAGTTCATAACTTAACAGTTCTGTAAGTAATGTTGGGTTTACTGTAACCTTGTGCACTTTGTAGTTTGGGTAACGTGTTCAATTTTGCCATTACCCAAGTTTCTTAGTATTTGCAAGTCTTTGTGATGTATCCCTTGACTTTTAAATTGCTGATGGAACCAATTTTGAAGTTGTTACTATTGGCCATGTTTGTATTTAAATGGATCTGACAATAAAGTTTGCAGAACTGTGATTCTATGTATTGCTTTGTGATCCATTACAGGAGATGGAATAACCAATTTGAAATGCATTGCTTTTATGTATAATACTTGAATAAACACATTATGTTTACGTAGAAATTCCCCTTAACTTTATATGTAATAACTTAATAAACACGTAAGGTTTATGTAGAAGTTTACATTAACTTAATTTAATTTAATTTAATCAAATCTGACTTAAGTTATTTAATGTATTTACACTGCATTGAGTGTGTCCTTTTACATCGAACTTATGTAATAAAATTACATGGAAAATGTTCATGTAATTGAAATATATAAAGTCAATATTTTAGGGTTAATTCTTTTTTTGAGTGCAGGTCTGTCAATTTAATATCTGATGATAAAAAAAAGGTAGAAACATTATGTCACTCACCAGTAGTCTGAGCATCTCCTCCGATCTCCACCTTCAGTATGTGCAGAGAAGCTCCAAAGTTTGGCTGAAGACAGAGAAGACGACGCAGGAGTGAGACTTAACGTAGCTTCAGCTCAGCTCTATGACAAACTGGAATCAGAACTTACTTTAAACAGGAAGTCTAGGATCTGGCTGCGGTACGGCTCTGCGTAATTAACCAGTAACCGAGACGTCGCCTGGAGGAAGCCGGAGATTCAGCGTTACCTTCATACACATTCAAGCTGTTGACTTTCCTGAGGAACCAGGAAGTGGATGGAAAACAGGCTGCACTCACCCCTCCGCCGCTCAGACCTCCAACTCCGTCAAACACGCGCCCCAGTCCTGCTTTATCGTCTAGGACATAAGCGTGCGAAGAAAGACAAAGACCCAGGTACACAGTGAGGGAGAGGACAACAATAACCGACCCTCTGTGTACCATCCTGCAGCTGGCCGTCTGTAGGCGACATGCGCGCGGTGTGTCACATGACAGCGGTGCGGGGCGGTCACATGCTCTCAGAACTCTCTGTGGGGCGAGGGGCGGGGCGAAGACCACACCGCACCACTTTAGGAGGCACTATTGGTAGAGACTGCGGCCTACAAGTCTGAAATAATTTCCTTTGCTAACCACTGTTCCTTGACCCTGGTGAAAGACGTCCCGAGGCCAAGGAACAATGTGGACACTATTCATAACAGAAGATACTCACAGACCACAGGATTGTCTAAAAATTCCACAAAAAACAAAATCACACTTCCCGAAAAAATATGTGTATAGTTTATACAGAGGGAAGATAACCATCAGTTACTCACAGGAATTAACAACAAAATAGATTCTATTGAAAATGAAGGCAAAGCAAACGGAAATGTTGAAATTATATAATAACATGGGGAATATACAAGTAGAGAAAGATGAGCCATTACATTAATAATTGAATAAAAATAAAAGTTGAGCAAGAGGCCACAGTAAATGATATTCTACTCATCATGAATTGCTTTTGTCATTGAAGAACACAACAGCTGATAGAAATGTAAACAGCTGAGTATGAGAGAGAATCACTTTAAATGTAGGTGTTCACATGAAACTTTTCTTAAAATGTGTTGTTCGTCCTCTTATTTGACTTTTTGTAAATAGGCCTATGCATCGCAAACTGTTATACTCAGAGAAAACGGACTGAATGTATACAACCAGTACATGACTCAGACACACTGGAGGTTGCATTAACAAAAAAGTAGATTTACTTACATCATGGAAAATATAGGTGTACAAATAAAGGCTAGAATGTGTACAGGTACAGGGGATAGATGAGGGCTTAAGTGTCCATGTAAGAGGGTCGGTTTACAGTGGACAGTGGACTCTAAAGGATCTGGACTGTCTACTGGACTCTACACTGTCCAGATGGCCAAACCGAAATGACACGCCCTGGTCTCGCGACAATTTCCTACTTGCATCACCAGCGTGTCACACCCATCATTACATTTGACCTATAGCACTTCCTGCAGCTTGGTCACCTTCATAGCTAGCGACGAAGTTTCATCACCAGCACGCAATGAATCATGGATTAGTTTGGCCCAAGAAGGATCCTCCCACTGGGTCCTTTGTTGCTCAGGAAATGGAAAGATAAATGTCTTGGCTGTGTAACTGATATATTACACAAAACATATACAATATATAACAATGTGCACATACTGTACTAGTTCATTATGTTTGCAGAATGATCAGACAAATTGTCACATTATAAAAGACAAAAAAAATTGAAAAAGAAACAAAATTGTGACAACATGATATAGAAGAGCTCAAGAAACAATTCCAAATCCAAACTTACATAATTCCTTACATTTTATACCTAAAAATGTACACAATACATACTGACTGTACATGCATAAAAGAAATTGCACATACAAAATTATTCATCAGTTGTTGAGATATTTAACTAAGTATTTTAAACTGGCCACATTCTTTTGGCCATAGAGTGTATGTAGACAGGAATATGTGCATGTGAGAAAAGTTGTTGGTTCGATTCAACCTTCTGCTTCATGTACACTGATTTCCAAATTGGCAGTGTGTGAATGGGATGCACTTTATAAGCAATTTATATATGATCAGTATGAATGGGTGAATGTGACTAGCAGTGTGAAGCACTTTGAGTTGTTGTTCTCAGTGATGTCTGTACATAAATACACATGCACTTACCATAACCTGAACAAAAAAAAATCCTGGCCAGACATTAATAAAAACATCCTTACATTAGTGCAGGTTTGTGGGATCAAACCTTTAGTCTTTGGATACGCAAACACATCTACACACACACATTAGCCAAGTTCCTCGGCCTCTGAATACCCAGAACACCTCCATATCCTACAGCAGAAGACATTTATTATGTTTCATCGACTCTCCTGTTAACTTATTTTCTTTCTCAACTTCAGCCTTCAGAGCATTCCTCCTCTGCTGCTCCATTGATTTCAGCTCCTTTGAAAGTCTCCTCTTCTCTACCTTTGATGCCCTTATTGCTTTTCTGAACATCTTTGTGGTGTAATGCCCACCATCATTCTCATAAGTTATTCTGTTAATTTTCTCCAGGAGCTGGTCAATCTGTTCCTGGTCGTTCACAAGGTTGTTGAAGACATGATATCGCCCATAGCAAACCTCAATGAACTCTCTGAGTTCTCCACTCTTTGAAATAAAGTTTTCAATAGTTTGTTTCTTCAGTTTGTCCCCATGTGTGAACAATACTAGTAAATATTTAGTTGCCTCCTCACCAAAAGTACTTTTAATTATCTTGACAGTGTCTTTCTCCTCCTTGGTGAACCTGCCCAGGCTCAGAACCACCAGGAAGGCATGAGGACCAGGAGCAGACAGAGAGATACATGTCTTGATCCTCTTCAATACTTCTTCTTGATCGAAGTTTGTGTCAAATAGTCCTGGGGTGTCTATGACAGTAACCTTTCGACCTCCGACCTCTCCCTCGGCCCTCTTGCATTGAAATGTCCAAGAAGAAGAAGACAATTGCGACTGAAAAAACTCTTTTCCTAAGATGGTGTTTCCTGCTGCACTCTTACCCGCTCCGGTCTTCCCCAACAAAATGATCCGGAGTTCATCGTTCCTCTTCTGCCTCCCAGATCCTGTTGATATAAAACACAGCAACATCTCTGTTGTCAGATATTTTTCTCTTTTGCTGCTTGCACGGTATGAACGTAGGTATTCAACTAGAATGCAAGTTTGTCCTATACGAATGAATTTGTCCCTCTAACAAGTACCATGTTTGTATGCAATGACTGATGTGTCTTGTTCCTCTGTACCACAAGCTCCTCAATTTTACCCAAAAATATAAAAAAACTGAAGTGAGCCAAACTTTTGCACTGGGGGACATGCTTCTTCATTACAATGAACTCACCAGTGTCAATCCTGGAATTAAACACCATGCACACACACAACAAAGGAGGAGCAGTGTGTAAATATGGAGCATGAAACCAGTTGGCAATATACTTTTGATGGTGGGTGTTGCGGTGTGTTTCTGATCTGCATGAAGTTTAGAGGGGGAGAGTGTAAGCCAAGTTATTTTCTGTAGCTCCAATTGACAGATGCCATCCTAAATGCCTCACATGCAGACAATTGGTAAATGCTAACCAAGCCGTTGAGCAGGACTACCAAGTAGACCCCATGTGTTGGAATTGCTTTTTTGGTATCCTTCTTGGGACATTTACATCGTCATGGGCTCCACTTTTGTTTTTGTTTTTGGCAGTGATAGTGCACTGATAATTGTCTTTATGGGATAAAGGTGGTTTATAGTTGTGATGGCAAAATGTGCTCATATGATGAAAATCATGGGCCTAATTTTTCAATTTATTTAGGGGCTCCAAATTAAGCCTATATTTCTCTCCTGACGGTTTACCAGTGGTATATTATTTTGAATCAATATCAAATACACGGCACTTCGGGAGCCCAGGAAGGGACTTAAACGGAAAAAAATATTTTTGTCTGTCTTCAAACGCAGCCTTCAAACAATGTAACCCCTGAATTGAGACACAATTTAGCAGCACATTGCTGGTTTGACTATTTGGGATTTGTTGACAACAAGAAAGAGTGCAGTAATAATATATCATCAATAATTTAATAAATCTGCTGCAGTAAAAGACTCCAAAAATGATTTCCAAATGTTTCTTGTCACAGTTCTTGCTTACACACACCTACTACTCACTTGTTCTTATCTCCTCCATTAGTCCAATAACATTTCATTGTTATTTTTTGCCAGACTGTCTACAATTTCTTACCTTGTGTAGCCTTCCAGCCTTTTTCCAGTCTGATTACCTGCTTGTTTAAATTCCCTGCTTTTTTTTGGATTTCGCCTTTGCATCGACCCTTGAATCATGTGAACTCCTACTAACTTGCTGCTGACTCCAATCTGCCCATGAATTCAAAAAAGGCACACTGCTTAATCCTCTACATGCGTCCCTGAGCCATACTTAACCTGATATACTGAGCCATGACATGTTCTCCTTTTTAACATATATCTGTGTATCAATTAACGAAATCAATTAGCAAAATCACATATCTGATACATTTTTTTTTTATACTTTATTTACAATTTTCAGATACATAACAAAGTGTTGACAGGACATAATACAAATTCAAAAACAAAAACAAAACATAGGATAAAAAAAAATAGTTCTGAGTTCAAGTCCCTAGCCCAGGCCTCCCTAATGGGGTCAGAAGAAACCTGACCAGCCATACATTCTACAAATTTTGATACTAGATGCTTGGAGTCAGGAGGGAGCAAGAAAATTTCAAGGAGAGGGTGAGTGGTGGTGGGGACTTAAAGTCTTGACACTCTTCCTGAACGTAGTGCCTGGCTTGAAGATATCTAAAAAGATGTGAGTTTGGAAGATTAAACTTAGTTCTTAGTTGACTAAATGAAGCGAATTGGCCATCAATATACAAATCTAGGAAAGTTCTGATTCCCCTCTCTCTCCAAACTGCAAAAACCCCATCTAGTTGTCCAGGCTTGAATGTGTGGTTTTGGCAAATTGGTGCATGTATAGAGACACTAGGGGCCCGGTGAGCCATCTCTATCTGGTTTAATATTCGCAAAGAATTCTTTAGGGTAAAGTTCTGTCGGATTGACTTGTCTATGAGGGTAGGGCTAGAAAACAAAAGTGCAGGAAGTGAGGAATTTTTAACAGCAGAGGCCTCAAGTGGTAGCCACAAAGGGTCCTTCTCCACCTCTGCACCACTGCAATTCCAGTAAGTAAGAGCTCTGGAGTTAGCTGCCCAGTAGTAGTGTTTCAGAATTGGCAAAACGAGACCACCCTTTTTAGTGGGCTTATGTAGGTGAGACTTGGATATCCTGTGTGATTTGTAACCCCATATGAAAGAGACTATGATAGAGTCGAGCTTCTTAAAAAAGGATGCATTTAAATATATGGGCAGGTTCTGAAAAAGATATAGAAACCTAGGTAAGCTTACCATTTTGACTGCATTTACCCCTTATCATGGATAAGGGCAATACTCTCCAGGACTCAATAGTTTCTTTGAGTTTTTCTATTGATTCTGTAAAGTTGCATTTAAAAACATGTTTTGGATCTCTCGTGAGCTTAAGGCCAAGATACGTGAAACGATCTTTCACTACACGGAAAGGCAGTTTTTCCAAAAAGGCATAAATTCGCTCTTTTTCCAATTCATGGTATAACCAGAAATACTCCCGAAGGAGTTTATATATTCAAGAAGGATGGGAATGGAGGATGCTGGGTCACCAAGACAGACGAGAAGGTCATCAGCATACAGGGTCACACGGGTCTCAATACCTCCCAGTTTAATACCTTTAATGTCTTGATGTCCTCTAATTCCAATCGCCAGGGGCTCCAGCACTATGTTAAATAGCAAGGGGGACAATGGGTCCCCTTGGCGAACACCACATTGCAAAGGGAACGGTTTGGATCTGTCCCCATTTGTGAGGAAGAAGGATTTTTGGATCATTATATAATATTTTGACGCATTCTATGAATGTATCCCCAAATCCAAACTTCCCGAGAGTCTCAATCAAATAGGGCCACTCTATCATGTCAAACGCCTTGTGCGCATCTAAAGATAGTATAGCAGGGTTATCATCTTTGTCATGAACAGCGTACAAAACATTAAAAATTTTGCGGACGTTACAAAAGGAGTACCTTTTGACTGGAACAAAACCTGTTTGGTCTGGGTGGATTATGCTTGCTATATGGTTGCCCAGCCTTTTTGCTAATACTTTTGTTATTATTTTCAAATCACAATTTAGCAGGGCAATGGGCCTGTAATTGCCAGGATCCGTTTCATCTTTATCTTTTTTTAATAGGACACAAATGTTTGCTTCGTTCAAGGACGCTGGGAGCCTCTTCTTTTTCAAAGTATCGCAAATCATTCTCATTAATATAGGTGTGAGAGCATTTTGAAAAGCCTTGTAAAACTCTGGCCCAAACCCATCCGGTCCGGCCGCCTTTCCAGAAGGGAATGCTTTTATTGCCTCCTGTACCTCAGATGACAAGAAATCCAAGTCCAAATTTTCCCTGAAGGCGGCATCCAATTGTGGGAGTTGAAGCGGTTCGAAGAAACGATCTAAGTCTTCCTGTGTAGCTGTCGATTTGGACGTGTAAATATCTGAGTAAAACTCCTGAAATCGATTGTTGATATCCTTCAAGTCAGTAAGCATCAGGCCAGATTTAGATTTAATTTTATAGATGGCTCGTTTCGCTTGTTCTCCCTTTAATTGTCTTGCCAATAACTTTTGTGGTTTGTCGCCAAACTCAAAGTGTCTCTGTTTAAGTTTGAGAAGTGTTTTACCAATCTGTTCCCCCAGAATGGAATTGTATTCATATTTCAATTTAAGAATATTATTATAATCTGATTGGAGCAAAGAGCTTTTATAAACCTGTTCAGCAACCAGCAATTCTCCATCAATCTCCTCCAATCTATTTCTCCTAGCCCTTTTCAATGTAGCTTCATAAGAAATAATGTGGCCTCTAATATAAGCTTTAAGTGTTTCCCACAATGTTGAGTCACTCACCTCCCCGTTATACGCCAGGTATAGGCTTGTCTGGGGAGGGACATTCAGACTATGGTCTGATATTATTATATTGTGATATTTGACATTGTCAGTATTGGAGATCAGTCTAGAGTCGACTAGAAAATAGTCGATCTGTGTATAGGACTTGTGTACATTAGAATAAAAAGAATAATCACGATCAGATGGATGTTTCAGTCGCCAAATATCCACCACCTTCTTTGACATCATCAAATTATTGAGAGTTTTAACAGCCACAATACTGGGGGGAGGAGCTGAGGATAGTCTGTCCAGATATGGGTCAAGATAACAATTAAAGTCACCTCCGATTCTGATACATTTTAACTGACATGTTAAAGTGACATGGCATGATATATGCCATTTTTTATGATTTAGTAAGGACAATAAGGTCAAAAGGAAGCTACGCAAGTCCACCACTAATTTCTACTTGAGGACAGAGCTGCCTCTTCTCTCCTGCTGTACCTGTGGGAACCAAGGTTGTGCCAGGAGGCTGAATAGATAATAACAGAAGGAAGGTACAAAATATCTTTGCAAGAATGCACTGACATTCCTGGAGACAGAGTGCCCCCTTTAGGTAGGACAACGATCAAGAGAAACTCTCCAGGGTTAGGTGAGATGAGCCAATGTTTAGATACATTCATTTAACAAAGTAGCTCTGCATATAAACGAAAGGTACAAGTTCACCTATTAAGTTTTTAAAGCATATAATATGCCTTTTTCCATTGACAGCTCAGATTTAAGGATGGTAATACAACTGTTAACTAGTAAACATCTGTACAGCTAATCTGTCAGTCTCCCAGATGAATGTGGTGATAATATATAATTTATTGATTAAGATATCATCCATCTCAAGAAGATCATTCAATCAAAATCCATTCTGGTGAGTACATGCATGATTTTAATTGCACAAGTATTGTACAGTCAAGAAACTGTTAAAGATACAGCATAATACAAGCTGATTAGTTCTGTTCTATTTCAGATAAATTATTTCAGATATTAACAAAGAGTGATTATGAGAGTTTAAGAAGAAGACAAAAAATCATTAACATTGTGTTATACTGTCCTTATTGCACATGGCAATGCTGAGAGACTTTCACTGATAAAGCACCGACGGTTGCTCCAACAGCTGCTCCAGCTGCCATTCCAATTGCCAAACCAATTGGACCTCCTACGACTCCAAGCAGACCTCCAACGGCAACACCACAGACTGTTGCTACAATTATCACTCTAGCCGCAATAAATTCATTTGATCTTTCAGCTCGAGCTCTGGCTGCATACTCATATCTCATCTGCACCCTTCTCTCCTCCCTTTGGTAGGCCCTTGAAGCCAATTTGGCTCTCAGTTCATCCAACTCTTTCTGCTTTTGCGCCTCCATTTCCTTTAGGAGTCGCTCTTTCTCCTTCTCTATGGCTTCCTCTGCTCTCATGAACATTTCATTGGTGTAGTATCTTCCACTGTTAGCCATTGTCATCTTGTCAATTTTATCCAGGAGTATATTGGTTTGTGCAGGGTCTTTGATTTCGTTGTTAAAGACGTGGTATTGACCGTAACAATTCTGGATGATGATTTGCAGGTCGGTACTCTCTGAAATATAGCCCTCTATGGTTTGCTTCCTCAGCTGGTCTCCATGAGTGAACAACACCATAGTGTATTTGGCAGCATCTTCACCAAAAGTGGTCTGAATCATCTTAATGCATTCTTTCTCCTCCTGGGTAAATCTGCCAAGCTGAAGAACCATAAGGAAAGCATGAGGACCAGGAGCAGACAATGAAATGCACATCTTGATCCTCTTCAATACTTCCTCTTGGGTGAAATTAGTGTCAAATAGTCCCGGGGTGTCAATGACAGCAACCTTTCGATCACCAACATTTCCCTTGGCTTTCTGGCATTCAGCCGTCATAGAAGACGGAGACAGTTCAGACTCAAATGCTTCTCTGCCCAAGATGGTGTTTCCTGCTGCACTTTTCCCCACTCCAGTCTTCCCAACTAGAACGATCCTCCTCTCATATGAGTCTGTGGCACCTCGGAACCCTGTCGGACAGAAATACACCACATCATACAGGGCTGCATTGTTATCTTAAAAATAAAGATTTTTTATTTAAAGTGACTACATTTTGGAAAATGTGTGATAAGAATCACCTCTCATGAGACAAAATGCATTTTATAAAGGCTGTGATTTCAAGCAAATCAAACAATGAATCTATGCAGAGTTACATGCAGTGGTGTTGTGCGCCATATACATGCGTATACCCACTTTTTTAAATCAGCATAGCATATACCTACTTTTAAATCTCCTGTGGTGTGCATCACATAGTGTCCTGCAAGCCTTTTTTTCCTAGGACAGTGAAAGCATCGCCCACCTCTGATTGGTTAGTACTCATTGCTTTGTTGGTTGGGTTTGTTGGTTTAGGTATGAGGAGTGGTGATTAGTTAGTTAGGATAAGAATTCAGAAATGTAACTAAATTTGGCCTCTAATGAAATTCAAACATGAAGCGAACTACCCAAACAAAAAATTCTAGCAGAAAGACCTTAACCTAATACCTCGGTGCTGCTACCCAGCAGTCCAAATAGTGATGGTGGTTCTGAGAGCATACACCTGTATGCGCACCGTCCCCACGTCCGCAAATCAACTGATCAAAGTGACAGTTTTCAAAAGAAACTATTGGCCCACAGACTACTAAATTGACTCAAAATGCATCATTATGTAGTTGCATTAACCGAAAGTCTATGGGCCAGTATTGGTGCAAATCTGCATCTGAAATTAAGTGAAAAAGTGCAAATACCATACATTTTTGGGTGAACTAAACATGCAAGATAATTCTTAGATGTCACTGATTATAACACACAACATTTACCTCTTCCTGGACGGGCTGCTATAAAAAAGATTTATTAAGAGTTTACCCTCTTCTCCAGGCACTGCTACACCACTGGTTACATGTCTAAATCAAAACAACAATTAATAAATGTAAGGTTAATGAGCTAGCATTCTCCATCAGAACTGTTTGTTGGATGGTCAAATTTCTATGGGGGAAAAGCACTCCACCCACACCTTTGACACCATTGACTGGGCTTCCCTCCTTCCTTTAATATCCTCAGCTCTTGAACGATTGAAAGACGCTAAAATGTTTACTAAGCTATATTTACGCAAAGCTCACCATCTTGTAAGGATAAGGGAGGGAGATGAGTGGCAGACAGTAATCGTGAGCCCCTCCCAGTCAAGGTGCCTGCTTCATGCATTGTGGGAGCAATCACATGGAACATTAAGAAGCGGGTCCCTCACGCTAATGTTGGGGTTCAGGTCCCACCTGGTTGCCCCTCTAAACGGTTGTTTGTCCCAGTACCTCTGCGCTCTCATGTCATCCACTGGGGCCACACCTCCCGGATCTCCTGTCACCCCGGCGTTCACAGAATCGCATTCATCATCAAACAGCACTTCTGGTGGCAGTCCATGGAGAGGGATGTGAAGGAGTACTTGTCAGCCTGCCAAGTGTGTGCCCAGAACAAATCGTCTTGTTTACCTATGTCTTGTCTCCTGTGTCCGCTTCCTGTGCCTCTGCCATCTCTCTGGACTTTGTGACTGGCTTAACCCCCTCTGAAGGTAACCCCACAGTTCTCACTGTGGTAGACAGATTTTCGAAGATGGTTCACTTCATTCCGTTACCTAAAGTGATGTTGTTTCACATGTTACGTCTTCATGAATTCCCTGGAGATGTGGTGTCTGACCGGGGGCCCAAATTCATTTCCATGTTCTGGAAGGAGTTCTGCACACTGCTGGGAGCATCGGTCAGCCTCTCCCCTGGTTACCACCCCCAATCCAACGGCCAAACTGAGTGCATAAACCAGCAATTTGAGACCTGACTCCGTTGCCTGGTGGCCCAGAATACCGCCTCCCAGAGCAAACTGGATAAAGTATGCGCACAACACGCTCCCCTGCTCATCTTCTGGTCTGTCCCCCTTCCAGTGTGCCTATGGGTACCAGCCTCCTCTGTTTTATGTCCCTAGAGACAGAGTCCAGTGTCCCTTCGACCCAAGCCCTTGTCCGGCACTGTTGCAGGATCTGGGACGGGGCCAGACAGATGTTTCTTCGTTCCTCTGCTCGCTAAAAAAAAGGATGGCTGACCATAAGAGAACCATAGCACCTACCTATTCACCTGGACAATGGGTCTGGCTGTCCACCCGTGATCTGCCCTTGAGAGTAGAATCTTGAAAACTGGCTCCTCGCTTCGTGGGTCCTTTCCCGGTCTCTAATGTGATCAACCCGGTTTCTGTTTGCCTTCAGTTGCCTCGTGCCATGAGAATCCATCCAATGTTCCATGTTTTCCGTGTCAAGCCAGCCAGAGAAAGCCCTCTGGACTGGTTAAACTGAAAGTAGAGATTGGCACTTGGCCTAGCCTATTTCTAGATTTCAGGGACATGTTTAAGTAAAATATGTGATTGAAATAGAAAATGACTCTCTGAAATAGCATCTGAAAATGAATAATTAGACTGTATTGCCCATTGATGTAGTTTTGGGGATGGCCAGTAGGACCATGTTCCTACCAATATCAAGGTTTTGCTGAAGAGCCCTTACCTTTATCCATCTGTCAGTGTTATCGTTAAGATCTATGTTGTATCTCTGGGGGCCAGATTTGTGTTAGTTATTATGATAAAGCAGGAAATACTGGGGCATGGAGGATACTTGACTGTGGTTGGCAACCCTCAACTTCAGTGAACTAGAATGGCATGAGAATGTTTGGCCTCTGTCAAGGCCCAACAGTGCCCTTATGAAACCACATTTAAATTCACTAGATCCAGATTTCTATTTGGATCCACACCAAATTGCACACTCTATCATTTCAATCACTGTCACATATGATTAGTCTACAAATGCTCTGCATGCAGAATGACAATGGGGAACAGCGTCTTTCGTACTTGTACTGTCCAACTAGGGCTGGGTATCGCCACTGATTTCCCAAATCGATTTGACTACGTTTTACAAGGTCTCGATTCGATTGAATTTCTGATTCGATTCAATGTCAATTCAGGATATTTTATTGTGCAATACCAATTTTGCTTGTTTATGAAATAAATTCTCAGAGAACTAAAGCTGTAAACTGTGCAAGGAAACCTCTTACTTGGTGCATTATTAAAAAATATTATGGTAGGCCTGTCACAATAACACATTTTGATGGGAGATATGTTGTCCCAGAATTTATTGTGATAAATAATATTGTCATCATTTTGAAACCATTTCATACCACTGATATAATGATAATGTTATAGCATAATAATAGTAACCCTTACAAAGAGCAATGAGTTTAGAATTTTAAAGAATATACAGTCCAACATTTGAATTAGAATTAAGAATATTAAAATATATTTAATAAATAAAACATAAATAAAGTTTACCACACACAACCAAAACAATAAATAAAATGGACTCTGGTTCTGTTAGAAAAAAATTGTTTCTAAATAAATACATAACATTTGGCTCAGGTTAGGGTTGGGCTGACAGCATGCCACGCACAGACTAGCACCACCAAACTTTTTTACGGCTGCGCAGAAGCACACATACAGGTGATGAGATCCTGTAAGGACGCTGTGAACGGACAATACTGCAATTAAACACAACACTGAACATTGTTTTAAATGGTACAGGTGTAATTAATTTAATATTTTTCTTTAAAGTTCAACAGCCCAAATTGCTTTAGTAAATGGCCAGACTCTGGCTTGGTTGTCCTTTGTGTAGTGTTGTTTTTGCAACAGCACGTGAAGGCAGCACCAAAAACAAAAAGTTTCAAATGAAATAGCATTGCCCACCCATGCCCACTTCTAGATTTGGATTTGAAAATGTGAAGTGTTAATTTGTTAGGCAACAATGCCTCAAAGTGAATAAAGGTCCTGTATAGGACTAAATTGTAAATTGTAACAGCTGATCTGAATTGATCTCAATGTTCTGTAATCAATCCAAACATAACACTTTGAAATTAAGTTAGCCACTGCTTGACCAACTGATTTTTCTTGGGACATCATTTTCTCTGATGTCACAGACACAGTGTTACATTACCTGCAGGATTTTATACAATATTTTCTTGAAATATTTTCTTGAAACTCTATCACATCAACATTTCTATTTCCAAAAATGTAAAATAGCTGTATACATTTTTTTTGTACATGTCCATTAGAGTTCATACCAAGGCACAACAGTCCTCTGATCTGCACCAAAATTGTATACGTTCTTTCCTGACCCATACTGCATCCTCCCACTAACTTTGATGGAAATCCATTCAGTTGTTTTTGAATAATCTTTAAGCGGACAGGGGTGAAAACATAGCCTTCTTGGTGGCATTAATTATAGATAAATTGCAGCAAGCACCTATTAAGGCAAACTTTCTGCAGAGTAATGTTCTTTTTGTTTGTAAACTGTCAATGAGAAAAAAGAGAGATACAGAACAAGAACACATCATTGTCTGTATCTTTATTTTTATTTTTTACTCTGTTTGTGAATTACAGATTGTTGTAGTAAAGTACTTGTTACTTGTATTGAAAAGTTACAAATAGAGTTATTATTATTATTATCATTATTATGGTCAACAAAAATGTCTCTACCAAAGATAAAAAAAACTTGGAACTTACAGAATAACAGCCTTTAAATATTAAGGTAAATATCTTACCTTGATATTTAACCCCGCTCATGATGAAAAGTGAAAAAGATCCTGTCGTCTTGTGTCTTGCAATGTATGTTTTTTTTTCAGGCTGACCCTTTGTTTCCTGTCATTTGTTTATCTCTCCTGCCTCGAAATGGGCGTTATCTTTCTCTCTACAAGAATGGAATTTCTGAGCACAAGGAAGTACAGCAGTTTAAATCTACAAAATAACAAAGCACATACAAAGTCATGTTTAAATACTGAAATTGAATGTGACTGTTTCATGTATGGAGAGCATCTCATGACACATGTGAACCATCACAAAGAACACATTTCTTGTTTGAAATGAAGTATATGTATCAGGCTTTGAGAGAAAAGTGAAACAAAGTACTTTAAATAAACCCTTCCTTCTCCTGGTATGCAAAAAAACCAGCTATACCACAACCATTCCAGTGCCTAACAACAACTGGAGTTTAGAACAGTCAGGCTGGAGCTCATGACGCTGTCATTTACCCAACTTCTCACCATTCAAGTCTATATAGTTGGTAGACGAGAAGCATTAGTGCACTATAGCTTAGTACAGTCAACACATACGCATGGAACTTCAGTGCAGCATATTTGTCTGCCACATAAAGCAAACAGGATATGAAGTGCCATTATAGCTATTAAAGAAGAGATTATATCTTATGATAGTGACTTTATGACAAGTCTAAAATTGTTGGCTTTGTTAACAGGAACTGATGATGACAACTACAAATCTACTTTAAAGGAGAAATATATATTTCAGTATTTCCCTTTCCTAAGTGGGTTGTATGGGTTTTTTATATATGTAAAAGTGTGCATGGTTAAAATTCCATGTCAGTCTGCAGCAGAGAGAGCTCAAAGAAAACATTGCTCATTAAGATGCTGAAATGCCTAATCATCGCTTTCGCCAATGCACACCTTGGTATGGTCACATGATATCACGACAGCAATCATTAGCATAATGCATGCCTAGCAGCTAGTCTGGCTCGCCCAAAACTATGACGGGGGAAGCGATACCGGAAGCCGGTGATTCAATTTAACTTTGTTTAACTTTATCAGAGATTGTCTTTGAAAGAAAACAAATCACTGAGAGGATAGGACAGCAGCATGTCTAAATGACGGAAATTGTCTGGCTGTGAATATAAAAAGAGGCGACTGTTGAAGGAGCATGCATCCCAAAAACAGAGGGGTTAGAATATATTGATCCGGGAGTGTTGGCAAGGAGGACGCTGAACCATCGAGTCTAGAGAGCCTAGCTCAACAAGCGTGTCTGTTAAAACACGCTTGTTGAGCCACAGCAGTCGTGGCTGTAGTTGCTGCAGTAAGCAAGGCAGTTTTACGACAGGCTGCTGTAAAAGGATTTGTTGTTGTGAGAGAGCTGTTATAGTTATGCGCAGCCACAATAAAGTTAATTGTGTGAACTGAAGTCGCGGTCCGCGAGTCATTAGACATAACATTGGTGACGAAGATGGAGTTTTGCTTTCCAAATCTTTCTCCGATCCTTGCTCTGCCCAGCGAGTCGCCAGTTCCATGGACTCACTGGCATGAATTCTTTGAAACATTCATAGCGGCCATCGGATTAATGGATGCTAGTGACGTCCGGCAGAGAGCCATGCTAATCCACAACCTGGACAGCGAGGGACAGCGGATTTTTTGGACTCTAGGACCGGCTATTACATATGCTGAATGTTTCACACGGCTGTCTGGACATTTCGCTGCCCCACAGAATGTTATGCTCCGGCGGATCGTTTTGTGCCGGCGCCGGCAACAGGCGGGTGAGTCAGTCCACCATTATGTAACCGACCTGAGGGGCTTGGCCAGCCTCTGTAAATTTGGGGCAGGGGAGGATGAACTGATAAGGAACCAGCTAGCTGAAAACACTAGCAACCCGAAACTCAGGGAGAAACTGCTGATTTAACCCTGACAAAGGCTGTGGAAATAGCATTCCAACTTGAATCTGCAGCTGGTTTAGCATCATAGCTGGCACCCTCCAACCTCTCTCTCTCACCCCATGCTACTGACGCAGATAATGGGGCCGCCCTGGGTCTCGTAAGGACATCCCTGTGGTAATTGTGGCTCCTCATCGCACCCCACCCAAGCCCCGACCCATTTTGCCAGGGTCTGTCGCTCTGCCCCTGCTGCTGCCAGCTCAATGCCACATCCACATCCACATCCACCTGGTCCACCAGCACCAACGACCATTCATTCAGTCAGCTATACCTCCCGGTCATTTAAGTGGTGCACATTGGAACTAGATGGGGTGTGCCTGCCACTACTGCTGGATACGGGGGCTTCGCGTTCACTCCAGAATGTTTTTACTTTCCAGCGGCTCTTTCTGCTCCGGACACCCACTGCTGCGGCTGAGGACCTGTATGGCTATAGACACAAAATTGGCATGGTAGGCACAATCACCTTCTCTTTGCGCTACGGGACCAAGGCGCTCCCATCATTCACCTTCCAAGTGTCTCACCATGGGGCCAACCTCCTGGGCATGGACTTATTTTCTGGCCAGGGTTTCTCCCTCCTGGACAACACCAGGTGAGCCATCTTGACTGTTGGTCCAGGATTAGTCATCTGCCTGGATGAAATAGTGGTACATGGTGTGACACCAGCCATCCATGACAAGTGCCTTACTAGGGTGCTCGATGTCCTCGCCAGCCACAACCTCACACTGAACGGGGAAAAGTGCATCTTTGCTGTGCCCGCCATCTAGTTTGTGGGGTTTTGCCTGACCGCTGAAGGCCTCAGCCCATTTCACTCTAATGTGTGCCCCAATACTCCACAACCACTGCCCCACTGTGAGAGGTCCTAAAAAAGGATGCCATTTGGATGTGGACTCCTACCTGCTCTGCCGGTGTTTGCCAACTCAAGGCACAGCTTGACTCGCCGCCTGTGCTTGCACACTTTGACCTGGAAAGCCCATGATCCTGACCTGTGATGCCCCAAATACCACAATCGGGGCTGTGCTGTCCCAACTCCAGCATGGCACTGAATGCCCTGTGACATTCGCCTCTTGGTCCCTCACCTCAGCTGAACAAAAGTACTCAGTGGGGGAGCTGGAGGCACTGACCTCTGTCTGGGCGTGTGAGTGGTGGAACATGTACGTGTCTGGACAGCACTTTACACTGCGGACAGACCACCAGGCCCTCACAGCCCTGCTTGCTACATCTGGGTCGGGACACAAACCAATGAGGATTCACCGCTGGTCAGAGAGTCAATCAATCAATCAAATTTTATTTGTATAGCCCATATTCACAAATCACAATTTGTCTCATAGGGCTTTAACAAGGTGTGACATCCTCTGCCCTTAACCCTCAACAAGAGTAAGGAAAAACTACTAAAAAACCCTTTTAACAGGGTAAAAAGAAGGTAGAAAACTCAGAGAGAGCCACATGTGAGGGATCCCTCTCCCAGGACGGACAGAAGTGCAATAGATGTCAAGTGTAAAGGAGAACTTTAGCAAGATAAGGGTTTTAGCAGCATTGATAATAATAAACATTTTGAAGCATAACTGAAGGTCAATGAATTGATGGATTATTGTCAGTAATGGTCGAGTATCTGAGGAGAAATACTATATATCAAGCAGTCCTGCTGCAATCATAGTCCATGGTCAGCAGCCACCACGATCATGATCCACCATCAAGATCGGATGCCACTATAGTCCACAGTCATTGTTCACTGCCGCCATCAGGATCCACCATCAGCTGCCACCTCGGTCGTGGTCCACCACCACTATCAGATGCCAACACGATACAGGATCCGCCATTATAATCATGATCAGCCAGCACGAAACAGAATCCGCCATACTGGATCCACCATTACGATCTCTGATACGCGATCCATTGATCATAATCCACGATGTGGCCGCAGCCGCGGCCCTGGATCTGCAGACGATAAGGCAAAGGGACTCTGGGGGAAGAAGTCAAGTCAGTAACATGTATTGATGAGATATTAATTTCTTTGATGTGATAAGGAGGGAGAAGAGGAAGGAGAAGCTGGGAAGAGAAGCTCCATGTGTCATGTGTCCCCCGACATTCTAGACCTATAGCAGCATAACTAAGAGCAGGTCTAAGACAAGAGAGGCTCCAACAATGCAACTTCACCACGCTGTTTACTCCCGGCAGAGACAACGTGGTGGCAGACCTGCTCTCTCGAGCCACCCTCAACCCTATGCCAGACCTGGGCTTAGACACAACTGAACTGGAGTTTATTCATATGCTCCAGGCCACAGTCCCCCTTCCAGACCTCCAGCTCGCATCAGCCCAAGACCCCACGCTCTCACAGCTCCGCACCTTCATCCGAGAGGGTTGGCCCTCGAAAGTCCCAGAGGAGCTTGTGCCGGTCAACCGAGCCAGGGATGAGCTGTCCTGCTGGAACGATGTCTGTGTGGCCCGGGGACTCTGCACGGGCGTCCCCAGCACCCTGAGGGCATGTATCCTGTCTATAGCACACAAAGGTAACCTAGGCATTGTGAAGGTGAAGCAACGCTGCAGGGGCTTGGAACAGTGGCCAGGTATCGACAGAGATGTAGGGACTATGGTAAAAGACTGCACAGCCTGCCTCGTCAGTGGGAAGACTGGCCCACCGCCACCTCTGCAGTCTCTGCGGTGGCCACCCACACCTTGGTGGGGCATCCCTGACACCATCACTGCAGATAATGGCCTGCAGTTTGTCTCAGCCGAGTTTGCAACATTTATGAAGGGCCGGGGCATGAACCACATCGGCACAGCCTTCTACCACCCGAAGGCACTGGGGGGTATAGAGGTTCAACCAGACACTAAAAAACCAGAGACTCCTAATTTATCCTCCTTCACACACTGCTCGTACTCCACTCGTTGCGCATATTGCTTCATGCATACTTTAAGACTGTTGGCACTTTGAGGACACTAGCGTCGTACTAGCACTTTATGTATGCATATTGGCGTTTGTGTGTTGTTGCTGGTATGGTATGTTGCAAAATTATTTCTCGTCTGGAGCGGCAGAAGTGCATGCGCCGGGCCTGTGCGCACTTCCACACTAACTGCATTCAACATGACGATGCAGACGTGAGGTGATGAATTGAAGCCAGATTATTGGTCCACTTCATCATTAACATTAAAACCAACAGCAGTATTTGTGCTCATGCGACATAAGCACCTTTTAATCTTAAAGGATATAAAACAACTTCAAGCTAATTTCTTACATATACTACAATAAATTATCATTATTATTAGAGGTGTTGAATATTTCTAATTCGTAGTTTTATGGCTTAGCAGGACTGTAGCTTCATATATTTTGTGTATAAAATCGCATAGTGAACATAATTGTGCTCTTAAGCGCACAGAGCACACAAAGCACATTGAATTTGGCAAGGTGTGATCATGTCCGATACCTCTAAACCTATAAATACTGCACTGACAGACATGTGTAAGATATGGTAAAATAAGATTATACTTTATTAGTCCCACAATAGGGAAATTTGCAGTACTACAGCAGCAAGAGTCAAAAAGACATCAGAAGATAATAAGTAACATGCAATAGTTGAATGTAATTAAACTAGTATATACAGTGTAAAGACAGGAAGAAATATATGCAGTGTGCGAATATAAACAGCTTTGGATGATGAAACTGATCTAATTATTCCAGCTGGGAAAAAGTGAGAGAGAGGACTTCTCAAACTCCTCTAACAGAAAAGGAAAAAACCTCAAAACCAATTTTAAAATAAAATTTAAAGAAATAGAAAAGAATGGGTTAAAAATAAATTAAGAAACTTTTAATTTATTTTCCCATATCAGCAGAACTTTATTCCCCAAATTTTGTATTCCATTGAATAAGCCAGAGTCGGGTCACAACTGTTGAGACAACCTATTAGAGAAAATGGGTTTATACATTAGTAAAGAAAAGAAGAGAAAAGACTCTGTTAATCCACCTCAGCTTTCTTCTCCTACTGTTCAGTAAATGGTAACGAATTATGGTAAACGTAGTATTGAGCAGTTCAGCGTGTGGGTGGAAGACTGTGGGTTTCCGATCACAGGAAGTTTAAGTCTAAATCAGTTGCAGCAACTCAAAACTAAACTGCTTGTGAAAGAAGATCGAAGTAAAGTAAAGAGGACAAACAAAATGGAAAAATTAATGTAGGGATATTTGTTCTGGATTGGGGAGCGTATGAATGTTGGTTAACTGAAGTGAATATCAGGGACAGAAAACAGAAGGCAGGGACTGAACTAATCTCCAAGTCTCAGTGTCTCCGACTAGACCCTGATCTGGACTCAGCTCCACCAAGAGGACGACCACAGCCAGCAGCGGTGCAGCGTGATGACCAGCAGGACACTCAGCTGCTACCGCTGCAGAGGGCACAGGCGGAAGCTCCAGCCGTCCCTAACCTCTATCCAGACCTCGACGTTGTTGTGGCGGAGGGGGAAGACAGGCCTCCAGCATACACCACTCCATATGTGGCAGCCTATATTCCAAGGCAAACTGGAAAAAGGATGTGGTGGGAAAATTCTACTGACCAGGTGTCTCACTGCTGTGACCTTGACAAACAGGGAATTTGCTACAGCGGACGGACACAGCAGATAGACACAGATGATGATTTCATGTCTTTTTTTCATATTACGTTTTATGAAGCGCCTCTTTGTATTAGTTCTGGCTTGTCTTTTTTCATATTGTTTTATGAAACGCCTCTTTGTATAAGTTCTGGCTTTTGTGAACTTGCGGCCAGTTCCATTTTGAGCACCCGTGCTTGTTGTGTAACCTCTGCAGAGTTTACTATTATAAAGACTCAAAGGCAACTCCAGTCTGAGAATTTCATTATTTCAAATCTCAAGATGAATTTCCATCAAAAGGACAATTCATGGCCTAAATGCAACCTCGCAAGCACAGAGGGTGGAGGTGGCTGCAGAAGATGGAAAACTCAGCTGATTTACAGACCATGGACATTCACTGATATGGAAGAATCTAGTATCTAGAAGTGTTAAGTGGGGGAGTGCAGAAAGCAGGGCAATTTGAACAAGAAAAAGAGAAGGAGTGTGCAGTTTACAGAAAAATGAATTGGACATTGGGCAAGGGAGTGCCCTGGGAACCAGCACACACAGTGTGATTGACTAGCAGTGGAGCTGGGGACAGTCAAGGATTCATCTGGTCCGGACGCTGAGATGGAGAGAGAGTTTCAACCTACACATCACTGTCGTGACCTAGATGATTAAAAAAGGATATTGACCATTGTGAACTTAATCAGAAGATCAGTAAAGAGAGGCCTACTGTGCTTTATGCTAAATATTCACATGCTGCATATAAACTAATGCCAGAACACACAAATCACAGTGAGTGGTAGAGACATCACATTGTTGGTAGATTCAGGTGCAACAGAATCATCAGTCATTAAATGTGAAGAGTGTGATATTACTCCTAAAATGGATGTTAGATATCTCAGAACGATTGGAGCAACAAGTACAACAGTGATAGAGAGATGCACTGTACCATTGTCTTGTCATGATGAGGTTGAAGGGAATTTTAAACAGTCATTTTTGTTGTCACAACGCTGCCCGATAAATCTTATGGGTAGAGATTTGATGTGTTCATTGGGTATTATGCTAATTTCAACACCACAAGGCATTACTAGTAACTAGAGTCCAAAGAACATCAGCATTTGTTAAGTATGGAAAGGAGGATTTGATATATGCATATCAATGGAAGATTCCAGACTCTTTTCTCACCTCTGTAAATAACACCCTCTTGCCAGAGGCAGAGGCACTCACCACAGATGTAATCACTGATGTTATGATAACGCAGAGAAGAGAACCATAAAGTAAAGACAAACTTAGGTTAAGAATGTTATAGAGAATGTTTGCGTAAAGAGAAGGAGGGTTAGTTAAGTTAAGTTAAGTTGGTTATATTGGAACAGTAATCACCGTGTTGTCTCAGTAGCTTTGATAGACTCACTGGCAAAATATTTGTTTAGGGTATGAAATTCTGATACCCATGTTCCACTAATCAAACAAAAAACAATTTGAGTGGAAAGTTTTGGAACTTTGGATCAAAAGGTGTAATACTACTGGATGGGAAAAGACATCTAATCCTAGTGAAGGATCTTAAACAGAGGGTTAAAGGTGAATCGCAAAAGATTTCTGCAGTGATAAATGCAATTAGGAGTGTTGAACTAATTCCTGATGTAGACTTTATCAATGTTAGACATACACCGCAAGTAGGATAATTGATGAAGGATTCAGTTTTGTTGTAAACATCAATGACATTCCTGAGTTGAAACAGGTACTGTCATGTTTGTGGGCTGAGCACCAATATGATGTGGGTCTGATCAGAGGAGCAGACCCAATAGTGATAACACCTAAATCTTCTTATAGACCATGTCAGAATCAATATCTGTTGAAAAAGGAAGCAGTGGAAGGTATTAAACCAGTTTTTTAATCTCTTTTAACCCTTGTGTTGTTCCTGGGTCGGATTGACCCAGAGTGTGTGTGTGTGTGTGTGTGTGTGTGTGTGTGTGTGTGTGTGTGTGTGTGTGTGTGTGTACGTGAGTGCGTGCGTGTGATGATACGCAAGCCCTGGCCGGTCAGGGTTAGGGTGACCCAAGGATTGTCATTATCCAATTCTCCTGGGGTAATTGAGACCAATGGATTGTCATTCTCGATTGTCATGGGAGGGGTCATTTAGACCCCCAGAGAGGGCGCTGTGGTGCTCTGTGGGGTCATTTAGACCCACACCTGATTCCAATTGAAATCAAGGGGGTGTACATTAGACCCACATATAAGTCTCAGTGTGCCACTCTCTCACGGACCATGGCACGATGTCGCGTCAGGAGCGTTTCACCAGAGAACAGGTTCTCCAACAGCTATTCTCCCAGCAACCATCCTCTGAACCCGAAGAGGACGCGAAAGAGCCAGACCGAGAAGCGGACGGACAAGGAGATGGAGAAGCAGACCGAGAAGCAGACCGAGAAGAAGACAGAAAAGCAGACCGAGAAGAAGACAGAGAGGACGGAGACGGAGACGGAGACGACGGCGATGGCGACGAAGACGGTGACGAAGACTATGACCCAGTGGGTGATGCTTCTGCAGATTCTTCATCCTTGGAAGAAGAAGAAGAAGGAGGACAAGACCACGGCGACACCACCACCATCACCACCGGACTCGTGGAAAGAGAGACCTTCAAGTCGTGGGTGGCCTGCGATGCGAAATCAAGCTACGCTTGGAAGATGCAAGTGTACACTGGAAAGCCGAGCGGTGGACGCCCAGAACGGAACCAGGGGTTGCGGGTAGTGCTCGATGTAACGGAGGGACTGCACGGTCGTAACGTCACGTGCGACAATTACTTCACCTCCTATGAACTCGAGCGGCAGCTCCTGGAGAGGAAGCTCACCGTGGTCGGCACTGTTCGGAAGAACAAGCCCGAGCTCCCGACCGGGCTGCTCGCGGTCAAGGGAAGAGAGGTGTTCTCATCCAAGTTCGCATTCACGCCCACCGCCACTCTGGTGTCCTACATCCCAAAGAAAAACAGGAATGTGGTGCTCCTGAGCACACGGCACCCAGAGGCCGACATCAGCGACCGCGAGGATGGGAAACCGGTCATCGTCCTGGACTACAACCGCAACAAAGGAGGCGTGGACAACCTAGACAAGGTGATCGGAATGTACAGCTGCAGGAGGATGACCGCGCGCTGGCCCCTGGTCGTCTTTCACAACATTCTCGACGTCTCTTCCTACAACGCCTTCGTGATATGGAGAGAGATCAACCCAGACTGGATGCCGGGCAAGCGGAACAAGCGAAGGGTGTTCCTAGAGCAGCTGGAAAAGGCTCTCGTCACTCCGTTCATCGCACGAAGGGAGCGCATCCCCCGCACGGACGCGTCCGCCGTGGTTGTGAAGGCTGTTAAAGCCGCCGCCGCCGCACAGAGAGCTGTTGACTACGACGCTCGACCCGAGTGTCCGGCCTCCTCCATAGCCCTAGCAGCAGCCCCGCTCGGGGCGAGTAAGAGGAAGAGGTGTCAGATATGCCCCAGGAAAAAGTACTGTAAAACTCACACCGTGTGCCGCGGGTGTAACAAATACATCTGCAAGGGCTGCTCACTTGTCTATTGCCCTACGTGTGCGTCCTAATATGGGGTGGGCTATGTGAGGGGGCCAACAGCTGGGGGAAGCAGGGACAACACAAGGGTTAAAAGCTGGAGTGATAATTCCATGTGAAAAATCTCCTGTTCGTATGCCTATTTTTCCTGTAAGGAAAATGAAGGAAGCAGGACTTCCAACCCGTCTCAGAGCTGTGGCAGCTGCTGAGAAGGCTGAAATTATGAATCAGTCACAATTAGTGAAATATGAGCTGACTGTATAAACTGTACAGAAAGGGTACTTTAAACAACATTAACATAGACAATGACATCTTAAAAATAAATCAATTGCAATTTTAATGCCACATTATTTGGATTGTTTCTCAAATATACTTTACAATATCTAATTTTATTATTATACTTATTGTTATTATAGTATTTGGAATGCAATTCCTTCAGAAATAACGTGATCAGTAAAAACGTTTGTCTTTTCCCCCTTTTTGGGCCCTCTGAGCACCTATACTGTAATACCTCAAATAGCTTCTTTGATATTAATATCAATAATATGTGGTAACGTATGTAAAATCAGTCTTTGAAAAATGCCACATATATATAGAGAGATATATATATCTCTCTATATATATAGAGAGATATATATATAGCACATATCGTCATTCTACTATTATACCTTCAACACTTTCGTTTCATTTGTTTAGGAAACCTCGAAATAGATGCATCCGTTTTAAGAATGTTCTTTCAGAATTTTATTTGCAGCGAACTCTTTCTGCGTGTTATAAGTTTCGTTAAGTAACGAATACCACAATTCTGCTATATTTTCGGATTGGTGATTTTACAAGATGTTCCTGAAGGCACCGTAAAAAGGCTTGTTGACTCTAGTCCGGACGGCCTCGGCTCTACTTCCTGCCTGCCACAACTTTACGGAACTCCATACAGCAGGGCAGTATTCCCATTAGTAGCAATCTCACTTGATGAACACAAAGCCGTAAGTGTCTTTATTTTTACAAAGCATAAGTAGATCAGTGAACCTGCATCGCAGCTCAGCTAGCTATGATAATAGGCCTCTCTCTGCCTACAAACTCGGATAACTCCTTTTAGCCTCTCGCGCTTACACGAGCTCTATATAAGATTACTGTAATGTAATGAGCTGCATAGAGCTACAGTTTTCCCATTCGGATTTGTTGTATTATGTGGCCGGGTATACCCATGCTGTCCATACGTTGAATCTTAACTTCTAATTTAGCTTAGCGTATAGCTCGTTATTACCAGACTGAATGTACTTCTAAGTTGGGTCTGCACGTTCTTAAAGTAAAAAGGAGCAGGGAAACCGTAGCTAGCATTGGTAGCTATCGAAATAACTAAATATTACGACCGTCAGTGGCAAGCGTAAGTGGAATGGACTAAAGATAACACGTAAATCTTGAGCTGTCTAACTTAAGTAAGAGGGGCTTCGTTGTCTTCATAAAGACTGCGTTCTGCTACAGTTAAGCGTAATAGTCAAGTTAATAACCAAAACAATGAAAAACACAACATCAATGTTGTGAGTTTGCTACAACTAACATTGTAAGATTCTGGTGCTAATAAGCTCTGGAGTTAACTCTTTAATACAGTTTTAAACTTGTTCGTCTTGTTCATTGCCGATTAACATTGGAGAAACAAATTCTTGGTAGTTTGCTAGTGCATTAAGTTGTCACAGGAATGGTAGTAGAAAAAAAATAATTTGATAAAAAGAACTGCAGTCTAGCAATATATAAGTCCTAACATTAGATCTTTATTTTTTAAGTGTAACGTTAGGTTTAAAATATTAAGTATGCTTCTATAGAGGATAGGGAGGTCTTTTCAAGAGTCTAAGGGTGGAATGTCATGGTGGGAAGAAATTTGTCATTTTGTGAAATGGTTTCCTTCCAGCTGTTCCTTTTTGTGCTACTGCTGTGCCAGGACTCCTCCCTCTCATACAGTTTACTGCAGCCTCTTGGCTTACTCTGTCAGTTGTGTTTGCTCAAGTGTCTTCCCAGCTACACTTCTTGTGGGCACACTGATTTTATGCACAATGCCAAAAATGCAATGAAAAAATAGTAGAGGTGTGCATCTTCACTAGCCTCACGATTTGATTAGGATTCAGCAGTCAGTGATAGATTAACATTGATGCATCTCGATGCATTTCTTTGTATCACATCCACAATTTTTTTATATACTGTAACTGCACATGGCTGCTTTTTCATCAATTAATAAAATCAGTCGGACAAACATGAACTCTGTTTTTTTTAGAAAGTGCTTTAAAAATATTATTGACTGTTACTGTTATTACAATTGTGCCGTAAAATAAGGTTTTCAATTCAAAAATCAGACTAAAACATTAAGTCTATGACAGTGGTCAGTGCTCTCCACACTGACTTCACATTCATTCAGTTTAGACTTGTGTGCTGCTCCTAAGGCTTAAAACGACAAACTCTATTTATAGCCTTTACTGTATCAAGGTGGCCCCTAACCCTAACCCCCCCTTACCAGAACCACTGCACTGAGGCGCATTACTCCGCAGGTCAACAATTGACTCTGCTCCTCTGATGTTTTCTAATCACTCACACTTAGAAATGATCTTAATGAAAACCTGCTGAATTCATATTTATGTTCCTGGATATGAAGTTATGTTCCTTTTCTGCAAAAAAGAAGTTAAAACCCGTCGTAATCTGCGGGAAAAACTTCTGGCTGCAGGATTGTGTGTGTGTGTGTGTATGTGTGTCTGCTCAGCTCTGTTACTCTTCACACAAACTGATAATCACTTGTATTTAGTTATTAATTGATGATGTCAGATCATGACTCCGGATCGTTCCGGTCACTTTAACACTGATGTCCTGACTTTGTGCCTCACGTTACATGTGTCTCATAAAGTCTAGAGCGAATCAAAAAAGACAAAGCAAACGTCTGTCCTGTATGTGTCCTAATAACTTATGATCAGTGATGGTGTTTATTGTTAAAGTGTTAAGTGAGCACAGTTCAGAGGGGGAGTGAGGAGGAAGCAGAATCTGACAGAGACATTGGGCTGTTCTGGTATGACACATACAGTAGGATCGGACCTTTAATGAGCGTCTGTCCTGAAGCAGCGGTGTTGACGGTGTTGTTCATCGGCGGGACATCGCTAAAACAGTGAACGTAGCGGAAAACATGAATCGATTATGTTCAGTCACTGCATCAATGCAGAGTCGTCCAAGTCCGCATCGCGATGCATCTTAGAATCAAGAAATTTCCACACCTCAAAAAATACCATAATTACCAAATTCTAGAAAACACTTATAACAAGATAGGGAAAGGGGACAAATTATTTTAATTTCATCGAAAAATAATTAAATATATACTCTCCTGCAGATGCAGGAGATTGACACATACTAAAAAGTTTAGGTTATTTTTATTTGTAAGTTATTTTTATGTGTTAGTGAGGTGTTAATTCAATATCTTAAGTCTGCTGTTTTCAATGTTGTTCAAGGCCAACTCTGCATGTCATGATGACCACTTTAGCAGTAAAGATTAGAGCAAAGTCTGAAAAATATAAATAATTCCTCAATTAAAGAGATGGTTCACGGAAATATTACAATTCACTCATTATCTACTCACCACTATGCCGATGGAGGGTGGGGGAAGAGTCCACGAAACACTTTTGGAGTTTCAGGGGTAAACAGCGTTGCAGCCAAATCCAATTCAACTGAAGTAAATGGTGACAGATTCTTCAAACTTAAAAAAAACACAGAAAAAAACATAAATTGGCACCATACTGCTCCTGTGGTGTCATCCAAGTGTCCGTAAGCCACGATATTTAAATTTGACTCAAAACTGCGTCATTTACACAATGTTTTTAACCAAAATGTCCTCTGATAATCCTTCTCTGGTGCCGTGTTTGCTTGTGGGTCACAGTGTACATCGGTCCCCATTTAATTCAATTGTATTGGATTTGGCTGTGGTTTTTATTCTTTATTAGCACTTCTGTCATTAAAGGTTTTGACACATAGTACTGTCCAATTACTGTCTGTGGACGTTTTACTACAGTTTTACTATGCTGCTTAATGCTTTAACATGAACTGTTTTTGCTAAAAATGGATAGCTGGCTAATGTAAACAATTGTCCCTGTGCTTCATAAATGCTATCAACTCGGGTTATACAGGTGTGACGTCATTCCAAGTGCAGAGCTCAAGGTGTAATGGAACTCGGCAATACTAGAAGCCAAATTCAACCCCTTTCTTTTTAATCACACTAGAGAAGCTGGGGATCGAACCACTAACCTTCTTCTTAGTGGACAACCCACTCTACATCCTGAGCCACGGTCGCAATCATCACAGCTAAAACCAGGATATCCCGACCATTGTGTAAGGGGCATGTTCCAAAGACACTGGATTAGGGCTGGGCAATAATATGATCAAGATAATCATCGCAATACAACTATAAATACAAGACATGGTCGATACGACGTTGATAGAACTCATTCCATCCATGTTTTGACAGACAACACGAACAGCCAATGATAATGAGAATAGCGCCACTCCAAACCAATCATGTGGCTGGAATAGAGTTACAGCCATGTCAGGTTATGTTAAAGCACACAGCACAGAGTGTAGGAGGAGCAGCGGCACACATGCTAATGTTTGGGCTCCTGCAAAGAGGTGTGGAAATTTCTGATTCTTAGTGACTGATTGATTCATGTTTTCCGCTACGTTCATTGTTTAACCGGTTCTCCACTGCTTCATAATTATAACCAGCGCTGCTTCACGACCAGGACACACGCTCATTAAAGGTCCGGTTGTCCTCTGTCTGAGTCTGCTTCCTCCTCACTCCCTCGCTGACCTGCGCTCACTTTACACTTTAGCAATAAACACCATCACTGATCACAAGTTATTAGGGCACAAACAGTACTGACATTTACTTTGTGTTTTTTTGATTCTAGGGTTTAGAGGGACACATGTTCAAAACTGCTACACAACACGAAACGTAACGTGACGCACACACACAGGACATCAGGGTTAAAGTGACCGGAACGACAAATTAATAACTAAACGCATGTAATTATCAGTTTGTATGTGAAGAGGGACAGAGACGAGCAGACACACACACAGACACACTCCTGCTGACAGAAAAGAAGTTATCCCCGCAGATTATGACGCAACACTGTGTTTTAACTTCATTGTTGCAGAAGAACCGACGCCCCGATTATCCAGGAACATAAATATGAATTCAGCGGGTTTTTATAAAGATCAGTTATACGTGTGAGTGATTAGAAAGTATCAGAGGACCAGAATCTCTTGTTGACCTGCAGAGTAATGTGCCTCAGTGCAGTAAATATCCATTAAGGTGCAGCATGTAGAAAATGAACTTTATTTAAACTGCATACTTATTGTATTGTATGATTATCATTATTAAATATATGTATTTCCTTTTTTTTTTTTTTCAAAAAAATTTACTTGTCCACATTGTTTGCAGAGATTATTCTGTCGTCAAAATATGCCCTGCTGGTACTAACAATGTCTCCGCTGTGGAGAACACCCTCACGCTAGGAACAGAGGTTTATAAAGACTGACTATAAATTACTGTATTTGCTGGCTGAAATGAGGACAAGAGGGAACTTCGTAACGGGGCTCGGTTACTTTCAGTGTATGTTCGAACCCTGAATTCTCAACAACAGAGAACGGTCGCAAAGGTCTTTTGTACGATCCACTTGTCTTTGTCAGTCGTCATTATAGCGACTGTGAAACTGGAGTGTTCCCACACAGGAGACTGATAATGAGGGAGGGTCTTCACACTGCAGTCGCTATGACCACGAGCCGACAGCCCACCTGACCCACATGCACACAATTAAGTTCTGCACGTGGACTCGCTGCATTCGTTCGGTAAACGTGCTTACCGAATCGAAAGGCCAGTGCTGGAAATTTTCGGTTCGGATACATGTACCGTTACACCCTTAATATTGACTGATGTGAAAAAAGTATTGTGATTAGATTTTTTTCCATATCGCCCAGCCCTACACTGGATCAATCACTTCTCACGATACAACCAGTATCATCTTGCTTACAATGTCTACCTTGTAAATGCCCATGTATTTTAAATGTGTATATTTTGTTCGTAATATTCACAGACATAGGTTTTCTTTTAAAAATGAGAATGTTTCCTCCAAAAATTATAAAGTTCTGCTTTTATATTAAAATGTGTCTGAGTCTAATGGCTGTTTCCTTGTCAGGCTTGGGACTGATCATGACCCAGCAGAAGCAGCAAGATTTCATGGAGAGGTTGGAGGCGGCCCTCTTGTGGATGCAGGCTTCCCAGGAGATACTTAAAGCCAATGACAACACACAGGGGCCCCTTGATGCCCTGGAGGCCAGACTCAGGGAGACAGAGGTGTGATACTTTACTAACTGTCTGAACCCTTGCTACTTCTTTAGTACTTCGGAATTTAGAGACCACAGTGACACACCAAAATCTACATGAGATACACCCTTCAATCACTTTTTAGTAACACCTGTGCACCGGCTTTTTCATGCAATTATCCAATTAGCCATTCATGTGCCTTGCATAAAACCACGTGGACAATGATCAGGAGCTTCATTTAATGTTTGCATCAAACTGAAAAAATTTGATCTTTGGCAGTGACATGATTGTTGATTTTCAGACAGACATGTTTGAGTATTTCTGTGTAGAGGTCAGCCGATAGTGGATTTTTTAAAGGCCGGTGTATTAACGATAATTTTTGAGAAGGAAAAAGATGATTTCCAATGAATGAAATTGCAAATAAATGTTTGCAATGTGAGTGAGTGAGTGAGTGAGTGAGTGATGTCACTGAGACCACATTTTCTGTCTGATTACAGAATAATGTCTTGGATGTGTTTTCATAGTGTGGACAATTGTTTTCTCAAACAATCAAACATCTCTCAAGTCTAACGTTACATTGAAGCAATCAAAGTCACTTGTTCATAGGCCTGGAGCGCACCCAGCCAGCGCTCCCTCCTCTCACATCCCTGCTGACCAGTGGAGGCTGCGCAGCCATGAGCCACTATCCGAGCCAAGTTCCGCCAATAAATATAGTTAGAAAATTCACTCGTTATCTTCTCGCCACTAGGGCCGGGCGATAAAACAATAAAGTCCAAAATACAGATTTTATTCATTTAAAGTTAAATAAATATATTGTCTCGAGTAGTATTTTTTGGCTCATCAGATTGATATTTAAATGATATCCTTAGGGGAAATTTTGTAATTAGCGCATCAATCAGGACAGACTTAAAAATTACTTTTGGAGAATAAAAAAAAAAACTTTATCGTCAAAGGTGTGAGGCAGAGAATTGTAATGCCGGGTTCACACCGGACGCAGAAGCACCCTGAAGCGCCGCGCAGCGTCAATTGTCGCGCACGCAGCCACCTGGACACGCATTTCTCCGCGCCGGTCAGCCCGCGATTCTGCTTTCTGCGCTGGTTGTTGTATGCTCTGTTCAATGTAGGGGTTCGGGGTAAATGATTATGGTCTTCATAGCCCCCACCGCTCACTAGAACTAGGAAAAAATAGAACAGATGCCGAAACGATCGGAACGCTTCGCTGCCGGTTTGAACAGCCCAATTGATTAACATCGGTGCGGAAAGGAAGCGGACAACATTTTGTGCCACTGTGTCCAGTGTGAACCTGGCGTAACAGTTAATGGGAAATGCAATCTCATGTTTGGTTTCTTATAATTATTACTGCGATTTCTGTAAAAAAAAAAATTCTATTGTATCAGTTAAGTCATACAATTCTAAGTCATTTAACCCTTTTTTACCCTTTTAAAGTATCATATATATTTTTTATATTTAATTTTACAAGAACACAGTTGACACATTTTTATGGACTAAAAAGATATTCTCTTTGACCCTCTGAATGTGTAGAAAATCCATCAGTCAGAGCATGAAGGTCGTGTAAAGATGGACATGGCGCTGGTTGCAGCAGAGAAACTTTTGGAGAACGGAGATGACGAACTGAGGAGCCACACCCTAGCAAAACTCAAAGATCTGAAAAGCCTGTGGGAGGAGACCTCCACCTACATCATCCATTGTCACAGGTGCTGCTTTACCCACTTCCGATTCATTTAGGTCACTTCAGGTGTATATAATCTGGTATGATTTGGAGGGGTTTGATTTAATTGCTTTAGATGTGTGTCTTCAGAAATAGTTCCATATATCAAAGAAAAAGCCAAATGCAAATACATCATTAACCACGTCAATTGAATGCCAAAGGTGTGTATGTATCATGATGTTCAAGCAACAATATTTCCCCCTAAGTTTTAATGAATTAGATGCATTTCAAACTTTTGACAAAAGAAAATCTTAACTCGTGGTCCGGTACATTTGTATTCATTAATAATCATTCAGTCACACAATACTAATTGGTTGTTCATGGACTTTTGAACCATCTCATTGACAATAGAACAGACTGAGATGAGGTTTTAAACTCTAAAGAAATAAGTTGTTTAGGGAAACTTGAGTTGAGTTTTGTCAGACAAACGCAGGGAGTGTGACTCAGACCCTGGCAGCTGTATGAAACTGTGAGTTTTAACCCAGTCCATTTGAAAGGTAAGAAATGAATGACTATCCTTATCTTTCTGGTTTCTACTGTCTACTGTCTGTCCAGAGCAGAAAAACCCTGGATCTAGAGCAGGGCTCCACGATATTAGGAAAACATGCGATATGCGTTGGTTAATATCGCGATGACGATATGACTTGCGATAAATAAACATAAACAGTCCCTGGCTACAGACGCAAAGACCACGGACAGCTCCACAGCTGGGAGAAAGCGCACAGCCCGGCCGCAGCACCACCAAGTCTGGGGCAGACACCCCAGAGAGCCATGCACAGCTCCTCTAAGTCCCAAATAAGACCCAAATTATAGTGTTCATTTGGGTCTTTTTATACATGTTTGGACAATAAGTTATCCCCGCCATTTTTAGCGGCTTTGTCAGTAAGAGATAAAGAGAGCAATGGAGTCAGTGTGTGTGTGTGCGCTTTTACTTTAATTTATTATCTAGAACAGCAGGGCTTCATCTGATTGGCCAAATATATTCACATGCAGTATCGCACTTTTTGCCGTCTTTTGCAAACGTATATTGTGCATTTTGACATCACGATGACGATAGATTTTTGATATATAGTGCAGCCCTAATCTAGAGGTCTAGATGTCTAAACATTACCTGAAGGTCAAGGCAAGGGGAAGATGATGCAAGAGTTATTCAGTTGGATGAAATATTACATTTCACTGGAAGATGACACTAAATCCTAAATAGTTGATAAATCATCAATAAAATATCTTTTTACTTTGACAATTAGCTTGCTAGGTATGTGTCTTATAAGCCACATACACTATCTACATGTTGTTTTTGACTAATCTGTTTTGCACAATATTTGAGGTATGACAAATAATTTTCTCAGCAAGTAATGAGTGACTAACATATTAAACCTAACATGCAGTCGAATTGAGTGGGTGTGGCTTCACTGGAGTGAGTACCTGAAGGCTTACGAGGAGTTTGAGCTCTGGCTGACGAGGCAGCAGCGCATCTTGAATGCTGGAGTGGAGCTGCAGCTGGGGTTGAAGGAGAAGCTTTGGCAGGTGGACCATCAAAGAGTGATAGTTAGCGACATTCATGGACAGGCTGTGCTGTTGGAGAGGCTGTTGAACGAGGCGGCAGCACTGCAAGACAGAACCCAGGACGACAGTGTGGAGCCCCAAACCCAGAAGAGGCTGCAGGAGGCTTACAAAGACGTCCAAGAAAGAGCTGAGGTAAGGTGCTTATTAATATGGTCGGACTCATCAGCACTACTCACTACTGCCTGTAGTTGAACATATTGTGTCTCCATGATTTGAAACCCTTTGTCCTTCACAATGCAATCCCTGTTCTCTGAACTTCATTGTACATAATCAGGCCATTTGATTTTTGTGCTTCCTCGGCTAGGGACAGGCAACAGTCGGCTACAGCACAACTGTTTGCACATGCAAAAGCTGAAACAAATGAAAAAATGTTGCATAATGCATATTTCTGCCTCAGGGCATGCACTTAATGTCAGGTGGTTTTAATAAAGGGGAAAACCGTGTCAAATCATCACACTTCGGGCCGCATCGTCATGGATCTTAAATAAATATGGCATGCTGACTTGATCACATGAGAAAACTATAATAATAATAAGAAGAAGAAGAAGAAGAATTAAGGTAGATACACTCTAAAAAATAATTCACTGGTTCAACTTAATCAAATTTAGGTAACAAATTGCATGGATCTTTTTAAGTAGTTTCAACTCTTTCAATTATTGAGTTAATGCTGCAGGTCTTTTATGGTCATACTATCCCAATTACTTAAGTACATACAACATGATTTGCTTTGAGCTCTAAAAGCTTAATTAAGTTGAACCAACTTAATATTAACTCAAAAGTTGTTTTGATATTAAGCTTTCAAATTATTGCATTTAAGTTACTCTCACTTCTTTATTTTATTTAAATCCTACATTTTAGGGTATTAGTAACTCATGTAGCTTAAGTAAGAACAACAAATAGCAATTCCAGATTAATATGGTCAGGCTCTTTATTGTAAACACTGTTCAAACAATTTATTCTAACCATGAACAATTATGCCAACATCTGTTCACAAAATATACATGCCCAGATATGTCCTACAATACTTGAAAAAAAAATGATGGCAAGACTGAGCTGGTTTCTCGTCCTCAAATGAGATAGTCTTCATAGTAGGCCCTTTAGCAGCCATTTTAACAAGTCATTGAAAGGTAAACACAGGTGTAATGGTGTGATTAATAATGTAAATTATGGTTCGGTTCCATTTAGATGAGCCAGGGACCTGGTATTGCACATACTCACTGGAGTGGCTTTGACTCACTAAATAGAACAGGACCATAGTTCATTTTATAAAATTACCCCTGAGTTTACCCTGCGATGTGTCAAAATGGCAGCAGTGAAAACCAAACTACAGTGCATTTAAATGCTTCAAATACAGAGTAAAATATTTTCAGGCTGTCACCACGAAGTTGCCCTCAAACAAGACAAATCAAATATGACCACATTCTTAAAAAATATTTTAGATGATATTCTGAACTTAATCCAGTTTTTGTCACAATCAAAAAGTAGATGCACCTCTGTACAAAACAACACAATTCAACATAGTAATCTTCACAATAAACAGTGCAATGTTTCCTGCTGTTTTTTAGGACAGTAGTTCATTTTTTATAGACATTACCTTCAGGCTCGCCTTCAGACCATCTAGTCCAAGGAATATCTTTTGAAATACCTCAAATGTTTTGATCAGTTCTTTTGGATAGCTGAGGTGGAGCACGTAAATCCCATCCCCATTAACAAGGCACAGGCTCTTGGTACATTTAGGTCTTCCAGGACTTGTGTTCCCTCGATCACTATCCTTGCACTGGCTGTGTCAGACATTAGGGCACCTCTGGTGATGACAATCTTCATCACCTCACCGGTAGCCTGCACTTCACCATTCTGGCATAAATAGGTCAGAGAATGTATGGTGTATTAAGTCATCATATTTAAAAACAAGAGCAAAACAAAGTACAGTGAACAGTTTGAACTTCAGTGTTTCTTACCAAGTGCTCTTTGAAGAGGTCCTCCTCCTTTTCTCTAAAATACACCACCAGACAACGGATAGTGACTTCTCTCCTTTCCACTGAATCATCCTGTGAACAAAACAAGAAAAAACATTTTGTAACTGCTCATCCACAGAGTGGATAACATATTTTTGTAGGCTTCGCGGATGTTAGCATCGTCCTGGTTGTACCTCAAAAACCATGTAGACAAGTTGGGCTAACTTAATATTTCTCCCCAGTTGGGTGAACACAGAAATATTTATTCAAAAGTGTTAAAAAGATAAGTTAACACCTGGCTCTTAATATTAACTTTGTACGACTTCTTACAATAAGTTGTCAACTGACTAAAACATGTTCATGTAACAAACATAATTTTTTAAGCTTAAAAACGTCTTTATTTTAAGGGCGATTTACTAACCCCATGAATCATTTTTTAGACTGTATGGGCTAACGAAGTTTGAATGTTGTGAGGGAACACTGTGACTGGCCTTATCTCTCTTAATATAAGTTAAAGAGTGATTTTTATAAAGTTAATAATGTAATATATATATAATTAAGTTAAAGTTGAATTGCAAAAAACTCTATATATTTAAATACATTTTTTTAATAAGTTAGGTTTGGTTTAAGGTTTTTGTGTTGTTCCTGAGATATTACTTATTTAAAGTGGCATCACATTACTAATTCTTTACAATGTTATTGAACAGCTGTTAGTGATCAGTGCATGGTCAGGCCCATACCAAATACCAGTGCACTACTTTGTTCCCAGACCACTGGATAGTAGAGTGGTGTAGTGGCAAGGGCCGTGGATGAGGCCATCTGCCTCGACCGTTTGGGTTGAGCAGGGACAAATGGGGAGGAAAGGAGAGATGGGTGGAAAAGAGGGGAGAGATAGAGATAGGGGGGAGGGGGAGGAGAGAGAGTAGAGAGAGACCAGGAACACTTGTGCACCATCAGGTATCAGCTCTGACTAGTTATAATTAAAACATTAACATTGTAAATATGTTATTGATTATTAATGTTAGCAGCAACAATTCATACTGCACTTTGAGTGACATGCGACCAGGCCTATCACCAGTCTCATTCTGGCGCATTGACGATCTCTCTGGTAAACACAGCTGAAATTCCCGTTGTTATGTTTGGATACCGCTATAGAAGACCAGCCACATATTCACAGTCGGTTACAACATGATGTTTCTGAACGGTAAGTTACACCGTCCTCATGTTTGTTTAAGTTTTAGCAGGACAGTCGGCCAATGTAGGAGTAAGTCCTGAGTTTCAGTAGCGAGTAACGTCTATGCTACACCTTAGTAATGTCTACGTTACTCCGTACCTCTGCATGTAGAGCATGCGGTTAGCAGTGTGGAACAACTGTGTCCTTGAGGAGTTGCTGTAGGTTGAGAGTCTGTGGTGAAATGAGCCGAGCACACCAACAGGGCACGTCGGAAGAAATAAAGCTCAACCGCTGGTCTCGAATAGTAACATTCTTAGGAGGAATGTGCACGGACACCTTCTCTTCCTTGCATCCATCCACAATGCAGGGTTTCTTCAGTGTTGTTTGTTGTGGTTAGCCTGTGGTAGCTAACAAGCTGCTAGCTCAGCAACATGTCTGCTTGGTGTCGCGTTCAGTGTGGAGTGGAGGAGGGGTGATGGATGACGGGGAGCGGGGGTTGTGGGATCGGAGGCTGGACTGGTACCGGCTGGGTGGGGCTGAGAGAAGAGTGTGATTCAATGATTACATCATACGGAGAGGAAGTACGAAACGGACGTTTCAATAACATATTTCTTAGAATGGACTGAGTGAAAAAGTCCTCGAAGTGACTGTTTTCATACTTTGAGGGTACCTACTGACCCCCTTCAAGTAATTACGGATAGTAAAAGCCCATAAAATGTATTTTATTTTGTATGGGCCCTTTAAAGATTCTTGGAACCACAAGACAGCCTGTGTTTAGGGAGCGAAGTGATTTATTTGGATAATATGGTGTTATGAGCTCTTTGATGTATGGAGGGGCTTGATTGTTAAGGGCTTTACAGTGTTTCTCTGAGATGTTTAGGGCCAATTACAATGACCTCAGTTTTGTCTGAATTTAGGAGTAGGAAGTTTTGGGTCATCCAGGCCTTGATGTTCTTGAGACATTCCTAAGGTTTAACTAAGTGATTAGATTCATCAGGCTTCATAGATATGGACAGCTGGGTGTCGTCTGCGTAACAATGGAAGTGTACCTGGTGCTTTCTGATGATGTTGCCTAAAGTGAGTATATATATAAGGTGAAGACGACCGGTCCAAGGACAGAACCTTGTGGAACTCCATGACTAACTTGTGTGTGCATGGAGGAGTCATTGTTAACATTAACAAATTTAAATATATCTGATAAATGTGATTTAAACCAGTCTAGTGCCGTTATTTAATCCCTTCATGTTGTTCCAGTCTCTGTAACAGAATCTTATGATCTATGGTGTCAAATGCTGCACTAAGATCCAGCAAGACGAGTATAGAGACAAGTTCATTATCTGATGCCATGAAAAGGTCATTGGTAACTTTTCCTAGTGCTGTGATAGATTATAAATCCTGAATGAAAGTTTTCCAACAAACCATTACTATCCAAGTAATCACATAGCTGGTTAGCAACAGCTTTTTCTAGGATTTTGGAAATGAAGGGCAGGTTTGATATGGGTCTATAATTAGCTAAAACCTCTGGATCAAGAGTGGGCTTTGTAAGCAGAGGTGAAGATGAACCTGGGGTTGTTCTTATTTTCTTCTATTAATAACCACTGTGTCTGCAAATAAAGAAATTCGTGTTCATAAAGACCTGATTATGTTATTTTTACCATCCCAATCAAAAAACAACTGAATGTGAACTAGTTAATTTTTGGAACTGTGAACTTATTTCAAAATAAAAAAAATGAACTATGAACGTGAACTAGTTAATTTTAATCTGTATGAACTGAACGTTCTTTTAAAGTCTGAACTGGCACAACACTGCTGAAGACACCCCTACGGACACAGCCAAGGCTCAAAAGAGAGGACATTGTTGAAAAGAAGGGTCCGAGGAATTCGGTAGTGTGGAGATATTTTGGCTATTTAAGTCTGACAAGAAGCAGAGTAGCGTGCAATGCAAATTATGTCGAAAGCATGTTCCCACAAAGACGGGGATTACCACTCATCTTATCTACCATCTGAAGCAAAAATTACAGAAACAGTGAATTGATTTATATCATGATATATATCGATATCGACTGATATTAACAACTAAACAGCTTTAACACTCCTTTTCTCTTTGTTCCCACTTTCTCTTGTTCAGTGAGAGAAGTAAACTCTACCTTGTGCTGCCAGGATTTACTACCATAAAATGGAAAAAGCTGGACAGGTTAAAATAAGACTACCGTAAATGCGACAAAGGTTGCGCAGGTTAAAATAGAAAAGCTCCGTCAAAATCTTATAACAGCGTCTGCGTCCGCATAGAACGGCTTCTGGGTCCTTTCCGGACTTGCTCTTCAGGTGAGTCCATACTTTGACTGTGCACAGCCACCTCCCTTATGACATGTCGACGCATCTTTAAAATAGATAAAAACTTTTTACAGTCAGTATTTGAAGTGGCTAGCAGGGCAGAAGGAGCAGGAGTCTATTGATAGTTTTAAAAAAAGATCTGGGATTATAGTGATTGCTGGTGATAATTTGCTCTTGCTATTTTAGTTTTATTATTATAATAATTCAAGAGGTCTGTCATATACAGGTAGTATAGTTTTTTTTTTTTAGTCCAAAACTTTTTGCAATAATGTTCTTTTATTATTACATTTTCTACATTTAAATCAATGTCTTTTTTACACACCACAATGTGTGATGGTGGCAAGTTGCTCTGTTACTGTTTATTTTCTGTAATAAAGTGATTTTCTACTGAACACAAGTGCCTCAAATGTTTCATTTCATAAATTGAAGTCAACATATCTAATAACAAGTTGATATATTTATTGTAAATATACATTCCAATTTATATCATGTTAGCTATACACTAGCCACAATTTCACGGCGTATTTTTAATCAGAGAAGCCAGCTCAGTGAATGTCTTTTACAGAAAACTTAAAACCTCTCTTTTCTTCAGCCTTTATCTAGATCTTACACTCCTGCTCCATGTTTATAATCTTTTTAGCGGTTTCTTTTTCTGTTTTTATGCATTTTTAAAATATATTTTATGCCCTTTTCTTTTAAATGTCATTAAACCTGTTATGTTTTATACAATCTTCTCTTATATGGAATACATTTTAACATTATTTTGTATCTATTATGTATGTAAAGCACTTTTGAGCTGCATTTTTGTATGAAAGGTTCTATACAAATTAAGTATTATTATAATCTATGAAATCATTACTAATTTACCAGTATAGTCTAAGGCCCATAGTCAGCCCAATAAATGTGTGCATTTTGCACAGATTAGACAGTCAAGCACAAGGTTTCCAGGCCACGATGCTGTAGTTTGTGGGGGACTGAAGCTGCTTTATTCTCCTAAGAACCTGATGAGCAGAAAAATTAAGAAACTTTGGTTCCACAATGTAAAGACTTTGGCTACAGTGAAGATTATTTGATAATCTACCTTTTAGGTTTCCCTGCAGCACATTCTCTGTTGTTATCATGGCACCATTACCACAACTGCACCTGTAGAGGAAAAAGCGACATGAAAACTGTCATGTGTATGTGACGACAACAATAGGAAAACGCTCATTACGTAACAACCCAATTATACATATAATGAAATCCGCATTATGTTTTCAACCTTATAAAGCAACTGGCATCACATCAAATACAGTGTTTTGTAACTAAGCGTTTTGTTACATGAACTGAGCTTTTAAACCAAACATTGTTAGGAACTGAGTAAACTATTTATACATGCAGCAACTGTAACCCGAACGTAACTCCTACATTGGCCGACTGTCCTGCTAAAACTTGAACAAACATGAGACAATGTAACTTACCATTCTGAAACATCCTGTTGTAACTGTGTGGCTGGTATTCTACAGCTGTATCCAAACATAATACCGTGACTCGAAGCTGTGGTTGTCGCCATTCGTGTCTACCGGATAGTTCATCAATGCTCTAGAATGAGACCGGTGATAGGCCTGGTCGTGTGTCACTCAAAGTGCAGTAAGCCAATCAGCGAGCTCTACCATATGCTCCAACAGGCTTCAGATGATAGGCCTGGTCGCATGTGACTCAGAGTGCAGTCAGCCAATCAGAGGAGGGGCTCATGAGTAATCAATTATAAGTAATCAATGACTTTAAACCACTGATATATCATTTTGGGTGTACCAATACCTCAAATTAAATCCCAGAAAGGTGTAAAATATGGGCCCTTTAATATGGGACGGAATTTTAATACCCCTTTGTGCCTGACAAAGGGGGTCACCTATGGGTGATAATTTATTTTTTGTTCTTTCATTGTTCAAGACATATATGGGAAGGATGCTTGACATCTGTTCATGAATGCTGCTATTTTAGTTGATTTATAATGAAATGTAATATTTTTCAGATGTTGCTTATATTGCTTAGTTGGTGGCTGGTACGGCTGTTTGGGGGCGCTAGTGGGAGTAGTACGCCAAGGTGCCGCATTCGAGGAAGATGTTTCTAGGGGAAATTAAACAGTCAGTCTCATGCAGCAGAATCTACAACATGCTGTATGTTAGCCGCTAGCATTTGGCTGCCCAGCGCATTGGGATGGAGCCCATCGTTTGTGAAGAAGGAAGAGTGCCCCCATAACTGATTGAAGTTGTCAACAAAGCCAAGGCAGTGAGCTGAGCAGGCAGACTGGAGCCAGCTGTTAAGACTGATTCTGCTAAAGCGCCCAACTTCGCGGTCCAGTGTGGGCATAGGACCAGAAATAAAGACATATTTACCGCAAGTCTTCAACAAGTTAAAAAGGTGTTCAAAATCTTTCCTGGTAAGCTCAGACTGCTGACGAGCCGTGTCGTTGGTTCCCACATGAACTATCACTTAGGCTATGGACGGCAGGACACTATAAGTGTGAAAAAGAGGACGAGGAGAAAACTCCTGTGTGTTCACATGGCAAGAATGAGCATGCTCTGTTTCCACGCTGTGTGTGGAAGCCACTGACTGAGGAAGTGGTGACTGTGCAGGTGAGCTATGTGAGGAGGGAGCGACCTCAGACTAGGATGAAGGATTCTCTCCCAATTCATGGCAAGGAGGAGATCCAGAGCATCGGAGCACAGCCTCTTTCAGCATCCTATGTGAGGATGTTGCTCGTGTTTGGGGCCGCTGAGTCTGTTTTCCTGTGGATCGCTTGGTTACAGGAGCGCTGATATCCACTGGAGGGAGGAGGGGCTCAGAGCCAACAGGCGCTGTTTTCAAAGAGTGATGCTGAGAGGGGAGATCAAGTGCTGCAGTCGGATCTTCTGGATGTGCCAGAGAGTCATCAGACAAGGTGATGAAGCGGTTGGAAAGATTAAGTGGGGGTGGTGAGACAGCCTCACCAGAGCCCCTCTTATGCCTGCGGACTACGACCTCAGCCCAGGGGGACTGGTGGTTTGGAGTAGAACAGGATGAAAGCCAGGGACAGGTGAAGGGGACACTGTGTCAGGGATGTTTGCCTCAAGTATTTTCGTCTGCTCTTCGATAAAGCTGCTCAAGGCGAAGTCTCTGTTCTGCGGCTCATCCGAAAGCCACCGGATGTCCTCCTTAAGGTCGGCATTCTTTGCTTTCTGAAGTGAGGCACAGTCGCAAGGCAGGGATGGCCTGATGTTTTGTTAGTTTAGCAGTCAAGTATAGGACTATAACGTAGACTGGATATAATTGTTGAGTTAAAGCAAGCGATATTGGACGAAAGTGACATTGAGTGGAGGCTATGCTAGTGGGAGCGGCAGGTAACGTAGACTGTAACTCAAGATCCTGAGATCTGATTGGTTAGATCTGACGACTTGCTGCAAAGATTGTGTTTATATTTCGAGATCGTACCTGGTCAATACAAGAAAGAAGCAAATACTTGGTAGTTGTCGGACTGAGACGGAGTGTAGCTAGCCGGATGTGATGCTAGCGCAAACTGTCTGAAACTCAAACCTTGGATCTGATTGTGAGATCTGATGCCTTGCCACAGAGATTGCGTTTGTAAGCTATATTACCTGGTCGAGTACGAGAAACAAGTGTAGATTTGGTAAATATCTAGTCGAGAAGGAATCAAGACAGAGCTTCTCAGTGGTACCACTCACATACCTGTTGGCTAATAAACCAGAGTGGTGAGTACTTTTACTGGGATGATTTGGTTTGGTCGGGTCGGTATATGTAATACTGTATTCAGTTCAACACAAAGATCTTAAGATAACAGATCTATATAATCTATTGTATAATAGCTGATGAGTCAGTCGTCATCATGGGACAGGAAATCTTTGTGATCACTGAACACTTGTGTCCTTCCATTTGCACACTCCTCTATCAGTGCCAGTGCATCCATCACGCAGCATTACGCACGAGTGTCACCACAGTATTTATATATTTAGAGCAATCGCACCGATTACTAAACATATCAGTGGGATCCTAACTTCCACTCAGGGATATTATTTGGAAATGGAAATTTGAAAGTGAAAAGTTTTTATTTTTTATTTTGTAAGTGATCTCCAGTGATCTCTGTGTGCCTGATGGCATAGTCATGTTCACTGCAGCCATTTTACACAAACCCGCACTATATGAAAACTAAAGTCGTACTTGATGATACACGCACAGTGTTGGAAGATATTATTAATAACTCTGCTGCTTAATGGTATCTGAATGTAATTTGCTTTAAGTTGTTTTGTCTTTTTCAATTGAATGTCACGCAAGCACAAATAATGCTGTTGGTTTTAATGTTAATGATGAAGTGAATCAATAATCTGGCTTCAGTTCACCTCCTCACATCTGCAGTTCTCTCTCCAAAATGTTTGTACAGGCAGCAGTGTTACAAGCCCTTGAGAGACAACTATCAGTGACTCTGCATTGTGGCCGGGAACAGGGGGTCTCGCTTTTCAGTAAATTATCTGTCGAAAGAATCAGTGTGGCAATACACTGGTATGTCCTTCAGGCCATGCTTTCCTGCGTTGCACATGGAGGGCAGGTTCCATGCATCCCTGCCATGGTGTGCAAATGCTCTTTGATCCACCCAGCAGTACTTCAGCTCCTCCAGAGAGGTAGATGAGGGTGGTACTTTAAAAGGTGGGGCTACTGGAGTGTGTGTGTGCGCGCGTATGCACAAGTCTGCAATGTTACCTTTCCCTCAATTTCGGGGACTATCATACAGAAGCTACGCAATTTGTTTATAGTAATCAAACAATCACGCTTGTCCCGGGCCAAAATGATCACTGCAAGCGGTTTCCACTGTATCTAGTCCCCCTGAAAAGGCTGCTCAGGGGAAGGATCCTACCTGGGGCCAAATACACCATGTTTGATGACTGTTGTCATCATCTTCATCTTCACCTGAATCCAATAAACCCCTTAAAAAGCATGGGGCCTGCATTCTTTGAGCCCTGGCAAGAGGGACCTTGCACTTTTTTAGTTTTGGGCAACTGTGTTCCTCACATGGTCTTTCTCTGTGCTTTTTTTGCTGTTTGCCAGAACCATAGCTTCTATGAGAGAGCTCAGAGGGTGGAAGATAATCTCCAGACAGCATTGTTTAAATCACGAGAGTTGTTGTGCCGGGTTCAGTCAAATTTTTTTAATGATTATTGGGTACGGGTTGGGTGGGTCACATTCACTGGGTTGAATTTTTCTTTTCTTTTAAACTGCAATTCAGAGAAAACAAGCAATAACAATGGTTTTCATTGACGGGGTAAAATACAAATTCAGTGCAGCTTCAGAATAACTACATTGGGCTTGGGTCAGGTTTGGACACAAAAAACAGAATACCTGTTGGGTTCGGGTCGGGCTTGGTTGTTATTTTTCACTGACTCCGATGAGTTTGGAGAGAAAAGTTCTGCCCAAGCATTTATTTCACTCACTCTATTTTACAGCATGATTTCTGCTACTCTGCATGTGGGGTAATGCCACACTGAAGTCTCATCAGCAGACTATACAATTAGACATGAGATCACACATATGTGTGCATCAAGATCACAATTGCACATGGAACATTTGTCTCGTTCAGGGGTCATAAAATCCAAACTACGTATGGCATAAAACTGACTGTCAACAGCTGAAAGACTATTCAAAGTAGTCTGTGAAAATGCTGCCAAACATAAAACTGTCTGTATTTATCCTGACGATAATTCACAACTTTTTGATAAGAGTAAGGAGTAGAATAATCTACAGAGAGAGAAGGCTCAGATGTACTGCTCTTGTTAACTAGCAAGACATTGTTCAATTGTAAGTGAAAAGATGAAGACAATGCTAGGCCTGTAGTTTTATTTTTATACATAGGAACACACATACATACTCTGAATTCTCAGTGTCACTCTTATGGTCAGATTACATACCCTCCTGGGGAAACAGACATAGCACAATTGTGTTTTTTCACATAAGTTATTATTGTGAAAAGCTGTTGTATTGTCACTTAGCTTCATACACTGTATTATCAGTATCAGTATTTCAGTTTTTAGCATGGCCAACCAGCTCAGTACTGTGTACTGAACCACCAAGTACTTGTCTTGGCAATGTACTTTGACGGTCAGAGTGAGCTCAGATCCAACTTCCACCTCTCAACACCCCTCCCCCTTGGGAGATCTGATCACAACCTGGTTCATCTCCTGTCTGTGTACAAACCTCTGGTGCACAGGCAACCAGCTGTGACCCGCACAGTGAAGAGGTGGTCCGACGAGACGGATGAGGCTCTGAGGGACTGTTTCGAGTCAACTGTGTGTGAAGAACTCTGCTAGGGTCATGGGGAGGACATCGGCAGCCTCACAACCCACATTACCGATTACAATATCTTCCTCTACTTGTGTCACCCATTCTAACAGCACATCCATGAATGGCTAGAATTGCTTTCACTCTCTATGTTACATGTAGGAATTCGCATCCTATTGGATAGTTAAGCCTAAATATGCATTCCTAAATCCAATTGTGTCTTTACGTTTTGCCACTGGTGAAATACGTAAAAGAGTTGGAGTTGGTGAGAGTTGAAGTTGGTGCCTCTTTGTCTGGCGAATCTGAATTAGATGTGAAAGTCGCTAAGAGTAGACGCTACAATGTACTGTTGGTTGGCCCTTTATCTATAACCTGACCTTAGGTACTGCTTAGAGAGAGAAGAGAGTATCTGTGGAATTAGATAGGCACTACTCTCCTGTACAGATATAGTGTAATATACACTATATATTATTTTCTGATAGCCAAATTTATTGAATTCACAAAGGCACAACATTTAATGGTGCCATGTTTAAGGCAGAGTATCCCAACAAGAGTTTACCAGCAGTTTGCCTTTCACACATGCACAATGCAGCAGGAGGTTCTCTGCACAGACGTGTTCACATTAGCATCAAATCCTCCGCATTATTTAGGCGAGAGGTGGAGCAGCCGGGTGCAGAAGCAGGAAGTAACGTATTAACTCTGCTGCAGATATCACAGGAGTTTCTCAGACACTGACATCAGCTCTTATTACCACAAACTCTCTTGACATCTTTGTTGGTGTCTTCTACATGTATAACATTACATTACATTGCATATCATTTAGCTGACACATTTATCCAAAGTGACTTCCAATAAGTGCATTCAACCATGGGGGTACAAACTCAAAACAGCAAGAATCATGTAAGTACATTAGCTTCAAAAAAGCCAAACTACAAAGTGCTACATGTAAGTGTAACATGTAAGTGAAACTTTTATTTATTTTTTTATTATTAGACCATCATCTTTTTAGCCAAGGTGTAGTTGGAAAATATGTGTTTTTAGCCTGCGGCAGAAGATGTAAAGACTTTCTGCTGTCCTGATGTCAATGGGGAGCTCGTTCCACCATTTGGTAGCCAGAACAGCGAACAGTCTAGATTTTGTTGAGTGGCTAGGTGTCCCTTGCAGTGAAGGAGCGGCCAGCCGATTGGCCAATGCAGAGCAGAGTGGACGGGCTGGGGTGTAAGGTTTAACCATGTCCTGGATGTAGGCTGGGCCCAATCCATTCGGAGCACAGTGCGCAATTACTAGTGTCTTGAAGTGGATACGGGCAGCCACTAGTAACCAGTGAAGGGAGCGGAGGAGCGGTGTAGTGTGAGAGAACTTAGGTAGGTTGAGGACCATTCAAGCTTCTGCCTTCTGCATGAGCTGCAGAGGTCGGATGGCACTAGCAGGCAGACCAGCCAGGAGGGAGTTGCAGTAGTCTAGGCGTGAGATGACAAGAGCCTGGACCAGAACCTGTGCCACCTTTTGAGTGAGAAGGGGACCCATTCTCCTTATGTTATGCATCATGTATCTACATGATTGGGTTGTTGCAGCAATGTTGGCGGTAAGGGAGAGTTGACTGTGTCACACCCAGGTTCCTTGCAGTCTGGGTGGGGGCTACCACAGAGTTGTCAATGGTGATAGTAAGGTCGTGGTTGGGAGAGCCTTTCCCTGGAAGGAAAAGTAGCTTGGTCATGTCAAGGTTTATTTCAAGTGGTGTGCGGACATCCACTGAGAGATGTCAGTCTGACAGAGATTTGTGTTTGTGTTTCAGATTGGGGAAAAGAGAGAATTAGTTGGGTGTCATCTGCGTAGCTGTGGTAGGAAAAGCCATGTGAGTGAATAACAGAGCCTAGAGACTTGGTGTACAGAGAAAAAAGGAGGCGACCCAGGACAGTACCTTGAGGGACCCCAATAGTGAGTGGACAAGGTTCTAACACAGATCCTCTCCAAGTTACCCGGTAGGTACGATCTTTAAGATAGAATGTGAGCAGGGAGAGTGCAGAGCCTGAGACACCCAGGTCCTGAAGGGAGGAAATAAGGATCTGGAGGTTGACTGTGTCAAACGCAGAAGAGAGTTCCAGAAGGTTGAGGACAGAGGAGAGAGAGGCTGCTCTAGCAGTGTGAAGTTGCTCAGTGACAGCAATGAGGGCAGTCTCAGTTGAGTGGCCTGCCTTGAAACCAGACTGTTTAGGATCAAGGAGGTTGTTCTGGTGAAGATAAGAAGAGAGTTGATTTAAGATAGCAGGCTCAAGTGCTTTGGAGAGAAAAGTAGGTAGAGAGACAGGGCTGTAGTTGTTTACCTTAGGTTGAGGGTGGGTTTCTTGAGGAGAGGGTTCACTTTTGCCTTTTTATAGTTAAGGAAACAACCAATTGACATGGAAGTGTTAATAATCTGACCTTGCATTCTAGTGGATCTGCATATTTGTGTATGGAGGTTGGAAACTTATGCCCTTTTTTCTTTAGTGCTCTCTTAATCCCACTGTATTAACTACACTTCTTTACTATCTCAGTCGCATAATCATGGTCAAAGTAGAGAGATCTGGTGCTGAGCTGGATTTTTCCCTTTTTCCAAGCTTCTCTCAGTACAGTCTCATTGGTTGTGAAGTCCTGGAATTTTATAATAATAGGCCTCTGAGGGGCTTTGGGTTGGGGTTTGTTCACCAGGGAGGGATGAGCCCGCTGTATTTTCAAATCCAAGTCCTGTGGTACTGCCAACTCGCTTTCTCAACAAACTGTGGTATTGAGTTTCTGTCTTTTCCCTTTGCCTCTCCAAAGATGTGTATATTGTTTTTTCCAGATTTAATTGTAATTAATTACATCTTAGGGATCAATGCTCACTCTGGGGCTCCTCTGGCCTGTGGGTGCTAGCTAGATCAGGTTCGGTGTTGCTAGCTTTTGCCAACGAGGCACTTTTTTTCTGAGGTCTTGGCATTTTTCCTTCTTTTCTCCAGCCTAGTGTTTCTTCTCCCACTTATGTACCCCTTTACTGATAAAAGATGCGTTTTTCAGGTTATTTGGTGGGTAAATTGCAATTGATCTGGGAGCACATTTTCCCTGTGCATCTAACTACTACTACTTCAGCAAACCTGGAAGTCCCACACTATTAATTTTAGGTCATATCGCTCAACTGTTGTAGGAAATTTGGTAGGCTTGTGTAACAGGCGAAGACCTTCAGAAAAGTACTGGAGCCATATCCTTACCCAAAAGGTAGTCCACCATTTTGAATTAAATCAGAAATTTTGGCTCATAATTTGCCATTTGTATGAGTTGTACTTTGACAAATTCCTATTAAAGAATTGATCAAATTGATTTCACATTTGGTTAGTCTAATAAACACTAAAATTTGTTTTCTGTTTATATAAGTCCTGGTCTGAGGACATCCAGATGCCAATTTTAAGGGACACTAACAGCACCACCTACTGGCAGCAGGGATTTATTTGTTTTATATATTTAGCTAAGCAAGATGACCACATCCATCTCAAAATTGGCAAAAATTTGACAGCTGTGTCAAACTGCATCATGCCACCATCCCCGTAATGCACATGGGTGTGAAAGACTGGCTAAATACTCGCTTGGCAAGGAGATTAAGGAGGCCAAACGACAGTATTCAAAGAAGCTGGAACAACAATTTGCAGCCAACGACTCCTCGTCAGTCTGGAAAGGCCTCTGGTGATCACCGGCTGCAAACCAAATCCCCACTCTGTGGAAGACCTTCAACTTGCAAATGACCTGAATGAGTTCTACTGCAGATTTGACAGACAATGGACCAGTTCTAACCCTACCCCACATTCTGAACCCCCACAGCTATCACACCTCTTCTTCCCAGCCTGACAAAGACACTTCCCCCACAAAATGGTCCCAGACTGCCCTCTCCCCATCACACCTCTCTCCATTCAGGAGAGAGATGTCAACAAACTACTGAAGAGACTGAACCCCGGAAGGCAGCTGGACCAGACGCTGTCTCCCCTCCACACTCAGGTACTGTGCGGACCAGCTGTCTCCAGTGTTCACGGACATCTTCAACACCTCACTGGCTGAATGCGTGGTACCTGCCTGCCTCAAAACATCCACCATCATCCCCGTTCCCAAAAGCAGAGGATCACAGACCTTAATGACTACAGACCAGTCGCCCTGACCTCTGTAGTAATGAAGACCTTTGAGCGCCTCGTGCTGACCCACCTCAAGGCCATAACCAACCACCTCGTCCACTGCAGTTTGCCTACAGAGCCAACAGGTCTGTAGACGACGCAGTCAACATGGGACTCCACTTCATCCTCCAGCACCTTGACTCCCGGCACCTATGCCAGGATCCTGTTTGTGGACTTCAGCTCCGCATTCAACACTATCGCCCAGCTCTTCTCCGAGACAAGTTGACACAGCTGAGCGTGCCTGAGCCCACCTGCAGGTGGATCACTGACTTCCTGACAGACAGGAAGCAGCGCGTGAGGCTGGGCAAGCTTGTCTCTGAGCCCCGACCATCAGCACTGGAGCCCCACAAGGTTGTGTGCTCTCCCTCTACTCTTCTCCCTCTACACCAACAACTGCATCTCCAGCCACCCCTCTGTCAAACTCCTGAAGTTTGCAGACGACACAACCCTAATTGGATTAATCTCCAATGGGGACGAGGCCGCCTACAGAGAGGAAGTTGACAGCCTGGCTTCCTGGTGCAGCCAGAACTTCCTGGAGCTGAACGCCCAAAAACTGTAGAGATGATAGCAGACTTCAGGAGGAGCCCAGCCCAAACCGCCCCCTCACCATGTGCGACTCCCAGTTAAAACAGTGGAGTCTTTCAGATTCCTGGGGACCATAATTGCACAGGACCTGAGGTGGGCTGAGAACATCACCACCATCACCAAGAAGGCCCAGCAGAGGATGTTCTTCCTGCGGCAACTGAAGAAATTCAACATGCCGCAGAAAGTGATGGTCGAGTTCTACACGGCCATCATTGAGTCCATCCTCACTGCATCAATCCCCCTGCCTCCACTGCCAAGGACAAGGGCAGACTGCAGCGGATCATTCGGTCAGCTGAGAAGGTCATCGGCTGTGACCTGCCGGCTCTCCTACACCTGTTCCACTCCAGGACCAGGAAGAGAGCAGGCAAGATCATTGCTGATCCTTCCCATCCCGGCCACCACCTATTCCAGAGACTCCCATCTGGAAAAAGGTTCCGGGCCATCAAGACCAAAACCTCGCGCCACCTGAACAGTTTTTCCCATGGCAGTGGGGCTCACAAACAAGCCCCTGCATCACACTGACTCTGCCCCCGCACATAACTTATAACTTATATATTGTTGGCACTATCCGGAACCAATCACTGCACCTTAGCACCGCACGTGCCTATTGTTTTTCTGTATATATTGTTGTTTTATGTCCGATTTGTTGTTATGTCCAAAGGCACCAACCACACCAAGGCAATTTCCTGTATATGTAAATATACTTGGCAATAAAAAGAATTCTGATTCTGATTCTGAAAGTCTAAATGCTAAAAATTGGGACTTAAAGAATGCTGTGCTTTTGTATAAAATGTCAATGTGTACTTGAAATAATAAACAGTCTCACAGGGGAGTATAAATGTACATTCACACACAAATCTATTACTCACACAGCCAAGTGTTAAGTTTGAGGTGTGTGCTAAAAAAATACTGTGATGTGTGTCTCCTGCTATGCTAGGAGCGTCTGTTGCTGCTTCAGAAGATCGCTGAGGATCATCAGACATACCAAGGCAGTGTTCAGGGGTTCCAGTCGTGGCTGCTGTCAAAAACCAAGGAGTTAACTGATCTGATGGACAGCGAGAACACAGCTGAGATTAAGCTCAAAGCCTTACAAGTGAGTCACTGAAATGTAATTAAAAACCTGCTGTTGATATCACCATGTTGACCCTCTCAAAACCTACCTGTTATTTTCTGCAGTGGAAAAGGCAGAATAAGGGAATGGTATATTTTAAATAAATACCCTAAATACTCTAATTTTTGTAATACTTTATAAGATATTAACAAATGAAAAGATACTATGCAGCAAAACCATCATCAACAGGGTGGAGAAAATATAGCATGCAAGGTCTTTGGCATTAGTGTTGACAGCAGAACTTGTTGGGAAGAAATGAAAAAATGGTTGTGACATTGCGGTGAAACAAATACAAACCACTGTAAATCCAGTTTATTGGTCCAACTTCAGTCTTTGACATTCCTGTTCACTTTAGTGTTTACCATAGGCATAAATATAAATTAGGGGTGTCAAACGATTCAAATTTTTAATCAGATTAATCATTTGCAGGTGGACCTTTATTTGTTTTAAAGAATTATATTATTATTATGTGTGTATGTTTTTAGCATTTGCATATCAATGGTGATATAAATAAATGGCACATAATAGCAAATAATTCAGAAGGAAATGTCCACAAATAAATTATAGAAAGATGGAATCAACATCAATCAATAATAATTTGGTTCTCCTTATACTTAATAAAAAGGAAGAAAACGCCCAGTATTGACAAAAAGGAGAACTTGAGTTTCACTGCTTGGTTCAGTAACAGTACAACAGCTGCTTCAGGACATATTTCAGGATGTCTGTTGTACAGTTTGAACAACCGCTGGGTCCGATCAACAGCCAACAACAAGATCATAGTTTCATTTTATGTAAATAATAAGAGAAAAGTCCCAGCTGTGCGCATTTGATTTATAAATTTTCTTCAGCAGAGTTGGGTTGCTTGTTGCTTGGTCCTTGCTTCAAGTATGCTGCCTGATATCCTTCTAAAGAAAAAATAACTCAAATATATTGACAAGTAAACTTTATATCCTATTTTTATGTCTGACTGGATACAGGAGGAAGTTTTCTTCTTCTCATGCTACTACTACTGCTTCAAAATATGACGTCAGCTACAGACAATCCGACTGGTAAAATGTGTCGGAAGAGAAACCTTTTTGGTCCCAAAAAATAAAAGCCACAAATACCACTCAGCCAATTTCTGTCGTTGATGTGAAAGCTTTTTTTGACTGAATACAGGTTAATGCTAAATACTATAGTAATGATGTGTTGGCATGATAAAAATGTGTCTATTGTGCAAATGCCTTTAATATTACAGAAAGGTTTGATTTGACACCAAGTAATAATATATTTTAACACTCTTTGTCCAAGTTCACATTTAGTAATGTTTCTACATCTGCCCCAAAACAAGGCTCTGGATGACAGTGTGGCCGGGGAGGAGAAGAACCTTCAGCATATCGAGGGTGTTGCGGAGGCAGTGAGGAGCAGCACCTCTCCTGCAGGTGTGGAGGTAGTGGTGGAAGAGGCTGAGGAGCTGAGGCTTGGCTGGCAAAGGCTGAGGCAGGGCCTGTGTGAGGCTGAGGAGGGCCTGCGCTTGAGCCTGGACTCTTACAGTCACTACATGGCCAATTGCCAGCAGCTTGGAGAGGACATTGGCCGCCTCAGGCAGCTGTTGCAGGGGCTGAACCAGGAGCTGGATGAGGGATGCGAGATAGAGGACTGTACTGAGGAGCAGATAGTTGGCCAGTGGAGGAAATACACGGTAGGTTCCTCTAAACACATCAACAGTATTATAAATGTTGTCAGGATGTAAGAAAGTCATTACATAGTCCTGGAGGTACTGGTTTTCCATTCTTATTATGCCATTCTCTGGTGCGGCTGTGGCTCAGGAGATAATGTGGGTCGTCCTCTAACCAGGTCAGAGGTTTGATACCAGTGTCCTTGAGCAAGATGTGCTGACATTGTGTGGTTGATGTGATGATGAAAGTGCTGCACATAGATGCAAGAGAGTGTTTGAATGGGTAAATGGCAACAAACTTCTTTAAAGCGTTTTCATTCTTCATCAAGACTAGAGAATCGCAATATTATAACTGACCATTTACCATTATAATTATTATATTATTGTTATGATTATGGCTTCCTATGATTATGGCTTCCAATGATTATGAAAACAAGGTAATAGACATGACGACATGAAACGATAATTATCCCGTGTTTCGTTTTGCGATGAGGCTCTCTGTTGTTAACACAGGCAGTGTTTCTGCTGCGTGTTTGTGAACCATCAGGATTCAAGATCCAACACCATCGATAAATAACTAAATAAAGGTGATCATCAGTTTGCAACGGAGACAAGCACACTCACACACACACTCCTGCAGACAGAAGTTCTTTCCGCAGATTATGATGCAACGCTGTGTTTTAACTTAATTGTTGCAGAACAAGTGACGCCCCATTTATCGTTGTTTTTTTCCTTTCCTTCTCACCTCCCCCCTTGCACAGTGATCAGTACTGCGCGCATCCGAAATCAAAATAGTTAGCAATGACACAGGTGCAACCAACAAGCCTTCATGTGACCCCCAATATGCTTTCTAATCTACTGTCACCCCCCTTTGCTGCCAGATGCTGTGTTCACCTGGGCTTGCATTTTTCTGTATTAAGATTATGTCTTTGAGAGTGGTGTCTGGCTCTATTGACCCTAGCGGTGTCAAAACAACCATTTGGCTCTTGGTTGCTGCCTCGTCTGACACATTATTACCTCATATGATGTCATCATTTCCCTTTCTATGTGCCAGGCATTTAATTATGGCTAGTTTTGTAGGCTGCATCATTGCTGAAATGAGATCAGTGATTTGTTTAAAATGTTGAATTGGTTTCAAACCATGATTTAGACCCGCCCACAGATTTGTTGGCCCCTCCTCTTCCACGTTGAAGTGACTGATCCCCATTGCTCCCTTCAGTATAATTATGGGCCGGTAAATGTTTTTATCCATTTGTCCCCTTTTTTATCAATATTGGATATTGGCCAGGACCAGTTTATCTCTCAGGTGGCCTTATTGCAGGTCTATACCTCAGATCATAATCTCCTTGTTTCTTACCAGCTTCTCCTCTGCTCCCCCTACTGTTCATTGCAAAAGTGAGACATCTCTCTGTTCTACTACCTGTTGCACCCTAGCATGGGTTGTCTGCCTTTCAACATTTGTCTTGCCCTCTAAGCTTTGTCCTAAGCTTAGAGTGTTGAAGTCGGCTGCTTGTGACTCAGTTTCTTTTCAGTTTTTACGTTTTAGTTTTTAAGATTCTCACAAATTTGTCCAAATTTTTTTTCTGTATTTGATACCTTCATCTTTGAACAGTTTTAAGATTTCTAGTTCTTTTTATCTTTTCTGTTTAAGCTTTATCGCTTTTGTCTTTTATTCAAAGCTCCATATCCTTGCACACACTCACATCAAACGTACCCTCTTTTGGCCAGCAGGGGTCTAGTCCTTTAGTGCATTATGACAATTTTTGTGGTATGTCTTTTACATGTGATGGATATTTAACTCCCAGAATTGTTACCGGTCCATCTCTGTGGTTATTTAGCACAGAATTGTGAAAGTGATGAAAATCAAACTCAGAAGTTTAAATTGTGTGTAATTAATGTAATGTGTAATGTGTAATGTCTCTCTTTTTTGATTATTCTATTATTCATAGTTTAATTAGATCACCAATCTATATGATTTTAACTAAGAAAACAGCATACAAGCAGCACAATTGGTTATCTGTTTGGTACAAGGCAAACTGACTACAATGATCAGAAATCAATTTATTCTTGATAGTTCTCTAACTTACAAATAATATTATAATATACAGATAATAATGCAGGCAATCTTTTTTTTTAGATACAACACAGAGGGAGGGGGTGAAGCTCCTCCCATCTAAGAGCACTCAAGACACAGCCAAATGCACATCTGTTCTCTGCTCAGCAGCTCAAACAGACAATGGAGCACAGAAAAGTTTATGAAGCCCATAAAAAAACGGGCCTTATGACAATATCTACTCAGCCAGACCACACATTAAACAGGTTATCAACACTTAAATCACTCTGGTTGACCAAACACATATTACACAAATAATCATCCCTTTAGAAAGTCAGAGATCATTCAGATAATCCGCGCAAACACTCGCACTCAAACAACTTTCAACCATCACAACACATCATATATTGTTTAGCAAAACACTCGATGCAGAGTACTCAGACTTTTAACATAGCAAAATTAAGCAAAGTCAATAACCATATCTGCTATTCAAAATTTCAGACAATACACACTACAAGGTTATATATTTTGACCATGGTAAATTGCAACACCGCTTATTAATTTCTTAGTTGCATCGCCAGAAGGACCAGTCAAACATCAGATTTCAGTAGTATTGTAAATTTAATAACATACACATGGTAATACACATCTTTTCGAAAATGCCCTTTTCTATCTCTCTCCTTTCCTCAACCAGTGATCTTTTCTGTGTGCAATCATCTAAATCAGGGGTCTTCAACGTTTTTCAGGCCAAGGACCCCCAAACTGATGGAGAGATGGAGCAGGGACCCCCTACTATATATATTGTATAAAATTGTGTTTTATATTAAACTGGGCCTAGTGCCATGTATAAACATAGCTACCCTGTTATTGTGCATTCAATACTAAGCTATTCAAATAATACACAGGTTCATATATTCATGTTTTTATTTTAAACATTTGCAAGGTACAGGGTGGCCGTGCCACTGCCATTTATAAACATACATCTTGCATACAACACTGAGCTATTAAAATAATTCACAGATACATGTTAATGTGTATTTAAAGACATTTAAATTTGTGGGGAAAAAATTGGCTGAAAAAAACAAATTTGAATTAAAAAAATTTTAAAAATTGTCTAATCAACCAAAAATTTCGCGACCCCCCTGCAGTACCTCCGCGGACCCCCTGTTGAAGACCTCTGATCTAAATTGTTGTTTTCTGTACCCTCGAATGGGCCCTTTATATTTAAATACTTTACATTCACATTGGGAGTGAGTCCTCTCTACAGAGACCGCCATATTTTTTTACAGTATTCCAAACTGGAGAAACTATACACCTTTTGAGTTTTTATGACAACTAAAGGCTACCACAGGTTCTCTTTCATGTTTGAAACGGGAGGGTGAGATGAGAGGTATTCAGCTGCAACATGCAATTTAACCTCTAGATGTCACGAAATTCTACACACTGAAACTTTAAAGGACTTTAATGTTTAATTCTCCTTACTCCTCTTCAAGTAAACGCACGTAATCGCCACCATGTTAAAGGGACTTTAAGGTTTAATTCTCCTTACTCCTTTTCAAGTGAACAAATGTAGTCTCCACTATGTTATAGGGACTTAAAGGTTTAATTATATTTACCTCTCTTCAAGAGAACACACGTAGGCCCAATCCAATTTCACCTCTTAGCCCTGATACTTGTTGGGATGAAGGGGGAGGGCCAAGTGTTAGGGCCGTACAGCCCTTGAAACCGAGATTTTTCAGATCCACACTTCAAACCGAGGGCTATGAGAATTTCCCATAATGCTTTGCGAATCACCGGCAAGCTGGGCGAGAGACCCACAAATGACCTACATTAATAATGATTTAATAAGTACGATATTGATTGTAATATCATAGTTTAATATCGTTTCAATGTATTATGGTAATTATTTTTGCATTATAATCCCGTATTTCCACAGGATTTCATGTCGCATCCCCCCTCTTTATAGATACACGATGCACTTGATTTATTCAGCGTATAACAGCATTGTTACTAAATTGTACTGCTCCTCTAATAATAAAGCATCCTGGCAGGGTTGCATACAGACCACTGCTAGTAGCCTGAAGCAGTGAGCTTTTGATTTATATGTGAAATAATGCCGAGCATCCAAGCTTTTCAATTTCAAATGTCATTGATACTACTGCATTAGCATAGATGTTATTAGGATATTATAGGTTTGTCACTTTAGTAACTGCAAGCAATAGCTTTGGTTTATTTAAGATCTCAACATTGTTATTAGAATGACATCCCCGGGAAACCTTTTTGTCCTGTCTGTTTACATCGACGATGACTGATGACATGTCGGCTTTTCGCCACGACTACTGATGATGTAACGGCTTCTTGAAGTGCTGTCCCATTCCCTTTGTTCACTTTACTCTTAAGAGATTACCACAGTTCATGCCTGCAGACTTATCTGATTAACTTGAATAATTAATATAAATTCCAGTTTTTAAAGTTTTTAAATTTTTCGACCAATTTATAATTAACTTTTTGTCTCAGATGCTACCCTTTGCCTCCTGACCCAGTCGAGACCCCACCTAGATTAGAAAAAGTCCTACCTGTGGGTACGCTGCGTGATTGTCGCCCAAGCCAGGGTGCAGTCATGGCAACGATTCTCCTCAGAATCCTGCCGAAAATGCTATCTATGTTGTGGATTTCTTCCTTTCTTTTGTCTTTTCAAAAATTAGGCTGATGTAACAGAGTTGTGGAATTAATGAGCTTTTTTATTTGCAAAGTTCAAACCCAGATACCAAATCACAGAGCCAAACACAGGTGTTACTTGTTTTCATGTCCTCAACCCAACTTTGCATGCCATCTCCAAATCACTATTGTTTTCTAGGCCCTGTGAGGCTGTGAGATGCAACACTGTTTAATAATAGGGATGCAAGATATGGATTTTCCTGGCCGATACAGGGCCGATACCGATAATAATTTCATATTTCTTAAAAAGAAGTTCATAGCCTGTAGTTTATGCACACCTGAGGGTAAAATGGCAAGATATAGTAAGCAAATATGGATGGTTTCATATTTTATTGTTAACACAACAAAAACAGTTCTGACTCAGTTCTGAGTGTTTATTTAGTTTTTTATTGAAGTACATCAGAAAACTTCATAAACGTTAGGTTTTAGAACATTTCTCCTTCATAAGGATTTAAACAAAAAAAATTAGTTTTGACATCTCAAATGTAAATGTGTTAAAATAGTAATTCAAATAAAATAAATATAGCCGCAAGCGGCAATGAGTGGGTTTGAGCCTTAATTTGCTCAATAGGAGGAAACAGTCATTTAGCTGACGATTTTATCCAAAGCGCCTTCCACTTAGTGCATTCAACATCTTTGAGGGGCTATTGGGGGTTCAACATCTTTCCCAAGGACACTTTGGCATGGGCTGGGATTCGAGCCACTGACCTTCTGGTTAGAGCAGGGATTCCCAAACTTTTCCATGCCAAGGACCCCCATATAGCATAACCCGCTTGCGGGGACCCCCCCAACTGCAAACTTTTTTAAAATTACGTGTGCAATATGATGGCAAATATCCAAAATCAAACATACAGCTTCTTAATATATTTCCCTTATTTTTATTAATAACCAATAATCTATCTTATATCTGTTACTGTCATTTCTGTACAGTAATATTAACCGTAAACATATATATATATTCTAGTTTTTCTATTTTGTTATTTATTCATTACATTCAGTGTCTCCCTTCCGTTATAAACAGTGCTTGTCCTTTAAGTTTGTTTGTCTCTGTGTGTATTGATTTTTAAGTTAATCAGACTTAGGGTATGACGGGCGTGGCTTGTCAAAATTGGTCTTTTTGAGGCCTAATTACAGCGCCATGGGGTTGATGAGCTCATGTTTTACAGAAAGGTGAGGCACATCAATTCCAGTTATTGTGCCCAGTTTCGTGTTTCTAGCTCAAAATAAATTAAATTCACTGACTATCTCGAACAGAAATGTCAATTCTTAAACACAATTAGTTGAAACAAAATATAAAGTGCATCTTTCAATAAATAATTAAGTTTTCCTTGTAAACAACTAGTTTTCTATACATTCCCATTTTAACAAATACCAACAAATACATTTCCAACTCAGAGATATAACAAATAATGCTACTTTGAAGGCATCAGGTGGAGATTTTTCTTTGGTTGTTCTTATATTCTTCTATTAATAATGAATAATACGAGGTTCTGGCATTTCTGAGTGCTTTCTTATAATTTCCAAATCTTTCCAGGCTAGGTGAAAATCATCTTGGCTTGTGGAACGCCACTTGCTCTCCAGCTTCAGTGATCTTTTTTATAACACGTGTTTGACAATTATACCATGGAGCAAATCTTTCTTCTTTTTCAGGGGGGAAACAGTGTCATGGGTTGTTTGTAATGAGGCTGCTATACTATTTACAAAGTTATCAACTTGTGTAGGAGTGAAGTTTTGATAACTTTCCTATTGTACTGACACATGGCTGTGAGGTTAATGTCATGGGAATCAACTCTTTAAATTAGTTTACAGTATTATCTGATAAACACAGACTATCTTTTAAAGGAATCACACTCCTTTCTCACCATGTAAAGATCATTGTTACTTTGAGGGAAGTACAGCTACCCATGGATGCTATTTTATGTTAAAATATTAACTGTGATGATGTCACTCACTGTAATGACCTATGTGAAATGTACAATAGTATAGTGAGCACTATACATGAAGCCAGTAGTAGACATCTACACACTCACCCCAGAAAGGCTAAGAATACCAAGCCTGGTTGGAACAAGTATGTAGCAGACCACCAAGGAGCCGCTAAGGCGGCTCATAGGACCTGGGTTATAGCTGGTAGACCCAGACAGGGGCCAGACTTAGAGCACAAGAAGCTTACTAATGCTAGATATAAATATGCAGTGTGCTTTGTTGGGAAGCATGAGCAAGCCTTAAGAGCTCATTCTATGGCTGAAAACTTGCTTGGTAACAATGTCACTGAGTTTTGGAAAGAGGTAAAAGCTACAAATAGGGCCAAAACAGTATTGCCATGCCACATTGAAGGTGTATCTGGTGCAGACAATATAGCAGAGCAGTGGAGGCAGCACTATGCAGCTCTGTTTAATTGTATCAAAAGTGAGCCTGTGGAGGTGAGGGGGCTGGGAGAGCACCCTCACCTGCTATAGAGGATCAATCAGTGCAGGTGAGAGCTGTTAGCTGATTGGTCCTCATACTTAAAAGGCAGCGTCGGCGCTGCCTCAGGAACTCAGGAAGGAACTCAGAGAGACTGAGGCTCCAGAGACTCCCAGACACTGAGTGGAGGACTGGGCTGCAAAGCCAGTCTACTTTATGTTGGTAGTTAGAGATTTATGTGTATTTGTTAATAAAGATGTTTAAGAGCAACACTTCCGTCTCTGGCTGTGTGTGGGAGAGCCCCGTGGCACGGTCGAATGCCACACTGGCGCCCAAAGTGGGGCTCCACACAGCCACAGACGTGGACCAGCAGGCGGTGTGGGAACTGGTACCGAGGATGGAGGACCGGGTGACGGCGTACCGGGAGGAGAGAGCGAGGACCAGACGGGGGATGGAGGCACTCCTGAGGCAGGTGGAGAGGGAGGCGATACGGACGGGGCGGCAGCCGGCCCGGTTGGGACCCGCTCAAGGAGGCGTTAATAAAGATGTTTAAGAGCAACACTTCCGTCTCTGGCTGTGTGTGGGAGAGCCCCGTGGCAAGGTCGAATGCCACAGAGCCCTATTGTGTGGGCAAGTTAAATGAGGAAGTGATTCATTTTACTCCCAACAAGGTTTATCATGCTATAGAGCAACTAGCTGATAACAAAGCTAGTGGCAAGGATAACATCACTGCGGAGCATCTTAAGTTAGCCTGCCCCAGAGTAGCAGCACTGCTGTCCATCTGCCTCACAGGGCTGATGACACATGGTATACTGCCAGACACCATGCTGACAGTCACATTAGTGCCAGTCATTAAGGACAAGGCAGGTAAAATAGGGAGTTTGGACAACTATAGACCCATCGCCTTAGCCAGCATTCTTTCAAAGGTGTTAGAAAAGATGCTACTAGATAGACTGAGTGAGTTCATTTACACCACAGAAAATCAATTTGGTTTTAAGTCTAAGCACAGTACAGATCTATGTATCTATGCCTTGAAAGAAGCTGTTGAATCCTACAGAAGGCCGGGCTCTACAATGTTTATAGGGTTTATTGATGCTTCCAAGGCATTTGACAAAAGCTTATGGTGAGTAAATCACCATAAGCTTTTTACTAAACTCATGGTTAGGGGTGTGCCTGGATGCATCATACGAATCCTGGTTTACTGGTATGCCAACCAAGGTATGCAGGTTAAATGGGGAAATAGCCTATCCTCACCCTTCAGTGTAGGCAATGGGGTACGGCAGGGGGGGCTTCTGTCTCCAGCCCTGTTCAACCTATACATGGACAACCTGTCGAAGCAGTTGGGGAAGTGTAAGACAGGTTGTCTGATAGGGAACACTCTGTTAAACCATCTGATGTACGCAGACGATTTGGCTATTATGTCCCCCAGCACTGTTGGGTTCCAGCAGCTGTTGGATATATGCTCCGAGTATGGGGTTGAGTTTGACGTACAGTACAATGCAAAAAAGAGTGTTGATATGTAGGTGTTGATATGTAGGACCAAGGAAGATCAGAAGCTACACTTTCCAATGTTTTACCTGTCAGGGCAATCCCTCTGTGTATCTAACTGTACGAAATATCTTGGGCACATCATCACTGACAAGATGGAAGATGATGCTGACATGTACAGGCAGAGACGAATGTTGTATGTCCAAGCAAACAGGAAATTCCACTACTGTTCTGATGATGTGAAAGTGAGCTTGTTTCGTGCTTACTGCACCCCCATGTATGCAGCCCCATTATGGGGCAGCTACAAAAAGGAGACCCTGCGCAAACTTCAGGTAGCATTAGGGTTGCAAAGGGGCGGAAAATTTCCGGTAAATTTCCGGAAACTTTCCATGGGAAGTTAAGCTTGGGAATTGTGGGAATTTTGAAAAAAAAAATTGCCGCAAATTAAACGCTGAGCAATAAAAACGTCATTCAAAACTCTATTTTAAAGATGTATGGAATGCAGCACACGCTGCACATTGAATTTCAACCCTGCACTGTGCATTCTTCCATCACATGCTCAGATAATTCCCAGCATCCTGCACACTACAGCAGGGCTATTGAGGCCACACTACTGCATTAGCCCAAGGACTAGTCAGGGAAGTTTTGATGATATTACTGGGGAAAATATATTAGCATGCTGATTGAGGATTGTTCATCTAGCCTATTTCTATTCATTTATCCATCAATTGTAAAATATTTTTAAAGACGATTCCAATTGTTTAGCTAACTATTTATATCTCTGGCATTGCATTAGTGTTTTTTACAAGCTTTTTTCTCATCTTATTCTACAGAACAATGCCACGTGCACTATCTCATGTGTGGAGACATTTCACCCCAGCCAATGTAGAAGGAAAGGCTGTGTACATTTGCAAATACTGTGCAAAGACCTATGTTAAGAATGCCACAAAGATGCAGAAGCATATAGTCAAGTGCCCAAAGTTTCCTCAGGGCTCAAATCAGCTTATGACAAAACAAAATGTTTATATTTATGTCTGTATATGACAAGGTAAATACAGTTAGTATAAATTACCCACAAAATTTCCAGTTTATTCCCGTTAATTCCCGTATATTCCCGTTAATTCCCATGGAAAGTTTCCAACTTTGAATATTCCCAGAATTTTGCAACCCTAGGTAGCATACAATGACTGTCTGAGGATACTGCTGAAAAAGACCAGGTGTAGCAGTGCTAGTAAGCTTTTTTGTGACTCAGGGCTAAGCACTTTACAGGCTCTCTTGAGGAACCTGATGTTTAAGTTTATGTCTCGACTTGATGAGTCACAAAACTGTATTATAATGATGCTCACAAGCCCCAGGTGCAGCTCGGTCAGATATCAATCATATCTGTGGAAACATTGGTATGGGTGCCTTTTAAGACTCTCATGAATAAGAGTATGTTTGTATGTGTTTATGTATCTGGTTTTTTTTTTCTTTATGGTGTATGTCTTGCTATTTGGTCTAGAGCCTGTAATAAAGTTTATCTATAATATAATTTCTGTCCAGAATCAGTGTAGTCAATATGTAAATCCAAATCTGATAAAAAAAAAATGGTCAGATAGAAGAGGGTTTTGGGGAAATGTTATAATATTTCCAATGTCTATGCCATATGTCAGAACAAGATCAAGAGTGTGATTTAAATAGTGAGTGGGTTTATTCACATGTTGAGTAAATCCAATTGAGTCTATTAATGAATTAAATGCTGAACTAAGGCTGTCGTTGGCCCATCCCCATTAATGTTGAAATCACTGACTATAGTGACTTTAGCTATCCTAACTATCTCTGACAGAAATTCTGATAATTCAGCTAGAAATTCAGAGAAAGGGGCAGGTGGACGGTATATAATAACTAGACAAACTGTTTTTTGTGATTTCAGGCTTGGATGTATATGCTGATGAGATTTTCAAATGAGTTATAAGTACCTTTAGGTCGAGGGTTAATAGATAAGTCAGATTTAAAGATTGCTGCAACCCCTCCACCTCTGCCTGTGCTTTGAGAAATATCTGAATTTATATGGGTGGGGGGGATCTCTTCATTTAAACCCACATATTCATCTTTTTGCAGCCAGGTTTCAGTTAGACACAGTAAATCGATCTGATGGTCAGTAATCAGATCATTAATGAGTAGGGATTAGGAATTGAGTGACCTGATATTTAATAAACCACATTTTATCCTGCTATATCTTGGTGCTGATGTAGTGGTTGTATTACATTTTATTAGGTTTGAATGTATATGTCCTCTCTTTAATTAATTTAGGTGGTGGGGGGCAGACACAGTTTCTATAGGATATTGCGTGGGTGACTGCTCTAATAGATGCGCAGAGAAGCGACTGAAACTCTGCCTCCTGGTCTCAACTCTGGACTGTCATGTTGTTGACTGCCTTAAAAAGTTTGTCATATTTCTAAATATGAGAGCCGCTCCATCCAAAGTGAGATGAAGGCAATATCTCCTAATCAGACCAGATTTTCCCCCAAAATATCGCAATACAATTGTCGTCGTTTTGTGGACACCACCTCGACAGCCAGGTGTCCTGCCCAGAGATAATGATTCAGTTTCCTGGAGGATATTAACCAGCTCATGAGCCGTCTCCATGAGTTCACTGATGTCCTGGCCTGTAAGAAGCAACTCACGCTGTCCTCCTTGAAGCCAGTCATGGAGCACATCAACAGTAATACTCAAACATCAAGAAAGAGACAGCACCCTCCCCAAACAAATAAAGCAGGTAATACAAGAAGACCTGCAACAGCTAAGGTACACAGAGGAAATGAAAAGGGTGCTGACATCTCATGTTTTGTGGATCCTCGGTTTAAGGGAACCTTTGCTGAGAATCTTGATGACACAGTGAAGGCATGCATGGATGAAGCTGTGATACTTGCACCAAAAGAACCTCCACACACAGATCAGCTTCCAGCAGCCACCACACAAGGTGATGACAATGGAGAGAGGAGGAGTAGCACCCCTTCCATCACAGAGAAGAAAGGCACAAGTCTATCTGGATTCTTGCAGCAAATCAACAATGAAAGACAGAACAGAGCAGCAACAGCAAATCCATCTCCATCGTCTCAAGAGTGTAGATTCTGAGGTGAAACTGTACTTGTCCTGGCCACTCCTTTCCGAAGTGGCCAGAAAGTTCACGTGCATCCCGGCTAGAAGTATGTCTTCTGTAAGGGTCTTCAGTTCGAGTGGCCACACCTTATCCCCTCAGAGGTCAAGACTGACTGAAAACTGAAGGGTAGGCTTACCTGTTTTATTTGCAGGACCAAAATAATGTGTGTAAAATGCAAAAAAAACATTCAATTAAAAAAATGCTTGTGTATCTTTTTCTTTCTGTAGTATCAATAATCTTGAAAAACGTAAAACTGCAACAATCAAAGCAAGGAGAACTGCTACCAATATCTTGGTCTCCAAAACATCAAGCACAGTTCCAAGGACAATTTTGTCCCCCTTTCCTATTCTTTCTTTTTGTTTACTTAGTTTTATGTGAAGTCCAATATGTTCTTTAGTTTTCTTCTCTTTCTGTTACAAATTACCAGAAAATGTCCCCCTGCTTTTTCTTACGCAGCCGCTACAACCCCCCTAAAACAACAAACAAAAAAAATTAATAACAAGGTATGAACTAAACCGTGGCTCAAAAACCGAGGTCCGAACCAAACCCCAGAGACTAGTCAGGACTGTGGTTTCGGTTTTGGTTCGAGAATCGTTACAGCCCTGATATATATATGATATGATACTATAAGTGGTATAATTGGTGGACTTGACGGATTGTCGGGCTTGAGTGTAAATCTGCTATTGTGGCTTAAATTTGATTTACTTGTGTTGTATGTTGCAGGGTGTGAAGAATACTCTGGCAAGGGAAGAGTCCCAAGTGGAACTTCTCAAAAGCCAGCTCAAGGAGCTCTTTAAGTTCTCAGTGGACTCACGGCAAGTTTCTGAGGATGTCCTGGCCGTTGTCAAAGAGCATCAGAGGTATGTGACAGAAAGCCTACCACTATCTTAAAACTCAGAAAGATATCACATGTAGGCCACATAAGAACTGCAAAGTCCTTTTAAACTTACCTGCATTACCAAATGTTTGGATCTGCCTCAGGACATTTATTTCCTCCAATTTGCATTTACTGAGAATAATCTCTTCTTAACTGTTCCTAAATGACATTGGGGCAGTTGTGGCTCAGGTAGAGAGGGTCATCGACTAACCAAGAGGTTGGTGATTCAATTTCCAGCACCTCCAGTCTGCATTTGGAAGTGTCCTTGGGCAAGTTTCTGAGCCCCAAATAGCCCTCAATGGTTGTGTCGACAGTGTATGAATGTTGTGGGTCAGAAACAACACTGCATATAGAAGCGCTGTCTGTGTCAATAGGTGAATGCGACTTCTACTGTAAAGCCCTTTAAGTGGTTGATAATACAATCCATTTAACATTTACATTGATTGTTTAACTTTAGAACAGTCTTTGGGATCTACTGGCCCACAGGCTGTATATGGCCCACTAGACCATTTGATCTGGCCACCGAAACATTTCATAAATGACGAGTGTAATTCCTTTTTGTTGAGAGACAATTGAGTGTAGCTATTTTGTGGGGACGTGTTCACAGTGATGAAAAAGACCAATCTTGAGCTGGAAACATGCTTGAAAATAGTTTGTTTTGCAGTCAGTGGCACCGGGAGAATTTTACTATTCAGGAGAACAGAAAGATAAATGGACTTAGTCAAATACGATTAAGAAAGATGGTCTATAATGGTCTGTATTTATGTAGAACTTTTCTAGTCTTAATGACCAATCAAAGCGCTTCACAGTACAGTTTTGCAATTCAAACACATTCATACAGTGCATCTGTGTGCAGCAATATCTCTTTTATACATCACTTTGACACTGTTGGCCGTAAATTTGGGGTTCATTATCTTGCCCAAGGACCCTTTGGCATACAGAATGCAGGAGACTGGGATTGAACCACTGACCTTCTGGTTAAAAGTTGGCCTGCTATACCTCCTGAGCCACAACTTCCCCACAAAATTAAAGATTAAAAGGGCTTCAACAAAGTGCTGGTCCTTATGGTCCTAAACACACCTCAAGAGGCTCAAGCTCACAGATATAACATTTTTTGATAAGGAAGAGGATTCTAAAATGTCCTAACAAGAAGGAAAAGACTTTTTCTGGCCAAAAGAGCCATACAAATTGTCACATTTACCAAAGGCAAGGATTAAAGTTCTCTGTTCTTATGATGGAGTTCAATCAATTAGAGTTAGAGCACCTAAATTGACAGAAAACCTGAAAATACTGAGTATATGCAGAGAGTATACACCATATTAACTCTAATATAACCATTCTTTTCTGAAAAATAGATTTAAAATTAAGTCCTTACATTTTAAGTTGAGACAATTGCATGTTCATTCATTAAAACAGATATTTTTGAATGGAGAGAGCACCAGTGTTGTGAATTGTTTATTTAGTGTTATTACGTGGCTAGGCTAGCAAGTTTTTTCTAGTCCAATCTATACGGACTCTGTTTGGTTTGTGGAATGTTTTGTTAGTCCAGTTAAACCTGCAGGAGTTTCTGAAGGCTGCTGTCAAATGTTCGTCTGCTTAGCCATCACAAATGATGAGCTCAACAACACTAACCAGGGCTCCAGACTAACTTTTACCACTAGTAGCACTGGTGCTCCTTACGGAAAATGTTTGCACCAGCACAAAATCTAGGCACTTACAACACATTCATATTTTTTTCCCATCTTAACTGTTTTACTGATAAATGTTTTGGTAATAAATAGACAATTTACAAAATACAGAAATATGCTTGTGTCAAGCAATGTTGCTACCAGGTCTCCAAGAAAGAGCCAGTGATAAACAATTCAGGTTTCAACATCTTTTATTTGGCTCACAGGAGCAAACATAAATTAAAATACAACATAAATTGTCCAGCAGTTTCTGCTGGGGTCATGGCAGCTCTCTGTCCTGTCTCTTCCCTCTCTCCCCATGGCAGCTCTCTGTCCTGTCTCTTCCCTCTCTCCCCATGGCAGCTCTCTGTCCTGTCTCTTCCCTCTCTCCCCATGGCAGCTCTCCTGCTGCCTTTATAAACCAGGGAGAGTAATTGGCTAACTTGACTCAGCTGTGCTAAATACCTCTCCCTGGTTCAGCTGGAAGTGCTCTCCTAACTACCTCCTTGCCCACAATGCTGTATTATTTTAAAGTCACAAAGTGAGGTAGTGCTTTAAGAGGTGCCTTAGGTGCTGAGAAAAAGCTCATTAAGTTAAATGGTGCTTTTTAAAACATTAACATAAACATTAGTTATGTATGTGGTCAGCTCATTACTGTTATCACAGCACAACCAAACAAGTAAACAAGGAATTTCCTTTTACAGAATGCTTCTCCTTCCCCTCCCTTTATTCTTATTTATTCTAATCAGGTCCTCCACTGTGTCCACATGCAGGGACCCTCTGACATCAGGTTAAGTACACCCTTTCAAAGAGCAATGAACTTTTAATTCTTAAGAACATTCAGTCTGACATTTGAATTAGAATAAAAAATATTATAATATCCTCAATAAATAAAACATAAATAAAATAAACCACACACAACCAAAACAATATATAAATGGACTCTGGCTCTATAAAATTGCTCTTGAATAAATATTAAACATTTGGCACAGGGTTTATGTAACCAGCTCGGCAAACAGAATGGGATTGTTATGATTTAGATGAGAAACATACGATCATGTATTTAGTTATTGATTGATGGTGTTTCATCATGAATCCAGATCGCTACGGTCACTTTAACACTGAGTCCTGGCTGTGAAGACACCAAGTAAACCTCATTACTGATCAGGTCCTAATAACTTGTGATTGGTGTTTTTTAGTTATAGTGAGTGCAGGTCAGCAGGAGTGTGTGTGTGTGTGTGTGTGTGTGTGCGTGTGCGCGTGTGCGTGCGCGCGCTCCCATTTTCCAGCTCACTCCTGGTATTTCACTTGATGGCCTATACCAGGGGTCTTCAACGTTTTTCCGGCCAAGGACCCCCCAAACTGATGGAGAGATAGAGCAGGGAATATAAAAAAATGTCTAATCAACCAGGGACCCCCTGTTGAAGACCTCTGGCCTATACGATGATGATTTTTGTTTTTTAAACTAGGGGCATATTTGCAAGTCGCACTGGTGCCCCTATTTATAACATTTTGTTGCACTATTTCCAAAAAACAATGGCAAAATAAATGGTCGCTGTCTGGAGCCCTGCTAAGTATAGATTTGAGAAATGTTGGACCAAGTGTCGTTCATAGTAAGTGAACTTGTAATGAGAGATAAAAAAAAAGCGATGCTGGACAGTGTGAACATGCCGTAACCTTGTACATCCTTAACCGGTATTTGCCCTGCTGGGCAATATCATCGGTGGGCCAGTGGACTGTATGAGAGTGTGCTGTGCGTTTGTGTTACAGTGTTCCAATTTAACTGGTGATCATGCCTACTGTTGATCATTTTCCACTGATCCAGATTATGTTGGTAGCAGATTCCTAATTTTCATGAATCACACCTCTGTGCCTGTGAAATATGGTTACATATTGAAGGCCTCATCGAAAAAATGTTAACATTACCAGCTAATGTAAAATATCTATTTGTGTCAACAGCACCTACAGACAACAATAGAAAATATGTGGGCAAAAAACCCACCTAATACATGTCTCCATGTATTAATGCTTTGGCAGCTCATCATTTTGGGCTTTGCCTGTATTAACTTTGTTCACTCTGTCAGTAGTCAAACACCAGTTGTTGATGAAGGAAACACCCATGTTACAATGGAAATTGCTATTGTTTTACCATAGAGTATGAATATAATGGTCATTGCAATGCACAAACCTAACAAGCCATGTGACTTGTCATGTGAAAACACTCAATGGTTCCTCCCAGTGAAGCAATGGTTCCTCCCAAATGTACCCCTAGATCAGGGGTCGGCAACCTTTACTATCAAAAGAGCCATTTTGCCCCCTCTTCCACCAAATAACATTCATCTGGAGCCGCAAAACATATTTGATAACACAGCTTATAAAGTTTTATATATAGTTTATATATAGTATGTGCCAGTTCACACTTAAAATGAACTAGTTCAATGTTCAGTTTATGCAGATGAAAATGAACTAGTCCAAGTTCCTAGTTAATTTTAAAAAATTTGGAACTAAGTTCATGTTTCTAAAAATGAACTAGTTCACGTTCATTTGTTCCATTTTATTGGGATGATATAGTGACAAACTTACGATCATGTGTTTAGTTATTAATCGATGGTGTTAGATCATGAGTCCTGACTGTGAGCGTCTCGTGTTGTACTGCGCACAAAATGTTGACGAGTCATTTTTCATGATGTTTAAATGCAGTCTCATAAACTCTGGAGCGAATCAAATAAACACTAAGTAAACGTCATGTGCTGATCAGGTCCTGATAACTAGTGATGTGGGTTTATTAGTTCAAGTGAGAGCAGAGTGGAGGAGAACACAGAAATACAGTTACAGCTGCTTTACTAACAAGACCTGTCTGACTGAACTGAAGAAGCCTCTTGGATGAGAGATGAAACGTTTCACTTAATCACATGATGTAGCCTCTATAATGAGCTTTAATTTGACATACACTGTCTGCACTGACTCTGAGGACACACAGTGGTGGAAACGTTGGAAATTATTAGTCAATAAAAACATATGGACCTATTTTCATACACCACGTCACACCAAATGTGACTGTGCCCATTTGGTATTTTGGTGAAAGGATGTACCTGTTGCATCTGGAAACAGGGAGAGCTTCAGATGTACTGGATGTGTTAGCAGTGGGGATTGATTTTGTCTCATTTTGATGAGGGCTGACTTTTTGAGTCTCAGAGAGAGAGAAAGAGAGGGGAAGGAGGGATGGGGGCATCACAAGGTAAATCGACACTATCTATCCCCCATTCCAAATAAATATTTTATTTCATAGGATAAACCTACTTAAAGGGAAGGACAAAAGTATAAAACTATGTCTGGTTATCCCCCCACTAACACACCCAGTAAATCAATATCAGTAACTCCCACAGGTAAAGAAACGTAGAGCAATGCAGACAGTCTGTGGTACTGTGAGCACATTGCTCCTACGTGTCAGGTTGGTTATGTTCGACTCAAGCAGCTGACAAAGGTCAAGGAATTGATTGGTCAGTTAGTGGTTCTTTTATATGGGGTGATCTCTTTAAGTTTATCTCCAACTTAACCTGCTCCTAACCTAAGAGCATGGCAACCATAAGTTACCATAGTTATTTACCTTGATACGAAGTGAACGAGCTTCATAGCACCCTGAAGTAAACCTGAAGTTAAGCAAATAGCCGCAAATCCTGCTCTGTAGTACAGGCCTCTGCTATATATAGATTAGTTGTAGTAGTAGTAGTAGAAGTGGTGTGATGTGGCCCTCTGTCTCATTGACGATAGGAACAGCTTTGAGGCATGGCACAACTGTGTTGTAAATATAAACAGAAGGACACATCTTGGAAAGAATGTGTATACTTTTTGTTGTGTGTTGGTTATAATGTTCATCTTTTTTCTCCTGATTACCCAGAATTGGGGGAACAATTTTCAAAAGCCAAAAACCTTGTTCATTATTGTTCTGTGTTATTTGAGTAGATTTCGGTGAGATTCAATTTCCATTTTATATTTTCTTCTGTCTTTATGATTATATAGATATTTATATATATTCATGGGACATGCATATTCATGGGACATGCAGTATACATATTCTAACAGCCCTGGCTGTCCTGAAAAAAAAGATGATATAACTTGATTGTGCCTTACAGGGTTGAGGTCGTACAAGCATTAATACACAAGGAGACTAGGCGAACCAAAAATAGGGGGAAATGGCTGAGACTCCAGAGGGTTTAAATGGAATTGAATAGACAGGATTCATAAATTATTTACATTTTAGTTATACTGACCAGGGTTGTACTTAGTTTTGTTGTATACTCTACATAATATATATATAAAAATAAACACTTACTGCTTCTACAAGAATCTTGATTGAAAATCTGTTGTGTGCTTTTGTTGCAGTGTGAAATCTAGAGCAACCAGGCTATGTTCAGAGTTGCAGTCAGGACTGAGAAACATTCTCCAGGACCCGCTGCTGGTCTACACCCAATGGAGCCACATGGTCTCTCAGGTGTTGGAGGCATCTGCTGAGGTTACTGACTTCTCCCATATTGCCATGATAGTCCAGAACATAGAGGTAAAACACACAGACATCCTTCAGAAATATTTAAATTGTCTTCCTCATTCATGCAGAAAAAGTCCTCTTAAACTTGAAATGTGTGTCCAACATCAAGAAGTGTCACTTTCACAGATACTGTACAAAGTAATATTTTCCTGTCTCAATCTACTGTTAAAATAATCAGTCCACTTTCATAACTAATGGTCCTTGTGCTAGTGTGGTGACACATTGTCAGCAGACACGCAGATGATTCATATTTAAGCCAAATGCTTAAAAAAATCTTACACTGCTGGTAGTTGAATGAGAGACATTGAATTCTGCAGTCACCGCTCTGGTTGACTTTTCTACAATCAGCATGCTGCCTGTAAACTGCCACATGGCTAACTAATTCTGAGGTAAACAAAGCTTATTTTAGTTGTTTCAGTGTGGCAGTACTATAGTGCAGTCAAAGTCTGTATGTAGTTCTGTATGAAATTCTATATGGAGAGATTGTCTGTAGTTGAACCGGAAACTGTGTGTGGGTAAGTATGTGAATTGGATCAAGAAGTTGCATTAGCAAGTGTATAATAATTCTGTAAGCACCTAATTCTAGTGTTTAGTTTAGTGTATAGTGTTACGGTATTTTTTAGTGCAACATTGTGAACATTTTGTCCCTTTTGTTAGCGCCTGCTGAAGGATGGTGTCCAGTTGCAGGAGCATTTCAGTCTGCTGCATGTGAAGGGAGACCTGCTGGACTCTGTGTTTGGTCATGAGAGGTCGGATGCTTTGCAGGGCGAGCTGGGTGCTGCCATCAAAAACAGAGAGCTGCTGCACACTCAGCTGCTGCAGAGGAAGAGCAGATTACAGGTGCCAAAATGTTATTGTCTTTATTTGGTTAAAGTGCGTCTTACTTTTAAATAGAAACATTACATACATTACATATCATTTAGTTGACGCTTTTTTCAAATCAACTTCCAATAAGTGCATTGAACCATGAGGGTACAAACCGAGAACAGCAAGAATCATGTAAGTACATTAGCTTCACAAAAGCCAAACTACAAAGTGCTACATGAACTTACATGTAGCATATAAGTGCAACTTTTTTTTAATTACATTTTTTTATTATTAGACCATCATCTTCTTAGCCAAGGTGTCGTCGGAAAAGATGTGTTTTTAGCCTGCAGTGGAAGATGTGAAGACTTTCTGCTGTTCTGATGTCAAAGGGCTCGTTCCACCATTTGGGAGCCAGGACAGCAAACAGTCATGATTTTGATGAGTGACTAGATGTCCCTCGCAGTGAGGGAGCAGCAAGCCGAATGGCCAATGCAGAGCAGCGTAGACGTGCTGGGGTGTACGGTTTAACCATGTCCTGGATGTAGGCTGGGCCTAATCCATTTGGAGCACGGTACTCAAGCACTAGTGTCTTGAAGCAGATACGGGCAGCCACTAGTAACCAGTGAAGGGAGCGGAGTAGTGGTGTAGTGTGAGAGAACTTAGGTAGGTTGAAGACCAGTTGAGCTGCCACATTCTGGATGAGCTGCAGAGGTCGGATGGCGCCAGCAGGCAGAACAGCCAGGAGGGAGTTGCAGTACTCTAGGCATTAGATGACAAGAGCCTGGACCAGAACCTGTGCTGCCTTCTGAGTGAAAAGCGTTGTTGCAGCAATGCTGGCGGTTAGGGAGAGTTGACTGTCGAACTGTAAACCCTATCTCTTCCCTCTCTCCCATGCACTCACATAGGGCTACATACATGCACAAACACATAGAAACAATGCATCCCTCAGATTTTAACTGTAAGGTAAGGTTAGGTTGTCTGTCTCGGTGTTACAAACACTCTGTTTGCACATCACTTGTTGGAGCTTGGCACACTTCCACACGTTTGGAAGACTGCGCTATATCACACCTTGCTCAGTTGTTTACCATGGAGCAGTGATCCGCTTACACTCCAGATTAAACTTCAGCACGTTGTGGTGACTTTGTTTTGTTTAGCTCTTTTAGCTGTCTCCTAGTCTGTGTGGCGTGCAGGTGGGTCTGCGGCGTTGCAGGGCTCCTGGATGAGCTGACAATTGCTTGCGGGAACCCTTGTGTTAACCCTTGTGTTACTCAGTGGCCAGCCTCTGTTTCCAGTGACGTCTGTGACCCTTAATGAGAACCCAGTTCCCAGGTTTCAGGTTATGGAGGTCTGCTTGGCTGCAGATGGCAGGTCACTTTTCACCTGTGAATGCAAAGTAGCAGACAGGTTACCCTCGTGGTTGAATGCACTTTTTGTTAGTCGCTTTGGATAAAAGCATCAGTTAAATGATATGTAATGTAATATGTTGAGGTTAACACAATATGTTAGCATAGCATCTTCACATGCTGTTGTGGTTGGAGGTAGGTGTCTAACTGGCCCTACCCCTGTCTGAGGGGGTCTACCAAATAAGATTTCAAATGGACTGAGACCCTATTTATTTCTAACTCACGTGCACATGTGCAAATGCTACCAGTGAGAGTGCTTTAACCCAAGTGGGATTGGTTTCATCACAAAATATTGCAAGTTTTGCTTTTATGGGGCAATTTTCTATTTCAACAGCACCTGCACTCTGTGGGGTAATGAGAGCAGTGATGACATGTCAAACCCAAGATAGTCACACTTCTCTCAGGGCTTACAAATCCTGATCTGATGCAACAATTGCAACAGAATCTAGTTTCCATTTGAAAAAAGCGACTGGACACAATTTACCCCCATGTTTTTGTGTCAAAACAGATGTCATGTTGCTCTCTTTTTGTTCCACAAACTGAACAAAGGGTATATCAAGCTTTGGCAGTCCCAATGTGGGCGGACTGCAAGGAGGTCTTTAGGTCAGCAAAGGCTTTGTCAGCTTCATCAGTCCTGGTCAGTTTGCCGTGCGCACGGAGATTATTACCATGAATCATGGAAGAGAGGGGTGGGTCTCTTTCTGAATAATTTGGAATCCACTGTCTGCAGTATGACATCATTCCTAGGAAGCTCATCGTTTGTTTCTTAGTGGTTGGTTTTGGCACTGATGAATTGACTGAATGCAGTTCCAAGAATTCCTTTACCAACACTATTGTTTCTGATTTGCATGCTTCACCCAATGGATTATATATCATGAAATCGTTGACGTATTGCAGCAAAACAGAACCTAATGGTAAATGGACATTTTGCAAGCACACTGTGAATAACTCCAGAATTTTCGGAATAGCCCTGTGGACACTGAGTTGTTTTGTTTTGTGTGGCCTTTCCCGTTGAAAGAGATAGCAAATCAATACGTACTGTGAGCATGGACAGGAACTGTCAAAAATGCATTTCTGTCAATGACAGAAAAATGAGTGGCATCAGATGGAATTTCTGACAAAATGGTGTGAGGGTTTGAAACTTGTGGTGCACACTGGCAGATTGCAGCATTTACCGCTTGCAAATCCAGCACCAAACATTGACCCTCATCTCTTCTTAACAGGAAATATGGGTGTTCTGACGGGGGAGTCATGGCAGTAAATTATAAGTGAAGCCTTCAAAGTGAATCAAACACTGGTCTGCTGCCATCAAGCGCTTTCTGTTTCAGAGGATATTGTTTCATACAAGGCCTGTAGTCACATTTAGGATGAGCCCAATGTCATATTTATGACACGCCCACAAATGGAATGGGGTATACTGGGATGGAATCACTCTTCTCACTCCACCCTCTCCTTCCAATCCCACATCAAATCCGTCACTAAATCCACCTTCTTTCACCTCAAACACATCTCCAGACTCTGGCCCTCACTCCCTGACTCCGTTGCAGAAACCCTCATTCATGCCTTCATCACCTCCTGCCTGGATTACTGTAATGGAGTCCTGTCCGGTGTACCAGACGCTGTCCTGAACAGACTTCAGTATGTCTTTGAAAGGCGCTATATAAATTTAAGCTATTATTATTACTGTCGTACAGCATCTCTCACCACCTTGCAAAACTTGTACTCTTGGACTCTTTAAACCTGGCCCTGTTCCCACTCCTAAATGCCTTCTCCCTCTCCAACCTCAACTGTCTGAGTTAGGCTGTGAGGGTGTGGAGGTGAGGGGGCTGGGAGAGCACCTTCACCTGCACCACAGAGGATCAGTCAGCACAGGTGAGAGCTGTTAGCTGATTGATCCTCACGTTTAAAAGGCAGCAACTGAGCTGCCTCACAAAAACTGAGAGACACAGACAGGCACGCACATGAGAGACACTCAGGAGACACTCTCAGACACTCAGGACCGAGCACACGGATGCACGGAGGACTGAGAGACAGAAACACACACAGAAGGAGAGACTCTGGAAAGGAGTGAGCTGTAAAGCTAGACCCTTTAAGTTATGTTTGGTCACGTGTGTGTGGTGTGAATAAAACGTGCGGAAAAGCAACAGTTGTGTCTCTGGCTGTGTGTGAAAGAGCCCCATGGCATGGTCAACTACCACTAAGGGGTTTGCCATTTTTGTAACTCTCCCTGATAAGTGATGGAATACAGCAGTCACAGAGGCTGATGTAAGAAGTAGGGCTGGGTGATTATTTGAATTTCAATTACGATTATAGCTTCCAACGATTATGAAAACAAAGTAATCGACATAACATTTTCAGTATCCCACGTTTCATTTTGCAATGAGGCTCTTGTTTTGTCTTGCCTTATAATGCCAGGGCACACTGCCTACATGAGCTGTGCCGTGGTCCTGCTGTGTGTCGCAGCATTCCAGCATTTCTGGTAAAAAGACTTTATTTCCTCAAATAAAAGTCTGGCGATATTTACTTTCCCTCTGACCTGCGCTAACTTTACACGTTAACATTAAACACCAACACTAACCAGAAGTTAATAGGACCCGTACAGGGTTTACTTTGTTTGTTTGATTCACTCTAGCGGTTATGAGACACATATTTACACACATTGAAAAAGGTTTTGCACGCATTTCACCTGCCACACTCAACACGAGACGTAACGTGACACCAGGTTAAAGTAATCAGAACCATTTACATGCAGACACAGACTCTGCATGGTCCCGCTACAATTAAAACTTTGATTTGTTTGTAACCACCGCTTCATTATCAACACCAATCACTACATAATGATTGATACTTTTCTTCAATCCCATTTGTTTGCTTTGTTTTGCGCGTTCCTGTGTAGGGGTAGGCTGTACCGATACTTGTTGGGACGGAGTGGTGGGGCCAAGTGTTAGGGCTGTACAGCCCTCGAAACAGATATTTCAGACCAAGTGGTACGAGAATTTCCCAGAATGCCTTGCGAATCACCAGCAAGCTGGAAGAGACCCACAAATGTAGCAATTTCTCCATTAATACAGATTAAAACAGATTCTTATCTCAGAGAGCTTGTGGGAAGCTGGTGACCAAAGTTCAGTCTTGTAGACTTGTTGTAGTTTATGAGATTTCCATCATGTTTCATCATTGTTTTGCTCATTTCCCATAGAAAAGCAGAAACAGAAAAATCATAAAACTGTTCATATAAAATTTTAACAAAACTGTCTCTGATATTTGCACCAAATGTTATAACAACTTCTCCTTCTTAACATGCTCAACATTTTAGCTTTGCTTTTTTTTTGCATTACATTCAGTTGCAATCACAAATATAATTTCGAAAAAGAGTTTGAAGGATGTGATAATGTGCTATAGTTTAGATTTTACTATAGAGAATGTGAAAAGAAGGACATACTCGGACCAGAAATGACTGATGTTATAACACACTATCATCTTTTCCTGCTCTAAGGCCTTGATATCAAGAACCAAGGATTTCGGTGAAGCCTACAAGTTGATCCACGCTAAGCTGGCCTATCTTCAAGACCAACTGGTGGTCGCGGATGGCCTTCACCCCGACATTTTGGCCAAGAAAAGTCAGTCAGACCGGTATAGGGTGAGTTAAATTCCAAGTCAGACCAGGGCCAAGCCAATGTTAGCCAAAATGTGTGCTGGACCTCAAGATGCTTTGTGTAGACTCTTGTATAAAGCTTCCAGTAGTATAAGCTGATAAATTGAGGTCAATTGTTGTGCAAACTTAAACATTTACAAGATCATATATAACTCTATGTTGTATTGATATGTATTCAATCTGAAGTATCTGAGGAAAGACACAAATACTTATGCATGTAGCTCATTTACCACATATGCTTTACACATTGGTCATTTTTGAAAGCATCCAACATTTTCCTAATCTGGTTCCCAACCTATAGGCACTGACTGGTTTAATTTTTGTTGACATAGAAAATCACATTGCAAGACCTTAAAATGTGAGTTATGTTATCAATCACTGTGAACACATTGGTTGATTAATTAATCACCTAGAATTGTGCTTTGTTATGATACTGAATATAGAAAAAAAAGATTAGATTTGATTATTTTTTTAATTGTGGTATATACAATTTTGACTGCATCAGATATTATTTAACACAAAAGGTGTAAACTTTCAGTTCTCATGAAAACCACGTAGGATGTAGGGCTGTCACGATGTCAGATTTTCACTCAACAATTACTGTGGACTCAAAAGAATTCACAAAATTATATTATATCTATAGAAAGTTTTATAATCAATTCTATCTTTAATATTTATTTTGTGTTTTATATTGTTTTTGGTGAATGAATTATACCAGAGGACTACAAAATAGTACCCATCATTATTGTGGAGATAAATGATGAGTTCATGGTCAGAGTGATCACAGATTTCCCCCCTTAATATATTATGTTATTATTATTATTATTATAGCAGTAGCAATAAATTAACACTAAATTAAAATATAAAAACTTTTTTTTTTTTTATAAAATTGACCTGCTATTGTTTCACATTCCCTGAATACAACACTTGCGAATCAACAAATCAACAAAATGCGCACATGCATACACCAAATAGACAGTGCTGTTTGTGTCAGTGTCTCACTGATATAAAAATGGAGCCGAGGAATTCATAGGCAGAATGTCAGTTTCAGTTAGATTTATTGATTTTTTGTGGTTGTAAATTAAAGTTTTGATCCTATCCCAAGCAAATGGATAGTCAATGGGAGAGAGAGAGCGCGCCTTGAGCCTAAATCAGCTGTTTGTGTGATGTGCCTCCACCACAGAGAATGAGAGCGAGAGACAGGATTTGCTCAGCACATAGCCATAGTTTTGAACTGTACTCTATTAATGACCATGTTGGAGTTTGAACCAGATAGTGACTGCATCACAACAGAAAGAAACATAAATTATTTAGAATGTGCATGATTTATTCACAAAATATTGAGATTAACACAATATCCATCATAAATATTTGTTTTAAATTACAATAATCATCAATATTGGCATATTTTGACTGCTCTGTACATATATTTTTGCATTATATCCAATGGTCTTGTGTGTCCTCAGATGATCCAGAGGGACCTGGTGGACTGTGAAGCCCATATCACAGCACTGGAGACTCTGGTCTCCTCCAGTCAGAGCAACAGGACTAATTTTGAGAGGCTGTATGCTGACTGGAAACATCTTCAAAAGGCAGTCAGGGTAAGATTAAATATTCAGTTGAATTATTGACAAATTCTGATTCACAAAATATAATTCTATAAACAAAATGAAAAGTGTGTCCTGATAATGTTTCCAAGTGGAAGCATATATAATGAGAATCAAATTGGGCCGAGCACAGAACAACTTTGGTGCGCACAGATGACTCATCATTACTTTGCACAAATTGGAATTGATCTGATAAATAGGATTCAAACCAGGTTAGGACGGTGCCTTTAATGCTAATGAACTGTTCTAGTCTCTGTAGTAAAATGTGATGGTCAATAGTGTTGAATGCTGCACTAAGATCTAACAGAACGAGGACAGACACAAATCCCTGATCTGAAGCTATTAGAAGGTCATTAGTGACTTTTGCCAAGGCTGTCTCCGTGCTGTGATTGGCTCTAAACCCCGACTGAAAGTCTTCATATACATTACTTTCCTGGAGAAACTCACACAGCTGATTGGCTACAACCTTTTCTAGGATTTTAGACAGGAAGGGGAGGTTGGATATCGGTCTGTAGTTGGCTGAAACGTCCAGGTCCAGGGTGGTTTTTTGAGAAGGGGTTTGATTACAGCTAGCTGAAATGATTGTGGTAAGTATTTGCCCCTAATTATTAGGGGCAACATTTCTTTAAGTAACTTTGTAGGGGTGGGATCTAAAATACAAGTTGTGGTTTTAGACGATGAGATGATTGAAATCAGCTGATCAAGGGTGATCACAGAGAAGCTGTCAAAATTATTGGTAGGATTCTCAGCTGTTCCTGAGATTTCTGTGCTTGATGATGTTTAAGCATCAATTGAGGGCAGGAGATTGTAGATTTTATTTTGTATAGTTAGAATTGTATTTAGAATCATTAAAGAAGTTCATATATATATTGCTATTCAGGGATGGAGGAATACTGGGTTCAATGGAGCTGTGATTCTCTGTCAGTCTGGCTACAGTGCTGAAGAGAAACATGTTTTGTTTTTTTCTTCTATTAATGTGGAGTAGTAGGCAGCTCTTGCTTTGTGGAGGGCCTTCTTATATACTTTAACACTATCTTTCCAGGATAGGTGATTTTCAACACAGTTGTTGGAGCGCCACTTCCTTTCTAGTTTTCTTGAAGCTTGTTTTAATTCACGTGTTGGAATTATACCAGGGAGCTAATTTACTATGTTTTACACACTTCTTTTTTTAGAGGCGTTATGGAGTCTAATGTTTGTTGTTGTGAGTTTAACGAGCTAGTGACAAGATGGTCAATTTCAGTTGAACTAGGGTTTTAAAGAATTCGTCAGTTATATAGATTGATGATACTGAGTTAAATGTAACTGGAAATATTTCCTTAAATTTCTATCAGATAGACATCTAGAAAATTACTTTTGGATTAATGGCATGTAGTCTGATAATAAGAAATCAAAGGTTTAAATTATGGTCTGATACAAAAGGATTATGTGGAAGTACTATTAGATTTTCAATTTTGACACCATATGATAGTACAATGTCAAATGGTTGGTTACAACAGTGAGTGGGTTGGTGTACACACTGAAACCAATTGAGTCTAATATTGAAATAAATGCAAAACTAAGGCTTTCATTATCATTGTTAACACTTAATATTAAAGTCACCTTCAATAATTACATCTGTTTTTTAAGACTAGGCTTGATAAAAACTCTGTTTACAAATAGTTATGGTTTAGTTTAGGTTTAGGATTAATGGATAAACTGGAGTTAAAAATAGCAGCATCTCCACCACCTCGGCCAGATTCTCGAGGAATGTGATATGTTTATATGACTGGGGGGAGTAGATTTTATTTATGCTGACATATTCTTCAGGATGCAGCCAGGTCTCTGTGATAGATAGTAAATCAATATTATGATCTGAGATTAATTAATTAACTAAAACAGCTTTTGATGGCAATGATTTTACGTTCAAGAGTCCACATTTAATTATCTTGCTTTGTTGTGTTGTTGCAGAGGTTTTGTTAATTTGTATTAGTGTTTTGTGTGGAATTCTCCCTCTGTTCATTTTTGATTCAAATAATCTAATGGGGCGGGGGGCAGACACAGTCTCTATGGGGTTGTGGTTGTGTGACTGATCTAGTGGGACCGCAGAGAAGTGTGTAGGACTGCAGCTCTGCCTCCTTGTCCCAAATCGGGGTTGTCAGTTTGGATTTATAAGCTGAGTTATATTCCAAGTTAATAGAGCCGCTCCATCCCAAGACCTGGTTTCCTCCAAAACGTTTTCCAATTGTTGGTGACGTTTGTCTTGACGGTGTCCACAGACCTTGGCATGTGACCGTTCTCAAGACAAACATCTATGACAATGGCCGACTAAGCTACCTTTTGCCATGCCAAAACAGAATCTAAGTAAACGAAAGCTTCAGCTGTCAAGGCTCTCAGAAGACTAACTTTCCCATTTTTGGGGCAAGGGAACAGGCAAGCTGACGCCACAGAGAGACAGTCTTTCAATGCACAAGCCAGATGAAAAACCTGCTTACTCAATAGAAGAACAGGTCTTGGAGAAGGATGTTGACCAGGATGACACAAACAGCTGGGTGGATCCGTTGCCTCTCGCAGAGACCATGCCTCCCTACTAACAGACAAAAAGTCATCCAACGCCTCGCCTCAGTTTGTCACATGCTGAAGAAACGACCTGAAATGAGACAACACTTTGTGGACATCATGCTAAACATATTTGACAATGGACATGCAGAACTGGCACCACCACTAGATGAGCGAGAGGAATGCTGCTACCTTCCCTTCTTTGGAGTTTATCCCCCTCATAAGCCAGACCAGGTGGTCTTCGACTACAGCACTCGCTAGCAGAGGGCAAACAACATAGAGTTGCATTACCGACATAGAGTGTCTCTAAACGATGTCCTTCTTAGAGGTCTCATTCTTAACAACAGGCTATAGGGCGTGCCTATGCGGTTCCGTGGGAAAAAAATGTCAGTCACTGCTGACATCACACACATGTTTCATTGTTTCTTGATACGAGAAGATCACAGAAACATCCTTTGGTACCATGGATGAACCTGCAGGACAAGATGCTTTGTGGAGCGATATTTTTACCTTGATGATGGTTTTATTTCATTTGCTTCTGAAGATGAGGCAATTTCAGTTCTCAAGAAAGCCCAAGAAATGCTGGCTGCGTCCAATTTAAAGCTGCACTTAATTGCATCAAGGTAATAAAGGCATTTACTAAAGAGGACCTTGCAAAGGGCCTAAAGGATCTTGACCTCAGAGCATGCTCCTCAAGCATTGCCTTTAAGTATGTAACAATGTTTATGTGCATAGCCGCATGGTGGCTAGGTAGCTGTATAACTTACTGTAGTTTACCATTGCTAAGTGTCTGACAAATATGTTTTATTTCTGTTCTAGTTTCACTCTGTTGATATTTTGAAGGAAACATCTCTATAATGAAGACAATACACCTGTTATTAGCTGTGCTCAGGTCTAACAGTGAGGACAGAATAATTTATTTTAAAATAAAGTTTTTTATAATGCAAATGTCTATTTCTTCAGGGAAAGAACTTTGTCCATGGCACAATCTGTTTATTTAATGCAAGCACATTTGTGGTAGTTTGTAATACCAATTCTGAGATTTTCCTTCCTTCAGAAGATTATCAGTGCTTGTCAGTCATTGCTAAATAAGAATTCACAAAGTTAATGCATGTTGAACAGCTTTCAAGGCATTTCTAACAGCTGTTGCTTGGGCCTCTAACAGGGACACTCTTGTCCTGTGGTTGGAATTTGCTAACACCATCAGCCCCTTCATTGTAGTGGACACTTCTTGTATCTTCCCATCAACTGAAAAACAAACAAAATGTACAAGCTAATTCTATTCAGAAGTCCTTTATTCGTAAATTTGCAATGTTACAGCAGCAGAAAGACATCACATAAGTAGCATGCAGTACTTGGGTGAAGGGATATAAAGAAATAGAAATATACAACAAATATATAGAAAAAATATTAATTTAATTAAACCAGTATATACAGTGAAGAGAAATATATTATGTGTCAGAATATGTACAGTGAATGGATTTCACATAACCGTTTATATTGCACAGAATTTTTTTTTTAAATGAATATAGTTCATGGGCGGCTGTGGCTGAGGGGTAGAGTGGTCGTCCTCCAACCTGAAGGTCGGCAGTTCGATCCCCAGTCTCCCCATCTGCATGCCGAAGTGTCCTTGGGCAAGATGCTGAACCCTGAATTGCCCCTCATAGAACAACAAAGTGCTGCTAATAGATGCACTGTATGAATGTGTGTGTGAATGGGTGAATGTAAAACTGTACTGTAAAGATATTTGAGTGGTCATCAAGACTAGAAAAGCGTTATATAAATACAAAACCATTTACCATATAGTACAGTGAATTTTGCACAGTTGAGAAATGTTAAAGTGACAGTCCATAGTGGGGGTGCATGTAGTTTTACTTGGAGCAGAGCTGGTTGTACAGTCTTACTGCTGCAGGAAGGAACAACCAGCGATACCTCTTCTTCAGACACTTAGGGTGGATCAGTCTTGTGCTGAAGGAGCTGCCCAGGGCTGTGATGGTGTCCTGCAGGGGGTGGGACTGGTTGTCCATGAGAGAAGACAGCTTTGCCATCATCCTCCTCTGTCCCACCACCTCCACTGATTCAAGCGGGTATCCCAGGACCGAGCTGGCCCTCCTAATCAGTCGGTCCAGTCTCTTCCTGTGAGCAGTTGAAATGCTGCTGCCCCAGCAAACTACTCCAAAGAAGATGGCAGATGCCACCACAGAGTCATAAAAAGTCTTCAGGAGCGCCCCCTGCACTCCAAAAGACCTCAGTCTCCTCAGCAGATAGTAGCGATTTAGTAGCACTTATGGCACTTACCTATAGCACTTTTTAGTTTGGCTTTCTTGAAGAAAATTTTATTTTCTTGATTCTTGTTGTTCTGGGTTTGTACCCTCATGGTTGAATGCACTGATTGTAAGTCGCTTTGGATAAAAGCGTCAGCTAAATGAAATGTAATGTAATGTAATCTGCTCTGGCATGATCGGTCCAGTCCAGTTTATTGTTCAGGTGAACATCCAGGTACTTATATGAGGTCACTGACTCTATGTCCCTTGCCTGGATGTTCACCGGTATCGGGAGGGAGTGTCTGCGCCTGCGGAAATCCACCACCAGTTCTTTCTTTTCCCCGCATTAATCTGGAGGCAGTTCCGCTGGCGCCAGTCCACAAAGTCCTGCATCAGTCCTCTGTATTCCCTGTCGTTCTCGTCTGTGATGAGGCCGACAATCGCAGACTCATCAGAGAACTTCTGCAGGTGACAGGAGGGTGAGTTCTAGGTGAAGTCTGCAGTGTAGAGGGTGAAGAGGAATGGAGCCAGGACCGTTCCCTGCAGGGCCCCCGTACTGCAGACAGCCATGTCCGACACACAGTCCCGGATCCTCATATACTGGGGTCTGTTGGTCAGGTAGTCCAATATCCAGGATGTAATGTGCATATCCACTCCAGCATGCTCCAGTTTGTCTCTCAGAAGTGCCGGTTGAATGGTGTTGAAAGCACTGGAGAAATCAAAGAACATGATCCTCATAGTGCTCCCAGGCTTCTCCAGATAAGAAAGAGCTCTGTGTTGTAGATAGATGACGGCATCATCCACCCCGATGCCAGGCTGATAGGCGAACTGCAGCGGGTCCATCGATGGTCCCACCAGGGGGCGGAGGTGTTTTAGGGCGAGCCGCTCCAGGGTCTTCATCAGGTGGGATGTTAGTGCCACCGGCCTGTAGCTGCTGAGGTCTTTTAGGTGCAGAGTCTTTGGCACCGGTACCACGCAGGAGGTCTTCCATAGCTGTGGTACTCTCTTTTCTCACCTGTTTTTTTTGTGAGAGACAATTTGGAGCAGTGGGTGGGTGTGCTGGAGTGGGAAGGGGGGCTGGTGGTGATGGGTGGCTGAGAGCTTAGTGCTGTGTAGGAGGGGTTGGGGTAGTGTACTGGGGGAGAAGATGAGGGGGGTTGCAGCTGGGCTGGCAGGGTAGGGGGAGGGGCAGGTATTGTACTTGTTCTTAGAAACATCCTTTATTAAAGTAGAAATGTAATAATTTTAACCTAATCAATTACTAATCGTGTCATTGTAAACCTAATATTTCAAATCCAGATTATTTTATGCACATATGTTGTTCTGTTTTTAATCATTATTTTTGATTGACACATTAATCAAAATGGGGTTGTGGATAAGTCTAGTCAATGTTGATTCCAGACAAAATTATTACCTGGAATAATATGTGACTACTCGTTTTGTGGTCTAAATTGGCAAAACATCCGACAGAAAAAAAATGCTCCTCACCTACCAGTTTTGGCGAATATAATAACGTGCAAAAAATGCTAATCCAGCTTTAGTACCTTAGTCCCCTCTTTTTTCTTCCTTGTCACTGCAGTAAGTCTTCTTCCTTCACAAAAAGTACTTTCCTTTCATTTTACTTGAAAAATTGGGGCAATTTTGCATGAAACAATGTTAGATTTACTTGGAGTATTTAGTAAAATACGTGTTTATACCTCTGGTTCATTCAAAGATTTTGTTTCCCTGGCCATAAGTGAGGATTAGTGAGTCCTCTTGTTGAAGGATATCATTGACTTTACTGATGATGCCCATAACAGAGTCCTCAAATGAGGAGAAAGTCACTGTCAGTGTTTTTCTTGTCTCCAACTTGCCATCCACAAGTTCAGCAATGAAGATATTTATAAATATGGATAGGAAAACACTGTTTACTTGTTTTAGATCGTTTAAGTGTCATTTACTAAACTTTTGCTTATGAAAGGTTTTGAGTGCAGGACTTTTTTCAACAATTTTACTAAATTCAATCAGGGTGAAATGCTCATGTCACTTTTGTGAATGAATGTTGTTAGTCTATTTATTACTAGCATAACAAGAGAGCAGTTCAAATAGCCAAAAGCAGAAGGGAAATAATATAACATACTCTTACGTTGGTGTGATGCTTCTAATTATTTTCTCTTACCTACTTTTTTGTTTGCAGACAAAGGTGAATGAGAGTGAGGAGAGCATTGCAGTTCATGAGAGCTTCCATGACAGCCTGCTGAACATAGAGAAGTGGCTGATGATCATGAAGCAGAAGTTGAAGTCATTTCACAGCTCTGCGGGACAATGGAGCATAGAGGGCCGCCAACATGAAGCAGAGGTCTGTTTGTGTGTTTTTCTTCGACTCTGTGCTCACAATCAGCAGTTTTTAGAAGAACTTATAGTTCTTGTGTATGTCTCTGACCCGCAACAGTTTAAATGTTGATTTGTTTGAAATGACCGCCACAATATTAACCCTGATCACCACATAATGATTGATACTTCTCTTAGATGAGTAAAATCTTTCTTCATAGCTTCGCACATTCATTCATTAATTCAGTTTTTCCTGACTCCATTCGCTCTCTTACCCTTTCTCTTGTGCTGACACACACACAGCGACACACACAGACCCCTACCGTGTCATTGGACACGTGTAAACTCAAACTGGGTAAAAACAACAGAATTTGTAAACTTAGGCAATGTATGGAGAGCTTGAGGAGATGGTGGGGGGTGCTTGGTTTTGCTCGTTTTGGTTTGCAGTGCGCAGTGCGAACGGAAGAGATACAGAGAGAAATCAGTGTTAAGTTGAAGTCTGCAAGTTAAGAGCTAAAAGCTTGCCAAGCTTGTTCGCCTTGCCCACAGTGAAAACCAGTATCTAACAAGATTATGATGATAATGACTTTGTAGAAGAACAGTGAAACACAGAGTTTCTCTGGTCACAGCTGCTCAGTGATCAGCTGCATCATGATCAGAGCAGAAGCTGCAGCTGGTTTGTACCGAGCTGGAGTTTCTGTGTCCTCCTCCACTCTGCTCTCACTTGAACTAATAAACACTCATCACTAGTTATCAGGACCTGATCAGCACATGAAGTAACGTAGTGTTTGTTTGATTCCAGACTTTATGAGGCTGCATTTAAACATCATGAAAATGACTCGTCAAAATGTTGTGCTCAGTACAACACGAGACGTGCCGCTCACAGTCAGGACTCAGTGTTAAAATGAGGGGAGCGACACACAGACATGATCCGACACCATCGATTCAGAACCAAACATATGACCGTACGTTTGTCACCTAAATCATCCCAATAAAAAATGAACTATGAACGTGAACTAGTTCATTTTCATCTGCACGAACTGAACTTGGAACTCGTTCTTATTAAGAGTGAACTGGCTCAACACTGCTTCTACAGATGGGCTCAGATTCAGATTTCACATTCACATTTAATTTAGTAAAAGTTTGGTTGTTTTTTTTGATTTGTTTGAAAAGAATATTATTCAACCATCCTATATTTGCTAAATAAAAAGAAGGGCAAAGGCTAAGATGACCCAATTGTTTAGGATAAAGGTCATCTTTGAGTTTGATAACATAACATCATCCTATGTTTGCCTTCTGTCATGTATCTTTCTGTTCCCAAAACAATATAAAGCGAAAATGGGTTTTTTTCAGGCATTTAGAAATGGTGATTAATTGTGATTAATCACAGCTACCCTGTGATTACCCTGATGACAAATTTTAATCGTTTAATCGTCGACAGCCCTAATATAAATACATAAATAATTATATAAATAAAAGGATAAATAAATACATAATTATATAATTAAATGCCTAAATAAATTACTAAATGTGTATTTATACATTTATTTATGTATTTTGTTTTTTATTTATACATTTATTTATGTATTTTGTTTTTTATTTATACATTTATTTATATATTTATTTATATATTTCGAATTTTATTTACACATTTATTTATACAGCTATTTATATATTTCAAATTTTATCTATTTATTTATACATTCATTTATTTATTTATACTTTTATTTATCCTATGCGTAACCTGCTGGACAGAACAAAATAAAACTGTCAACTCAGTCATCAAAAGTGAGGGGCGGGTGAAAGCTTCTGATTGGTGGTTGAACATGAATCTACTGCTTCTGCCTAATTCAAGATAGCAGCGGGCATCTGGTTAGTAACCGGCAATCAAATTGAATAAGAATAGAAGAGCCCTGCTGCCCTAGATGATACATGGAAGAAATTCTGATCATTGATGGGTTTTTTCTGTCAGCCAATCATTGTTCGGAAGAAGAGAAAAAGAAGAGAATAGAAAGAAAACAGAGAATTTGAAAACAGATATTGGACGTAGCTGCATCGCTCCGTCAAATCTCGCTCCGCCTCCTCCGACTAAATTCTACTGTGGAAATGTATGTATATTAAGGTGTGCCCTCCGTGGTCCATGGTTAACTCTAGCTGGGGAAGCCGTGGCCTTCCCTCACCTTCGCCTGCTGCTCATTCTCTGATTGGTAGGCCCCAGTCCCCCGCTCCGCCAATCCCTGGGATGCCAGAAACCCAAATATTATTTAAGTCCAGGCAACCTGCTAGTCATGACAGCTGCACTCAGCTCGCAAAACATGCTCAACAATACTCTATTATTGTACGACATAACATGCTGATGTTGTTAGCCTGATTGTAATGGTATTGTATGAGGTATTAGTGAGTTTCTAGCCAATCTACTGGAGACTGGGCCAGGGTATTAGATTTACAAACTGTTTTAATTGCTTGCACGGTAGGTTTGTTTCATGTAGTCACACTAGGTTCAGGGGAGCTGCCCTCTTTGTATTTTGTAATAGATTAGATAGTGAGGATTTTTATTTCAATCTCTAGTTCCTGCTTTTTTTTTTAATAGTTAGCTCTAAATTTAGTACTCTTTAAAGGGGACATAGCATGCAAATTCCACTTTGTTAGTGCTTCTACAGGTTAATGTGGGTATCTGGCATGTCTACCAACCCAAAAACTCTGGGAAAAAAACACTTGCACGTTTTGTTATAGTTCCTCTAAGTCAGAAACGCCATGCTTGGCAGGCCTTCGATTGAGCTTCTTGGGTTTTGTGTCGTAACAAGGAACTGGAAGTCTCCCTACATGGTCTTGGCCCACCCCCCCTCGTCACGCCGTGTTTACACCGGATGCTGCGAGGCAGCGCAGCGCCGTTCCCAAGCACGCAGCCGCCTGGCTGTTCTCACGGGACGAGCATTTCTCCGCTGGTCAGCCCGCGATTCACTCACATGTGGCATTTGTCTGGATCGTTGGGACTGGGAGGCTGCAGCAGCTGCTCGGGAGCGACCGCTCGCTCTCCCGTGCGTGAGCTGGAATTTGTGTCAGCGCCACACAGCCAGCAGTGTGGAAGACTTCCGCAGTGTTCAGCGCTACTGTACCACTGTCACACACAGAGCCCCCCCACTCGTTACGCCGGGTTAACACCGGACGCGGAAGCGAGGCTGCGAGGCAGCGCAGCGCCGTTCTCAGCGCGCAGCCGCCTGGCTGTTCACACGGGACGAGCATTTCTCGCGCTGGTCAGCCCCATAGACTGTATATATAAGGTCAGCCCGCGATTCTGCTTTCTCCGCTTGTTGTTGTACCCGTTGAATGTCGGGGTTCGGGGTAAATGATGGTCTTCATAGCCCCCCCCCACCTCTCTTTCTCTCTCTGTCTGTCTGCTTGTGTGCTTGTAGTGGATGGGCAGAGGGGGACATTTAATTATGTGATTGGGAAAATTAAAACTCCAGGACAATAGAAGGGGAATACAAAGTATGGGATGCATATTTGATAATTTATATCATATAAAATATGTAATTTATATCGTTTAAAATCATGGGGGGAGAGGGGAGGGGAGCTGGCTCATTAGCATTTAAAGGAACAGGCACTCAAAACAGGTCACTCTGTGGAGGGCTGTTTTATACAGGGTAAAAGGGTGCTGTTTTGCATAAGTGCCCTACATAGATTAAAAACCAAATAAAAACAACTAAGGTGTTGGTCCAAGTGTGGTCTTAGGATGGTGGTGACAATGTGTGATGGGACTGTACGCTTTTTGTAAGCATTGTAAGCATTTCCCAGTCTTGGGCGTGCTCCAACTGACCACTCTTGGTCAGAGGAGGGGACCTTCTCCGTTCCGGTTCCCCTTCTTGGATAAAAGGTGTCCTTGGAACTGCGCTTGATATTTTTGTCATAATAATCATCATAATCCTTATTAATTACAACTTGGGTGTTATATTCATTTGTGATTATTCAATAAAAACGTCAGTGCCATCAACTAGTGAAAGTCAGGTAACGATATTCTCTGCTACTGGCTAAATTAGATTGTATTTCAATAGGGCTAAATCACAACATGCATTATCTTCAGGCACTTTACACAGTAAGACCTTACAATATTACAGAGAAACAACAGTTTCCACAATGGGCTAGCACTTGACAAAAGTGGAAGTAACCTCTAGTAGAACCAGACTCAGTGTTGGGGTTAGAGATTTTTATTTGACAAATGTGTGTACTTCACAGAAGAATAGATATTTCTGCAAAAGATAATGCACAATATACTGCAGATATGCTGTGACTTTATACTGAAAATATTTCATACAGTGATGCAAAATGTCACATTGTATGAAAACCACTAAAACACAAGAAATACAATTTATGGTGGCTTCAACAAATAAGACATAATGATTACTCCATGATGAAGTCTGACTGTTAATGAAGTCTGACTGTTAAAGAAGTCTGACTGTTAACTCATGTTTTCTCTCTCTGACCACTATATGTCCCTGTCCACAGAGAGCACTGGGAGAATTTCCAGAGAAGGAGATTCAGCTGCAGCAGATGGAGGTCCAGGGTCAGGGGGTTTTGGAGAGGACTTCAAAGGAGGGGCAGATACACATTCTGCAAGACATGAAGCGGCTACGAAAGTCCTGGTTGTCCCTCTACAACATGAGTCTCAATCTTCACAGGTATCTGAAAAAATTGTGTGGTGATGTTTAGAAAGACTGTTCCACAAATGCTGAATGAGTGTGAAAAGATGCCAAACACCTAAAATTGAATGGAGTGGGATATTTTGTCTGAAAGTCTTAGAATCATGCCGGTTCTCCCACCTTAGAGGAATTTGGGAGGGGAAGGGTCACATTGCAGATAGAACTGCCCTCTTCTACAGTCTATGATCACGTTTTCTCTTGTCCTTTATCATTGTTGTCACACAGGTGATGATAAAATGAGGCTAACTAAATTCATGTCTTCCCCTTGGATGATGTTTTTTTTTTTCAATCTGCTAATTATACTAGAGCTTGACAGATATTTTTTGGAGGGGTTGGGATCGCAGAGGCCAGATAATGTACATCTATTTTATCAGGTGCAAAACATTGATGACAAAAAGACATAGCCTAAATCCATCAGGGACCTGTACAATTAAGCTCAAGTTCTATGAAGTTCAACATACCCAGGATATTAACCTAACCCTGGCCTTACTGGATAACGTGTACTATAAGGCTGGCTATCAGCTGGCTCAGTTCTCAGGTTTTCCTATCTGCCTAGTGTTTATTAGAAGAGTTGGGGTTATTAATTGCATATCATCAGACCCATGATTAATTACAAAAAGGTAAAGGGAGTCAGATTTTCCTGCTGAGCTGCACTAAGTAAAAGTCAATACTGCCAGGAATACTGTAAGAATCAAATAATGGATGGGTATTGAGTTGTCTAGGGACAGAACATAGGATAGCATTGTGGGTGGCTGATGCCATTGACCACCTCCTGATGGTTTTTCCAGGTTGACAAAGAAGATTTCTTCTTCACAAAGGCACCCCTCCACAAAATTTGTGTGAGTTATCCTGCTGACACACAGACGAACAACTGTTACCATTAAAGTAATTATTACTCACACAAGCAGAAACAGAAAGTGAAACAGAGAGAAGAGTTGGTGAACCAACTGGTTATTGTGGAACAGTGGTGAGAAAAATGTGTATTCAGGATTTCCACAATGATAAACGATCAGCGCCGCACCGTTATATAAAGCTCATCTTTTCTGTCAGTCTCTTTGTGTTGTTGTGATGTATTAGACACACAAATGTTGAACTGGTGAGGTATGCAAACCCTTACCCCGTTGTATTTCTTTTTTCCTCTCAGTTTACTGAACAGCTCCATGGAGCCGACAGCATGGAAGGATGGAGGCCTGTCTGTAGACAGCTCATTCCTAACAGAACTCAGTCTCGGTGAGGAGGACAGTGAGTTCCTGGCAGGAGGCTCAAGGAGTCAGAGAGGCCAAAAACAAGATCAGTCAACAGAGACGTTTGGAGCTTTTGCAAGCCCTGGGCCTAGACAAGGAGATAATCTGGAGGGAGAGGCAGGGGAGGGGGTGCTGACGGGGCGGAGTGCATGGATCCAGGGCCATGCTGAAGGCCACCTCATGCTGGCTGCACAAGATGATGAACATTTCACTCCATCAAGGACAGAGAAGGACAGTCGGCACTCATTTAATGGAGATGAAATAGATTCCTCGGCTTTGAGCATTCATGGCAGCCAGGGTGTTCCCAAAGACACAGATGAATGGCCTGATAATAAATCAACAGGGGCTGACAATCGCATCTTGATTGGAGACAGAGGAGTAGCAGCATTAACTGCAAAGGTGAGCTATGGTGAGGGGGCAAAATCGGCTATTGAGAAGGCAGGGGAAGGGCTAAGCCCAGGTGTTCATATTTCCTGCCCCTTGGTTAAATTAGTATCAAACTTTTGTTGGACACAATAGTTAATTCTTTGTACTGATTGTTCAAATGTGACAGGCTGTAAAGCTCTAACAACCACACACATAAAATTGACAACAAAGTAGTAAATATATCATTTTATACAAAGAGCCCCAGCTGAGACCATAAGCAAATAATAGGGAAGCTGTCAACTTGTAGACTGCTGTACTTAGTATTTATTGAAAATAGAGGTAGCAGTCGTAGGGAAAGACTAGTTGTGACCCTATTCACTTTTTCTACATACAAGTTAAACTTCAGAGCATTGATTAGCTTTGTTTTGCTATAAACACCTTTACACCCATTTTGCAATTGTTTGTGATATAAAATGACAAATGAAAGAAAACAAGTACAGAAATCTGGTTACAATTGTTTGCTGTGGTAAGCATTTCCTGCTAACTAATTTGCAGTCCACACATCAGCCAAATATTCAGATTTAAACTCAAAAAGAATGTAAAACACCTGCTAACCTCATACAGTGTTGGTGTGTGCTGTTTAAGAGTCCTCTTTTGTATGCGTTGTCAAAGTTGTTTGGGGTTTTCCAGGGGAACACAGGACACTGCAAATCCAGAAGGAATGAGTTTGAGGCGTGGCTGTGCAAAGGGAATGAACTCCTCTCAGGGATCCTCAGCACCAAGAGAGCAACCCTCAGTGCCAAAGAACTCAAGATCCAACAGAACACACTTGAAGTAAGTTTCCTTTAACATTGAATCCAGCAGGGTTTCTAAAACAGGAGGTGGATTACATGTTATTCTCACTGATGGTTACTTTGAAATGTAGTTGTTTACTTTTTGTGTGGTTTGTTCAAGAAATGCATATGTTCGCTTTGTTTTATCTTGTTTTGTTTGTTAATTCAGTGTTTTGCTACAGTATCCAAAGCTCGTTAATATAAAAGGAACAACTCCATCTTATTTCACACTTTTTTCATCTGTGAATTTACTGGACATTCTGATCAAAGATAGCCTAAGTGCATTCATGTGCCTCTACCTACGCAGACTTTGCACACCGCTACCAGGATTATTTCTTTCCAATGCGGGTTTCAACGCTGCATTGGGGGTCCCTGGAAACTCTGTATTCACACCTTTTGTTTCCACTGTTCGACATTTACTGCCACGTTCAAGTTAACAAGCTCTCCTCTCTCATCTCATCTTCACTGTCTGTTTCTCCCTGTGTGAGTAAGTGGGGGCGGGGGTGGCCCGGGGCTTGTATCTGTGAGTATATACTCTGCCTCGCTCCCAATTTGGCAGCCACCTACAATGCTGTCCTAAGTTCTTCCCCCAGACAGTGCAATACTCTCAGGATCACTTACTGAAAACAATGCATGTTAACCCTGTGACCACGCCCTTCATGGGGTATAAGTGCTCGTGCAACACAGTGATCAACAGGAAAGCCGACTCAGCGGCCCCCATCACGAGCAATGTCTTCATACCATCGTAGGATGCTGAAAGAGGCTGTGCTCAGACGCTGGGAGGAAATCCATCATCATAGTTTGAGGTCGCTCCCTTATCACCTCGCTCACCTGCACAGTCACCACAATTTCAGTCAGTGGATTCCACACACAGCGTGGAAGCAGATCAAGATTTCTCCTGCTATGAGAACCTACAGGTGATTTCTCCTCACCTCCTTTTCTCCACACCTCAGAAAGCTCCACCCACTAGCTCCCCCTACCAGCTGGACTCGCCATCGACTTGGGGAATTTTGACAGGGTTGTTCCACAAAAAAATCCAAGAGGAGAAATCTGAGAGCAGACGCTTCATGAGCACGCAGAAAGCAGCCCGAGTGTGGAGAAGGGCTGAAGCTTGGAGCACAGGAAATTCAAAAGCCTGCCTAAGAACTTCAGCACGAGCTGCTTCGACAACGTCTTGCCAGCAGAACCACAACAACAGGAGCCACAAACCAGCAAGACCACTTCATTACACTTAAAACAGTAAATCAAAAGGGACCCTTTTCCCCTTTTCATGAACTGGTACCTGGGCTTAATAGTTAAACATACATGTAGCTGAGCAAAGGACTGTCTAATTCAATTTTGTGTGATGTTTATAAGTTTGATTTGTGCTTCATTTTTGCTGTGATATTTTGGTAATAAGTTATTTGAAAGTTAATGTTAGTTATGTTATGCTCTTTACAGACTTTCTTTGCATGCAACTAACTACTTTCTCTAACCTGGCACCAACACCTCACACACACATCTCCCCAAACTTAACACATACATGTGACTTCAACCACATCACTCCACCTACACACCAACATACTCGCGCACACACACATGCATACTCATATACAAACATCTGTATATAGTAAGTACACCTTTAGTTAGTTTGTGTGTTCATACTTTTATTATTTTCATAATAAATGTTTTTCTTTAACACACATGTTCATTAATGTTGCATAAGTGTGAATTTTGCCAACCTCTACACTGTCAAGAACTCTATATCCTTCAACTTTGCTAACTACTAACATGGTAATTTTTGTTATAATTATTGATTTAATTATTAATCAGAGTTCCAAACTTATAGTTAGTACTTTCATGAGACTTATTCAATAAATTGGCTATCTTTTCCCTTCCTTTGAAGGGTGGTGCCCCGATGTAGCTTTAATGTCAATTAAAGTTATTATTTTATATTAAGATTTTTTATATTAAGATTAAATATTTTTCTGATTGTCAAATTTATTGAATGCCCAAAAGCACCATTTAATGGTGTCACGTTTAAGGTATAATAATCACAACAGTCATCATCCTTCCATTCGTTGATTAAAAGTTATATATACTGTCAATTTTCGTCAGGGGGCGGGGCCGTGGCGTGGCGGTGAATTTTCATGATTCGCCAGAAAACAATAAGTACTTATAACTTCCATGTATATTGTCCAATATGCCTCGGACTACATATGTACAACAAGGATCCTGCCCTGAACAGCTCCATATGATAATATTTGATAATAGTCATAGCGCCCCCTACCTGTAACAGGAAATATCATGTTGGTGTTCTGCAGCTAGCCCGTTCACCCGATTTATGTGAAATTTGTACAAGAGAGCCTAAAGGAGCTGGTGATGCCACAGAATCAAACTTGTGAGTTTTCATCGCATCATACTTGCTCGCAAGTCTAATTTTTCTGCCTTTTGGGGAATTTATCATACACGAAAACTGTGTATGACCGCAAGCCGTCAGGTCTGGCGAAAATGTACGTGATTCGCCAGAAAACAATAAGTGCTCACAACTTCTGTGAATATTGTTCAATATGTTTGTTGTTCTCTGTGACTCCTGACAGGACACAAAAGAAATCAGGAGCTCAGACAAATGTGATGATTTACATCAGTTGTGGATCGTGTCATTAGAATGAAGCAGCTGTTCTGTTTTTTATGTTTTCGTGGGTGTGTCCAGGGGTCTGTACTACGGAGCAACTTCAGCAAACTCAGGATATCTTTACGAGATCCAGCTGAACTTAACCTCACAATCACAGTCAGGCTCAGCGGTCACACGAATCTGGTTATCAACTTGTTAAGACAACCCCGGTTTTCCTCGTCAAGATCTGAGTGCGTGTACATGAAAGGGGCGTGTTTACTGCATATGACCAATCACAGACCTGTGTAAGTGAACTGACAACAGAGCCTCATATTTCACAACGAGGATTAAACTGTTATATAATAGAAATAAGAGGAGAACAAACACATTATCCAGACTAAAAGAAACACAGTTACAGCTGCTAAATGCAGGATGGACAGCTGGTAAAACATCTGATTGTGTGAATGTGTGAGTTACTGTTGACATTTGTGAAAAACATATTACGTGACCACAACATAATAATGTGTGGGAACGAAATAAATAATTCGAGCCCACGAGATATGAATCTGTTCTGTACTAACAAGACCTGTGGAACTGAAGTGAAGAAGCCTGTTGGATGAGAGATGAAATGTTTCATTTAATCACGTGATGTAGCGTCTATAATGAGCTTTAGTGGGCGTAGCTTTTATACAGGTTGATCTCTTATCTCCAACTTAACCTGCTCCGTAGCAGGTTAGCCATTCAGCATAAGTGTCCATGGTGATTTACCCTGATAAGAAGTGAACGAGCTTTGTTGGAACAGAAACTCAGAATTTAACCCGAAGTCACCCTGATAAGCGCGTAATACAGGGCTCTGGTGCAACTTCAAGGTTGTGTTGTATCAAATGTTCAATCAATCAATCAATCAAATTTTATTTGTATTGAATATTCACAAATCACAATTTGTATCATAGGGCTTATGTTGCTGTCACAAAGAATTGTGGGGCGGCATTTTCTCCTTTCTTTTTATAAAGAATGGCCCAATGTTTCCTGTGTTAAAGGAGATAAGTTAGAAGGCATTGAAGCTCCTTTCCTTATCATTTAGATAATTCGAACAGCTCTTATTATGCTGGCTGCCAGGGCCGCTGCTAGCCATTTGGGTGCCCTAGGCATAATTGCTTAACAAACTCTACAGAAGACAGCAAAGATTGAACAACAAAACGAGCATTTTAAGCAGTTGCAAGAAACTCTACGCAAACTTCTGTAGGGACCCAGGGGGCACTGCACAGCTCCACTTGTGTGTTGTGATTTGCGATTGTAATTCCCTATTTGTTGTTGTGTTTTGTGATTTGAAGTTGTAATTCCCTATTTGTTGTTGTGTTTTGCTTTTTGTTGTGTTTTGTGATTTGCGGTTGTAATTCCCTATTTGTCGTTGTGTTTTGCTTTTTATTATTGTGTTTTGTGATTTGTAGTTGTAATTACCTACATGTTGCGTTTTGCTTTTTGTCGTGTTTTGTGATTTGCGGTTGTGATTCCATATTTGTCGTGCTGTTTTGCCTTTTGTTGTGTTTTGTGGCTGTGATTCCATATTTGCTGTTGTGTTTGGCTTTTTGTTGTGTTTTGTTATTTGCAGTTGATTCCCTATTTGTCGTGTTTTGCTGTTTGTTGTTGTGTTTTTTGATTTGCCGTTGTGATTCTGCTGTGTCCTGGTGCAGGCTCTGCAGGCAGGAGTGGCCTGGGGTCAAGAGCAGTTCCAGCTGTTACTTAAGGAAAAGCAGTGCAGAGTGTCTGGTTCTGGGTCAGCAGAGGATGTGGGTCTTGAGGAAATTCGCTACCACTGGATGCTCTACAAGTCCAAACTGAAGGATGTGGGAGACATCAGAGCTAGGAGCAATGCTAAGGTGAGGAGAACTTATTCTTGATCACTTCAGAGTCCAAAGTGCCTGCTTTTCAAGTGTTGAGAATAATCTCATGCTCTGTTCATGAGAAACGCAAACCTGACGAAGGACCTTGTTACAAACATATTTTACATCAAACTTGTAGTTCACCATATATTATTTTGTTCTCTTTAGATATTGTATTTAGATAATATATTGTCTTAACTTTTTCTTTAAAGCTACGAAGCCTGACTATCAAAACACTTGTCAAAATGAATAACCTGGATCTCCTCCACTAATATATGGATAATAAGTTGTTTTTTGTCAGCATGTTAACTGTAATAAATACATGAAAAACATATCTGTTGTATTAATATTAAGATATTAATATTCAATTATAAATTTATTTTAAAGTTACTTCCTGGCATCAGCCAACTCTATCAACTTGTAACTCTGATTAATCATTAAATAAAATAGATTATTTGGAGTTCTTGGCAGTGTAAAGGTTGGCAAAATTCACACTTATGCAACATGAATAAACAGACAGCATGTGTTTTGAAGGCATATATTTATTATAGAAATAATGAAGTAAAAACACACAAACTAAAAATGCAAAATGGGAGTAGAGATTTTTGTGCATCTAGTGCTCAGACAGTAAAACAACAAGCCTCCTTTTATTTTACACTTACTGTGATGTCACTGATGGAGACACTATTAGGGACATTGATGATGGGGTGACATCACAGTCATATCTCAGAATGTTGCTTTTTCAGATAGTAATAATAATAATAATGATTAACTTTATTTATATAGCACTTTTTAAAAACAGAGTTTACAAAGTGCTTTGACAAAAAAGCAAGAAAAGTAAATAAAAAGATGAACACATGTAAAAGCAGTAAAATGACAATAAAAATAAGTAAAAAAGTATAATAAAAGGTGTAAAGAAAACAATACAATCACAGTAAAAACACAATATCACATGAACGCAAGTCTATATAAATTTTAAGAAGTGATTTAAAAAAGTCACTGACTCTGCTAGCCTTATCTCCTTAGGCCGTTCCAGAGTCGAGGGCCCCTGATGGAAAAAGCATGGTCACCTTTAGTTTTCAACCTCGACATTGGAACAGCAAGCAGGGCTCCACCTGAGGATCTAAGGCTGCGCGCAGGCACATAAGGGGTCAATAATTCTGTGATGTAGCTTGGGGCCAGACCCTGGCGTGCTTTAAAAGTGATCAGTAAAATCTTAAAATCAATTCTAAAACGGACACAGAGCCAATAAAGAGGATCGGGGTGATGTGAAGTTGCCTTTAAGGACCAGTGAGAAGCCTGGCTGCTGCGTTCTGAACTAGTTGGAGGCGGGAGAGTGACTTTTGGCTTTTGCCAGAGAGGAGAGAGTTACAGTAGTCCAGTCTTGAGAAGACTAGTGTATGAATTACTTTTCGCAAATCTGGATGTGAAAGTACGGGTTTGATTTTCGAGAGTGTTCTGATTTGTAGGAAGCAGGACACATTTTTTAATTTGTGGTTGGAAAATTAGTGTTTGGTCAAACAGAACTCCTAGGTTTCATGCAACGACCGAAGCATATAAATAGAAAATAAAATTGGGCCTAAAATTGAACCTTGTGGTACACCACAGGTAACATTCGTTTTAGAGGATGTGTAATTACCTATGGTGACCGAGCAGGTTCTTTCTAAAAGGTGAGAATCAAACCAACTAAGTGCAGTATCCTTGATGCCAACCCAGGTAATAAAAGGGACAACAACTGGGAGTGATTTGTTTACGGAGGTAAATGCATGCTAGGACAAGCTGGGACTCAAATGGAACAAACTGGCAGGTGTTACAACCGATGGTTGTCCAAATCTGACAGGAAAAAATTTCGGACTTTTGAAGCGGATGCAAGATAAAGTGAGTGAAATTAACCCAGAACTTAAATTGCTATTTTTGCATTGTATTATACATCAGGAGGTGTTGTGTAAGTCAGTGCTACTGTTACTGATGTTGTAACTAAATTAGTTAACTTTATCAGGGCAAGAGCATTGAATCACAGACAGTTTGTTGCACTTTTGGAGGAGCATGAGACTGAACATGGTGACATAGGCTACCACACAGCTGTCAGATGGCTCAGTCTGGGCAAAGTGCTTAAAAGAGTATGAGACCTGAGACCAGAGATCCGAGAGTTTTGTGAAAAGAAGGGCAAGGACATCCAAGATCTCTCAGAGGCAGACTGGATGGCAGATCTTGCATTTGCTGTTGATGTCACTGCACTAATGAATGAGCTAAATAGCAAACTGCAAGGCAAGGGCCTATTCGCACACGAAATGTACAGCCTGGTGAAGGCTTTCTTGAGAAAGTTGGAGTTTCTTGCAAGCCAGTTGGAGAGCAACATTCTCAACCACATGCCAACACTGATAGAAGCCACACCATCAGTTGATCATCTCCACAGATACTCATCCATGTTAATGTTGCTGCTGCTAATGTCCTGTACATATATTCTTCATATCAGTATTCACCTTAACATCTCATTATCTGTATATATATATATATATATTTATCTGCTGCATATATATTTTCATACACTACAGTATTTATTCATCTGCTGCAACCTGGTCCTGTATATATATTCTTATCTACTTTTCTGTACATAACTTTACATCTGTATTACTTACAATGCACTCCTATCACTTTCATCATTCAGTATTTATCATTCAGTATTTATATAAGTTTTTAAAATCTGTTTTCACTGCCGTTATCCTGTTCACCATCCTTTTACATTCATATACACTACTCTAACTCTTTGATTTTTGTATACTGTACTGTTTTTTAACTGTCCAGACATTGCACTGATGTCATCATTGTTTCTTTCTTGTTTTTACTCGTGTTTTGACATGCTCTATGTGCCTTTGACTTGCCCTCCGGGGACAAATAAAGTTGTTTACATTTGAATGCAGAAAAAATCATTAGGACCTCAAATTTTTAGAAGAGCATTATTAGAATGCGCTCCATAGAGACAACGCCAAGGAGGTGTATCAGTAAAAAACGTTTAATAAGTAGTCTAATATTTTGGTTGTAAATATGAAATATAAATTACTGGATAATAAAAGCTTCGACAACATGTTATGTTATTAAAGTTAACAAGTTATGACCGTAATCTTTACAATAATCCAAATTACATATAGCTTAATGCTATAAAATGAAGGCTACCTATCCATTGTCAAAATCCAACCTACATGCATGACCCAGGATTAGCCTGCACACTACTGCTAGCCTCTCAAGCCAATTAAAGCCTCTGCTATGACAAATTTATCACCCTATTTTTTCTAACCCATTTTTCTTACTACAAAAGTCACTGACACTTTTTTTAAAGAGAAGTATCGAAACAAAAGTTTTGGTATCATTATATTACATTACAGCACTACTATTATTAGTCCCACCAAGTTTTGTGACAATCCATACATGCATTTTTGGGGTGATTTCATAATCAGACGGGGATGAAAACAGTACCCTTCTTCTGGCTAGGTGGCAGCTTTCAGATGCTTCAATTTAGTGCAATTTTAGTGCGTATGTGTTTTAACCCTGTGTTGCTGCTGTTGTTGCAGAAGCCCGGGTTGTTGCAGCGGGTATGTCGGCTGGCTTTTATTCTATGGGTCCCTCTACTGGCACTGCTGCTCCTGTTGTTCCTCCTGCCCCTCATGGATGAAGGCAACAGCTGCTCGTTCTCCAACAACTTTGCCCGATCCTTCAACATCATGCTTCGCTATGACGGACCTCCACCCACATAACCATCTTACAGCCATGGCTTATGTAGAACATTTTAACTGTAATTCTTGAGGTTCCACATTCCCCTGCCCTTTGATCATCATGCATGACTATAACACCACAAATAACACGACACAACCTTAATATTTCAGTTCAATATAAAGGCAGTGCCACTTCAAACCCTTTGTTCTTGTGATTATACTCGTTTTTAATAGTAGTTTCACTACCAGTACTCTTAAACTAATTTCATTATATATTAGCTTTTAAAGAACTAAAGATTAATATTTTTCATCCTTTTATATTATTTCTACAAGGATGGACTTAACATTACCTGGAGTAGCACGCACATCTGTAAGCATCAAAACCAACCATTTATGCACTCTGCATTCATACATTCTTGGCTGCTTTGTCAAATGTCTGTTCCGTTGGACTTTAAAAGCATATCATACTACCTACCATTAAGGATTAACAAGACTGTAATTCGATTCTAAATTCCATACTCATTTTAGGAATTTCCATATACTGTAAGATATGACTAGCAGATTTAATATTTACAACCTAATGTCAATTTTTATTACTTTTTAGTTCTATGCCAACAGTTAAAATGTGGTCGTTAGTCAAATCCTAAAATCAGTGCCAGGAGTCACATAAGCCATTTTCAGACATGACCTCTGAGTAAATTGGCTATGGAGTTTATCCAGAGTTTGCCTTTCACACATGCACAACGCAGTGGGAGGTTCTCTGCACATACGCGTTCACAACAGCAGCAAATCCTCTGCATTATTCAGGCGATAGTTGGAGCAGCAGGGTGCAGCAGACATCTCCTGCTGTGTTCACCCATTGACTTCTGGATTTCTACGGACTTCGTGCTGATAAAGTCCGAGTCTCCTACAGAGAAAATAGTCCAGTGCATGTATATAGGTATCATTAATCCAAGTTTCTTGTTTTACTAGCATACTAATTTATCATGTTATGATGAGAAACCTTTCTAATTTTCAATAGTGTCAAAACGAGAGGTTTTGTAATATAACAGATGAATGATTGAGAATGAATTTTGAAATTTTGTTATAGCAAGAAAAGTGATAACATTTTTTTAACGTTAAAACATAGTAACAAAAAATAAAATCATTATAATGGGAAAGTTAAAGATTTTATGGGATTGGCAAATATTGGTGCTTTAAACTTCAGACTTTAAGAACTCTGTAATATTAGCAGATATTTCATAACAGCTAATCTGCATCTATTTAAAGCAGACATACTCATTCAGGTTAATCATTTTATTTTAGGTCATTACTTATAAAGCTTTATATGCTCTAATGATCAGAAAACACATTGCTTTCCTTATTCGGTCCATTTCTGCAGCTCATCATAATTTTTTGTTTAAGCTCCTGTCTCTTTGAGGCCCCCTCTTGATAAAGGCCAGTCTTCTCTGATTGGCTACATTGGCTTTGTTGAGATTGGTAAGAAATGTAAACCCCGCTCTTGCTTTAGCTGCCTGTGTTAGGGGATGTGCCAGACTGACATTACATCACATGACAGTCAGTGATGTTATGTGACATCACAATACCCCAGACGTATCGAAAGTGAAAAACGATATAATCTTTATATCTATTCATGTTTCAGTAAAACTAAACTTGAAGCTCTTTTTAACTGTACAACCACCTCATGAAAGCTGATACTTTTCTTTCCTGGGGTGCTATTTTGGTTTGAGCATGGTGATAGATCTTTTTCACAGCCTAATCCACCAGTGAAAACATTTACAAAGCAATCTACCTTTGCCTCTGACATTTTTGTTGACCAGTGTGCTGTTTATGCCAATGCCTGAGCAATAATATTTTGTGCAAACCCGCATATCTATAGCTTGTATTAAATCTTATATTCCTTCTCTCTTCACACCAGGCACACTCCTAAAAGCACACTCCCATCACCTCCACACACCATCACATAGACAGTTAGTTTCCCTTTTTTGGTTGTTTATCTATATTACTGATATAGTAATATAGATTTGACATTTATAGACAGATACTTAATTCATCCCCATGGGGACATTTAGATATCCAGTAGCTTACAAAGAAGACATTGAGACACAAATAAGACAAAGATCTGATTGATAAAATAAATAGATAAATGATAAATAGATGAGGTGCAATGATAAAAGTCCCTAAAACAGTCCTTGGAGTGTTTGCATAAATCTCATTTAGTGACTCATTACGAGTATCTTGATACAGCAATAGAGCCTTTGTGCATTGTGCAACTTCACAATTGTTACAGTATGTGTGTAAGTACTTAAATTCTGCTTCAGTTTAGACATAATTGTAAATCTCACATAAATAAATAAGACCCCACTGCCTAGATATTGCTATGCAATAATATAATGTAGATTCAACTTGGTTACAAAACTGCTGGTGCCATTGTTTCAAAAATCGAAGTTTGAGAACTAAAACTTTACCTTCAGGAGTTGTACATGTGTGTATATGTTTACATAAGCATTTCACCTCACATCTAAGAGGTTTCCTCAGAAGCTTCTTCAGAGGCATCTTGAATGAAAGGTGAAACATCTTTAAGAAACAAAAGCAAGACCAGTTGCTTATGCACATATGTAACTTATGAAGATACCATGACCTGGATGACTAACTTTCAAATTATAATTCAGATGCAGATAGCTGCCAACATAGACCAAGCAAAGCACAGATATTCATTAGCTTGATCCGACATTACATCAGAAGTGGAAACACAGAGTTAATATCATACACATTATCACCAACAAGCCTATGGTGTGTATGGTAATGATGAGTGCTTTTAAAATGTAGAAATATGCTATATGCAGCACCTTTAAAGTTAACAAACTTGCCACAAATTGAAAAGCGGTATACATTTATCATGGCCTCAGATTTTTATGTATGCCTAAGTCACTTGTACTCTGTGCCATAACCACATGTATTTATTCAGTATATAGCTTAATAAACCACTTGTGTACTATATAGCATTTATATAGCCATGCTAAATATAAAGCTTAGTCCTGTCATGCATGTTAATGTAGCATTACATGCTAAATCAAGTGTCCCTTTAAAGAAGACTATGCAATGCCTGGACAACTTGATATCTTGTGCCACAAATAAAATGACTTGAATATCCTGAGCACAACTGGTCAGTGTGTGTGACAACCAAATAGAATAAAAGCAAAATTTTAACGTCAGAGTTGTTGGAGTACAAATGCAATGCAAAGATGACCTATATGCCAGTGCCTGCTGTTTGTTTTAGCTATTGCTTATGAAGAAGAATGTCAAGTTAGAGCTTTTTTTGAAGAAGAAAAAGATGATCTTTTATTAAAGGTTTGAAATAGGATAAAAAACTGTTTTAACTGTTTGAAAGAGCTTGTATTTAAACAATGTTATTTTTATTCTGATGAAATAAATCTATTTACCTATTCTGAGCTGTGTATTTTTGTATGGTTTGAATGTATTGTGTTTCAAGAATATGATAATTTCACTATTGTTGTATGGTTAATGGTTCTGACCTGTAGTCGTTTATATTTTTCAAATAATTTCAATCAAAGTACAATTTCAACAAACAAACAATAACCAAATCAAATCAGAATTTGTTGTGACTACCCTTTGCCTTTAAAACAGCGGCAGTTAACATAAGTACACCCACACAGTTTTTCATGGTACTTTTTCATGGCAGCAGAGTTTTGCATTAACGTGCTAAAAGAGCTCCATTAATTAAACATGCTCATGTTTTCGGTGAAAGGTAAACTGAACAGATCAGATCAGTTTTCAACTGGTGAGCGTGCGCGTTGTTCTCTATCAGGAGGATGCTCATGTTTTATGGCAATGTAAAATAAAATATTTAATTTCAGCAAAAATTTTACAAAATTGTACATGTTTAGAGTGAATATCCCCTGGAAAATCATGCAGATGTGGCCCAAAAACTCTAGCACTCCATAGCAAAACATCTGAACATCAACAAACTGCAGAGTAAAGTTAAGTGAAGTTTTAGTAGGGATCGCCTGTAAACCGAGAGAACAACAGTAGGTGGGAGAGACATTGGACTAGCGTTTTACCAGGATTATGAACAAAAAAAATAATACGGATCTTTACAAAACATCAGGTCTAAATTTGTTTATGTTACAGAGCCCCGCTGGCAATCTTATGGAAGTTCTAGCCACGAGATAGTTGAAAATGACATGAATCTGTTCTTTACTGACAACACCGGGCAAACTGAACTTAAGAAGCCTCTTCAATGAAAAAATACTATAAAATTCAATTAATTCAGTAAGACGTATTATCTACATCTATTATTATTTACCATGGATATGGAGGGGATTATCAGAGCTTCAAAATGGGTAGTGGGTGGTGAGCAACAAAAGTCGGGGGTTCTATCAGGGCCAACAGGGATGACATGACAGCCCTGACCACAACGGCACCATGCACCAGCAGCAAACTTGAAAGAAACATCACATGGGCCAGGATGGCGATCTTCTTCTTCTTCTTCTTAGTAGTTCGATTTATTGGCTGATGGCAACCAACGTCAAGGTGCATTACCACCATCTTATTACCGTGATATTTGATAGCTTTTCCTTCTTCTTCGTTCGGTCTAATGGCGGGTGGCAAACTACTGTGTTGGAATGTGAATAGTCATATTAAATTATTTTGTCCTTAGATAATGGAGTATACTCCCTATTTCAATGGTAAATAATATTTCCAAGATCAGTTCTTCCACTTCATGCTTTGTAATTTCCGTCTTCTGCTTTTCTCGTTCTCTAAGCCTCCATTTGGCAGTAATCAAATTATCCTGTTGGATATCTGTTTATTAAGTGCAGTGTATTTTTGAGTCTAGTCAGTTCTATCCTCAGCCTAGTCACAATGTTCTCCTCTTTGGTGCTCCTTTTTGCTGTCCTCACTGTGCTCAGTTCCTGCTGTACTGCATAAAGGTGTCTCCCTGTGTGTGCTACATCCCAGCTATGCTATGGAAAGAGCTTTGATTGGTCATCAAGACTGTTACAACCTGAGGCAAACTCTAACAGAAAGAAAAGTCAGAGGGATGCTGCCCAAATCAAAGAAATAAATATAACAAAAAGAGAACTTAGACTTAACTAGCTCCACAAAAAACAAACATCATTAACGGAAACAAAAATCCTCACTATCTAATTCATGTCAAACTCAAGGCCATCAGGCCACTTCCGGCCCGTGGTACAATTAAATCCGTCCAGCGATAAAATATCATATGTCTATGTCTCTCTGGCCTGCCTGTAAATATGACGCACACTTTTTTGTGTGAAAAGAAAGCCCCATTGGCCGTGCCACGTTGCGCAATGCCCGGCTAGACGCACACGGAGCGAGCGAGTGCTCCTCTCCAATCCACTCACTCGCCGAGTATTTGATGATATGATTTTCCCAGCGTTCCAGAGATCCCAGTGCCTGCCCCGCCAAGTTCACCGTGTCTCTCAGGCTTATCTCTCTCTCTTTTTCCTTCCGTCTTTCTCTCTCCATCTTGCTCCGGCCAGAGAGCCAGGCGGCATGCACAGGCTCCACTAGCCGAGCCAGAGTGCACATTGCCCCGCAGGACAGAGAGCCAGGCAGAGTGCAATGGCTGGCTAGACCCCACACGGAGTGAGCGCCCCTCACCCTCACCCTCACCTGCCGAGTATTTGGTCTTATTAAATTATTTTACTCAGCGCTGCAGAGATCCCAGTGTCTGCCCCGTCAAGTTCACTCACACACTTTTCTCTGTGATGAAAATGAACACAAACCCACACAGGAGTCGTCTCACTGATGCACACCTTCACTCCATCTTGAGGGTTTCCATAGCACAGAACCTAACCCCAAACATTAATGAACTTGCAGCCAAGAAAAGATGCCAAACATCTGGCTCTGGCACTTTTTGCACTTTATCCAATATCCCGTCTGTCCTGTTTAATAAATGTTGACCCTGTTTGGCTCTCGACATATTCCCAGTTTTTAATTTTGGCCCTCTCTGTGATTGAGTTTGAAACCACTGGTCTAGAAAACAAAACTACAAAAGGGACAGCACCCATTAACGCGCGGCTGTGGCTGAGGGGCAGAGTGGTCGTCCTCCAACCTGAAGGTCGGCAGTTTGATCCCCAGTCTTCCCCATCTGCATGCCGAAGTGTCCTTGGGCAAGATACTGAACCCTGAATTGCCCCTCATAGAACAACAAAGTGCTGCTAATAGATACACTGTGTGAATGGGTGAATGTAAAACTGTACTGTAAAGAGCTTTGAGTGGTCATCAAGACTAGAAAAGCGTTATATAAATACAAAACCATTTTCTTTCTTTTTTTTAACCTATTGTCTCTAACACACATTGACAAACCTACCATGTGAAGGTAAAGGTCCTGGCCTAGTCTTCAGGAAAATGTACTAGAGTGACAAATGCTTCTTGAACAAGGAATACAGAAAGGGCAAACACAATTTGGCAACGAGAGGCATGTCAGGCGAGCCGAGTACAGCTGCCCTGAATGGCAGGTGATCTGGGTTTATATACTCTTCAGGTTCCTGGCATCTCAGGGATTGGAGGAATGGAGACTGGGCCGATCAATCAGGGAGCAGGGACCAGGAACAGGACACAAGCAGCTAGCGAGGATGAGGGAAGGCAGTGCCTTCCCAGCTGGAGCCAACCGCAGAGCAGGAAGGGCACACCTTGATTGACATATAGAAACTACACAGAAAAGGGTCAAACACAAGAGGGAGCTGTAACAAAGACTAGAAAAGTGCTATGGGGGTCACATGATGTGGTCAACGTGAGAGGTACGTTTTCACCGACATCTTATCATCACCGGATACAAATGTGCTTTTTGGAAATGCAGTAGTTTTTGCTTCTGATTGAACTTTTTAATAATGGCTATCTACATCTGAACATGTCCGCTTCCGATTCGACCAAAAGGCAACGTGGTACTCTGGCCAGAACTCGCTCAGAGTTGAGGAAACTCCAGTCCGCTAGTATGGAGACTACAGCTAGCCAACATGGCGCTGCCACTTGCGAGGAAGAAGACCTGGCTACTCGCCTCGCACAGGACACACACAGAAAATCAGCGCTTTAATGGATCTGAAGTTTACCGAACTCCATCTTACTCTTGAAGGGATGAACAACCGTATTGAAGGCAACACCAAGCACATAACAGAGGCAGAAGCAAGTATTTGGAAAGGTTGTATATGTATGTAGATACAGGTCATAAAACTTACTTTTCAACTACAACATAGGTTCAACCACACTTAGTTATTTTTCCACTACATAATCAAGCTGCCTAATTTCTGGGACAAACAGAGGATCATGGCAGCAGTGAAGGAGAATGCAAGATGCTGTACTAAGGGAACCAAAATCTACATTCGGCAGGACTTGTCAGCCCAGGTGAGGCAGACCCGATGGGAATTCAATTATGTGTGCCAGCATCTAATCGCGTGAGGGATACGCTTCCAGATGCGCTTCCCATCCAGCCTGTGCTTTACACACAACAACCAGGACTACACCTTCAAGTGTCTACACATCTGTTTTTTTCTCTCTCTCTTCTCTGTAGGATTGGGACATTAAAAAATATTTTTGGACTAATATGGTGACTCTGCTGGTTGTTGCATGCACCTGTGCTTCACATAGACATTTATATACACGTCTCACATATACTCATGAGAGCATGCAAACTCTGACATGCTTGCTGAGTCTAAATATTAAACCTGAACCCTACATCATACACACGCTCATATCACAAAACGAAAATAGACCCTTATAGCCAGCACGCGTTCATGAGGACACACAGACACTCTTATAATACTTTACATGATACCCAGCTTTCACATGTTAACTAAACTCTTTTATCAGATTTGAGTGGGCAGATATTTTGTGTTAAAAAACAACCATTGCCTCCAGGTTTTTTTCTTTCTTTTTTGAATTACTTAACTGATAGATAAAGTCAAAGGCTGCCTTCCGTTTATTTTAATATTGGTCCTAAACGACAGCTTCCAGTTCACATTGTGTTTTGGCTGCTCATAATATCTCCTTTTGACACCTGTCTGGTCCATTTAAGTTGCATAGTTGAGATAGTTTTCAATGCAGAGCCGCCCACCCCTCTTTCTTATAGATCACTTTGATCAAATCTCCCTATTACGGAGACGTTGTATCTAAGGATAACTTGTTTTCTATTACAGCTGAATGAATAATAATTATTATAGCCCTATATTGTAGGATGACTATACTTTGCATGGTGGTAGGTAACGGGAGGGTGACAAAAACTGATCCTGATCTTTTAGGGTTAAATATATGGATCTGGACTTCTCTCCTGGTTTGGTGAAATGTTACTTTTTCGCTTCACTCACCCAAATGTGTTCATTATTTGTGTTTGTGGTTGTTTTTTCTTTGGGAAAGTGTTCTATAGACCATTGCTTTTCAAAGTGGGGGTCCCGACCCCCAGGGGGGTCGCCAGGGGGCGCGGAAAAGGGGGGACAATGTGACAATAAAAATTAAATTATTAACTATTAAATTAAATATGTTTTTTAGATGTTATTAATCACTGCATATCGAAATGGATGCCAATCTTTTAATTAAGAAAAACCACACACCGCTCAAGCCAATCAGAATCGAGCAGCCGCTGCATCAGAAAGTTGCTGTGTGCCTGAGAAATAGCTAGCGAATGGACACATTTAAAAAAAGAAAAAGACCATCAGACAACCAGACTGAAGATGACTCAGAAAACAAAGCACAGAGCATGTCTGCAAGTGGAGAATGACATCCGTCTGGCACTGACAGCCATAAATCCTAGGATAAATAAACTGTGTAGGAGCCACCAAGCCCACCCCTCCCACTAGTGAGGGACCAGGTATACACACAGAGACAAACAAACTTAAATGACAAGCACTGTTTATAACGGAACAGAGACACTGAATGTAATGAGTAAATAACAAAATAGAAAAACTAGAATATATATGTATATATATATATATATATATATATATGTATATATATATATATATATGTTTACGGTTAATATTACGTATATATACGTATATATATGCATATCATATGCCTTTTCTACATCAAAAAACACTGCCATTACAGACTCTTAACCTCTGTTTCCAAGCATATGACCGGGTCCATGATCCCTCTTCCCCTCCTAAATCCACTCTGATGGTGAGATAAGATTCCTCTGCTTTCCATATAAAATATTATGTTCAGAAATGACAAGAATGTTTGTAACAGAAAAAGACAGATTATTAGTTATTAATAGAAATAAGGGAAATATATTAAGAAGCTGTATGTTTGATTTTGGATATTTGCCATCATATTGCACACGTAATTTTTTTAAAGTTTGCAACTGACAAGAGGGTTATGCTATATGGGGGTCCTTGGCATGGAAAAGTTTGGGAACCCCTGGGCTAGGATACAAAAAAAAAACAGCTACACCTTCTTCTTCTTCTTCTTCTTTGTTCGGTCTATTGGTGGGTGGCAACCAACATCAAGGTGCATTTCCGCCATCTACTGTCTACTTCTTCTTCTTCTTCTTCTTCTTCTTCTTCTTCTTCTTCTTCTTCTTCTTCTTCTTCCCTGCTCAGCCCGACGGGGAATAAGCCGAACAAAGAAGAAGAAAAATATTTATGTAGCGCTCGTAAGATCTGTGTAAGACTAGGGTTGTATCGCTTATGTCTCTGGCTACTTTTATACTGTTCCATGCAAAACGCTCCCTCTGTCACGGCTCAGGCTGTTACTCTGGTGTTTTCCCTGTTCTCTGTGTCCCCCCTCCTTTCTTCCTCCTTCCCTATGTGAGTGTGTGTGTGTGTGGGCACGGTATCCACTCCTGGCACCTGGCGTGAGATCCACAACTGGCTTCAATCATCATATCACCAGCTCTACAAGAACCCCGGTGTTTTCTCCACTCGTCGCCAGATTGTTTCAGTCACTTTAGTGGTATACTCTCGCGGATGCTCTGTATTACTTTCAGAGAAAAATTTGTTCTATATGCTTCCAGTGGATTTACTAATTCTATTTTTTTTCTTGTGCCTCAGGATAGCCAGAGCCCAACTCGTCTACCCTCGCTCCAGCTCACAGCATCTCCTGCTCACCCTCAGCCAGCCATCAGCCTGTCACCTGCTTGCCACAGCTAAATATTAAAGACTCTGTTCATTCATAACCAGTTCCTCTCTGTGTCTGCTTCCGAGTCCAGTTACAAACAAAACCTAACATCCTCTTTGCCCCTTCACTCTCCCAACAGGGAAGAAGTACCTTTGTTGTTGGATGTGTATCTTCAGAATGCCCCTTAAAATTTGCCAAGTAATTCATCATCAACGGCTTAAGATGCAAAGGCATTTCACCAACCTCAACATGAAGAGTAGACACAGGAGTTGATTTGAAAGCACCACAGCAGAGTCTCAAAGCTTGAGCTTGCACAACCTCCAACTTCTTTAACAATGTTTTAGCTGCTGAACCATAAGCGATACAACCATAGTCTAGCACAGATCTAATGAGCACTACATAAAGATATTTAATTGACCATTCTGACCCTGTTAGACATCTCATCACATTTACTATTTTTTATGTTGTCTATATGTTCATTCCATGTGAGCTGAGCGTCAAACCAAACTCAAAAACTTGAAGACTTTCACTTGTATTCTTTGTCCATACATACTCAGCTGTGTTTCAACACCTCTCTTTCCTGTGAACACTAATGCTTTAGTTTTTTCCACTGAGATCTTGAAGCCCCATGAATATGACAATTTTTCTAAAACATTAATTGCCTCTTGTATTTTTCCCTTAATATGATTAATAGTCCTTCCCCTTTTCCACAAGGCTCCATCGTCAACAAAGAGCTACTGCCCCAAATCACCCTGAACTTGCCAGAAAACATCATTAATCATAATGGAAAACAATATTGGACTAATGGCAATGGCCTGAGGAGTACCATTTGCCACCATATACCTTCCTGACAAAGCTGTCCCAATACTTGAATAGACCTATCAAATAAAAAGTATCTGATCCAATTATATGTCCTACCTTTTATTCCTATCATGTTTAATTTAATCATTAATCCCTTTTTTCAAACCATATCATATGCCTTTTCTACATCAAAAAACACTGCCATTACAGACTCTTAACCTCTGTTTCCAAGCATATGACCGGGTCCATGATCCCTCTTCCCCTCCTAAATCCACTCTGATGGTGAGATAAGATTCCTCTGCTTTCCATATAAAATACTAATTTTTCTGTAATACTTTTTCTATTACCTTTCCCTTATGTGATGTCAGTGCTATTGGCCTACAGTTCATTGAATTTGATGGATCCTTCCTTGGTTTCTTGATAGGATCAATCATCGCCTCTTTCCAAACAACTGGCAACCTCCCCCTTCCCATACCTTATTGGAAGAACAGCTAAAGTGATGCTACCAAACCTAACTGCTTTAGCATTGAATAACTGATTACATTATTCCCTGGAGATGTTAGCCCAGATCTTTCTATTGCTCTCTTAATTTCTTCCAAAGTGAATGGAGCATCCCATCTGCTGTTAGTATCGTCCCTCTCTCAAGAATTGCAGGATGAGCTGATCTCTACCTTGCCCTTCCTCTCTTGCCATCCTCAGTCAAGTTATTATGAATTTAAATAAGTACTTTCACTATCATCTCTGCCTTCTCTTCATCCGACCCTGCTGCATCCTCCCCCATCTTCAATACTACTACCATTCCCTTCTGATACCGCTCATGCTCCTAATTATGCCCCAAACATCTCCCACAGGTGTTGATTTCCCTATTTTATTACAAAATGATTGCAAACTCTACCTTTTTCTTTTCGTGCTGTTTTCCTAACCCTTGCTTGCGCTTGTTTATACGTATTTAAGTTCTGCATTGTATGAGTTTTTCTTGAGATCCGGAGAGCTTTATTCCTCTATTTCACTACTATGCCACACTCATCTGTCCACCAAGAAAACTGCCTTTCTCTTCCTTCTTCTTTTGCTTATAGATATTGACTGCTTTGCAGCGTCTAGAATTACTGTTTTAAACTTTTTATTGATCTCCCCAATATCTATATATTTTCCACATCTCTTTCTCACATATATACCTAAACAATTAACCACTGCTAAAAAAAAAAAATTCCCCAATACATCCCCTTGTTACTTATTTCTCTATAGTGCTGCATTACACACCACTGGAAAATGATAACTGCCAACTGTTGTTTCTTGTGATACATCCCACTCACATATCCCCGCTTAATTCCTTGACATTCAGGCTAAGTCTAGTGCTGAGGTGTTCCCTGAGTATACATCTAACCTAGTCCCTCTTCAATCATTTAAACAGACCATACCTTTTCTTCTGGCAGTTGTTCAATAATCTCCCCATTAGCATCTGTTCTTTTCCCTCCCCACAGGGCCGGCCCTGGCAATGTTGGAGCCCTAGGCAAGATTTCAGATTTCATCTCCCCGCCGGTTCGGGGGTAAATGATGATAGTCTTCACAGGTGACTGACAGGAAGCACAGGCTTCCCAGTGCTTCGCTGCTGGTGTGAACAGCCCAATTGATTAACATGGGACGCGGAAAGGAGGCGGACAGCTTTTCATGGTGCTTCGTAGCGCTTCTGCCTCCCGTGTGTCCCCGGGGCTAGAGGATGATGGTGTGACGTTACTGCATTGGTTAACATTGCCTGTATCACGTCATGATAAATCAGCCTCTTGTGCCGCCCTCTCGGCATTTTGCGCCCTAGGCAACTGCCTATGTCGCCTATGCCAGGAGCCGCCTGTTATAGGTCTAGAATGTCAGGGGACAAATGACACATGGAGCTTCTCTTCCCAGCTTCTCCTTCCTCTTCTCCATCCTGATCACATCAAAGAAATTAATATCTCATCAATACATGTTACTGACTTGACCTCTTCCCCGGAGTCCCTTTGCCTTATCGTCCGCAGATCCAGGCCCGCAGCTGAAGCCACATCGTGGATTATGATGGTGGATCGCGTATCAGAGATCGTGATCGTAATGGTGGATCCTTTATGGTGCTGGCTGATTGTGATAATAATGGCGGATCCTGTATCGTGTTGGCATCTGATAGTGGTGGTGGACCATGATCGTGGTGGCAGCTGATGGTGGATCCTGATGGTGGAAGTGAACAATGTCTGTGGACTATAGTGGCATCCGATCTTTATGGTGGATCATGATCGTGGTGGCTGCTGACCATGGACTATGATTACAACAAGACTGCTTGATATATAATATTTCTCCTCAGATACTCTACCATTACTGACAATAATCCATCAATTCATTTACCTTCCATTATGCTACAAAGTGTTTATTCTAATCAATGCTGTAAATACCCTCACATGTGGCTCTCTCTGAGGTTTCTACCTTCTTTTTACCCTGTTAAAAGGGTTTTGTTTTTTTTGTTTTTCCTTACTCTGGTTGAGGGTTAAGGGCAGAGCATGTCACACCTTGTTAAAGCCCTATGAGACAAATTGTGATTTGTGAATATGGGCTATACAAATAAAATTTGATTGATTGATTGATTGATATATCTACTGTAATATATTCTTGCTCATTCCCGACACTTATCTCCCTAAATGACACATCTTCCCTTGTAAATTTAATACATCCAACGCCTACTCCCTCCTTATCACATCTAACTGTAGCATATCACACTACTCTAAAATCCAAATTTGGTCTCAACCATATTTCCTGAACACAAATAACGTCTGGTTTACTACTTAAATATTCTATATACTTTTTGATTTGTAATCCATTGGCCAATAAACTCCTAGCATTCCATTGTAGTTGGAGAACCATTAGTTATACTTTTAAACCAAAGCTTGCCCCTGACTTGCTTGTGCACTGAGGTCATTCCTCACTTTCAAGACTTTATTTTTCATGTGCACAACAATTACATACAGCTGGCAATGAAATTCTTGGGTCACAGGCTCCCTCTAACTATGCTCAAAAATATTTAGAAAGAACCACACAAGAAAAAATAAATAAATAATAGAATATAAAAACTAAATTAATTATATAAAATAAAACAATACAAATAATAATAATAATAATAATAATAATTAAGTAATAAAATAAAATATACAGCCAAAATATAAATGATAAATATAAAAAAGAAAGTAAGTTATACTGTAAGTGGCCAGACGGCAGCAGGAAGAACAGTTTATGACTGGGGTGATAGGGGTCTTTAATAATCCTGCTGGCCTTTTTCCTAAACCACTGGGTGTCGAGGTCCTCCATGGATGGCAGCTCCGTCCTGGTGATGTGCTGAGCAGACTTCACCACCCTCTGTAGAGCCTTACGGTTCAGGGCGGTGCAGCTGCCATTCCAGGCGGTGATGCAGTCAGGATACTCTCTATGGTACACCTGTAGAAGTTGCAGAGTATCCTGGAGTCCATATTGAGCCTCTACAGACTGCGGAGGAAGAAGAGCCGCTGTCTGGCTGTCTTTGTGATGGAGTCTGTGTGGTGAGTCCAGGTCAGGTCCTCACTAATGTGAACCCCGAGGAACCTGAAGCTGCTGACTCTCTCCACCGTAGTCCCTTTGATGGAGAGGGGTGTGTGTTCTTCTCCTTGTCTCTTCCTGTAATCCATGATCAGCTCCTTTCTTTTGCTGACGTTGAGATGGAGGTTGTTGTCTGGGCTCTGACCTCCTCTCTGTAGGCCATCTCCTCAGCTGGTGAACAGGCCGATGACGGTCATGTTGGAGCTGTGGGTGGCAACGCAGTCATGCTTGAACAGGGAGTACAGAAGAGGACTGAGCATGCAGCCCTGGGGGGCGCCGTTGTTGAGAATCAGGTTGGAGGATGTGGTGCTGCCTATCCGCACAGCCTGGGGTCTGCCCGTCAGGAAGTTCACTTTGTCCCTGTACTGTCTTTTAGCACTGCTAATAGCACTCCGGAGCACGTACCTGGACTTCCAGTACTCCTCCAAATTACCTGAGTTGTAGGCGTCGGTCCGCGCTTTAAGTTTGGCATGGACGTCACCATGAACGTCACGTGCTGACATGCTACGGTAAGCGTAATGCATCATTTCCTGTTTTCCTGCCGCTGGTGGTGGTCACCCTCTCTGAACTAGCTTTTATATATATATATATATATATATATATATATATATATATATATATATATATATATATATAAATATAATTACATTACATTACATTTCATTTAGCTGACGCTTTTATCCAAAGCGACTTACAATCAGTGCATTCAACCATGAGGGTACAAATCCAGAACAACAAGAATCAAGAAAGTACTATTTGAATATATATATATATATATTCTTTTTTCTTTTTTTTAAATATATGTTTAGTACTTATTTTTTTTACTTTTTGTTGAGAAAAGCTTACTTACTCATTCCCTGAAGTCATTTAGTAGTATGTTTGGTTTAGTTTTACTGTGGGAGAGGAGAGCATGCACCATTTTAAGGATGCTTGAGAGGGGGGGATGTTTAACCTGTCTAGAAAACAGTTTCCCCCCCTCTCACTCCCAGCAGAAGCATTTGTCAGTCTGAATTGTAAAGACCTGAATAATAATAACGTAGTAAGGTCTTACATTATTTACGGCATCTTGATGCTCATATTATATATTTGCAAGAAAGTCACTTGAGAAATATGGATAGTCCCAGGTTGAAACGTGGCTGGGTTGGACAAGTTTATCTGTCTTCCTTTTCCAGTAGATCGAGCGGTGTTGCTACACTTTTACATAAAGCTACTCCCTTTGTTCATGTTAAAACAATCTCTGATCCGACTGGCAAGTTTATTGTTGTCATCGGGCAGATTTACGATGTTAAGGTAATCCTCGCAAATGTATATGCTCCTAATTGGGATGATGAAGCCTTTTTCAGACTGGTCTTTTCATTGTTGCTGGATTTGTCATAACATTAGCTTATTTTGGGAGGAGACTTCAATTGTTGGCTGGATCCTTCTCTAGACCGCTCTTCCTCTACTCCAGCTGCTCAATCCAAGTCAGCCAAGGTAATTGAAGCCTTTATGGATGAGTTTAATGTGGTCGATCCTTGGCTCTCTTCTTATCCTGTTAAAAGAGAATATTCATATTTTTGCACGTTCACCGCACTTTTACTCGCATCGATTTCCTTTTGGTGGACAACAGGTCACTTACATCCGTCTCTAGTTGAAAATATGATCCAATTGTCTTGTCAGACCATGTTTCAGTCTCTATGAATATCTACTTTCAGAAATGTATTAATACCCGGCCACTGTGGCATCTTAACACACATTTACTGCTAGAGGAGGATTTCATCAAATTTATTTCAAAGCGGCTAGAGTTTTTCTTCAGTTCAATAAAACTTCAGATGTAACATCGTCTGTGTTTTCGGAAAGGACAAAGGCTTTTATAATGGGGGAGATTATTTCATATATGGCACATAAAAAGACATTTAACAGAGAGGAATTAGCTACATTATCGCAACATATAGCTCTCTTGGACTCTTGGTATGCAACCTCAAAATTACCAGACACCTATAAGGAGCGGATGTCGTTGCAGACAGAATATGATCTTATCTTGTCACAATATATTACTGAACTCTTGCTTCGCTCAAGGTCCAAATTTTATGAGCAGGGAGACAAGACTAGTAGGATGCTGGTTCATCGGTTGCTGCAATTATCTGCATCTCAGTTAATAGAAAAAATTGTTTACTTGCTCGAAATGTTTATTGAGGCTTTTAATTCAGGTGTACTCCCTCAAACTTTAAGCCAGGCATCTATTTCGTTACTCCTAAAAAATGGTAAAGATCCATTATTATGTGGCTCATATCGCCCCATTAGTTTGCTGAACGTAGATTTTAAATTATTGTCTAAGCTTCTAGCTCGACGCTTAGATTCCATTCTTCGTTCTATTATATCTCTGGACTAAACTGGGTTTATTCACAATAGACATTTCTTTTTTAATCTCAGGAGGGTATTTAATTTGGTTTATAGCCCGTCATCAACTAGTTGCTCAGAAGCGTTGGTAACCCTGGATGCCTAAAAGGCGTTTGATAGGGTGGAATGGGATTATTTATATTTTACTTTGGGGAAATTTGTCTTTGGGGCAAAATTCCTTTCCTGGATTAAATTATTATTATGCGTACCAATCTTTCTTCCTCCTTCTTTTTTTTACAAAGTATCAATCAATCATCAATCAAATTTAATTTTTTTGGCCAATATTCACAAATCACAATTTGTCTCATAGGGCTTTAACAAGGTGTGACATCCTCTGCCCTTAACCCTCAACAAGAGTAAGGAAAAACTACCAAAAAAACCCTTTCAACAGGGTAAAAAGAAGGTAGAAACCTCAGAGAGAGCCACATGTGAGGGATCCCTCTCCCAGGACGGACAGAAGTGCAATAGATGCCACGTGTAAAGGAGAACATCAGAAAGATAAGGGTATTTACAGTATTGATTAGAATAAACACTTTGTAGCATAATGGAAGGTCAATGAATTGATGGATTATTGTCAGTAATGGTTGAGTATCTGAGGAGAAATATTATATATCAAGCAGTCCTGCTGCAATCATAGTCTATGGTCAGCAGCCACCACGATCATGATCCACCATCAAGATCGGATGCCACTATAGTCCACAGACATCATCCACTGCCGCCATCAGGATCCACCATCAGCTGCCACCTCAATCGTGGTCCACCACCACTATCAGATGCCAGCACGATACAGAATCCGCCATTATTATCACGATCTCTGATACGCGATCCACCATCATAATCCACGATGTGGCCGCAGCCGCGGCCCTGGATCTGCGGACGATAAGGCAAAGGGACTCCGGGGAAGAAGTCAAGTCAGTAACATGTATTGATGAGATATTAATTTATTTGATGTGATCAGGATGGAGAAGAGGAAGGAGAAGCTGGGAAGAGAAGCTCCGTGTGTCATGTGTCCCCCGACATTCTAGACCTATAGCAGCATAACTAAGAGCAGGTCTAGGACAAGCCTGGACCAGCTCTAACTATAAGCTTTATCGTAAAGGAAGGTTTTAAGCCTACTCTTAAACGTACAGATGGTGTCTGCCTCCCGAACTGAAAGTGGGAGATGATTCCACAGGAGAGGAGCTTGAAAGCTGAAAGCTCTGGCTCCTACTCTACTTTTAGAGACTTTAGGGACGACAAGTAAGCCTGAATTCTGGGAGCGCAGTGCTCTAGTGGGTTGATAAGGTACTATGAGCTCTTTAAGGTATAATGGTGCCATATTATTAAGGGCCTTGTAGGTGAGGGTTAGGGTTAGGGTTAGGTGAGAATTTTTTAATATTTTCTAGATTTAACCGGAAGCCAGTGTACTGAAGCTAATACAGGAGAAATGTGGTCTCTTTTCTTTGTTCTTGTCAGGACACGTGCTGCAGGTTTAACGACTTACTGCTGGAGCCTGATAATAAGGAATTACAATAATCAAGTCTGGATGTAACAAAGGCGTGGACTAGTTTTTCTGCATCTTTTTGAGAAAGGACAAGTCTGATTTTTGAGATGATAAGTGAATGTGAAAGAAGGCAGTCCTAGAAATATGTTTTAAGTGAGAATTAAAGGACACATTTTTTTCATTGGAAGCAAGGGCAATGTCGTCGAGCGCAGCTATAATATTAGATAATGTATCTCTAAGGTGTTTAGGGCCAAGTATTAGAACCTCTGTTTTATCTGAGTTTAATAAGAGAAAATTGTGGGTCATCCAGGTTTTTATGTCCTTGAGACATGCTTGGAGTTTAGTTAATTGATAACACTGTTCTGGTTTTATTGACAAGTATAACTGGGTGTCATCCGCATAGCAGTGGAAATTTACAGTGTGTCCTGATAATGTTTCCTAGTGGAAGCATATATAATGAGAATAAAATTGGGCCGAGCACAGAACCCTGAGGTTGTTAACTTTGGTGCTCACAGATAACTCATCATTAATTTGCACAAATTGGAATCGATCTAAAAATAGGATTTAAACCAGGTTAGGGACGTTTCTTTAATGCCAATTAATTGTTCTAGTCTCTGAAATAAAATTTGAGGATCAATAGTGTTGGATGCTGCACTAAGATCTAACAGAACAAGGACAGACACAAACCCTTGATCCAAAGCTATTAGAAGGTCATTAGTGACTTACAAAATACAAATTGCAGGTTGATACTACGAGATTATTGTGGTCAGCTGATCAAGGGTGATCAGAGAGAAGCTGTCTAAATAATTGGTTTTCTGTGGGCAGGAGATGGTAGATTTTATTTCTAATTGTTATGGACCTGGTGAAAGTAGAACTCAGGCAGCAGCTGATGCAGAAGATTTCATCTTAGACTTGATGCACCAATGAGACCAGAAGGTGAAACAATATAACAATGTCAATAGAGTAAGATGAGTAATTGTTGCCCCCAAGTCTGAAGATGTCTCCCACAGCCTCTGCATATATCTCCCTGCGTCACCCATTCTAACAGCACATCCACGAATGGCTAGAATTCCTGTCACTCTCTATGTTACATGTAGGTGTTTGCATCCTATTGAATAGTTAAGGCTAAAGTATGCATTCAATTCAATGTACAACGAAACTTAAGTGCAACTCCTCTCAGTGGTACAAAGAGACAATAACAGTTAAAAGATAACAAAGATCAAAGATCGACCAACAACTCATCATGTAAAAATCAATAGATATTGCATAGAGGATTATAAGATAAAATTAGTACAGCACTTACACCAGGATAATATAATATTAATGCACATTACCTGTGATACTGCACAGACGCGAGTTCAGTTCACAGTTCTACTGTGAATTCAGTTATTTTATAGCAGACGGATAAAAACTATTCAGGAATCTGGAGGTGCGGCTCTTAGTAGACCTGTAGCGCCTCCCAGAGGGCAGCAGAGTGAACAGGTGGTTACCTGGGTGGGAGGAGTTCTGGGTTATGTTTGTGGCCCGACGCCGGCATCGGACTCTGAATATGTTGGTGAGAGAAGGTAGTTGAGTGTTGGTTATGTTCTGTGCTGATGTAATCACTCTCTGTAGTGCTTTTTTGCCATCCGCTGTGCAGCTTGTAAACCACACCAGGATGTCGTGCGATGTGCGATGTGCGATGTGCGATGTGTTTTTATCAGCCCTACCACAGTTGTGTCATCCGCAAACTTAATATTTTTGTTTGTGATGTGGGACCGTGCAAGTTGATAGAGAGAGGTTAAAGATGTTGCTTAATACCTCTGCCAGCTGGTCCGCACAGTCCCTGTGTACCCTCCCTGGTAAGCCTTCGGGGCCAGCAGCCTTCCTGGGGTCCATACCACGTGGATCTTTCCTGACATCTTCTGTGCTTACAGTAAGTGCCAGGTCGTTTGTGGATGGTAGTGGTGCCGGCCCGGTCTCTGCCTCAGTCACTTCAAAATGGGCAAAGAAGTGGTTAAGCTTCTCAGCAAGCAAGTCGCTGCTCGTACTGGTAGTTGGGTCCTTGTTGCCCTTGTAGTTTGTGAGATGCTGAATGCCCTGCCAGACACGCCGGGGGTCCCTCTCGCGGAAGTGTCCCTCAATCTTCCTCCCATATGCTGCTTTGGCCTCTTTGATGTCTTTCTTTAAGTAGCATCTGGCAACGCTGTATAGTTCCTTGTCCCCAGACCTAAGGGTTGAACCATGGTCTCTCAGCAGCAGCTTGACATCCCTGGTCATCCATGGTTTGTTGTTCCGATAACATCTGATCTGTTTGTTGACAGTGACGTTATCAATACAGTTCTGTATGTAAAACAGGACAGTGGGTGTGTAGTCTGCTACATCCTGTTGTGCAAATAGATCCCAGTGAGTGCGCTCAAACAGTCTTGGAGTTGGATGGAAGCATCCTCGGGCCAAATCTTTATGTTCCTCACACTAGGCATAGTTTTCCTAATGAGAGACCTATATGCTGGGGTGAGAAAAAGGGAAAGGTGGTCAGACTGGCCTAAGTGAGGATGGGTGGAGACTTTGTATCCTTCCCTGATGTTGCTGTATACATGTTCCAGTGTATTTTGACCCCTCGTCGGACATGTAACATGCTGGTAGAATTTAGGGAGGACAGTTCCTAAACTGTGATTCCTAAATCACATTGTGTCCTTATGTCTTGCCACTGGTGAAATAGGCAAAAGAGCTGGAGTTGGTGAGAGTTGAAGTTGGTGCCTCTGTCTGGAGCATCTGAATTAGATATGAAAGTCCCTAAGCGTAGACACTACAATGTACTGTTGGTTGGCCCTTTATCTATAACCTGACCTTGGGTACTGCTTGGAGAGAAGGGAGTGTCTGTGGAATTAGACAGGCACTATTCTCCTGTACTTATATAGTTTAATATACATAATATATAGTGGCATATATAGTAATGCGTGAGGAGGGTCAAAAATTCCTCAACAATAAGTATTTGAGCTCAGGCAGTGGTAAGGAGGACAATAAGGCAAGCAAAAATCTAGTTTTGGATAGGGAACAAAAGCCCAGTAGGAGAGGTGTGGGGAATTATCCAAAAAATGGGAAGGGATGAAGAGGAGTGGAGTTATCCTGTTCTATCAAATGGAGTACAGCAGCTGGATTGGAACTAGTAAAGAAAAGCTGAGCTAAAGAACGTTTGTAAAGGTACACAGTTCTAATATTTCGGAGGAGGGAAGGAGGGGCAGGGACAAAATTAAATATGAGTATATGGAGGCCTTAAGGAAAAAGGAAAATACTCAAGATGAACAGAACGTCCCATTCACTATGAAATAATTAAAAATGGCACTGGTTAACGGTTGTATGACTTGCACCAAGGAAGGATAAAGATATGTTATGTGATGATAAAAAACCTAAGTGAAGGGCTTAGCAAATTATTATTACCATACAATATTAATAGTGTGGGAGGAAGGTAGAATACCTGTCAGTTGGAAGGAGGCAGTCATTGTCCCCATAAGGAAGTCAGGGAAAGACGCAAGCAATACAGCAAACTTTAGACCAATTACATTAACATCGCACATACGTAAACTGATGGAGTGAATGGTAAATGAAAGACTGATGTACGTTTGTAGAGAAACAGGATAAAATTGCAGGTTGTCAAAGTGGATTAAGGAAAGGAAGAGATACTCTACTTCATTTGCCTATAGATGAAGTAAGGAAAACCCAAATAAATAAAGAAACAGTAGCAGCTTTCTTCTCGCAAGGGAGTGTATGCAGGTTGCAAGAAGGGATAAATGAAGTGGATGTGTGGGGGAACAAATGGGGCTTTACATTCTCAGTTGAAAAGACTAAAGTAATGTTCTTCACAAGGAAAAGGATTAGAGGAAATAATTTAAAGCTTAATGGGAATAATCTAGAGATTAAGGCTAAACTATGGGAAGGTAGTATAATGGATCCGCAGCAAAAACTGTGTGTGCTCATGTGGAACGGGAGGGGCACTCTGGCTCTGCAGATCGATGGTTCTCTTGGAGTGGGTTGAACAAGCTAAACCCAACAGAGTTCTGATCTGCAGTGACTCAGCATCAGCCCTGCACAGTCTTAAGCTAGGTACATCCAATAATCACCAAGACCTACTCAGTGAAATTACGGAAATACATGCACGATTAGTTAAACAAGGCACTATGGTCACATTCATCTGGATTCCTGCACACATGGGCATTATGGGTAAAGAGAGAGTGGACAAATTAGCCAAGCATGCTGTTAAAAAAATAAAACACAGATATCTCAATTTAACTTTTAAAATCAGAGGGAACGGGTATTGCATGGAAGAAAATCAATAATGAGTGGCAGCAGCACTGGGATCCAGGGACAAGAGGGAGACATCTGCATTCCATACAAAACAGAGTGGGTAATGAGACACTGAAACGTCTGCATGATGGTGGAGTGTGGCGAGAGACGACAAGGCAGGAATCATCTGGGAAACTGTCTTCGGAGAACAGGACTGATGACAATAATCTGACAAGAAAAACCGGACAATGTAGGAACTAAATAACACCAGAGGATGGCAGTAATGCAACAACAAGGATGCAAGCTGCCGTTAAACCCCAAAGAAGAAGAAGCCAGGGGACTGGGATTCTCGTTCTCTAAACGAGACTGGCGTGTCATTAGTACCGCGGATAGTTACGTAATATACGTTATATTTCTAGCGTAGCGGGGCCCAAGTGAAAGGACGTGGTCCCACCGTGAGAGGAAACCCATCAAATCGGATAAGCAAGGGTGGATGCAGTGAGGATATCAAACGAATGATTTCAAGCTATTTAGTCAAGACGATCAATCTACAAACATACACCAGGTGAGATTAAGTACATAATTGTATGATTCGTATTTCTCAAATACTGTTTTTAATGTGTCGGCCTTGTTAGCTATTAGCTAGCTAGCTGATGGTGCATGGCGGCTATAGTTGTTGCTTAGATGTTGTGTTGCATTACACGCTGTACATTTTGGATATGGCCATGTTTCAATTTAAATCTACAAATCACACAGTCAGAAACAGCCCAGCGTAATCGGAAATACGTTTCTTTGGTCAATAAGATAGCTAGGCCAAGATCTGGCTTTTGGCAGGCGCGATCCTTTTGAGTTCATATTCGCTAGCCATTTTAGGTTAAGGTACCCTGTTGAACACTGCAAGAGGGGTTCCAGTGCACCTCTTTGACTACTTGGTAACGTAAGACGCCAACGGACTGTCGGTGGCATTGCTTACTTCGTTTGTTCATCAAGTCTTTCTTTACTACTAGCACCAGTGAAGCCAATAAGCTAATTTAACATGAACTTTGTTGTTATTAGCAAACATTACGAATCACAATTTATCAATTTAATCAGGCCAAGAACCTTGACATGCTTCGTTGCTCCTAGTGTTAAGATGTTTAATCAGATTTCTTAAGATCGGCGTATTAATTCGTCTAACTGTTAAACAGTTTGTGCTAAATTAACTTTAATAGTTGTTGACAAACTTGCTTATATTAGTCATTGTGGTGTCTGCTAGTTAGTTCAACTGAGTGGTCAAGTGTCCAGCTACTTAGCTAAAGGCTTTACGTTTTAAAAAAAGTAAAGTGTGACTGGCAGGCGGTGGTTTGGGGTCTACATTAGTTTTATTGAAAGACAAGTTGACTAACTTTGACCCATTCGTAGTCTTCAAACATGTCTCAGCACTATACTCAGTTTCCACTGTTATGGCAAATCTAAAATAAAAACAAAATAAACTTGACTGAAATGTTGAAATAATATAACAAAGAATATATGTGGAGGAAGCCTTATAAGTGAACATTTTTTGTGTGTATTCTGCAAATGGGCGATTGAAATTTTATTTGTAGGGCTATTTACTTCTGATGATGATATTGTGGACTATAAGTTCAATATGCCTGCTGTTCACTGTGACTCCTGACTTGACAGATTTGATAAAGAAGAAATCAGGAGCTCACGAAATTGTGAGGATTTACATCAGTTCTGCATTGTGTCATAAGAATTAAAAAGCTGTTCTGGTTTTTGTATGTTTGTGGATCTGCCAGCTGCAACTGCAATGTTACTTCAAATGTTGTTGCCACAATGAATTGTGGGGCGTCATTTTTTCCTTTCCTTTTGCCAAGGATGGTCCAGTGTTTCCGATGCTAAAGATAATAAGATTTGAAACACTAAAGCTTGTTTGCTTATCATTTAAAGAATTTCAACAGTCTTATTATGGCGGTCACTGAAAGACATTCGGGTCATTTCCCTCCATTAGGAACCTTCTCTTACTTACTTACTTACTTACTTACTTACTCACTCACCCTCAGGTTCTGGGATCATAAATAAGCTACACAATTCTTTTTTATAATCATCCGCTCATATTGATGAATGTGACTCGGGACAAATGTGATCACTAGAAGTTTCCACAGTAGAATTTAGTCGGGAGGCGGCGCAAGATTTGACGGAGCCGTGTCGCGTTTTCAAATTCTCTTTTCTCTCGATTCTCTTCTTATTCTCTTCTCCTGAAAATGATTTCCTCATGGAAAAACCTGTCAATGATCTGAATGTCTTTAATTTATAATCTAGGACAGCAGGTCTCCATCTGATTGGCCAAATAATTTGACATGCAGAGCGTGAATGCATGGGGCATGAAACACCATTATCGCAGTTCAAGCAGTCTTTTGTGATACGTATATCACGTGAGTTGATATTGCGATAATGATAAATATTCAATATATCGTGCAGCTCTAACTGGAGTCTCAAACAAAACCTGCGCAAGACAAGAGACGGCATCGTCACGTGAGCTACACAAGGCAGGGGATTGGCTGGTTTACTGCCCCCACCCATCAGGAGATGCTGGCACAGTGTGTGCCGTGTATTATATCGGACCCGACTAATCAATTACTAAATTAGTTGCCAACTATTTTTATAATTGATTATAATCGATTTAGTGTTTACAGCCCTAGTTGATACCAGCTCACAGCCCAGCCTAAAAATAAATCAATATATGGAAAACTTTGAGAAGAGTAAAAGTATTATTACACCTGTATTTAGAGCTGTCAACTCATCAGATCACCTGAGACAGATGTTTACATTTGGCCTGGACAGAGACTTTTTTTTTTCTTTTCTTGAGAGTTGGGGTCTTGCCTATTTTTTCCATGTACAGCATGTGGTTCACAGCAAAATGGAGAGTGAAAATGATCGGTCACCACCTCTTTCAAAGTAAAATAATTCCAGCATTGCTGTTGACTGAATCCATTCATTTGTTCTAACAAGGTTTTTATTGTTATTGTAGGACCCGAAGATGCATGGCTTCATACTGTAGAGTCCTGGCTTTTAGTTGAGTAAATAGCCCTACTTTTATTCGAGGAAATACAGTAGTCATTGCAGAAACCTCATGTAGCACTTCTGCTGCTGGCATGCAGGGAGCCATGCACAGCTCCACTGCCCCAGGCAGAGTGCATGGAGCCGGGGCACGGACCCAGGGACCATGGACAGCTCCACTGCCCAAGCCAGACTGCCTACAAAGCCTGGGCAGACACCCAGGGAGCCATGCACAGCTCCACTAAGTCCGCTTACAGTGTTTATTTGGGGTCTTTTCATACATGTTTGGACTGTAAAATGACAAATCATTAATACCGTCGTAATTGTTTCTTATCATTAATTGTATTATTTATCATTACTTCATATAGTTCAATAAATTCTGTATTTTGATTTATCAATTAGTTGATAATTTGGTGGCTTTCATTTTCGGGATAAACAAATCCTTAATTTCCTTGAACCACTCAGATGAAAAAACATCCGTTCCTTCTGCTTTATTGGGTTTCAAATTAGATATTGCTCTTTTGATTTCTTCATCTGTAATTTCTTTAGGAGCTTGTTTTGTTCTTCCTTCACCTTAGGTAATTTTATCTGGTCAAAACATTATTTTATTTTAGTTTTGTCTACTTCGGGCTGCTTATATAGGTTTTTATAGAAGGTTTCTAATTATTGTTGCATATCTTTTAATTTGTAGTATATGGTTTTAGTTATGGGGTCCATTATTTTATAAATGGTGTTTTCTGCCTGTTGCCTTTTTAATCTGTAAGCAAGTAGTTTAGCTGACTTTCCTCCTGATTCCTAATATTTTTGTTTTGTGAAAAAAAAGCTTTTTTTAAAATATAATTTGAATAGATCTCATTTAGTCCATTCTTTTTCTTATCTATTTTTATTTTTGGATTTTGTATCTTTATGCATGTTCAAATTTTTTTTTTAATTAATTGCTCCATTTTTCTTTTCTCTGCTTTTTAAAGGGCCTATGTTTTTCACCTTTCTGGGATTTAATTTCAGGTATTGGTAAACCTAAGATGATATATCAGTGGTTTAAGGTTGAAAAAACTGCTAAGATGTGTATTTCCATGTCCTCTCCTCTGCCTCTCTCTGGAGCTGCAGACAGAACAGGCTGTTTTCGCCTGCCTCTTGAGCCCCTCCTCTGATTTGCTCATTCTGCAGATTGACGATCTCTTTGGTAAACACAGCTAAAAGTCACCGGACTGGTACCGGCTGGGTGGGGCAGAGAGACAAGTGCGATCCCGTATGACTTGTACGCGGGAGGAAGTACGAAACGAGACGTTTCGATAACATATTTCTTAGAATGGACTGAGTGAAAAAGTCCGGAGTGACTGTTTTCATACTTTGAGGGTCCCTACTGACCCCCTTCAAGTAATTACGGATAGTAAAAGCCCAGAAAATTTATTTTACACAATATGGGCCCTTTTAGGTAGAGCAGTAGCCTATAATATCCCCCCTCAGGACAACTTTACATGCATCAAAAAGTATTGGAGAAGACACTACCCCATTATTATTTTCATCAAAATAATCTTTAATATCTTCCCCTATTTGCTGCCTCTTTAAATGTAATATACCTATGTTCAGTCTCCAGGTAGTGGCTTTCTTTTTATGACCTATAGCTAAATCCATTGAGATTGTGATCTGTCAGGTCCATGGTCCCAATATTACAAGTTTTCACTCTATGAAAATCTCTTTCAAATATAAAGAGGTTGTTGAGCCTAGAATACACGGAGTGGGGGTGCGAAAAAAAAAGTATAATCTCTCTTTGTTGGAATTAAATCCCCCCATATGTCTGAAATTCCCACCTCCCTCATTATACATGTAATATTTCTTCTCACCGACTGGGTGAGGTTTTGATGTATCGAGGGTTGGATCTAATCTAACATTAAAATCACCTCCACAAATTAGAATACCCTGGGCTTCTGAAACAAAAAATTCAAAGATTTGTTTATAGAGTGCCCATTTAAATCTGGGTGTATAAACATTCAGAGAGGTAACTAAAACGTCTTGCAAATATCACCGGGCCCAGCACATATCTTCCCTCTGTATCTTTCTTTATAAAAGTTCATTCAATGTTTAAAGGGATAGTTCACCCAAAAATGATAATTCACTCATTATCTACTCACCCCTATGTCGATGGAGGGGTGGGTGAAGTGTTTGAGTCCACAAAACACTGCTGGAGTTTCAGGGGTAGACAGTGTAGCAGCCGAATCCAATATAACTGAAGATATTAGTGATTTATCTTCAGACGTAATAAAACAGAAAAAAAACACAACTCCATACTGCTCCTCTGGTGTCATCCAAGTGTTTGGAAGCCCTAATACTCATATTCAACTCTAAACAGCGTCATTTACACCGTGTTTTAAGCCTAAATGTCCTCTGATTTCCTCCGACGAGGTGTTTTCTGGACTCAAACACTTCACCCACCCCTCCAACTGCATAGGGGTGAGTAGATATGATCAGGGGCGAATTTTCCTTTCCAGACCATTTACATTATCGTCATCGCTTATATCAACGTGAGCAATAGACGTATCGCAAAAGATGGCAAAAACTGCAATAAATGATGATCCATGCGCCATGCACTCACACGCTCTGTATGTATGTGGCCGATCAGATGGAGCCCTGCTGCCCTAGATGATAAATGAAAGACATTCAGATCATTGATGAGGTTTTCTGTCAGTGAATCATTGTCGGAAGAAGAGAATAGAGAGAAAACAGATTTGAAAACAGAGTTGACAGAGCGACGCGGTTCTGTCAAATCTCGCTCCTCCAACTAAATTCTACTGTGGAAACTAATAGTGATTACTTTTGTCCCGGGTCCGATTCATCAATATGAGCGGTTGATTATATAAAAAAATTATGAAGCTTACTGCTCATCACATAATGATCGATACTTTTATTAATGAGTTAAGTCTTTCTTCAGAGCAGCGCATTCATCAGCCGCACTCACTCACTCACTCACACACAGTGCGATCGGACATATGTGTAAACTCAGTATTATTTAACTTTATAAACTTAGTAAATGTATCTAGAGCTGGAGGAGATGGCGGCGCGCTCCGTTTGGTTTGTCGCAGTTGCCGCAGCGCACAGCGTAAATGACAGAGACACAGAAGAGCAGTAAATTGCAGACAGAGCCGCTAAAAATGAAAACAAAATTACTTCATGGCCCAAACGTATATGAAAAGACCCCACATTAACACTGTAAGTGGACTTAGTGGAGCTGTGCATGGCTCCCTGTGTCTGCACCTGACTTGGTTGAGCTGCGGCCGAGCTGTGCGCCTTCTCCCGGCTGTGAAGCTGTATGTAGTCTTTGCGTCCATAGCCAGGGACGGTTTGTTTATTTATCGCAAGTCGTATCGTCATCGCGATATTAAACATTATCGCATGTTTTGCTAATATCGTGCAGCCCTAGTGACTACCTTAATTGACTTATTTTCCATTGTGTTTTTTAACTACGTTTTAAGCCCTTTGCACACCTTTGCATAACACATCATTTACACCCCTTGCGCTAAAGAAAACAGTAACACAAGCATCATATTTAACAAAATAAAAAACAATACCATTATTAGTTAGTTTGACTTCCAATAGTAAGGCCTCTTTTGTTGCCGCATGACTCTGTTGGAGTGGGAGTACAGAGGGAGAGTCCCTACCTCCTGGCTGTGAGAGGGGCCTCTTTGGCTTTGGAGATGGTGGGGCATGCTTGGTTTGGCTCGATTCGGTTGGCGCAGTGCACAGCACGAATGATGGAGACAGGGAGAGGAGCAATAAATTACTGACAAAGAAAATACTGTAAAAATAGAACTTTTCACGGTCCAAACGTGGGCATAACCAGAACTCCCTTTGAGCGGATTTAACCACAGGACACTTGTCAGGTTTTCGCTACACATGTAGGCCCAACTATTGTTCACCAATAGTAGGTCCCAGCACAGGTCTGTGTAGGGCCTAAATGATAATCAACAAATGGTTTTATCAAGAGCAACTGGACTTGGTTTTAGATTCTTAAAGAGGCTCCTTCAATTATGATTGACTGTTGGGGAGAATGATGTATTTACTCTGTGTGATCAATATCAATGGCACTGATGTCCAAGGATTAATATAGCTGTTGCTAATCACTAAACTTGTCTCAACATTCTAAACAAGCTGTTCTGTGTCTACTCAAACTTAACACTTAGTGCTGCCATGTTAAAAACAAACTTTGCAAATAGCACCTAAATGAGTGCCTCGTGTGTAACATTAATAAGGTAGTACATTAATGTGGTATCCTTATTTCCCTTGCCAGTGAACTTGCCAGTGACAATTATGAAATGAAATAAAGTGGACGACTGGAGGAGCCCAGCCCCCTGACCTCCACCTCTTTGAAACATGGCAGGCTTACAGCTTGTCACCCCTGCTACTTCACCCATGGGGCCTTTCTTTGGTCTGCCATGGCAGCAGGAGGCTATCCATGACAACATCTATACACCTAGGAAATATCAGGCAAGGAAGTTTCTATTCACATGCATGTTTACTAGCAGCATACAATTAGACAGTTATTCATTGCTGTTGCTTTGTATTTATGTATTAATTGATGAGTGTATTTATTTATGTTCACACTTTCCTTAATTTTTCTCCACAGGTAGAACTTCTTGAAGCAGCTCTTGAACATAATACTATTGTCTGCTTGAATACTGGCTCAGGGAAGACCTTTATTGCAGTACTTCTAACAAAAGAGCTCTCCCACCAAATCCGTGGACATTATCAAAGAAATGCCAAGAGGACTGTTTTTCTGGTGAACACAGGTAATGCACACATTGACAGCTATGGATCAGGAGTTAGTGCAGGTTGTTAACTAACCAGTAGGTCGGTGGTTTAATCCCTGGCTCATTAAGTGGCAATGTGTCCTTAGGAAAGACGCTGAACCCCCAAATTGCCCCTGACATCCGCTATGTCAGTGTCTGAATGATGAGTGATTAAAAAGCACTGTGTATACAATTAATGAATGTATGGGTGAATGTGACTTGTGATTTGTAAGGTGCTTTGAGTGGTGGATAAGACTAGAAAAGTGCAATATAACTGCAGTCCATTTACCACAATGCCTATTGTTTTGTTGATATTCTATATTTCTATGTGCATTATTCTTTATGGTTTGTTTTCAGAACTGTAAAGAAATTGAAAAAATGGCAATCTTAACCCTCCGCTTTCAGCCAACTCATTCAAATGCACAGTGTTTAAAGGGCCCATATTGTGTAAAATACATTTTCTGGGCTTTTACTATCAGTAGTTAGTTGAAGTAGGGACCCTTAAAGTATGAAAACAGTCACACCGCTGACTTTTTCACTCAGTCCATTCTAAGAAATATGTTATTGAAACATCTCGTTTCGTACTTCCTCCCTCGTATGATGTCATTCGGGATCCCACTCGTCTCTCAGCCCGACCCAGCCGGTACCAGTCCAGCCTCCAGCGGTAGACGTTACTCCGTATTGAAACTCCGTTGTGAAACTCCGTACTGTAATTCGGGACGTTACTCCTACATTGGCCGACTGTCTTGCTAAAACTTGAACAAACATGAGGACGATGTAACTTACCTTTCAGAAACATCCTGTTGTAACTAGGGTTGCAAAATTCCGGGAATATTCAAAGTTGGAAACTTTCCATGGGAATATACGGGAATTAACGGGAATAAACTGGAAATTTTGTGGGTAATTTATACTAACTGTATTTACCTTGTCATATACAGATATAAATATAAACATTTTGTTTTGTCATAAGCTGATTTGAGCCCTGAGGAAACTTTGGGCACTTGACTATATGCTTCTGCACAGTATTTGCAAATGAACACAGCCTTTCCTTCTACATTGGCTGGGGTGAAATGTCTCCACACATGAGATAGTGCACGTGGCATTGTTCTGTAGAGTAAGATGAGGAAAAAGCTTGTAAAAAACACTAATGCAATGCCAGAGATATAAATAGTTAGCTAAACAATTGGAATCGTCTTTAAAAATATTTTACAATTGATGGATAAATGAATAGAAATAGGCTAGATGAACAATCCTCAATCAGCATGCTAATATATTTTCCCCAGTAATATCATCAAAATTTCCTGACTACTGGGCTAATGCAGTAGTGTGGCCTCAATAGCCCTGCTGTAGTGTGCAGGATGCTGGGAATTATCTGTGCATGTGATGGAGAAATGCACAGTACAGGGTTGAAATTCAACGTGCAGCGTGTGCTGCATTCCATACATCTTTAAAATAGAGTTTTGAATGACGTTTTTATTGCTCAGCGTTTAATTTGCGGCAATTTTTTTTTTCAAAATTCCCCAAATTCCCGAGCTTAACTTCCCATGGAAAGTTTCCGGAAAGTTTCCGGAAATTTACCGGAAATTTTCCGCCCCTTTGCAACCCTAGTTGTAACCGACTATGACTATCTGGCTGGTCTTCTATAACGGTTTCCAAACATACCAACGTGACTTTCAGCTGTGTTTACCAGGTGAAAACAGCCTGCTCTGTCTGCAGCTCCAGAGAGAGGCAGAAGAGGGGACATGGAAATACACATTGCAGCAATTTTTTCAACTTTAAACCACGGATATATCGTCTTAGGGGTACTAATACCTCAAATTAAATCCCAGAAAGGTGTAAAATATGGGCCCTTTAAGGTGATTGATCAAACTTGAACTTTTACAAGTGGTTTAATCTTTGTATGGTCTGTATTGTCCAGCTTTGTCTGTAGTTCAGCAAGCAGCTGCAGTCAGGACTCACTCTGACCTTCAGGTGGGAGAGTACACAGATTTGGAGGAAACCTCAGCATGGACTGACCAACGGTGGAGTCAAGAGATAATCGAGAATCAGGTATGTATTTTTTTGCTCATGTTAATAATTTCAATTTGCTTTGCTTTCACGTGTTATGTACCTCGGTGCTGTGACCATCTGGCCTAATTTTCCATTGCTTTAGGAATAGGCTTCATGAAATTCTTCAATTCAGGTGGCCTTTTTATTCATATGTATAGATGTACAGGTGCATTTCAAAAAAGAATATTGTGTTTTTTTTCATAATTAAACAAAAAAAGTGGCCTGCCACTGCATTATTATTCTTGCTACTGCTTCAGGATCAGGGCAGATGCCTATTATGGGTCCGGTCGCCTTTTACTGTGCTGGAGAATCCCGCCGGAGTGTCCTCCCTCCCCGCTTGCCTGGGCTCACTTTGCACAACAATAAACACCAACACTAATCAGAAGTTATTGGACCTGCCCAGTTTTTCAAGTTAACTTTGTGTAGATTTTTGAGGGATGAATTTAAACACATTGAATATAAGACCAACATTTGCATTTATTCACATGTGACACACAACACGAGATACACACAGCCAGGGCATCAAGGTTTATTACCGGAACGATCCCAAATCATGACACCATCCATTAATAACTAAATAAATGTGATTGTCAGTTTGTGTGTGAAGAGTGACGGAGACGAGCTGACACAGACACACACACTGGAGTGTTCATTATTGCAGAAGAGGCAACGCGTCAGACATGGGTATTTTCTTAATGGCTGACATCACATTATTTCTCACTTTGTCATCATTCACTACCTCCCTCAGAACAGCAAACATGCAGTCTTTCATAGTCTCGAGAGTATGTGAACAGCTTCTTCTTTTTTGCTAGAATCCATGCTGCACAGAACAATGCTGCAGTAGGCTTCTCTTGATCCGAACAAGATGTGAAGGAGTTGATCATCATTTGCTCATAGCCAAACATGTAAGGCAGCACAGCATTGATTGGGAGCAGTGTACAGTGGTCTTGAGGTCTGTGTGTCAGCCTGCTCAGCCAGTGCAAGTACCTCAAGTAGAGCCAGATCCAGTTGGTTGTTTTGCAATCAATGCACTTAAGTTCTCACATTTTTCCCCATTACTGCTCTGTTTGACATACAACAGCAAGCAACTAAACATTTGTTATGTTAATGTTCACTTACGCTTAAGGGTCATTGAATGTCAAACCATCACACTTTGAGGGCAGTACAGTCACAAATATTAATAAAAAGAAAAACCAGGCTGATTTGGTCACTTGATACCTATGGAGACAAAATGTCAGACTGAAATTCAGGGAGATATGGACTATCAAGTTTAAAAGATTTTCAGGGGACTGTCTCCCTTAATATACATAACAGAAAAATTATTGTTCTATTATCATTTTAACACTATTCCAGCTATATATTTTACCCAATATAAAATATAACAGCCTTATGTGTGATTATGACAGTTAAAGTTGAATTGTAAAACTACATTTGAATGTTGAGGTCGCAATTAACCTATTGAAAGCAGTGGCTATTCTTAATTTCTGCTCATTCAGTGAATTTGAATTAAAAAGATTCAAAAGAAACCTAACCCTGACTATTAAGAAATATTTAACCTCTTTGAAAAAATAGAAATCATTATGAAATGGTGAGTGTGGCTATTGTGGTGTTGGCCACAAACAAATTGTGTGGGCACTGAGAAACAGAACAATACGATAGATTCCTTGTGAAACTGTAGTCGGTCAGACGTCGTCAGCTGAGTTGGTGGTCCTTCATATGTGGCCCAGGAGGCCTTTTTGTTCACACAGCTAAAAAAATGTGTCCCCATGCGTCCCGGACCACTTCAGAATGTGATCTAAGTGAATGGATCTCAAGATGCATTGAGGATGACCACTTGTAGGATCACTCACTGTTGGCAGTAATACCTTTTTCCCATGTGCATTCTCAACTTTGTCTCATACAGGTGCTGGTCATGACTTGCCACATATTCCTGCATGTTTTGAGGAATAAAATCTTACTGTTGTCTAAACTCAACTTGGTGGTTTTTGATGATTGTCACCTGGCCATTACAGACCACCCCTACTGTGAGATAATGAAGGTGAGATTGTCTCGATGGAAAACATTTCCTTTTGCAGAAGTTGTAAACAGTCATACAGAAAAAATGTGAATGATCTTGCTCTTCTCTATTTCTGCAGCTGTTTGAAGGGTGTTCATGTAGTCCTCGTATCCTGGGTCTCACAGCTTCTCTTCTCAATGGAAAATGTGACCCTTCAGAACTGGAGCAGAAGATCCAGAATTTGGAAACAATCTTGAAGAGCAATGCTGAGACTGCCACCGACCTTGTTGTCCTGGACAGGTACTGTAAGCTAATGTATATTCATTGACCATTTAAGGAACATTATATACAGGGTAGCCACAGGGTTGCAAATCAACCACTTTATACATTGCACTCAGAGATTTAGGTTTTATTCCATTTTTAGTCCATCACTTAGTATTCCTTCCATTATTAGACATAGGTAGTTTTGAGTGCTTTTAGTTCAGAGTTCTCTATTGCTCTGAAGAGAGGATACTGTATTGGTTTTAAAGCAACACAAAGTATTTTTTAACTTAAAAGAAATGTCTTTTAAAATAATTTTGATGGTTGTTATGACCAGTGTTGTGCATGAACTGGTGACATTTTTGATAAAAAGTCATTACCACAAGATTCAAATCTGTTCATTACTGACAACACTGAACGAACTGAACAGAAGGAGCATCTTGGATGAGAAATTAAATGTTTTACTCAATTACAAGATATAGCCTCAAAAAGGGGCTTTCGTTGACACACACTTGCACTGACTGAGTGAGGCCACACAGTGGTAAGAATGCTTGCAATCACTAGTAAATATAATGCCCTATTTCCATGCACCATGGCCCACCGTGCAAAGCGCTTTTAGATGTCTTGTGCCTCGCATCTCTTTCTTTCTCTCTCTTTTTCTCCCTCTGTCTTTCTTTCTCTGCCTTTCTCTCTGTCAAAATGAACAAAAAAATGAAAACCCCACAGACCAACCCATAAAGGGTTGTAGGATCTAAGGATCCTCATTTACCCAAATCAAGAATAAACCTAACAGAAATATAGCCCATGAAAGTTGACTACCAGACCCACCAGAAAAGAAAAACAATAATCTTAGTCATGTTTTTACTAAGAGTGTGTAAAAAAAAGTGTGTAATCTAAATCTAAATTATACGAATTGTTTTCTTCCCGTAGAATGGGCCCTTTTATATGTAAATACTTTATATTTCCATCTCGAGCGGGTCCTCTCTACAGAGTCCGCCATATTTTTATAGTAGTCCAAACTGGACAATCTAAAAACCTTTGAGTTTTATGGCAACTGAAGGCTACCACAGGTTCTGTTTCATGTTTGAAAGGGGAGGGTGAGGGGTATTCAGCTGCAAAATGCAACTTCACCACTAGATGTCACTAAATTCCACACACTGAACCTTTGAATTGGTTGATCTTTATCAGCCAAATTCCGTACACCTAAGGAGAAAATCTGGTTTTGTTCCACATTGTCTGCATAAAAACAACAGGGTTATGATCTGTATAAACCGCTACAGGGACACTAGACGAGCCAATGTATACTATACTTCAAAGGCAAATGTATTTGTTTAGCACATGTCGACAAAAAGGCTTTATATAAAATTGTGTGAATGCAACATAAGACGATACAAAAAAGAAGCATATAAAAATATATTAAAGTAGAAAAACAGAGTTGAATACAGAATAAAACATTTATTATTAAAATATGAAATAAAAGACTGAAGATAGAAGAAGAAATTTGGTAATTGCATGATTTAATAAAAGGCTGTGGCAAACTAAGATTTACAGCAGACATGCAGGTCTCTGGGAGCTTGTTCCACAAATGTGGAGCATAGAAACGGAACGCTGCTTCTCCATGTTTTGTTATTTTTGATTCTGGGGACAGAAAGCAGACCTGTTCCAGACAACCTGAGGGGTCTGGATGGTTTATAACCTAGCAGGAGATCCAAAATATATTTTGTTCCTAAACCATTCAGTGCTTTACAAACCAACAGCAGGATTTTGAAGTCAGTTATTTGACATATATGGAGCCAGTGTAAAGATCTCAGAAATGCAGTGATATGATCCATTTTCTTGTTGATGTTGAGCACTCCAGCAGCAGCATTTTAAATTGGCTGCAGCTTTCTGATAATTTTTTGAGAGACCCGTGAACTCAATAGTTAAGTCAGCAGAATATAAATGCATGGACATGGTGGAAGCATATAGATGTTGAACAGAAGAGGCCCTAAAATGAAGCCTTGAGAAGTTATTTTTGTCCGCTCAGATGTGTAATTACCTATAGACACAAAATAACCCCTATCCTTTAAGTAGGATTCAAACCAGTCTAGTGCTGTGCCAGAGAGTCCTACCCAGTTTTTTAGTCTGTCTAGTACAGATGTAAACTGGTCGATCTGGAAAGCCCTAACTGTCGATACTAGAGGTGTGGAAATTACTCGATTCGTAGATGCATCGCAATGCGGACGACTCTGCATCGATGCAGTGACAGAACATAATCCATTCATGTTTTGCGCTCCGTTCATTGTTTTAGCGATGTCCTGCCGCTGAATAATTATAACCAGCGCTGCTTCAGGACAGACGCTCATTAAAGGTCTGGTCGTCCTTTGTCAGAGTCTCTGTCGTAGTCTGCTTCCTCCTCACTCCCCCTCTGACCTGCGCTCACTTTACACTTTAACAATAAATACCATCACTGATCACAAGATATTAGGACACGTACAGTACTGACGTTTACTTTGTGTTAGTTTGATTTGCTTTTGAGTTTATGAGACGCATGTTTTAATGCACCGTGCGCACGCATCCCCCTGCTACACACAACACGAGACGTAACGTGACGCACACAGTCAGGACATCAGTGTTAAAAGTGACCGGAACGATCCGGAGTAATCATCCGACTTCATCGATTACTAACTAAATACATGTGATTATCAGTTAGTGTGTGAGAGACGACCACACACACACTCCTGCAGACAGAAATCCTTTCCGCAGATTATGACGCAACGCGGTGTTTTAACTTCATTGTTGCAGAAGAAGCGACGCCCCGTTTATCCAGGAACATAAATATGAATTCATCAGGTTTTTATAAAGATCAGTTCTAAATGTGGGTGATTGGAAAACATCAGAGAAGCAGAGTCACTTGTTGACCAGTGGAGTAATGCGCCTCAGTGCAGTGGCGCTGCCAGGCAGGGCCACCTTGATACAGTAAGGGCTATAATCAGAGTTTGTCCTTTTAAGTCTTAGGTGCAGCACACATGTCTAAACTGAATGACTGTCAAATCAGTGTGGAGAGCACTGACCACTGTCATAGACTTACTGTTGTCAGATTTTTTAAAATTGAGTTCATGTTTGTCTGAATGATTGTATTAATTGATGAAAAAGCAGCCAATTAAAGTATTATAGAAAATTATGGATGTGATGCATTGAAATTCATCGAGATGCATCATTGTGCATCCAATCCTTGACTGCCGAATCGTAATCGAATCGTGAAGATGCACACCTCTAGTCAATACTCATGATGCATTGGGACACACTGGCTGCAGTTGCAATGCAGATCTGTGTTAGCACATAGCAGGTCTGCACAGTGTGGGATTTGTCTTTATTCTTTTCTTCCCGGTGGTGCTGTGAGCAGTTGTGGACGCGAACATGGCAGAGTTTGAACCAGAGGAATTTGTTGAGGGTGGTGTGACTGGAAAGGCTCAGGATGCTTATGTTGCGCTAGGTCCAGATGCTACTTACGATTATGATCAGGTTCGGCTCGCAGTGCTGAGGGCGTATGAGCTGGTCCCAGAAGCCTACAGACAGCAGCTACTCATGAGGAGAGTAAAAATATAGCAGGGGGTTTTTACCTTCAAGATGATGTGCTTATGAGAAAGTGCAGGCCCCTGGATCGACCTTCCACTGAGGAGTGGGGTGGATGTGAGCAAATAGTGCTGCCACAAGGTTATCGGGAGGAAGTGTTGCGGCTGGCTCATGAGTCCCTTAGCTGGCCATTTAGGCATCAGAAAGACTCTGATTATTCGACTCTGGTTATTAAGCTAACATTATGGGACAATTCTATTGGCCGCATCTTCACAAGGATGTAGTAGCTTGTTGTCATTCCTTCTATCCTTGTCAGTTGGTAGGAAAGCCCAATCAGAAAGTTCCTGTAGCACCGCTTAAACCTATACCGGTGGTTGAAGAGCCCTTTTCACAGGTAATTATTGATTGTGTCGGTCCTTTGCCTAGGACAAAGAAAGGCAATGAATTCTTGTTGACCATCATGGATGTCACCACACGTTTCCTAGAGGCTGTCACATTACATAACATAAAAGCTTGAACATTTATAGAGGCTCTAGTAACTTTTTTTTCTCCACAGTTTAAATTGCCTTAGCAAGTACAACATGACCATGGGACAAACTTTGTGTTTCTGGCGTTTTTCAGGATGTTATGTGTTAGCTGGGCATTATGCAAGCTTTGTCATCTGCGTATCATCTCCCTCAAGCTCTCAATGGCTCAGTGAGGTCATGTCTTTGCGAGATAATGATGGGCAAGAATGTTAAATTGCAGGATGAAGAATGACATTTGTCACGACTATCAATGGCATTGGGATATATTTGACAGTCGAGCTTTCTAAAAATTAATTCTAAATACTACCTAGAACTGTATGAGTGTCAAACAAGTGCAAGTGGAACCTGTGTGAATCTTGTCAAGTCCCATCAAGACCATCCCTATACAGGTCTTTAAACAATTTCAGGCCTTAAGCGTACCATACAGAATAGGTGGAGTCTGTGAATGTGGGTTGGAGTAAGTTATTCTTTAGTAAGGGAGCTTAAGTTGAAGCTGAAGTAAATGTTCACTTTTTTCTGAATTGGTACCAGATCTTCATGGTGGAAATTACCACTTGGTTATTTGTAAAGCCAGAGGGGCTGGTTGGGTTGGAGGAGGTAAGTAAAGCCGACAGAGAGGACAAGACACAAGACTGTGCCTCTAACTTACACCATGGTGGATCGCTTAAGTTAAACCAAAATTTAATTTTGTGGATGTGTGCTGCCCAATATTACTGTTGGAAATTGGGGATAGATATACCACCATTAAATTTGTATCTCTCCAATAATGATTTGCGGATTGCCTTTCCACACCATAAGAAAGAAGAAATAGTTTTATCAATAGTTTTAAAAAAGCAATTTGGCAAGAACAGGGGGAGACAATGGAACAAAAACAGAATTTTGGGCATGATCATCTTCACTGCATTAATTCTTCCAATCAACGACAAAGGTAAACTTCTCCATCTTTGAAGGTCAGATTTGATTTTGGACAGTAAAGGGGAGAAGTTGACAGAAAAAAGAGACGTTAATGATCTGGTCAAATTGATACAACCAGATTCTTGAAGCCAGATCGGCTCATTTCGGCTATCAGTCTGATTAAGTTGTAGGGCCGAAGCATTGATAGGATAGCATTCACTCTTAGAAATATTTACTTTATACCCTGAGAATGAACCAAATGTCTGCAGGAAGGATAGGATAGGTATAGAATGATATGGATCTGAGACATACAGTAATAGATATCCGCGTAAAGTGATAGCTTAAATTCCATGCCTGATCAGAATATCCCGGCAAAAAAATGGGAGAGGACTTAAAATAGGTGTCTTCCCACATCAGCTTGAATTCGTCCAGAGCCATGACAATGTCGGAAATTGGTATAACTAGCCAGGTCTCTGTAAACCTCTAATGTCGAGTCAATGCTGCTAAATCCATTGCATTCCCTATGACAATGTAAGGGAGGACAGGTCTGTAGCAGTTCCTCCTCGCACGACGCTCGACCTGCTGGGGACATTGGGTCTCCTCGGGCCGCACTGCCGCACAGGGGGTGTAACGATTCTCCAAATCCACGGTTCGGTTCAGACCTCAGGTTTTATTTTGAGGGCTGCACGATATGTCAAATCTATCATCATCGCGATATTAACATGCATGATATATGTACCGCAGAAGATGGTGTTCCATGCGCCATGTATTCAGGCTCTGCGTGTCAATATATTTGGCCAATCAGATGGAGCCCTGCTGCCCTAGATAATAGATTACAGATATCCAGATCTGAATCATTGTCCGAAGAATAGAATAGAGAGAGAACAGAGAACAGCAAGGATGCTCCGTCAAATCTCGATACGCCTCCTCCCGACTTAATTCTACTAAGGAAACTTCTAGTGATCACATTTTTCCGTAGCCAGGGACTGTTTATGATTATTTATCACAAATCTTAACTCTCATAGTCCACTCCTTGTCAGAGGAAAGGTGTCTTTGTTTTAGTCTTAGTTTTTTATCTTTCCTCCACCCTCCCTGACAAAGCAGATGTGATGTTGCATTTATGGTGCACTCCCTCTGCTTTCCTTTCTGCATCCCTTTAGCACCTCGGCCAGCTTCTTTCAGGACCAGGTCATGGCCCCACCTGTCGCACCCCTGAGAGAGCGCGATGTGTTTGAGGTTTGGAGTGTTGCAGAGGGAGCTGCACTCCTTGTTCCCAAACCTCTGCTGGAGGTTCCTAGGACAAGGAACCGTATCATTGGTGGCTCTGTTGAGAAAGCTGAGTGGTATCTTCCACAGGTCAGACCAACTGATTTTCAACAAACCCCGACCCAGATTGTCCAGCATCCATGTCGGACTTGTGACACTTCTTTGATCTTATAGCACTCATCCTCCATCGTTGTCACCTCCGATACCACCATCTCCTTTCACTCTTTCCGGTTGGCCTTAGACCAAAAACGTGATGCCTCTCCCCATCCTAGGCATGCCCTGCCTGTCTAGGCTTTGGTCAATCCTTTTTAGAGCTGCTTCAGCACAGTTCTCATCATGTCTCCCCAGGCTTTTGATGGGTTGCTCAGACATGTGTGACTTTCTCGCCACCGATTATAAAGTTTGTGCTGTCATTACAATGTCCTTGTATGGGCAACAGGCAGCAGGATTTTGAGGGCTTGATCTTCATGTTTGCCCAGGACATCAGCTCAAGCAGTCTTGATTAACATGCTGCTGTCTAGAGGAGGCTGGTGACATTATCCATGTAGCTCCTCAGTGATGTTGGACTCTGTCCGGTTGGTAGCTTGATTTGTCCCACTTTCTGCCTAGTGCCAATGAGGATTACTTCAAAGGCTGCCACTAAAAGGATGGGAGCGATGGCACATCCTATGGCTATTCCATCTGCTAGTTGTTGCCATCCCGGTGGGCAAAGCAGAACTGCAGGCCCTTAAAGTAGTAAAATGTTACTGCGTCCCTGATTTTGTCTCACGATTCAGGTGTGGAGTCAGATGTGAAGATTTCAGGTCAATCCAATGACGTTTGAACCAGAAGGACAACTTCCTGCTTCCAGTAGATGGCACTGTCCCTGAATGAATACACACACACACACACACACACACACACACACACACACACACACACACACACACACACTTTTGCCCCCGCTTCTGTTATCCCACTGTCCTGAATGGGCAGTAACTAGAGAATTTTAACTGAAGTTTATAACAATGGGTGATGTGAACATGTTAGTTCAATTGTATCAAACATGTCCTTTCTTTTTATTTATTTATTTTATAAAGGAGGACAGAGCAAGCTTTGAAGGGGGGCAGACAGAGAGCGGGGGAAGAGATGTAGCACAGGGCCATGGGTCGGAATCAAACCGAGGCCACTACGGGTGAGGCCTAGCCTCAATGGGGCGGGAGCTCTACAAGGTGAGCTATACGCCGCCCCAAACATGCCCTTTCTGTTGCCAGTATAAAACATGGTTCTTTCTGTCACAACTAGGCGGCGCTGTGACTGTTATATTTTATTTGCATAAAGATGTGTTTAGGACGGTTCCTTATCTCACACATGAAGTTTGATAGTGAGGTGGCTGTGGCTGAGGGGTAGAGCAGTCGTCCTCCAGGTCGGCGGCTCAAATCCCAGCCAATGCCGAAGTGTCCTTGGGCAAGATGCTGAACCACGAATGGCCCCTCTTAGATGTTGAATGCACTAATTGTAAGTTGCTTTGGATAAAAGCATCAGCTAAATGTTATGTAATAGTGGTGATGTACTGAGTGTCGCCACGCCATGGTCACACCCCCTGACAAAACTCAAAAGTTTAATTCTATGCAATCACCAACTCTTCTAGGTCTTTTACACGCATCGGGTAAATGGGCTACCCGCAGGAAACCAAAATGTAATGTCAGGGCGGGACCTTTGTAGTATATGTAGGCAGATTGGACAATATACATGGACATTACAAGCACTTCCTAAATGTATAACATGACAGGTACAGCTAGTGGGTGCAGTGACTATTATTGAATATCATCATATGGTTCTGTTCATGGCGGCACCTTTGTTGTACATGTGAAGTTTGAGGCAGATTGGACAGTATACATGGATGTTATAAGCACATACTGTTTTCTGGCGAATCATCGAAATTCTCTGCCAAGCCATGGACACGCCCCCTGACGAAATGTGTACAGAAAATACATATTTTGATCAACACGTCCCTAACCTGACTTATCCCAAAGTTGAAGTCCATCGGCTGAAATCTGTAGGAGTAGGATGTTTTAGTACGAGTAAAAACACACAAAAAATCAAGCCAAATTTGCATGTTCAATCCAAAATGTCCAACTTCCTGTTGGCTGTGGCCAAGAATGGCAAGATGATGTTGTGTGTCTTGGCATGATGCACATTTGTGCCAAATTTCATTTCTCAAGGCCAAAGTAAATTTAATACGAAGACCCTTGGTGGAAATTTTTAAGGGGGACAATGGAACCATTTTTCCTCACCTGCCAAATATTGTGCTTGGGCATCCAAGCTTTTCAATTTCAAATGTCATTGATTCACCAGCATTAGCATAGATGTTATTAGGATATGATAGGTTTGTTACTTTAGTAACTGCATGCAATAGCATTGTTTTTTTTAAGATTTCAACAATGTTATTACAATGGCATCCCCTGCAAAACTTTTTGTCTCGTCTGTATACTTAGACCACTACTGATGATGTAACGGCTTCTTGAAGGGGTGTCCCAATTAGTAAGGAAAGATTTCAAGCACTAACCCTTGTGACTCTGCTTCAAGGGGCAAGATAACCCTCTAAAACAAGGGGTGGGGGTAGGGAGAAGGGGTGAAATGGGATTGGGCCTGGGCTTTAACCGTCACTGTATTCAATAGTGATGTAATTCTTTCCATGTTCCTCACACATCAATGTACTAAGGCTTGTGTGGTGAAAAACCTTGATTTTTAGCCTTTACAATATTTGAGTGAATTTGTATTTGTGTTAATGGATAAACTTTAAAAATGATTCTCCAACATTGAAGTTAAAACGCTGCATTGTATCATAATCTGCGGGACGAACTTCTCAGTTTGAGTTGGATGGCGCCAAGACAGCTGCCTTGTCTCAAGCTCCCCACAGCTCTGCTCTTTTTTTTCTGTTTTTTTGTTATTTAATCTGGATTATGCACACTGACCAAGCTAGCCCTATCATACAATATCATAGAGAACAGCTTTTACACATCAAGTCAATGGTGGAAAACACTTATTCACCATCAAAAGTGAACATGGCGATGTTTACCTGTTATACCTGGAGCACGGAGGTGATGAAGGAAACGAGGGTCGCGGGTCAGAATCCTAGTAAGGCTGTGGAAACATCGAGCTGCATACAGTTATCAACAGAACAGAGACCTGAAAGCCGGAGGCAGCGTTTATTGTGGCCGGGGATTTTAATGACTCAAAGCTGAGGAAGTCCTGCCGAGATACTATCAACACATCAGCTGTCCTACGCGTGGTGAGAACACACTCGACCATGTTTACACACCTTTTCGGGGTGCATATAAGGTCCTCCCTCGCTCCCCATTCCCCATGTCTCAGTTCTGCTGCTGCCTTCCTATAGGCAAAAACTCAAACGTGACAGACCGGTAACTCGGACTAGTGGTGCACCGATGTATCGGCCCTATATCGGTAGCGGCCGATATTCGCCTCGTTTACTGCCATCAGCGTATCGGTAATAAACTTGACTTTCACCGATAACATTGGCCGATGTTCATTGGTATGTTTTCTGCAGCCTGCCAATCTGGAATCCAGATTATGGTACACTGACGCCGGGTTTACACCGGGCGCTGAAGCGCAGCGCAGCGCCAAGGAAAGCCAGATCCACCCCCTGTTAAACCTTTGTGCGGTTCACATGGGCTGCGAGGTGCCGTGCCAGCGCCCTTCACCGATGGTTTTGGCGTGCGAGCGAGCGTATCGCGCCAGGAAACAGACTGAAAAATGATTTTAAACGATATATATATGACATATTTTATATGATATAAATGATCAAATATGCATCCCATACTTTGTATTCCCCTTCTGTTGTCCTGGAGTTTTAATTTTCCCAATTTTCCCAATCACATAATTAAATGTCCCCCTCTGCCCATCCACTACAGCCACACAAGCAGTCATATAGATAAAAAGAGATGGGGGGGGGGCTAAAGGCTTGCTTGGAGAATATGTCATTTACCCCCGACACCCGACATTGAACGGGTTACATACAACAACAAGCGGAGAATCGCGGGCTGACCGGCGCGGAGAAATGCGGGTCCGGTGTGAACATCCATGGCATCTAAAGTTACACTTGTCACTTTTTCTGTTTTTCATATTATTGAAGTAGTAAACAAATATCGGTATCGGCTATCGGCTAGATTGTTGTTTTAAATATCGGTATCGGCCAAGAATTTCCATATCGGTGCATCCCTAACTCGGACCGTTCAGCAACCAATCTGACTCGGCGCTACGTGACTGCTTCAGCACTACGGAGTGGTGGGTGTTTCAGGACAACAACATAAACACATACTCGGACGCGGTCATCAGCTACATCAGCAAATGCATCCATAACGTTGTACCGAAGAATACTGTACGGACATTCCCGAACCAGAAGCACTTGATAATGGTGACATCCATGCCAAACTTAAAGCAAGGACCGACGCCTACAACTCAGGTGATTTGGAGGAGTACAGGAAGTACAGGTGCTATTAGCAGTGTTAAGAGACAGTACAGGGACAAAATGGAGTCTCACTACCAGGGCTCCAACACTAAGAACATGTGGGCTGGACTAAAAACCCTCACAGACTGCAAAAGGAAGACCAGCAGTGCTGAGGTCTGCATATCTCCCATATGAACTGAGCACCTTCTATGCACGCTTTGAGAGCAACTCACGGGAGTGGAGGTACTGTCATCGGCCTGATCACCAGCGACGATGAGATCGTCTGGCGATCATCTGTATAGCCTTAGAACCCTAAGGCTATACAGAGGGTGTTGAAGTCTGCTCAGCACACCACCAGGACAGAGCTGCAATCCATGGAGGACCTCTACACCCAGCGGTTTAGGAAGAAGGCCAACAGGATAATTAAAGATCGCTATCACCCCAGCCATAAACTGTTCTGCCTGCTGCCATCTAGCCGATGGGACCCCAGCATCCAGGCCCGCACCAACAGACTCAGACAGCTTCATCCCCCAGGCCATAAGACTATTAAAACTCCTCAACTACCATAAGATTGTCACTCCTCTAAACTGCCTACTCCTGCAATATGATTGCACCTTGTAATATTTACACTACCACTAATCAGTATTACTTACATTCTTTCATTCATTCTACTCGCTAATATATTTTATTTTAGTTTATAATTTGTATTTTAGGTGTATTTTTATTTAATTTAATTTTATTACTTTAGTTTTATTTAATTTTTTATATTAAATTTTTTTTTTGCTTTTGATTTCAAATATTTGTGCGCATGGCTAGAAGGACGCCTACGACCCAAGAATTTAATTTCCAGCGACTGCTGTATGTAATTGTTGTGCACATGGCAAATTAAGTCTTGAAGTCTCTCCTTTCTGCAGGATTCTGTGTGTCTGCTCATCTTTGTCGATAACTGACTAACACATTTATTTAGTTAATCGATGGTGTCGGATCATAAATGCGGATCATTCTGGTCACTAACCCTGATATCATGGCTCGTCTCTTATTGTGTGTAGCAGATAAGAGCAAAATGTCACACGGTAATAATAAACATCGTGAATTTTACCATGGTTAATTGTAAAATCGGTTATTGTTCCATCTCTAGCCATGGCTACACACGGGATCAGGCATGGTCAAAATCCACCTTGATCATGAATACAGTTAATTCAATGAAGTAGTTTCTGAAATCAACAGATGAATGAAATATGGTAAGACTTGCAAGCCAGTAACACTGTATGCTGAAGTCTAAGCTGAGTTTTGTTTGTCCACCTGTTTCAGATACTCCTCTCAGCCAAGAGAAGTGGTGCTGGACTGCGGCCCCTATTTGGACAAGAGTGGTCTTTCCTCCCATTTGCTGATGGAACTGGACGAAGCTCTCCACTTCCTGAACGATTGCAACATATCTGTTGACAGGGAGGATCGCAATCCTACATTAATTTCCAAACAGGTCAGAGGACTATACCATACTGTTTGTAATTAACACCCAAGACTAATTTAATTACCCATCATCTTGTCTATAGATAAGGTAACTAAAGTCATACTGTTATACTATAGTTGACATGATTTTAAATTAACCTTTTCCACTAGTAGCACTGAAAGGTTTAGGCGCACCACTTACGACATGCAACGCAACACATTCATATTTTTTCCCATTTTAACTGTTTCACTGATAAATGTTTTGGTAATAAATAGAACATTTACAAAATAACAAACAAAACAAGTAAACAAGGAACTTCCTCTTACAGAAGGCCTCTCCTTCCCCCTCCCTTAAGAGCACATCCCCCAGAGGACCACTAGGGTCTGGCACTTCTGAAGGCCAAACCTTGTATTTGGACCTTTTAGCTCTTTAACCCTGACTGAACCTCATCTGTTCAGCCTCATTGACATCAACCTCCTCCAAGCTAGTTCCATCAAAACTTATTCTAATCAGGTCCTCCACTGTGTCCACATGCAGGGACCCATTAAGTCCTGGCTGTGCGCGTCACGTCTTGTGTTGTACTGAGCACAAAATGTTGACCACTCATTTTTCATTGTTTAAATACAGCCTCTCATAATACATAAACTCTTAAGTAAATCAAACAAACTCTAAGTAAACATCATGTACGGATCACTTGTGATGATTGTTACTGTTTATAAGTTAAAGTGAGCGCAATTCAGCAGGAGTGTGGAGGGAGGACAGAGGAAACTCTAACTGCTGCTTCTGCCCTGATCCTGAAGCATTGGCAATGATCATTGCGTGTTGGGGACGGGGCCTTTATGTATGTGTATGCATTTATAGACTCCACCTGGCTCCCAGTCTGAGGAGTCTGGGAGCACACACACATGTTCGGTCGCTCCTGGTATTTCACCTGATAGCCTTCACGTGATGATTTTATATATTTGCAAGTCGCAGTGGTGCGCCTAGTTCTAAAATTTAGTGGCACAGTCTCCCAAAAAATGTACTAAATGGTAGCAGTCTGGAGCCCTGTAAATAATCTCAAAGCACTTTGAATTGAAAGGTCCAGACAATATTGCAGAAAAACCGACAGTGGTGAGAAAAAAACCTCAGCTGGAGAGCACCACACCTGATCACACTGCTGTTTATACTGTCCCTATCCTGTCTAGATCCTGAGTGACTGCCGGGCTGTGCTGCAGGTGCTGGGGCCCTGGTGTGCAGATAAGGCGGCAGGCATTATGGTGCGGGAGCTCCAAAAGTATATCAAACATGAGCAGGAAGAGCTCAACCGTAAGTTCCTGCTCTTCACTGACACCATCCTGCGCAAAGTGCATGCCCTCTGCGAAGAGCACTTCTCCCCCGCTTCACTGGACCTCAAGTATGTCACCCCTAAGGTCTTCCGGCTGCTTGAAATCCTGCACGAATACAAGCCCTTTGAGAGGCAGCAGTTTGAAAGCGTGGAGTGGTACAACAATCGGAACCAGGACAACTATGTGTCCTGGAGTGACTCAGAGGATGACGATGAGGATGAGGAGGTGGAGTCCAAAGAGAGGCCTGAATCCAACTTTCCCTCACCTTTCACCAACATTCTGTGTGGGATCATCTTTGTGGAGAGGCGTTACACAGCTGTTGTTCTCAACCGGTAGGCTTATGTTTTCCTCATTTATGCTCTGGTGTGAGAGTTGTACTTTCAGGTTTTCGATACATTTTTACCAATGAATTACCATTACTTTCAACCAATTTTATCACTCTGGTGTGTAAAATACATTAACCACAATAATTCCCAAATGCATTTGTGTACACATCAGGGACTTGTAATAGTGCAGTCTGTCCTAAAACCAACTACTGAAGTGTTTTCTGTGAAGCAAGAGTTTTGGCGTGGAGGGATGTGTTATTTGGGGGGTTAGGGGTCGGGGGGGGGGAAGCAATGTGACTTTTGCTGTACAAATCTTTGAAAATTGCGAAAAGCAACAAGCGCAGTAACTGCAGCAAGGAACTGTTCTACATGTTGTACATATTTTTTTGTAAAAAGCTGGCAGGAAGGGTTGGAGCATTTGGCACAGGATATGTTACCAGCTCGGTAAATGGGATGATGGTTATGATCAGAAACCGAAACTAAACAAGGATTTCTCCTCTCGCTGTGAACTCCTCCGATGGGGTTTTTTGTCCAGCGTTGTTGGAAACAAGGCTGTTACGTCACTTTCCTCTTCTCAACTAATGTATCAGTTGCTTGCGCACACACAAATTACGTGACTCGCGAGAGGCAGGACTCCATAATTAGATATTGTAGTTTTTACAATTCTTACCGTTATGAAACCGTGACCTTATGAGGAGAGTGGAGGAGGACACAGGAAACTCCAGCTTGGTACAAACCAACCTTCTGATCATTGAGCAGCTGTGGATGATAGAGAAACTGTTTTTACAATTTGTTACCACTTTTCTTCAACAAAGTCACTTACTGTGTGTGTGTGTGTGTGTGTGTGTGTGTGTGTGTGAGATCTCGCTCCGAACACACACAAAAGTGAACGCCACTCACTATCATCATTTGTAAACTGATTCTTCCCTCCTCTCCTGATACAAAAATACAGATGTGTGCAGTAGAGTTTTCTGGATGGGCGGGGGAGTGAGCTGTCTGCTGTGAGAGGGGCATGAGAAGCGAAACTCAGAGAATTTCATGCTGACGGCTTAAAACATTCACATGACAATTTGCCCTCGATGGTCGCGACATAGTCATTTAATACATCTCACGTGGAACAAGTATATTCAATATCACCTACTTCTATGCCTCTGGAATGCCGTCAAGGTATCCTTTCATATCTGGCACAAACATTCACTTGATTTTGGTAGCCAAAGATCAAGGTCACAGTGACCTCACGTCCCTGTGAATGTGCTATTTTAGGACTACCCCTATGGAATTTCATTTCATCTGGTACAATTCACTCAGACTGGCCGTTTAACTGATTAGATTTCCATGATCAAAGGTCAAGGTCACAGTGGCCTCAAAAACAGGTTTTTGGCCTCTTGAATAGAGACTCACGACTGCTTGAGAGAATGCTGTCAAGGCAGGGACAGCAGGTGACATGGAGGTGAGTAAGACAAGGAACCAATGTTGATAATTATAACCAAATAAGGACATCATACCAGTCGAATCCAATTATACAGACTTGGCCTGCATGTATTTGTACTAGGACTCGATTAAAATATTGAATCGCGCCTAATCGCATGATTGTCCATAGTTAACTCGTGATATATTGCAAATTAATCACACATTTTTTTAACTCTTCTAAATGTACCTTTTTAAAGGGCTATTTTTCAAGTTTTAATACTGTTAACATGGAAGTGGATAGATATGCTTGCTTTATACAACGTGTGTTTATTATTTTTGCAACAATCGAAAAACAAAGACAAATTCTATCCGTACTATTCTCCAGAATACCCTCGGAGGTACTGCATGCTCAAAAAATATGCCGAAAGCATAACATGGCAAACTTAAGCCCAACAAGAAACAACAGATGGGCATATTGACAATGTTAATCGGCCTGCAAGCTGTAGCCACCCATTTAGCTATTGCTGTTGAAAGTTGTATGCTTGGCCAGCAAGTGGTATCTAGGACTTGATGTACTCCGATGGTAACTCATTTCATATCGACAGTAAATGCATATAACTTTGGTCTTGTCTCGAGAACCATGAAGCTGAAGTTGCCATTCAAAAGACCCTTTTCTTAATCCATTTGAGGCTCATTTCTGCTTGCCATCCACAACGTTACTGCTCCATAGCTTCCTGATTTCACAAACTAGGGGATGGGCAGAGGGTCATAATCACAGAACGTGCGCACGTTAATCGGAATTCGCGTTAACTAGTTATTATAGTGTTAACTTTGACAGCCCTAATTTGTATCTCAATATTTTACATATTTATATACATTTTATATAATTTGATATACTTATATAATTGTATTGTAAAATATAAAAAAATGAATATATAAAGTTATATAAAATAACCAAGCACTAGACTTACAATAAAGTATAAAACATTGTTTTAAATAGCAAAATACATAAAAAATGTATCGTGTGTTAATGAGTTGTGCGATTTTGGTCCCCCCCCAAAGTTCACTTCATAACTACGGCCTTGCTGAAACCTGTCTGTCTTTTTAAGTGATACGTTTCAGTCTTTCATTCTAAAATAAGAATAACCACATCAGCCAAATATTATAAATGGTAAAATATTATGGTAATTTAATTAATATCACAACTTTATAATGAACACAAACATGTCTGTAGTCAATTGTGCTTAAGAGTGCTCTTGAGTGTGCGTAGATTATATTCTTGCATAAGAACAAATCCCAGATGAGAAATCAGAATCCTCGTAAATACTGCCTGAGTAGGTTTTCAGAAGAAATTTCTTAAGAATGGTTGGTGAAAGAGGCCCTGTGATCTTACTGTCATTTTTTCAAAGATCATAATTTGAAACATCCAATTTTTATGCGATAAAATGTTTCAGTAATTGTTAGAAAGGTGAGCAAAGTTTTTTTTCCTGCTGCTTTTGTATTTCTAAGCACCTTGAGTTTTTACGCTCACAATTGTTTTTCTTTGTCCTTTTAGGTGAGTAACACTGGGTTTAAATTAAATTCGAGGGAAAACACAGAAAATACCACTACCCTTCTTTCACTCCTGACTACAGTAGTGCATTTTTGTTTTGCCTAAACTTTTCACCTTGTTTTCTTATAATTTCCAGGCATATATAACACAATTTTGAAATAACATTACTTTTTTTTCAGGATTCTCATGATCATACAAACTGTACTTAATGCAGTGTACAAAATAGATAATGTTTAGTAAATTCATGTTGCTGGCCTTTAATGTTTAGTAAATGTCTTTTGGCTGTTGTCCATTTTTAAATGTAATTCTGTTAACTTAAATATACTGTTTTTAACACAGAATTCAGTTGACTCTGGGGCTTTGCATGTATGTATATTAGGGATGTAACGGTACGGTATGTATCCAAACCTAAAATTTCCAGTGGGGGCCTTTCGCTTCTGTATGCACGTGTACCCAGAACGAATGCAGCGAGTCAATGTGCGGAACTTATTTGTGTGCATACGGGTCTCAAATTCCGAGGGACAACTTAAGCGAAGGACCAAATGGGCTGTCGAGTGTGAAGACCCTCCCTTATCATTTAAGTCTGCTGTGTGGGAACACTTTAGTTTCACAGTCAACTATAACGACGATGGCATGACAAGTGGATTGTACAAAAGCCGACATTGTGCTACTGCTATCGGATATGTAGCTGGCAACACATTGAACATGCCGAATCGTTAGAAATGGCATCACCAGAGTGATGTCCACTAACATTAAGAATAACACTAACATTCGTGGGACAAGGAAAAAACTAGTTCAGAGCAAACCCAGCTCCCCTCAGCATTAAAGCTCCCACTTGCACATAATTCAGACCGTGTCAAAGCAATAACGAGCGACATAGGTGTTAGTATTTTTTATTTTATGAAAATGTTTATTTTGTCATTTTACCTTTTGTAAAAAATAACTTGGGTAAGAAAGACACAGCCATAGTTAACCAGGATTTAATATATATATATAAATAAAAAATCTGTTAAATGTTTGTGTTCCTACAAAAACGTGCCAATTATTTTCATAATCATTATCCCAATGTGTTATAATTAGCATGCTATCTTATTCTGTGTTTATTCCTCAGTCTTATCAAAGAGGCGGGGAAGCAGGACCCAGACCTGGCTTATATCAGCAGCAACTTCATAACTGGCCAAAGCATTGGCAAAAACCAGCCACGGAACAAACAGATGGAGGTGGAGTTTAGGAAACAAGAGGAGGTACACAGACCATTTGGAAATAACATTCACATGAATATCCATGTTCATGTTTCACACACTTCTCTGTTTTCAATTTTGTTGTTCCTCTCTTTAATTTATTTACTTTGAAATTGTTTGAGGTATGATTGAACTTAAAATGTTTGAGACAAATAAATATATATCAATAGAAAATAAAATGTCATTAGCTGTAATTTAATTAACTTACTAAATGAACGGCTGTAGCAGTTTTGTCATTTTAACTAACTGTCCAGCTAGGCAGCTAACACCACTATATCTTGAATATCTTGATACATGTGGACTAAACTGATAAATTGTCGTACAGAACACAAGGTAAGCTTACTTGAAAGTTGATTTCTGAGATACAAGCCCAAAGAAGTTGACCAATGGAAGAGCAAAAGGAGGGTGCTATAGTGGGTGTAAACCATTATGTTTCTGCCCCCCCTTCCCCTCTCAGGTTCTCCGCAAATTCCGGGCTCATGAAACCAACCTCCTTATTGCCACCAGCATTGTGGAGGAAGGTGTGGATATTCCAAAGTGTAACCTGGTAGTGCGATTTGACCTGCCCACTGAGTACAGGTCCTACGTCCAGTCCAAAGGCAGAGCTCGGGCTCCTGTCTCCAACTATATAATGCTGGCTGACAGTGAGAGGACCAAAGCTTTCGAGGAAGATCTCGCTACATACAAGGCCATAGAGAAGGTAACCCTTTCTCTTTGTACAGTTTGATTTAGTGAGTAGTTAAGTATCTACGTAATGTTAGGAGTGGAAAGTGGAGCAAAATGAGGAAGTGAAAATTATTTTGCTTTTTAAAAGATCCTGAGGAACAAGTGTTCTAAGTCAGTGGAGGTGAGTGACTTTGAAGTGGAGCAGGTTCTGGATGATGACAACACCCTTCCACCTTATGTGCTTCGATCTGAGGATGGAGGTCCCCAGGTCACCATTAACACAGCCATTGGGCACATTAACAGGTATGGTGATGTTTCTCAGTTCACAATCAAGATAACATGAGCACATATTGATCAGCTTCAGCTTTCAACATAGTTTTTTTCTGATGTTCAGGTATTGTGCTCGGCTACCCAGCGATCCATTTACCCACTTGGCACCCAAATGTAAAACTTTGGAGATGCAGGACGGATGCTTCCAGTCCACACTCTACTTACCCATCAATTCCCCTCTGCGAGTCCCTGTTAAGGTGAGGAAGAATATCTACATTTTTAAAATGTCTGTTGCGGAGGCCTACCCTAACAGCTGTAGACACCACAGATGCATAGTTGTTTGTTTTATACTATGCTTGGTAGAGGTGTGCATCTTCACTAGCCTCACGAACAGTCAATGATTCGATTCACGATGCATTTCAATGTATCACATCCACAATTTTATAATTACTGCACATGGCTGCATTTTCATAAATTATTCAAATCAGTCAGACAAGCATTAACTCTGTTTTTTATTTAGAAAGTGCTTTAAAAAGTATTATAGACTGTTACTGTTATTACAATTGTGCTGTAATTTTCAAAATAAGGTTTTCAGTTCAATAAAACAGTGGTCAGTGCTCTCCACACTGATTTGACATTAATTCAGTTTAGACTTATGTGCTGCACATCAAGCTTAAAAGGACGAACTCTAATTATAGCCTTTACTGTATCAAGGTGGCCCTGCCTGGCCCCCCCTGAGCAGCGCCACTACACTGAGGCGCATTACTCCACTGGTCAACAAGTGATTCTGCTCCTCTGTTGTTTTCTAATCACTCATACTTAGAACTGATCTTTATAAAAACCTGCTGAATTCATATTTATGTTCCTGGATAAACGGGGCGTTGCTTCTTCTGCAACAATGAAGTTAAAACACTGCGTTGCGTCGTAATCTGCGGGAAGAACTTCTGTCTGCAGGAGTGTGCGTGTGTGTGGGCTCGTCTCTGTTCCTCTTCACATGAACTGATAATCACTTCTATTTATTTATTAATCGATGATGTCGGATCATGTCTCCGGATCGTACCGGTCACTTTAACCCTGATGTCCTGACTGTGCGAGTGACATTACGTCTCGTGTTGTGTGAAGCAGGGGAATGCTTGTGCACGGTGTTTTTAAACATGTGTCTCAAACTCTAGAGGATCATACAAACACAAAGTTAACTTTAGTAAGTCCTAATAACTTGTGATCAGTGATGTTGTTTATTAAGTGTAGAGTCAGCGCCAGTCAGAGGCGGAGTGAGGAGGAAGCAGACTCCGACCGAGACTCCGACACAGGACGACCGGACCTTTAATGAGTGTCTGTCATGGTCCTGAGGCAGCGGTGTTATAATTATTCATCAGCGGGACATCGCTAAAACAATGAACGTAGCGGTAAACATGAATCGATTATGTTCAGTCACTGCATCGATGCAGAGTCGTCCAAGTCCGCACTGCGATGCATCTTAGAATCAAGAAATTTCCACACCTCAAATGCTCCGAGGACGTGCTCCATACATCACAGTGGATTGAGCATGCCTTCTACGAATGATATCAAAATTTGGACATCTATGCATGAACAGATGCTGTTGTCTGTTCTCTGAATTGTAAAAGTGAGGGTAGCGGGGAATCTCCTTGTGCTGAAAGTATAATGCTGATTTTAGATAGATATGAGTTCCTCAGCACGCATTAATGTGGCATATTCTTTTCAGTCCGTCCTCATATTTAATAAAAACGAATCCCTTTGTCACTTCAGGTTCATTCATTTTATGGATGTGTCATTGACAGGGTCCTACAATGACCTGTGCCAGATTAGCAGAGAAAGCTGTTGCACTAGTATGCTGTGAGAAACTCCACAAAACGGGTAAAACCAGAATTGATATTTTGTAAATGCATGATCTGTAGAACTTTTACACTGCACGTCTGTAATCTCTGGGGAAGTTTTCCCTACATCCATTTTAGCTGCCTATTTTGCTTCCTTTCCTCTCAGGTGAGTTGGATGATCACCTGATGCCCGTGGGGAAGGAGACTGTCAAGTATGAGGAGGAGCTGGACCTTCATGATGAGGAGGAGACCAGTGTCCCAGGCCGACCTGGTTCTACCAAAAGGAGGCAGTGCTACCCTAAAGCTGTAAGAAATGAATTCTGCTTTAGTCTCATTTATTACAATAAGACTTACCTGGCTCTTTCTGGATGTTCAGAATAACTAAGCATCTATAATGAACAATAAAAAGAAAAGTAGAGCCAATATTCATTGAACATATTCCTATGGGTTGTTCATTTGACAAATTGTGAAATACTTTTGACTGTCACTCTGACTGACCTTTTGGATGCTCATTTTATGAGAGATGGACATCTTGCGTGAAGAATGCAAACTTCTGATGTACTCTCAACTAGAAATGTATAATTCACCACCGCTGCATGCTGTCTTAAATATTAAATATTCTACATTGTTAAAATATGAAAGCATCAAAAGTTTTAACTTTTAAGCACTGGTGAATGTTATTTATTGATGAAAATATTATAAAAAGAGATGCAGGTCAGCAAAATAATACATTGATAATGTCGTTGTAAAATAAGACCTATTGAACTTATATATTTATTGTGTCTGTACATTGTGTAGTGCAGCTATTAATATCAATGTTATAGACAAGGTGCCTAATTTATATAACACTGCGTAGGATTCATACTAAATGTCAGCAAATTAACCTAGAGTGGTGAGTACTTGTGTTTGTACTGGGATGGTGCTGTATTGGTATACTGGACTCAGACAAAGATCCAGGATCACAGCTTTATAGAATCTGTATCAGCTGATGAGTCAGTCATCATTATTGGCCAGGAAATCTTCATAGTTGCTGAACACTAATCCTTCTATTCGCATACTCTTCTATCAGTGCCAGTGCATCCACCATGCAGCATTACACACAAGTGTCGGCGCAGTATTTATGTCTACAAAAATCTGAGAGATTACTTCACACACAAGTATCCGAACCTCTATTCCGGAACATCATTTGGAAATGAAAGTTTGGAGGTGAACAGAGTTTATTTATTTTTTGTAAGTGGTCTCCAGTGCCCTCTATGCGCTTGACAGCACAACGTTTGAAGACATGGTCCCCAAGTTACTTTATTGTCTTAGATTTGGCTGCAACGCTGTTTACCCCTGAAACTACAAAAGTGTTTTGTGGTCTCAAACACTTCACCCACCCCTCCATCTAGTGCACTATATAATGATTAGTAGATGATTTCGGACACAGCCCACAAGAACCACAAGCAAAGTGGGAGGGGTCATCACACCCTCTGTCAGTCTCTTTTAGTTTCTGTAATTGTATCGTTTATCATTTCTTGTACTCTACAATGGTAGAAATATCAAGTTGAAATAATCCAAATGATCATTTTATTTTTAATTGTTTAAGTATGTTTAAACGTTTTTTGCTTTACCTTCTGTTGTCAGAAACTTTGTGCTGGAATCCCCCTGCAGGATTTTGTAAATAGTCACCTTCTGTCTTCTCCAGATACCAGTGTGTCTGAGGGACAGTTATGCTGTAGACATATACTATCTATATGTGATTGGGATGGTCCTTACCACCCCTCTCCCAGATGAACTCAACTTCCGCAGAAGGAAGCTCTACCCACCAGAGGACACCACCAGGTGCTTTGGCATCCTTACTGCCAAACCCATACCTCGAGTATGTTGCCTTCCTCTGCTCTTTTAGACAAAGCTAATATGTTTGACTTCTGGGAATACTGTGCATTACTTATTATCAAAACAAAGACATGGCTCCTGAATGTTCCTCTAATCATTGGTCATGGATAGTAATTGATGCTCTTCTTCTGTTGAGATCCCTTATTTCCCAGTGTACACTCGCTCGGGTGAAGTGACCATCTCCATTGAGCTGCAGAAGTCTGGCTTCATGCTCACATCCAACCAGCTCAACCTCATCACCCGCCTGCACCAGTACATCTTTTCCCACATACTCCGCCTGGAGAAACCTGCACTGGAGTTCAAGCCCACGCTAGCAGACTCTGCTTACTGCGTTCTACCTCTGAATGTTGGTGAGTCGATCTACACTCGATGTATTATTTTCCCAGATGTTGGTATGTTTGAGATGTTTTAACTTGGCAGTTCATTACCAATTACTTTCCTCTTTATTCTGGTTGATCGCTTTGTTCAGTTGGGGACTCCAACACACTTGATATGGATTTTAAGTTCATGGAGGACATTGAGAAGTCTGAGGCCCGCACTGGCATTCCTACCACTCAGTACACCAAACAGAACCCCTTCACCTTCAAGTTGGAGGACTACCAGGATGCTGTCATCATTCCAAGGTACCATTACACTATATGAGTGTTCATTTGTTAACAAAAACTATGATGATGAGACCCATTTCTGAACTGTGTGTGCGCTTTAACATGGACATGAACATTCTTAGAAATATGTTATTGAAACGTCGCTTTTCGTACTTGCTGGTCGCGTGTCACTCAAAGTGCAGTCAACCAATCAGAAGAGGGGCTCATTAATAATTAATGAGGCAGGCGAAAACAGCCTGTTCTGTCTGGAGCACCAGAGAGAGGCAGAAGAGAGGACATGGAAATACACATTGCAGCAGTTTTTTCGACTTTAAACCACTGATATATCATCTTAGGGGGACCAATACCTCAAATTAAATCCCAGAAAGGTGTAAAATAAGGGTCCATCCATGTTAAAGGACACACAGTTCAGGAATGGGTCTTTGACAGCTAAATGCACAGCATTTAATGTATAAAATTATTATTATTATTATTATTATTAGGGCCTAGCACCAAAGGTGCGAGAGACCAATTGTTGTGTGGCTAGGGGTACTTGAAAACTCATGAAACTTGGCACATTTATCAAGATATGCTCAACCTAATTTTTAATATGAATTTTGAGCATTGGGTGTGGTCAAATGACTCAAGGGTGCCCCCTAGAGTATTTCCTTTTTTGAAATTCTTTTTACATTTAATTATTTTTAAAGAAATTGCACATGATCCAAAGATATAAATTACACTTTCTGCTAGGGCTCAAAAGCCCTTTTATCAGTATTTTCTGTATTGTACATTTGTAGCCAAAACATTGCAAACTGAGTCGGCACATAATACAGAATCAGTTTGGGACCGACAGAGTGTACAATAATACAGGTATTAAAATATGATATATATATACAAACTTAAAACATTGTTTGAACAGAACTGGGGTGTCCCTCCTAATATTATCCAAGTTGTACCTGATCTGACACTTACAGTGCATCCGGAAAGTATTCACAGCGCTTCCACATTTTGTTATGTTAAAGCCTTATTCCAAAATGGATTTTTTTTTAAATTTCCCCTCAAAATTCTACACACATAATGACAAAGTGAAAAAAGTTTGTATAAAATGTTTGCAACTTTATTCAAAATAAAAAACTAAAAATTGAGCTCTGGTGCATCCTGTATCCACTGATCTTCCTTGAGATGTTTCTACAACATGATTGGAGTCCACCTGTGGTAAATTCAGTTGATTGGACAGGATTTGGAAAGGCACACACCGTCTATATAAGGTCCCACAGTTGACAGTGCATGTCAGAGCACAAACCAAGCCATGAGGTCCAAGGAATTGTCTGTAGACCCCTGAGACAGGATTGTATTGAGGCACAGATCTGGGGAAGGGTACAGAAAAATACCTGCAGCATTGAGCCGATTGAACATCTCTGGAGAGATCTGAAAATGGCTGTGCACCGACGCTCCCCATCCAACCTGTTGGAGCTTGAGAGGTCCTGCAAAGAAGAATGGGAGAAACTGCCCAAAAATAGCTGTGCCAAGCTTGTAGCATCATACTCAAAAAGACTTGATGCTGTAATTGCTGCCAAAGGTGCTTCAACAAAGTATTGAGCAAAGGCTGTGAATACTTAAATTTGCAAACATTTTCAACAAACTTTTTTCACTTTGTCATTATGGGGTATTGTGTGTCGAATTTTGAGGAAAAAATGAATTGAATCCATTTTGGAATAAGGCTGTAACATAACAAAATGTGGAAAAAGTGGAGCGCTGTGAATACTTTCCGGATGCCCTGTAAAAAATACCTGGTGTATGGGAGTGGGGCAGAATTTTAAGGGACAGGGAATATGGATGGGATTGTGATGGTTGATGATTTGTTTTTTATTGTTAGAGACATATGGTGAAAGGATGCTTGAGTTATAGTGAAATAATGTAATGTTTTTCAGATGCTGTTTATATTGATTAGTTGGTGGCTGGTGCGGCTGTTTGGGGACGCTAGTGGGAGTAGTACTCCGAGGTGCTGCACTCGAGCAAGATGTTTCTAGGGGCCGTCTTGAAAGTAAACAGTCAGTCTCGTGCGGCAGAATGTACAACATGCTGTATGTTAGCCACTAGCATTCGGCTGCCCAGCACATTGGGATGGAGCCCATCTTTTGTGAAGAAGGAAGAGTGCCCCCATAACTGATTGAAGTTGTCAACAAAGCCAAAGCATTGAGCTGAGCAGGCGGACTGGAGCCAGCTGTTAAGACTGAGGATTCTGCTGACGCGCCCTACTCCAATGACCAGTTTGAGGATAGGACCGGAGATAAAGACAGATTTACCACAAGTTTTCAAGAAGTGGAGAAGCTGTTCAAAATCCTTCTTGGTGAGCTCAGACTGCTGACTAGCCGTGTCGTTGGTTCCCACATAAACTATCAGTCGGGTTATGGACGGAGGGACTGAGCTCAACAGCCCTGGGAGTTTTCCAAGGATAACTGGGACCGTAAATCCGGGGAGGCTAAGTTACTGCATAGAAGAAGTGGGCTTTCCATAAGCATTTGTGGGGAATAAAGAGGGTGAGGAGAAAACCCCTGTGCGTTAACATGGCAGGAGTGAGCCTGAACTGCTTCCAGGAAGTGGAAGCCACTTACTGAGGAAGTGATGTGCAGGTGAGCTATGTGAGGAAGGAGCGACCTCTGACTTGGAAAAAGGATTCTCTCCCAATTCAGGGCAAGGAAGAGATCCTGAGCGTTGGCGCACAGCCTCTTTCAGCATTCTATGACGGTGTGAGGATGTTGCTCTTGATGGGAACCGCTCAGTCTGATTTGTTACGGGAACACTGATATCCACTTGAGGGACGTGGGGCTCAGGGCCAACAGGTGTTGTTTTCAAAGAGTGATGCTGGGAGGGGAGATCAAGTGCTGCAGATGTATCTGCTGGATGTGCCAGAGAGTCATCAGACAAGGCATTGAAGTGGTTGGAAAAACTTAGTTGGGGTGGTGAGACAGCCTCACCACCCCCAACTAAGACTATATCTTTCAACCCCTGTATGCATGTACAGTATGTACTGATTTGTAAAACAAGTTACTGACCCTCATAACATTGACTAATGGCATACAATGTAATTCATTATAAAATACTTACTTATATAGGGCAAATCTATAATTATACTAAGCCTCCCCTAGACCTAGGGGCAGGGGGATCAACTGCCAAGCTTCTCAGGCTTACAAAACTGCCAGAAATTGGAACCCCAACGATGAAAAACACACCCCAGAGACAATATCTGGCAGGTCTGGCAAAATGCTTGATCAGCGCCACCTATTGAAACGGGAAGTAGTCCTTCTGGTTCAAATGTCATTGGGATAACCTGAATTTTTTTCACAGTCAACTCCAGACCTTGTAACTGAATCGTGAGACATAATCGTCAAGCATCCTTCAACGACACACGATGGACGCAGGAACATGCTCTAACATCCTTCCTGTTGAGTCCCAAGCGAGTGCCTTTTAAGCTGCTTTCAGACATGCATTGGACCCTCTTTGAATAGGGGGGATGCACTTTATTGAACCCGCGTATAGCAGCGATGTTAGAACTGAACTTAACTGCTCCTCTAATAACAAAGCATCCTGGCAGGGTTGCCTACAGACCCCTGCTAGCAAACTGAAGCTTTGTGCTTTTGATTCATACCTGAAGTAATGCAGAGCATCCAAGCGTTTCAACTTCAAATGTCATTGATTCAACTGCATTAGCATAGATGTTATTTGGTTATTATAGGTTTGTTACTTTAGTAACTGCAAACAATAGTGTTGGTTTATTTAAGATCTCAACAATGTTATTACAATGACATCCTCGCAAAACCTTTTGTCTCATCTGTTTACATCGACGGCTACTGATGACGTGTCAGGTTTTCGCGACGACTACTGATGATGTAACGGCTTCTTGAAGTGCTGTCCCAATTCGTAGGGGAAGATTTGAACCATTACCCCTTGTGACTCTGTTTCAAGGGGCAAGATAACCCTCAAGAACAAGGGGTAGGGCCAAGGGGTAGGGCCAAGGGGTGAAATGGGATTGGGCTGTAGAAGACACCGACAAAGATGTCAAGAGAGTTTTAGGTAATAAGAGCTGACACCTGTGTTTGGGTGCTGTAAACAAAATCACGTGATCTACGCAGCAGAGTTAATACGTCACTGCCTGCCTCTGCCTTTTGCACCCAGCTGCTCCACCTCTGCCCTGAATTATACGGCGGATTTAATGCTGTTGTGAGCGTGTCTGTGTAGAGAACCTCCTGCTTGTGTTGTGCATGTCTGAAAGGCAGAGTGGATAAATTTCAGACCCAATTCTATGGGTTTTGTCTGACAACGGCTTTAGTTTATGTTTAGTTGGCCAGAAAGCGGCGGCCTCATCGCAGTTGTGTCACTCCCCCACTGTGGCCAGTCGAGGGCCTGCTCATACCTGCTTGCTGGTCTAGTTATTAATAATTTTCAGTTAGACTCTAGTGTTTCAAATCGTTTCTTTTAGTAAAATGATGATTATAATTGAATGATTAATTTATTGGAAAATGTATAACCAGCCTAGTACAACACTACTGCTTAGAATATGACATAATAGATTCAACATCTCTCTGCCACAGTCCTGACTCTTGTACATTGTTCATTTTGATTGTGGATTATTTTCTGGTCACTTTCTAACCAACTGCAAGGTAAAATTGCATTTTTCAAGACTAAATTGTCAAAATCAGTTGGATGAAGTCTTCTGACTTGCTGACATGCCATGGTGAGCATATTGTGTCGCTTCCGGTTTCATGCTGAAGGTTGGCAGTTCGGCAGTCTTCCCCATCTGCATGCCGAAGTGTCCTTGGGCAAGATGCTGAACCCCGAATTGCCCCTCATAGAACAAAAAAGTGCTGCTAATAGATGCACTGTATGAATGTGTGTGTGAATGGGTGAATGTAAAAAAAAAAAACTGTACTGCTAAGAGCTTTGAGTGGTCATCAAGACTAGAAAAGCGCTATATAAATACGAAACCATTTACCATTCTTCATCTCCTAATTCTGCTATAATCTGACCCACTGAGGCTAATTTGGAGTCACGTCTACACTCATCCCTAGAATTTTTTAAGGCAGTCATCACCATGACAGTCCACAGTTGCAACCAGGAGGCAGAGTTGCAGTTTTACACGCTTCTCTGCTCTATTAGAGCAGCCACCCCACAATGTCCTATAGAAACTGTGTCTGCCCCCCCACAACCTAAATTCATAAAACCAAAATAAATATATTAAAAGTAATATATTCAAACCTAATAAAAGTTGATGTAACCACTATATCGGTACCAAAAAATAGGATGAAATGTGGTTTATTATATATTAGGTCACTCAATCCCAAATCCTCATTAATGATCTGATTACTGACCATCAGTTTGATTTACTGTCTAACTGAAACTTGGCTGCAAAAAGATATAGAATATGTGGGTTTAAATGACTGTGGTTTAAGCTTTATAATAACCTTTACTGTTCTTTTCCCAGGTATCGTAACTTTGACCAGCCTCATCGCTTCTATGTCGCCGATGTGTACACAGACCTGACGCCGCTTAGCAAGTTTCCTTCACCCGAATACGAGACGTTTGCTGAGTACTACAAAACCAAGTACAACCTGGATCTGTCCAACCTAAATCAGCCTCTCCTGGATGTTGATCATACCTCCTCCAGGTCAGTAGTACAGAGATATAAATGAAATATACCTGTAAACTGCTCTCTACTTTCTGTTTACTTTTCCTGAGTTTGTGCAAAAGAACTGGTTCATCAAATTGTCCTAAAGGGGATGTTGTTTTTTGACATCAGAGTATGTTTATATGTTTTGTATTAAAACTTCTTTGCCTTCAGAGGGAGCTATGGGAAGTCCGATAAAATGTCCTTTATTCATTTAATTTTTACCCAGTGCTGACTGTGTCTGAAGGCAACAAGTTTGAAAAGTAAAGATCTGGGGATGTGGAGACAGAAGGAAGTGAGTTTACCAGATCTCTAGCCTGCTGCTAATCTCTACTTAAGGCTAAAAGCTAAAGATAAAATATCAGCGTTTTTGATTATTTTTGACGCTCTCCACATCAATGCTCTCCACATCAATGCACTAAGGCTTGTGAAAAACCCAGCGGGCCCCCTCTTGGCAGCACCACTACACTGAAGTGCAATACTGTCAACAAACGACTGCTCCTCTGCTCTTTTCTAGTCACTCACACGTAGAACTTTATAAAAACCTGCTTAATTCAAATGTGTTATGTGTTGATGGATAAACTGAGCTTTTCACACAAACTGACAATCACATTCATTTAGTTATTAAACGATGATGTCAGATCATGAATCTGGATCGTTCTTGTCACTTTAAGCCTGATATTCTGCCTAGGCACATCACCTCTTGTGTTGTGTGTTGCAGGTGAGCTGCGTGCAAATTGTTGGACTTTTTTTCAATGTGTTTAAATTTGTGTGTCATAAACTCTCAAGCGAATCAAACAAACACATAGTAAACTTCACACATTCACATAACAAACCCACGTCACATGCTGCACCAGCAGTCCTGTGTGTGGGACGCCGTTGCTCACTGGTTGATGCTGGACAGTATGAGCTTTTCACCATGATAATCAACTGCAGTTTTAGTGAAAATTTAAATTTCACACTGTAATCTTAACCGTCATTGTGGTTAATCCTGACCGGTAAGCATTTCATCTTTATTTAAGATGCATTGTGGGTTATGCAGGGGCCAGGTTTGGACAAGGATGAAGAATGAGATGAACAACATCAGTATCCCTGGTTGTGCTGCATTGATTTTTATCGTTATAACTGACCATAGTGAGTTTGATTATATGTTTGACTTGTACTATAGAAATGCAAAACTCTTTTAAAAAACTGTTAAGAATTTTAGCCATTGCTTCATTCTTACAGTCTTGGTCTGATTAGCACCAACCAAATTTTAAAGCACTGTTTCATGAAATCACAGTACTTTGTAAGAATTCCTCCCAATTTTGTTACACACAATTTTAGACAGGGATAAAGTTGGAACTGTTTTTGTTCTCAGACTAAACCTGTTGACCCCTCGGCACCTCAACCAGAAGGGAAAAGCCCTGCCACTCAGCAGTGCAGAGAAGAGGAAGGCCAAGTGGGAGAGCCTGCAGAACAAACAGGTAATACTGCGATCAACAGTATTTTCTTTCTTTCCTCTCTGTCTGTTTATGTGGATCTGAATACCTGGTCAGACAGTTTTTGATTTTCCTAATTATCAAGCCATTCTGAGGCTAGTTGTTTCTATATTTGTTGTGTTCAATACCCATGGTTAAGGTCTGTAACAACTAATTGATTTAATCGTTTATAAAAAATAGTTGGCAACTAATTTAGTAATCAATTAGTCAGGTCTGATATAATACACGGTACACACCGTGCCTGTCTCCGAAATCACCCACTCACTCAGTATTCCCCTACTTCACTATATATATTGAGCTCATTGGGAAAAGAAAAAACGCTTCGGACTCTACTCTGGGAGTTTTCTCTGTGCCGGTAATGACGTCATTGTCACAGGATTATGACGTACAACAACGATGGCTGGTGGAAAATCCCAGAGTAAATTTTTTATGTTTATTTTACACTTATTATTAATACTTTTAATACTATTAATACTAATAAAAGGTAAAAAAAAACATGTTGAAAGACTATCTTCAAATGTAGAAATATACTTGCACAGTTTGATGATGCATTATGTGCAAACAAATAGTGCACTATATAGTGATTAATGAGTAATTTCGCACACTGTGGCAGCGTCTCCTGAGGTGGGGGCAGTAAACCAGAAAATCCCACACCTTGTTTAGCTCAAGTGACGATGCTGTCTATTCTATGGAGTAAACATTTGAAAAATAGTGGAGACAAACACCGCTAATGATACAGCGGAGACTTGTCATCACTGCTCGAACGTCTACTCACAACGCTATCAAACCGGAAGACGTTAAAAGGAATAACTTTGATTATAGCCTTTACTGTATCAGGGTGGCCACACCTGGCCCCACTTAGCAGTGCCACTGCATCGGGCGCATTACTCCACGCTGGTCAACCAGAGAATCTGCTCCTCCGCTCTATTCGAATCACTTACACATAGAACTTTATAATAACATGCTGAAATAATAATCATATTCCTGGATAAACAGGGCATCGCTTCCTCTTGAACACTCAAGTGAAAACAGTGCATTGGCATCATAATCTGCGGGAAGAACTTCTCTCCAGTCCGAGTCTGTGTATACTGACAATCACATTTATTTAGCTATTGATCGATGATGTCGGATCATCTATCTGGATGGTCGCGGTTACTGTCACTCTGATGTCCTGGCTGTGCACGTCATGTTACGTCTCTTGTTTTGTGTGGCAGGTGAACTGTGTGCCTCAAACTCTACATTACTTTTTAATTCCAAATTTAAGCCCAGATCTACCACTCCAGATATCTTCCAAAAAAAAACACTTAGGAGGATTTATTATTTTTTTAATTTGTCAAGAAATTAAATGCACAATATTCACATTAATATCTGTTCAATACAAATATTCATATATATAGAATCTGTGCACAATATTTAGCTTCTCAGTATGTTTTTACATAGTGTTTGCCTTGAAAATGGCCATAAATACAAATACTGTATTTCCTTGTGTAAATTTAGTCCTGTGTACTTAAATAAATACAAGTATTATACAGTATGAAACCGTGCATCTTCCACACCTGCAAATATTTCACAATAAAAGCCCTTTTTAAACAAATTAATAGATTCAGTCAACAGAAACACTGCAGTGTTTTTATCTTGATACTGGTACAGGAAGTGTTGCAAACATTTATGTTTGTGACATAAATTCAACAGATAGACATTAAAACTATAATGAAAGATCATTTTCACTGTCTATTCTGCTGTGAACCCTGTGCCATGTGTATCTGTCGAATATGTGCCGTACATAAATATCCTGTACACATTTAAAAATAAAAGCACTTTCTGCGTTTCTGTTGACCAAATCATCAATTCATTTTTTTCAAACAAGGCTTTGATTGTTATTGCAAGACAGGAAGATGCACAGCTTCATACCGTAGCGTCCTGGCATTAAGTTGAGTACGTACCCCACCGCTGCTGAACCAGACAGACCAGTGTGAACAACAGACAGCCGCGAGACATAGCAGATCCACCTCACAACTGCAGCCTGTGTGTCTCAAGCGTTACAGGGATCGGCATAATTTTTATTTAAAATCCAGCTAATTAATAGGAAACTTTCCACCCACCTTAAAATGCACCACAAAAATGAAGCTGCCTGTAGTGAAATCTAACAATGATTTCAGTAAGAGCTCCACAGACGCTGAGCCAAAACACGTCTTTTCTTGTAAATTATACGGTGTAACTGATAACACTGGTGTCATCACGAGTTTATTACCTGGTGGGAAAATATCCACACAATGGAATCCCAAACACTCAGTGGCCATTTTCATGTCCTTCCAGAGATATTTCAACAGTTTCTGCTCAGGACTCTGGCTGGGGCAATTTTAAGCATGGTCATAGCTGTGTGCTTTGGATCATTTCTCTTTTGGAATATTATGGAGGACGATACATGACTTAAGTATAAATAAATAAATACAGAAATGTATAAATAAATGTCTTAAATATATTTACACATTTATTTATTTACACATTTATTTATTTCTGTATTTCTGTGTCCGTATGCTAATGAGAAAGGCGGTCCTAACCTCAGTCTCATTCAGGATTGGTCAAAGGAGTGTGGTGATCCAGTCCTACTACTTCTGCCTTTCAATGCTGACTGGTGTCCAGTAGCTGTTTGCAGTGTTGAGCTAGTTCACACTTAACATGAACTAGTTCAAGTTCAGAGGGTTAGTTAAGGTTATTTTTTATTGGGATGATTTAGGTGTCAGTAGTCCTGACTGAGCGTCTCATGTTGTACTGAGCACAACATGTTGACGAGTCATTTTTCATGATGTTTAAATGCAGCCTCATAAACTCTGGAGCGAATCAAACAAACACTAAATGACGTCATGTACTGATCAGGTCCTGATAACTAGTGATGAGTGTTTATTAGTTAGAGTGAGATCAGAGAGTAGGAGGTACAAACTACTCCAGCTCAGTACAAACCACTTGCAGCTTCTGCTCTGATCATGAAGCAGCGGCGCTGATCATTGAGCAGATGTGAACAGAGAAACTCTGTGTTTTCACTGTTTCCACTGTTCTACAAAGTCACTGACCGGCTGCTTCACGGAGACGAGCTCTGAATAAATAAATGTGGAAATAAATACAGAAGTAAATGAATCAATGTCTTAAATTTATTTCCACATTTATTTATTTCCACATTTATTTATTTCTGTATTTCTGTGTCCATATGTAAATGAGGTAGGAGGTCCCAACCTCAGTCTCGAGCAGGATTGGTCAACTGAGCCACACACACACACACACACAGGCCCCCGGGGCTACGCCCCCCACACCACCACTCACTCGTTCAGTGACACACGCAGTGAGAATCAGAGATTGTCACCGTGAAGCAGCCGGTCAGTGACTTTGTAGAACAGTGGAAACAGTTAAAACAGTGTTTCTCTGGTCACAGCTGCTCAGTAATCAACGCCGCTGCTTCATGATCAGAGCAGAAGCTGCAGCTGGTTTGTACCGAGCTGGAGTTTCTGTGTCCTCCTCCACTCTGCTCTCAATCCAACTAATAAACACTCATCACTAGTTATCAGGACCTGATCAGTACATGAAGTCACTTAGTGTTAGTTTGAATCGCTCCAGAGTTTATGAGGCTGCATTTAAACATCATGAAAAATGACTTGTCAACATGTTGTGCTCAGTACAACATGAGACGCTCAGTCAGGACTACCGACACCTAAATCATCCCAATAAAAAAATAACCTACCCTAACCCTCTGAACTTGAACTAGTTCATGTTAAGTGTGAACTGGCTCAACACTGCAAACAGCTACTGGACACCAGTCAGCATTGAAAGGCAGAAGTAGTAGGACTGGATCACCACACTCCTGTGACCAATCCTGCATGAGATTGAGGTTAGGCCCACCTTTCTCATTAGCATACGGACACAGAAATACAGAAATGAATAAATGTGGAAATAAATGTGGAAATATATTGAAGACATTTATTTATACATTTCTGTATTTATTTATTTATTTCTGTATTTCTGTATTTATTTCCTTATTTATTTATGTATTTATACTTAAGTGATGTATCGTCCTCCATAGAATATTAACTTTTGGCTCAAACTAAAAAAAGATCTCTGGACCAGGTTTTCATTAATGATGTGTCAGTACTTGCTTTAGATGCTTTTTTGCAAACTTCAAGCAGACTTTCATGTCTCTTGCTGAGGAGACTTCCATTTGCCATGAAGCCAGCTCTAGGAAGAGCCTTGGTTTTTCAAATATATGGCTCCTAGGAACCTTTTTATGCAGTAGAATTTTTTTTTTAAGTCTTTTGCAAATTTGTGCATCTGTGTCTTAGCTCTGCAGGCAGCTCTTTCAACCTCATGTCTTCATTTTTCTGACAGTGTCAGCTATGAGATGCTATACAGACGGTTGGTGTGTTTCTTTCCAATACATCAGTATAGAAACCTCTCAGATGATCAACAGAAATGGGAAGAATCTAAGCTAAAGTTCTACTGTCATAGCAAAGTGTCTGAAAACATGTCAGTGTAATATTTCAGGTTTTCCTTTCCAATAAATTTGTGTCTCTGTGATTGGTTGATTAGTTTAAGTTCACCTTGTCCAATCTAACAGGAATGTTTTGTTAATCAGATCCTGGTTCCAGAGCTGTGTGCCATCCACCCTATCCCTGCCTCCCTGTGGAGGAAAGCAGTGTGTCTGCCGAGCATTCTCTACCGCCTCCACTGCCTCCTGACTGCTGAGGAGCTCAGAGCCCAGACAGCCAGTGAAGCTGGAGTGGGAGCCCAGACCCTCCCACCTGACTTCAGGTCCCTGCTACAAACACTGCACAATACTTGTTTAATAAAGGGACACTGTGTAGAATTTTTAAGGCTCTCTTTGCAAAAATGGGATATAATTCTCATATCTTAGTTATAGTAACTAGAGTGTTTTTGTTACAGTAGAATGAGCCTTGTATATTATAAAATTTCTACATGTACCCCGGGTCTCTGTCCCACAGACATCGCCATGTTACATCGCCATATTGCTACAGATGCCCGGGGCAGACATACCGTTTAGAGGTTGCGTCTCGCAATATACAAATGAAGCAGCACGAATTCAATAGATGAAGAAGAACCGTGCCCGTAAATAACATAGAAGAAGTCGTCGGAACAAGTAGGTAGTTATTAAAAGCTTGTAGAAAGTGTGCCAAAAGACCTTACGTTAAATGACGGATAATACTTGCATGTACAGACGTCGGCAAAGAAGCGAACACGCGACGAGGTGAAATGAATCGCGTCATGATGACAGAAATTAGGATAAACCATACGGTTTTCTCCAGGATTGAAATCTCTGCTGAGAGGCTTTCAGACTGACACTGAAGTCTGCAGTTTTCTGCTGAACAGGTAATTAACCCAATCAATGTAAATTCAATTTGTTGTTTGATAGATCAGTTTTATTACTTACCAGAAATACAATGTTTTTATTCAGTTCGTTGCTAGTATAGTAACATTTACATTGTTCCAGATAGATCCATATTGTTATGCATTCATGCCAAAGATCATAGTTGTGATTGTTGAGACATCCTAGTTTATTTATTTGTATTTGTTTTGTTTCGTGAACTTCCCACCACTTCAGTATGTAAGAGTACACCACTGTGTCATGTAGCACTTATTTTCTTACTGTTCTTTTACAGCTACCAGACAGACCCTGATACATCAAGTCCAATGAAGGCAAAACAACTTGTCTGTTTGTTTCCATTGAAACATCCAGCCTGGATACAAACTTTAATTATATATGAATACCATGCCTTTTTTCAACAGTGAACGACAAACAGTGTGAGAACATAAGACTCAACAACTAAGTGCATTATTTAAATGCACAATCACTGTTCAAAGTAGTTAACATATATCACGTATATCAGATATTGAATGGTTCAAAATTGTGATTTCAGCTTCAGAAGGCCAAAAGATAGTGTCAGTGCCCCGAAATAAAAAATAATACTATGCATACATCTAAGGGCTGCGAGCAAGAGATCTGAATCTCAGAGTCACAAGTGGATTCGGGATGCCTCAAAGTAGGAGCCTTCATCCAGATGACCCCAGAGAACTAGAATTGGTACCCCCCCATAATTGCACCATCCACAACACAATTGCTGCAGACACAAGTCAGGAGACGTCTAGGTAAATAAGTTTATCTTTTTTTGTGTCATATAAACCCTTTTACAAGTAGTGCCAGTTTCACATGAATAAATATGTGAAATTGCTTTATTATATTAATGAGTAATGCAAGTGTTTTCAACAGGAATGTGGAATGATCCAGATGGAAGGTCACGATTCGTTCTTGAAAAGCACAGCAGAATCATGGTGCCTCTCGGGGACACCAACCTGTGTAAACAAATCAGTTTATGTATATAATAAATAAATACAACAAATCTGTTAAATAGTTTTCTTATTGCACTTTTCATTCCAGTGTAAACTCATTTGAACAAATATAAATAATGGGCAATATGAATATATTCATAAAAAATAACAAATAGTAATAAAAATACATTTACAACAGAAATAATAATTGCCCCCCATTATAATCACATGTTTGATGCATATGGAGGTGTGTGAATTGTTACTGTATGAAGGAGGGCCTGGAAGGAAACTCTGTACTGTCCTTGTTTATAGGATCAGGGACAAGATCCAAAACATAGCAGCCGGGGATGACAAGACGGTTTCTCTGGTCTAGAGTGCCATGTTGCCAATAAATAATGTGCTGATATGCTTCATAACAGTACTCCCTGTTGTCATCCCCAGGCGCTCTAATATGGCCTAATATCGCAATGATCTCCCAGTAGTCTGTAAATATATACCCTGCTCAACAAAATTCAGGGAACACTTAAATCACACATCAGAGTCACTTTGTATAATTTGTTGAGAACAATATGACGAAAAAATGGTCAATGGAAACCAAACATTATCAACCAATTGAGGTCTGGATTCAAAACCACACTGAAAATCTAAGTAAAAAAATGTAAATCACATGCTCATCCAACTTGCGTGAATTTCATCCCGGCAATTCATAATGTGGGCATCAGTGAGCTCCTGGCAGTACTTGGCGACTTCGGATACACCGATAAATACCAGGGCCCACTGCACCAGCGTAAGGTCTGACAATCGCTCTCAGGATTTGATGGCACTACCAAACAACAGTCAGGGTACCGTTGGCTATGACATGGAGGTCTGTGCGACCCTCCAAGGATATGTCGGGTTGCCAGCAGGTATCTCCTCCATGCTCGTGAGATTGTGCTGGGAGACACAGCAAACCTACTTGTGACCGTATAACATATGTGAGTAGGGCATGAAGGATGAGGACTCAAAGGACTATTTTTCCTGCTTTTTTCCCTCCTGCAGAAGACATTTAAACACATTAACCGTCTTCTGATCTCCTCTCTGCACTTCTGCTCCATCAGCAATGCAAGACGGAACTGTCTGAGCTCACCCTCTTTCTAAAAACACAAACATTATGATTTATGACATTTTGTGTAGCACAATAAGAGCTATTGAAGTTAGCAGGAAAACATTAACAGTGCAAATAATTATAGTGACACCTAGTGGGCAAAATAGAATGGTGTGAGGGGAGTGGGTAACTAAACAGAAATAACTAATTATAAATTTAACAAAAGAAAATATACCTGCAGAAGACATTAAAACACATTAACCGGCTTCTGATCTCCTCTATGCACTTATGTTCCTAAACATGCAAAACAACAGCATTCACTCTGGGAAATGCTCCAGACTGCCGGAAGTAAAATAGCACCAAAATGTGATCTTTTAAATGTCTATAAAACTTATATTAGCAGTGAAACAAAGCATAAAAACAGCTTGGCAACACAACATAAACAGTTATATGCTATAAATGTTACAACATAAACAGATCAAACTAAAAAGAAATTGATACAATAGCGCAGCAGCATTTTGCCACACAACTTACCCTCAGCAATGCAAGACGTGAAGGACAGAGGGAAGGATCTATGGAAGCCCAAGAAGTGCAGAAGGGACAAAGTGCAAAAACATAATTTCCAGGGGAAACATTAATTAATATAAAGATAAATAAAAATAACTCAGGATGTACTATCCTGGAGGAGCTTGACTACCTGTCCAACCTGATTGTGATGCAGGTACTGCCTAATGCTACCAGTAGTGACAAGGACACTAGCAGAACACAAAACTAGAGAAGACTCAGTCAGGAAGGATAAAGAGAGGGCAGTTGTTCTGTGGCCACCACATGCAAAGTCATTCCCTTTTTGCGAGTTGTCTTGCTTTTGCCTCTTCATTGCACCTGTTGTAGTGGTAGACTCGCACAGTTTTTAGGATCCGAGCCACAGTCTCCTCCTCCTCACTTCTACTCCTGCTCCAGGAACTATCCCTCGTATCTCCCTTACAGATAATTTGCCCCTGCCTGTCTGTTGTCTTCCTCTCCTCCTCTCCCTCTTCATTTTCCTCTCCCTCTTTATCTTACTGTCTTTAGTCTTTGCTGCTATCAGACGAGTCTGTTTGCTAATGTTAGCTTGCATTAGCATTCAGCTAATTCAGTTAACTAACATCAGTAATAAAGGGCTGCCACACAGGGACGTGCACAGACATTTTGGGGGGCAGGGGCTCAAGTGAGAAAAAGGGCACTTCTCATTTATTTATAAAAAAAAAAACATTTTTTAAACAAACAGGTAAATATAGTAGACTTACTAGTAACTTACTTATCAATTTATTTTAATACCTTCACATTCACACAATTGTTAAATACTCAACAGTTCACACAGAGACAATGGTCTTCTTTAGTATCACTAGGTTTATCACAAGAGCAGGCAACAACAAAGGAAACCATGTTTTCTATGCTACTGTAGTTTCTAGTTTATATTTATAGTAGCACACACACAACTAGTAGAATTAATAGTTATTAGATGAGGAGGCTACAATCAAAATGATGGTTACTTTTAAAGGCAGGACACGACAAGCAAAACATTTTTTTTCATGTACTGGAACCTCATTTATAAAACAGTGCGTAGGATTCATACTAATACTAGTACGTGCGCACAAAAAACAGTTCAGCTCAGTGATCCAAGATCACAGATCTATAGAATATATCAGCTGATCAGTCATCGTCATGGTACAAAAAATGTGATCGCTGAAACCCTCATTTCCTCCTCATCCTTCCATTCACGTGTATCCATCACAGAGCATTGCGCACGCGTGTCACCACAGTATTTATATATTTAGAGCAATCGGACCGATTACTTCTCACATCAGTGGATCCGAAAGTGAATAGTTTTTCTTTATTTTTGTGAGTGATCTCCAGTGCGCTCTGTACACCTTATGGCACATTCACGTTCACTGCAGCGATTTTATTATCTTACGGTAATTTGCTGTAAGTTGTTTTATATCTTTTTCAATAGAAGGTTCTTATGGAACAGTTATGTTGCGTGAGCACAACTAAAGCTGATGGTTTTAATGTTAATGATGAAGTGGATCAATAATCTGGCTTCAGTTCAACATCTCATGTCTGCATCGTCATTTTCTCGTCTCCAAAATGTTTGTGCGCATGGGTCAGAGTTTGCGTGGAAGTGCGCACATTCTCCCGTCAAGTTTGTTTTTATAAATCTCAACATTTTCGCGAGAAGTGGCGTACGCACGTTTCAGGCCCCATTTTGTGCGAACGCAATGGATATAAATGAAGCCCCTGGTCAGTTTTAAGATTTTGGTCTATTTTGCTTCCATGTGTTCTTTTACTCTAATGGAAAGAAAACTTCCAAAAATACACATTTCGATGGTGTTTGTTTTACTACCCTCTTCTGTTTGCATCTGTAGATTTCTCCTAAATTCACCAAACTAACTAATCTGCATATTTAAACATGACTTGATGCAAGTCATTAACTGGGGAAGTTCTGTGGTGATATGTTTTAGTTCTTTTTTTTTTTTATCCTATTCATCTGCAGTGCCAATTGGCAAATGTATGCAAAGTTTTGCATTTTAATTAGTTCAAGCCTAGTGTCTTCCCTTAAGTACAGTACATTAACCTTTATGCCCCAACTTATTACATTAGCTAGTAGCTCATGCGTGTACATTAGCGAGACACAAGTTAACTATATTTGTTTTTGTTTTTAGGCTAATTAGCTTTAAACTCGTGGTACTGGTAGCATAGTCCTTTGATCATCACCACTCAGCTCCACACAAGCGAAGAAAAAAACACCGCAACTGGGACAGGAGGTTGGAGGTGCTGCCTGTCTGACGTGACTGTGATGACTGTGTGCTCACTAGAGTTGTGCACCCTCACTAGCCTCACAATTGGTTTACAATTCAGCAGTCAACAATTCAAATGCACAATGATCAATCAATCTAATTTTATATGTATAGCCCATATTCATAAATCACAATTTGTCTCATAGGGCTTTAACGAGGTGTGACATTATCTGCCCTTAACCCTCGACAAGAGTAAGACAAAAAACAGTTTGTAGTATAATGGAAGGTAAATGAATTGAGGAATTATTGTCAATAATGGTAGAGTATCTGAGTAGACATATCAAGCAGTCTTGTTGTAATTATAGTCCACGGTTAGCGTCCACCTCGATCATGGTCCACCACCACCATCAGATGCCAACATGATGCAGGATCCGCCATTACTATTACGATCAGCCAGCAGGATACAGGATCCGCCATTACGATCACAATCTGTGATTCGCGATCCACCATCATAATCCACGATGTGGCTGCAGCCACAGCCCTGGATCTGCGAACGATAAGGCAAAGGGACTCCGGGGAAGAAGTCAAGTCAGTAACATGTATTGATGAGACATTAATTTCTTTGATGTGATAAGGAGGGAGAAGAGGAAGGAGAAGCTGGAAAGAGAAGCTCCGTGTGTCATGTGTCCCTCGACATTCTAGACCTATAGCAGCATAACTAAGAGCAAGCCTGGACCAGCTCTAACTATAAGCTTTATCGTAAAGGAAGGTTTTAAGTCTACTCTTAAACGTACAGATGGTGTCTGCCTCCCGAACTGAAAGTGGGAGATGATTCCACAGGAGAGGAGCTTGATAGCTGAAAGCTCTGGCTTCTACTCTACTTTTAGAGACTTTAGGGACGACAAGTAAGCCTGAACTCTGTGAGCGCAGTGCTGTAGTGGGTTGATAAGGTACTATCAGCTTTTTGAGGTATAATGGTGCCATATGATTAAGGGCCTTGATGGTGAGAAGGCGAATTTTAAATGATATTCTAGATTTAACTTGAAGCCAGAGTAGTGAAGCTAATACAGGAGATATGTGGTCTCTTTTCTTGTTTCTTGTCAGGACACGTGCTGCAGCATTTTGGACAAGCTGCAGAGTCTTTAACGACTTACTGCTGGAGCCTGATAATAAGGAATTGCAATAATCAAGTCTGGAAGTAACAAAGGCGTGGACTAGTTTTTCTGCATCTTTTTGAGACAGGACGGATTTTTGAGATGTTACGTAAGTGAAAGAAGGCGGTCCTAGAAATTTGTTTTAAGTGAGAATTAAAGGACAAATCGGGATCGAAGATCACTCCCAAATTCCTGACTTTCATTGGAAGCAAGGGCAATGTTATCTAGCGCAGCTATATCATTAGATAATGTATCTCTAAGGTGTTTAGGGCCAAGTATTAGAACCTTGGAAAAATTTGGAAAAAAGAGAAAATTGCGGGACATCCAGGTTTTTGTATACTTGAGACATGCTTGAAGTTTAGTTAATTGATTATACTATTCTGGTTTTATTGATAGGTATAACTGGGTGTCATCCACATAGCAGTGGAAATTTACAGAGTGTGTCCTGATAATGTTTCCTATTGGAAGCATATATAATGAGAATAAAATTGGGCCGAGCACAGAACCCTGTGGAACACTGTGGTTAACTTTTGTGCGCATAGATGACTCATTAATTTGCACAAATTAGAATCAATCTGAAAAATAGGATTTAAACCTGTTAGGGGGGTTCCTTTAATGCCAATTAACTATTCTAGTCTCTGTAATAAACATTTATGATCAATAGTGTTGAATGCTGCACTAAGATCTAACAGGACGAGGACAGACACAAATCCCTGATCTGAAGCTATTAGAAGGTCATTAGTGACTTTTGCCAAGGCTGTCTCCGTGCTGTGATTCGCTCTAAACCCCGACTGAAAGTCTTCATATACATTACTTTCCTGGAGAAACTCACACAGCTGATTGGCTACAACCTTTTCAATGATTTTAGACAGGAAGGGGAGGTTGGATATCGGTCTGTAGTTGGCTGAAACATCCAGGTCCAGGGTGTTTTTTTTGTGAAGGGGTTTGATTACAGCTAGCTTAAAGGACTGTGGTACATATCCTGATGATAATGATAATAAAGTAATATTAATTAGGGGCAGAATTTCTTCAAGTAATTTCGTAGGAATGGGATCTAAGATGCAAGTTGTGGGTTTAGAAGATGAGATTATTGTGGTCAGCTGATCAAGGGTGGTCAGAGAGAAGCTGTTTAAATAATTGGTAAGATTCTCAGCTGTTTCTGAGATTTCGGTGCTTGGTGTATTAGTGTCAACTGAGGGCTAGAGATGATAGATTTTATTTCGTTAGAATTAGAATTTTATCATTATGGAAGGTCATAAAGATATTGCTATAAAAGGATGGAGGAATACTGGGTTCGATGCAGGTGTGACTCTCTGTCAGCCTGGCTACAGTGCTGAAGAGAAACCTGGGGTTGTTTTAATTTTCTTCTATTAATGTGGAGTAGTAGGCAGCTCTTGCTTTGTGGAGGGCTTTCTTATATGCTTTAACACTATCTTTCCAGGCTAGGTCATTTTCAACACAGTTGTTGGAGCGCCACTTCCTTTCTAGTTTTCTTGACGCTTGTTTTAATTCATGTGTTTGAATTATACCAGGGAGCTAATTTACTATGTTTTACACGCTTCTTTTTAAGAGGTGTTATGGAGTCTAATGTTAATCGTAATGACTTTACAGAGCTATCGAAGAGATGGTCAATCTCACTGGAGCTAGGGTTTTTAAAGAATTTGTTGGTTATATTGACGGATAATACGGGGTTAAATGTAATTGGAATTACTTCCTTAAATTTAGCTACAGCACTATCAGGCAGATATCTGGAAAAGGAGATTTTTTTATTAGTGGCATGTAGTCTGATAATGAGAAATCGAAGGTTATTAAATTATGGTCTGATAGAATTGTGTTACGTGGAAGTACAATTAGATGTTCAATTTTGACACCGTATGATAGTACAAGGTCAAGTGTGTGGTTACAACAATGAGTGGGTTGGTGTACACACTGACTGAAACCAATTGAGTCTAATACTGAAATGAATGCTACACTATGCACGATGCACTATGCACATGAATGAACACTAAGGCTATCATTATTTTGGCAACATGAATATTAAAGTCACCGACAATAATTATCTGTTTTTAGGACTAGGTTTGATTAAAAACTCAGGGAATTCCGTTAAAAATTCAGAATAAGCCCCAGGAGCACGGTAAACTACAGCAAATGTGATTGGCTGTTGTGATTTCAGACTTTCAAATGAGTTGTAGTTTAGTTAAGGTTTAGGATTAATTGATAGACTGGAGTTTAAAATAGCAGCAACTCCAAAGTCTCGGAGAATGTGTGTATTTATATGACTGGGAGGAGTAGATTCATTTAGACTGACATATTCTTCAGGATGCAGCCAGGTCTCAGTGAGGGACAATAAATCAATATTATGATCTGAGACTAGTTCATTTACTAAAATAGCCTTCGATGACAGTGATCTTACGTTCAAGGGTCCACATTTAATTGTCTGTTTGTTGTGTTGTTGCAGAGGTTGTGTTAATTTTTATTAGGTTTTTGTGTGGAATTCTCCCTCTGTTAATGTTTGATTTAAATAATTTAATGGGACGGTGGACAGACAGAGTCTCTATGGGGTTGTGGTTGTGTGACTGATCCAGAGGGAGCGCAGAGAAGTGTGTAGGACTGCAGCTCTGCGTCCTGGTCCCAACTCTGGGTTGTCTGGGAATACAAGACCATACACACTTGCTTTCACCACTGCTTCTACAACAATAAGCCGGTAAGAGCTAATAACTGTAGCCTGAACTCCTAGCACCGCCCGGTAATGGGTGACTTTTTTTGTAAAAGAAGTGTTCTCCTCTACAATGTGTCTGTGTCTTAAAACTGCCTAAGTTTTAAGGAGAAATTTCTTAAGAATGAATGGTAAACAAAACCTAATGTCTCAGAGATGAAGGGAGCAGCAATGACACCTAGACTAAACACCATCAATGTGAAGCGCACAGTCAGGACATCAGGGTTAAAGTGACCATAATGATCCAGTGTCATGATCCGGATTGTACCATTTTGTTTAGGTCTCTGGGCTGAAATAAATATATTTATCTTCACCTGACACAGTCAGATACAGGCTAGTTAACTGTAGTTAAAGTTTTAAAGTAAAAGAACTTGTTAGACCGATATATTGTGAGAGCTTGTTTCTCTCTTTGATTTGTGGTGAGATGGATCATTTAAGCATTTGAGAACTTCAGAGGGAAAAAGCTTTTAACAACTCATATATTTGAATAAAACAATTTATTTTTCAGAAGCAACATTTTTTCTAAATCACTGGTTTAGTCTTTAACTTTTAACAGCTTGTTATATTATCTATTGTTTGGAATCTTCATTTGAAAAAGAAACTAAAGTTGTCAAATAAATGTAACGGAGTATAAAATACAATAATTATCTCTGAAATGTATCAGGGTAGAAGTATGAAGTAGCATTAATTGTAAATACTAAAGTACAAGTGCTTACATGTTGTGAAACAAAAAATAAATATCAAACAAACACGAAGTAAGCTTCACACATGCACATAACAAATCAATATTGCATGCTGTGGCCACGCACCTGTGTATGGGACATTGTTGCTCACTGTGGTTGATGCAGTTTTTACCATGCGCTTTACACACTGGTAATCAACCGGGGTTTAAATGATCATTTAAATTTCACATGGTAATGCTAGCTGTCAGGACTTTTACCGTGGTTATTCATGAAATGGGTTCGTTCAAGCAATCTTGTTGTATTCATAATTTAGTCAGATGCCACCACAATCCGAGATCACGATTCATGATGTGGCCACAGCCGCGATCCTGAATCGGCAACGATACTGCACAAGGACTGTGGTGAAGAAGTCAGTAACATGTATTGATGAGACATTAATGTGGGATGACATTGGGATTTGTGAATATGGGCTATACAAGAAAATTTGATTGATTGACAAGACCGACCACATGAGACAAATTTTCATATGTTTTATTGGGTTAAATGGTTATTCTCATTTAATGATATAGTGTGTGTGTGTGTGTGTGTGTGTGTGTGCTTGTGCTTGTGCGTGATTTTAGGTAACTGATAACACCAAATGTTTAGCTCTTTCAGGTTTTGTGGGTGCTTGGGGTTTATTATGGGTGCCTAGTGGTAGGCACCAGTAGCTTAATATTCTTAGTTCTTCTTCCGTAAATTTTCGGCGTGCTTCTCCTCCCGCAAATGTTTTCATTTTACAGATAGGACTTATAGTTTTTGAGTAACAAGCATTTGTTTGTGGAGAGCGCTAGAGTGGAGATAAATATCAGCCCCATTGAATCCAATGTTAAATTTCAGAGTACATTTTTGGAATGATAAGTACGTTTCTAAATTGCTTGCACGGCCTCATTTTTTGACTCTAACCAATAATATAGATATCTACTTGTTCGTCAAAGTCTTGTGATTCTCACGGTGTTTTCATTTCACAGATAGGAGTTATAGATTTTGAATTAGAGCATTTTGTTCACGACGTTCAGATTTCTCCCTGGCTCTCTCACACAGGTGCCGTCGTTAGTGAATTACACACGCTGAAGAGGGGGGCCAAAGGGGGAAAGGGAGACAGTGGGATCTTTAACATTGTTGTTTTCTTTGTCTGATGATTTGAACAACAATGTTATTGGATCAGTGGTTGAGACGCTGACTCAGTGATCCACTGGTCGTGAGTTCAAAACCCACTGAAGCCAAAAATATATATTTTTTTTTCTGACATGTCCAGTTACACTCAACTTCAATATTGACTCATCGTTATAGCGCCACCTACTGGTCAGTGTGAAAATGAAGTTTGAGCAATCGACCCCAAAATTCTGTCACATGATCAGAGTCAACACCTGATCAAGTCAAGGCTATCACTATCACTGCATACACACTAATAGTGATAGCGCCACCTAGTGGTCAGTGTGAAAATTAAGTTTGAGCAATCGGTCCCAAATTGCACACACTGACCTGAACAGATGTATGCAGTGATAGTGATAGCGCCACCTACTGATCAAGTCTCTCTCTCTCTCTCTCTCTCTCTCTCTCTCTCTCTCTCTCTCTCTCTCTCTCTAACCAGCCAGTCTCTCTCTCTCTCTCTCTCTCTCTCTCTCTCTCTCTCTCTCTCTCTCTTAAAGCAAGTCTGTCTGTCTCTCTTCCCAAAAAAACAAACAAAGAGTCTCTGTTGTGCCGGCAGCAAGCAAGGCTCCCATTCGAAATTTCTTAGCAGGAGGAATTTTCTAGTTGATACATGATCTCCTGATGACTTGTAATAATATTTATACTTTTTATTTATAGAGCACCTTTCATACATACAATACAGCCTTAAGTGCTTTACAAGAAAATTTAAGACATGAAGTAATATAGATCTATAAGAACATGTTAGCAATGAAACAAATACTTATAAGCATAAAACTAATAAAAGGTATAATACGAAGTATAAAATATAGACAATGGTGTTAAAACTCTTTACATTTATTAAAAGCAAGATAATAGAAATATCAAGACCTATTTCTATGATCTTGCTTTTAATTAGTTTAAAAGAGGGTTAAAACAAATTTAACACTTCAACAGAGGTAGCTTGGCTGATGTGTGGTAGGAGTTTGTTCCAAATATATGGTGCATAACAACAGATAGCTGCTTCCCCAAACTTTTTGTAGTTCATTTTTGGGATATTTAGCAAGCCTGTGGTAGAAGACCCGAGGGAACTGTTAGGAACATAGTCGCATAGTCCTCCTGACAAGGTAGCCACATCTTTGGCTGCAGTGAATGATATTTTTCAAAGTGATACATTATTACAGGACTTAAATTGTTTCATAAAAATCCCAAAGTAATTTCTAAAGATTAACACAAAAATATCAAATAACAAAATCAGGGAGTTTATCATTTTTACTTATATTATTATAGATTATCTTATTTGTTGGTTGACCAATTATGTGTGGTAAATGTTAAATGGTCTGTATTTACATAGTACTTTTCTAGTCTTGATGACAAGTCAAAGCACTTAGCGTTACAGTATTGCCTTTCACCAATTCACACACAAATTCATTTAGCAAATCTATGTGCACACTTTCTCTATCACACATTACTCATACACTGCAAGCACAGCCTGTATCGTTCTTTGTCAATTGTGATAAATAACAAACTTTTTATGGCAACTTAGCCTACACGTCCTTCACATGTTCTACAAATTTAGGAGGATATTTGCCGGGTGGATGTTACAGATGACAAATGTCAATCAAAAGTATTTTCATACCTTTCCAGTGTGGTGGCACTAAACATAATCAAAATCTGTTTGTATGTTGCAGGTATCCAAACCTGGACTTTGGCTGGAAGAGATCCATAGACAGCAAAACATTTATCTCCTGTCCTGAGTCCTGCAGTGAGGATAGCAAGGGTCACTGTAAGCACCAACAGACAATAACCCCTGACCCCAGTTGCCTAACACAACCCGATAGTTACCACTCTTCTCTGCCTGAGCAGGGGGCCCTTGCAGCCCCTGAGTCTGAAGACACCACCTGTACCCACAACCTAATTAATGGCACTGCCTTTGTCGCACACTGTGACAACAGCAGTCACCAAGACAAGCACCTTCTCCAACATGACAACTGCCAATGCTCCCAGCCCAGCTTTCCTGGGCTGCCGAGCCCTGAATCGAAACAAACCACTACCTCAGTTCCTGTGCAGCCCTCACACAGCTTGAAGAAGTCCTGTCCTCCCCAGTCTAGTGAAGGACCTGGGAGGATTTCTGAAAACACAAATAAAGCTACCTCAGTCTGCAGCCGAGTAACCACGGCTTCCAACACTCCCACAGCACCTTCTCCTCACCTTGTGTCTGACTCCCAGCACAGAGTCCAGATAGGCGTCTCCCCCAAAAGTCTGGGGCCCAACCCCGGCCTCATCCTGCAGGCCTTGACCCTGTCAAACGCAAGTGATGGCTTCAACCTGGAGCGGTTAGAGATGCTGGGTGACTCCTTCCTTAAGCATGCCATTACCACATACCTGTTCTGTACCTATCCTGATGCTCACGAGGGACGACTCAGTTACATGCGCAGCAAGAAGGTGAGACTTTGTGACTTATTAATAGCAGCATGGGGTATCATGATAGACATGAAAATTGCACTTATGGACAAATTAAGGACGACTGCATCTATGTTTAAATGTTCAATGTGTAGAATTTAGTGACATCTAGTGTTGAAGTTGCATGTTGCAGCTGAAAACCCTTCGCCTCACCTTCCGCTTCCAAACATGAAAGAGAACCTGTGGTAGCCTTCAGTTGTCATAAAAGCTCAAAAGGTGTTTAGTTTGTCCAGGTTGGAATACTGTAAAAAACATGGCGGCCTCTGTAGAGAGGACCCGCTCCCGATGTTAATATAGAGTATTTAAATATAAAGGGCCCATTCTAGGGTAAAGAAAACAACAATTCGTACAATTTTTAAATGAAAAAACATCACTAGGATTATTTTATATTCAATTAGTGCCCTTTCACCTAAATCTTACACAATGGACCTTTAAGGTGTTTAAAATATTTCTGAAATGATTCTGGCTATATTAAAGAATTTCAGTTGGTCATTACATTAGTGGACGGAAAAGATTCCCACAGACTGTGCAAAGACTTTTATAATTGATTGAAATTCACAGATTTACAGTTTTTAGCCACATCGTGTCTTCATGACCTAGATATCATGTTTTACAGTATTGTAAGTTTGGTAATGCTTTATTTTAGATAGATCACTTTATTGATCCTCAGAGGGAAATTTAATTGTCATAGCAGCCAACTTTATCAAAATACAATAAAATAGAGGGTAAAAAATACACAAGGGGCAGTACATACACACAATCATACATGGATATAATATCAATATTGTGCACCACATCATGTATCACATATGATATAGTAGATGTATTCAAGTATTGTGGAGTGTTTAGTGCAGAAGATAAGAAGTAGAAAGAGCAGAATGTCTAGTGCAGGTTATAAGTGGTAGAACGATTTAGTTTAGTCCAGTTCAGTGACCACAGATCTGGCAGACAGATAGATTATATATCCTGATAGCACCAGGCAGGAACAATTTCCTGTATCGTTTCTTTGAACAGCGGGATTGAATGAGTCTGTTGCTGAAGTTGTTCTTAAGTTAGTCCGCTGTTTAATGAAGGAGGTGAGCAGCATTCTCCATGATTGCCAGCAGTTTTGCCAGCATTCTCTACTCAGCAATCTTCTCCAGGATGACAACCAAGTTTGCCTTCCTGATGAGTTTATTTAGGCTGTTGGTGTTCTTTGCTTTGATGCTGGCACCCCAGCACACCACAGTAAAGAAGTTGGTGCTTGCAACAACAGACTCGTAGAACATCTGGAGCATCTTGTTGCAGACATTGAAGGACCCATGCCTCCTCAGGAAGTACACATTGGGGCGGCTGTGGCTGAGGGGGTAGAGCGGTCATCCTCTAACCAGAAGGTCAGGGTGAGAGTGTCCTGAAGTCGCTACTTGGAGGAACAGTAGGGGGGCTGCACCGGGTGGGCACGAGCCCGAGTCAAACCCATTGAAAAACTGGTTTAACTTGTTTGCTCATTGTGCATTCCCCTCACCTGCACACCCATGTTTCCTGTTGAAGCCAGGGATCTCTTTCTCCTCCAGTTTCCACCTGTACGAGTCCTTGATCTCCTTAAGATCGAATTGAATTGTACCTGCTTGAGTTCTGCTCAGTCCGCTGATCTAAAAGCCCTCTTCTTGTCATTAAGTAGAGCCTTCAGGTCGCTGGTAACCCAGGGTTTACTTTTGGGGTAGCAGCAGAACTCTTTAGTGGGGGTGGAGTTATTCATACACAACCTAATGTACTTGGAGACATAGAGTGCATTCGGAAAGTCCAAAACTCCATTCCCGACCACAATTCCTTGACACCGATAGAATGTCACGGGGTATGGGCAAGATATGGACAAAATCTTCGGTGCTCTGTGCCATTTTTTTATTTTTGCGTCTGTCTTGCATTAGAAGCATCATCAATCCCCCCACTTTCTTGTTGAATCCAGCAGGGGATCCTCTGCTGTGTTCTCACATTGACTTCTGCTGGATTTCAATGGACATTATACTATGAGGCCAGGCTGATTGTTGGGCAGCATTTTCTCCTTTCCTTTCATAAAGGATGGTCCACTTTGTCCTATGACATTTCTATGATTGTGTGTTCACAATGCTGCCAGAGGAGCAAAAAACGCAAGACGACGTGATACCGGGTGCTACTACGACAGAACATGTACATGTATTGAAATGTCAGTTTCCTAGATTCAAGATATTTATGGTCAGACCAGTTATTATAAGTACAATCATGTAAAAAAAACTTTTCTGGGAGCTCCAGTAATAACGGCAGACCATTATTATTAATTATTATTATGATCATAATAATAATTGTTATCATTAATAATGATTATCATCTGAATTTTGCTTAATTTGACATAACTTATATATGTATATAACTTAAATATACAATAATAAAATAACATGTATACTTTGTACAGTATTAAATTAAAATTAAAGCACTAAGCAGTGTTGAACAGGCCCTCACACCCCTGTTTATGTTAGGGTTGAAGGCTGGATGCAGGCTGCTGCAAGTTGTGCACTGTCACAACGACTGGTTACTATGCAAACATGTAAAATGCCGTCTTTTTGCATGTGTGCATTGCACATTTTTTGTCTGTCCACTAAGTAGTGCTGGAGCGCACGCACAAAACATGCATTTTGTTGCAAAGTATCACATGTAGACAGGACCATTCAAATTTCATGTACATGCAATGATGATTGTTACATGTACTTGGAACATAACATGTACATGTAACATAGATAGACAGATATATACTTTATTGAGCCAGAGGGAAATTTAGGCATCCAGTAGCACACAAAACCAGAACTACTAAAAAGCTGTCACTGTTAAGAACTATGTGCTAATGGGGATATTGACAATACAGATGAGTAAGTATAGATGATTGAAAATTTGAGGTGATAGAAGTAGAGTACGGTAACACAAGTAACTCAGCCTGAGTACTGATAACAAATATATATATATACAGATTTAAAGGGGACATATCATGCAAATTCCACTTTGTTAGTGCTTCTACAGGTTAATGTGGGTATCTGGCATGTCTACCAACCCAAAAACTCTGGGAAAAAAACACTTGCACGTTTTGTTATGGTTCCTCTAAGTCAGAAACGTCATGCTTGAGTGACTGGAATGAGCTTCCTGTGTATTGTGTCGTAACAATACACTGGAAGTCTCCCTACATGGCCTTGGCCCACCCCCCACCTCATCCCCCCCGCCCCCCCACACTCGTTACGCCGGGTTTACACCGGACGCAGCGAGGCTGCGAGGCAGCGCAGCGCCGTTCCCAAGCGTGCAGCCGCCTGGCTGTTCACACGGGACGAGCATTTCTCCGCTGGTCAGCCCGCGATTCACTCACATGTGGCATTTGTCTGGATCGTTGGGACTGGGAGGCTGCAGCAGTTGCTCGGGCGCGACCGCTCGCTCTCCCATGCGTGAGCTGGAATTTGTGTCAGCGCCACACAGCCAGCAGTGTGGAAGACTTCCGCAGTGTTCAGCACTACTGTAACAGTGGCACAAACAGAGCCCCCCCACTCGTTACGCCAGGTTTACACCGGACGCGGAAGCGCCGCGCCGCACAGCGCCGTTCTCAAGCGCGCATCCGCCTGGCTGTTCACACGGGACGCGCATTTCTCCGCGCTGCTCAGCCCGCGATTCTGCTTTCTCCGCTTGTTGTTGTACCCGTTGAATGTCGGGGTTCGGGGGTAAATGATGGTCTTCATAGCCCCCCCCCCCCCTCTCTTTCTCTCTCTGTCTGTCTGCTTGTAGTGGATGGGCAGAGGGGGACATTTAATTATGTGATTGGGAAAATTAAAACTCCAGGACAACAGAAGGGGAATACAAAGAAAGCAGTGCTAGAATACAAATTTTAATTAAAACTAGAGATTTACAAAATATCAAATCAAATAAAGATAAACAGGCAGTAATGGTGACAGTCTGGCAGCCTAGTAGCATGATTAAAAGAGGGCACTCGCAGCAACTGACTGGTAAAATATCAGCAGCAATTTTCTGCGGATGTTAAAGGACGAGCCTCCTCAGGAAATATAGCCGGCTCTGCCCCTTTCTTTGGAGGGTCTCTGTGTTTGCTGACCAGTCCAGTCTATCGTCCAGCTGCAGTCCGAGGTATTTGTACGTCCCGACTACCTCAACATCAGCCCCCTCTATGGAGACTGACTGTAGATGTGGTCTGGTCCTCCGGAAGTCCACAACCATTTCTTTGGTCTTGGAGGTGTTCAACTTGGAGGTGTTCAACTGTAGATGGTTCGACCTCCACCATTTCACAAAGTCCTCCACCAGACTCATTTACTCTCCTTCCGTCCCTGATGCACACCACGATCGCAGTGTTATCTGAGTACTGCTGACTGTGGCATGAGTGGGGATGGAACTCAGAAGTGTAGAGGGTAAACAAGACAGGAGAGAGCACAGTCCCCTACGGTGCACCAGTGCTACTGACCACAGTCTCAGAGTTGTTTGTCCACCCTCATCTCTTTTTCGCAGTAGGAGGGTTTGGATGATAATGAAGGCGCTGGAAAAATAAAAAAACATAATCCTCACAGCACCACTCCCTTTGTCCAGGTGAGAGTAAGCCCTGTGTAGCAGAAACAGACTTGGAAACACTGGATTATTTAGCCAAAGATGTGCTACTTTGACCAGGCATGCACTCTTAACAAATGACTGTATTCGCAGGCACACACAGTGACCCACTACAGTTTAAACGTTGATTTGTTTGAAATGTCCACCACAATATCCACACTGATCACCACATGTTAACCAATGATCGATACTTTTGTTCAATGAGTAAGATCTTTCTTAATAGCATTAATATCATTAATTCAGCCCGTCCTGACTTTGCTTGCTCTGTTCCTCTCTTGTGCACACAGACACACACAAAAACATGCAGTCACACACACAAAAGTTGTCATGCGACACATCTTCAAACTCAGACTGGGTAAAAACAACAGAATTTGTAAACTTGGGCAATGTATTGAGCCAGAGGAGACGGCAGGGCGCGCTCGGTTTGTTTCAATTCGGTTGGCAGTGCACAGTGCAAATGATAGACATAGAGAGGAGAAGTAAATTACAGACAGATCCGGTAAAAATGGTGAAAAAAAAAAGAAACTTTTTTATGGTCCAAACTTGTATGAAAAGACCTAAAATACAGACTGCAAGTGGAATACTTGATCGCTATATCAGCGATCACTATATACGGTTTCCACTGTATTTTTCTACGTAGACACTAAAATAATAGTCCATGTGTGGCAGGCTGCACCCCTCAGTCAGTGAACATTGTGATGGCTGTCTTTGACGGACATCGTCCTTCAGCCCAACCCTATTCTCAATTACTATTTAGAAAGCAATCTGAGTTTACTATTATTCAAGGTAAAATATTAAGGCACCTTTCTTATTGCTATAGCTGTTTTCAGACATGGCCTGCGGGTAAAATTCAGAGAATTTGGTCCGGAGTTTACCCAGAGTTTGCCTTTCACATATGTGCAACGCAGCTGGAGGTTCTCTGCGTTCACAACAGCAACATTACCTCCGCATTATTCAAGCAAGAGGTAGAGCGTCCGGGTGCAGCAGGCAGAGGCAGGAAGTGATGTATTAACTCTGCTGCGGAGATCGTGTGGTTTTCTTTCTCTTATCACCACAAACTCAATATCTTCATGGGTGTCTTATACATCTGCTTACACGTCTGCTTACACGTCTGCTGTAAGTGTCTGTCTTTTCTTTGTTTGTTTTATTTTTTGGGTCTCTCGCGTGTTAGAAGCTCGATTTAACCCCCCTCTCGCTCGTGGTGAATCCAGCGGGGGATGACCCGCTGTGTTCACACATCAAATTCTCCTGACTTTCTGTAGACTTTATACTAGGAGGCCAGGTGGAGAAAGTCTGCAGATAATCCGGAGCCTCTCAGACGTTTACGTTCACACATGCACCTTTTTCCGCAGAAAATATGGAGAATCTGCAGAGCATATGTCTGCAGGATGCGTAGCAGCATTTTAGCAGAGCAACAACAGAAGTTTCACTGCACTGTTGCAATCAGTTAGAACACTTTTGCAGCAATCAGATTCCAACGCACAATCACTGCAATTCAATCTGCAAAAGGAAGAAGATATACACTACCGTTCAAAAGTTTGGGGTCACCCAGACAATTTCGTGTTTTCCATGAAAACTCACACTTTTATTTATCAAATGAGTTGCAAAATGAATAGAAAATATAGTCAAGACATTGACGAGGTTAGAAATAATGATTTTTATTTGAAATATTAATTTTGTTCTTCAAACTTTGCTTTCGTCAAAGAATGCTCCATTTGCAGCTATTACAGCATTGCAGACCTTTGGCATTCTAGCTGTTAATTTGTTGAGGTAATCTGTAGAAATGTCACCCCACGCTTCCTGAAGCACCTCCCACAAGTTGGATTGGCTTGATGGGCACTTCTTGCGTACCATACGGTCAAGCTGCTCCCACAACAACTCAATGGGGTTGAGGTCTGGTGACTGCGCTGGCCACTCCATTACAGACAGCATACCAGCTGCCTGCTTCTTCCCTAAATAGTTCTTGCATAATTTGGAGGTGTGCTTTGGGTCATTGTCCTGTTGTAGGAGGAAATTGGCTCCAATCAAGCGCTGTCCACAGGGTATGGCATGGCGTTGCAAAATGGAGTGATAGCCTTCCTTATTTAAAATCCCTTTTACCTTGTACAAATCTCCCACTTTACCAGCACCAAAGCAGCCCCAGACCATCACATTACCTCCACCATGCTTGACAGATGGCGTCAGGCACTCTTCCAGCATCTTTTCACCTGTTCTGCGTCTCACAAATGTTCTTCTGTGTGATCCAAACACCTCAAACTTTGATTCGTCTGTCCATAACACTTTTTTCCAATCTTCCTCTGTCCAATGTCTGTGTTCTTTTGCCCATATCAATCTTTTTCTTTTATTGGCCAGTCTCAGATATGGCTTTTCTTTGCCACTCTGCCTAGAAGGCCAGCATCCCGAGTCGCCTCTTCACTGTAGACGTTGACACTGGCGTTTTGCGGGTACCATTTAAAGAAGCTGCCAGTTGAGGACCTGTGAGGCGTCTATTTCTCAAACTAGAGACTCTAATATACTTGTCTTCTTGCTGAGTTGTGCACCGGGGCCTCCCACTCCTTTGTTCGTTTGTGCTGTTCTCTGAAGGGAGTAGTACACACCGTTGTAGGAAATTTTCAGTTTCTTTGCAATTTCTCGCATGGAATAGCCTTCATTTCTAAGAACAAGAATAGACTGGCGAGTTTCACATGAAAGTTCTCTTTTTCTGGCCATTTTGAGAGTATAATCGAACCCACAAATGTGATGCTCCAGATACTCAACTAGCTCAAAGGAAGGCCAGTTTTATACCTTATCTCACCAGCAAAACAGTTTTCAGCTGTGCTAACATAATTGCACAAGGGTTTTCAAGGGTTTTCTAATCATCCATTAGTCTTCGAAGGCGATTAGCAAACACAATGTACCATTAGAACACTGGAGTGATAGTTGCTGGAAATGGGCCTCTATACACCTATGTAGATATTTCATTAAAAACCAGACGTTTCCACCTAGAATAGTCATTTACCACATTAACAATGTATAGAGTGTATTTCTGATTAATTTAATGTTATCTTCATTGAAAAAAACAGTGCTTTTCTTTGAAAAATAAGGACATTTCTAAGTGACCCCAAACTTTTGAACGGTAGTGTACTAACACCTCTTGTGTAGACATAGTATAGGAGCACATTGTGTTACTAATGATAGTGTGTAAAGGTGTTAAATGGGTACTTCCGTCTGTCTGTTATCCAGGTGAGCAACTGTAACCTGTATCGTCTGGGGAGGAAGAAGGGGCTCCCAAGCAGGATGGTGGTGTCCATCTTTGACCCCCCTGTGAATTGGCTCCCTCCTGGCTACGTGGTCAACCAAGACAAATGCATCATTGACAAACAGGATTTAGGGGTTGGTAAACTTGCAGCTGAATGCTTTTTTCTCACTGAACTTATGTATTCACTTTGTTCATCTCCTCTTCTTGTCTCTGCTGTGTGACTACATGTATAGGAGCTGGGATTGTACATTTGCAGAATAAGTAAATGTTTCTTAGCCTTAATTAATAATTGGTATGCATAAGGGTAGGCCTTAAAGAGATAGTTCACCGATAAATGAAAATGTACTCATTATCTACTCACCACTATGCCGATGGAGGGGTGGGTGAAGTGTTTGAGTCCACAAAACACTTTTGGAGTTTCAGGGGTAAACAGTGTTGCAGCCAAATCCAATACAATTGAAGTAACTGGGGGACCACTTCTTCAAACTGAAAACAAAACATAAAATGCCTCCATACTGCTCCTGTGGTGTCATCCAAGTGTCCGTAAGCCCCGACATTCAATTATACTCGAAACGGCGTGATTTACACCATATTATTAGCCCTCACACACTTCACACACACTCTCGCCCAAGGGTATTTAGACCAAAAACATGGTGTAAATGATGACACCACAGGAGCAGTATGGAAGCATTTTATGTTTTGTTTCTGTAGTTTATTTTTTTTTCTTCACATTTGAAGACGTCGTCCCCCAGTTACTTCAATTGTATTGGATTTGGCTGCAATGCTGTTTATCCCTGGAACTCAAACATCCATCCCTTAAATGGCATTGTGGTGAGTGAATTTTCATTTTTTGGTTAACTATCGCTTTAATATTTACTGAAGATTTACTTAGCTTACTGAAAGGTCATACAGTATTGTTTTTGTTCAGTTATTTATACATTTATATCTTTCATGGATGTTGTGATTATTTTGATGTACTCAGACCACTAGAGGGCAGAGTTCTACCTTGTCTGGCAACACATTATGTTTTAAGTCTAGCAGCCATTAGCCCACAGATGCAATAAAATATGTCTCGACCTGACCTGATACTCATAGTTATCTCTAGTGCCTACATTAAAATGTTCCATAAAAGACCCTGCTACAAGCACAGACTTAATTTTTGTTGGTCCATTTATAACAATCCAGAGACTTTAATATTTAAGTTCTCCTTGTTCAAGAGCTGCACACAAATATGAGTAAAAGATATAAGCATACTTGTAGATTATTAAATGGACACTTCCTGTCTATTCTACAGTAAGTAAATGTATTCATACTAACCTGTTTTTCTTACTGTGATTTTTGTTTCTTTTTGTAACATCCATACCGCAAATACATAGTAGCTTGCCTCTGAGTCATGGGTGGTTTGGCCATACAGCATAGGCTTGTTAAAACATGGTAATCTGGTTGAGTTTTAGACATCATGTTAACCACATGACAGACAACTCATGTTGGCTCCTTTACAAAGGTTGTTTTAAACAGGGATATAGTTTTCTTTTTACTCTATCTCTGCTTTCCTTTCTGTTTGTGGCAATCATCCAGGCCAAAGAAGAGCTTCTGGTCAATGGGCAATCTGGGAACGACGATGATGAGAATGATGAGGAGGGTGAAGAAGTGGATGAAGGCGGTGAGGTAATGCTGAAGGATGAACCAAATGAGGGCAACGTGGAAGATGATCTGGAGTACTACAAGGAACACATTAAATTCATTGATAACATGTTGCTGGGATCTGGTGCATTTGCAAAGAAGATCTCTTTGAGTGTTCTCCCTCCATCTCCCACCGTGGCCTCGGCTTCCTCACCCGTAATGGAGTCTCCATATGAATGGAAGGCCCCCAAGAAGCCCCTCCATACCTCCTCAGCCCACCACCCCTCTGAGCCGGCAGCCAGCGGGCCCTTAGCCGAAGAGTTTGACTACAGTTCGTGGGATGCCATGTGCTACCTGGACCCCAGCAAGGCCGGAGACGAGGATGACTTTGTGGTGGGTTTTTGGAATCCATCGGAGGAGAACTGTGGAGTTGAGCTTGGCAAGCAGTCAATCTCCTACGATCTGCACACAGAGCAGTGTATTGCAGACAAGAGCATTGCTGACTGTGTGGAGGCTTTGCTTGGCTGCTACCTAACCAGCTGTGGAGAAAGAGCTGCCCAGATGTTCCTCTGCTCATTGGGCCTCAAGGTGAGCTATGACATTCCACACTGTTCTTTCTCAATGAATAGTCCCAGCTGCTGCTTAAACGCCAGCTGTGAATTACTGAGATGCTTAAATTATGAAACAGCATTAAGAAATGTAATGGTCCTATTCAATGAAAATTTGTCCACAAGCAAAAAAGATTCTAAATATTAGTGGGAGCCGCCGGGAGATCAAAAGTTGTAGGTGAAGGCAACATGGGATGAAGTTAGACAATTGGCCACATGCAACATCTGTTAGTATGAACAAGTTTGCTCTTATGTGATTTAGGAGAACTCACCAAATTTCTTGTATTCTAATTTCATGACCTGTCGTTGGTGACAAGAGAAATTAAAACGCTGTTCAAATCAAGTTTTTCAATAATGGATCCTATCTTATTAGTTCGAAGCAAATATATCATAAATTCCTCATGTACCTGCTAAATGTCCAGGAGAGCATACGACTCATTTTTGCGGCAAAATAGTCAGGATGCACACACAGAGATGGATTATCACTATTTTCTCCAGGTGATGATTGCAGAAAAGCAGAGCCAACAGTTGGTGTTCTCAAGGTTAGATGTATATGCCTTGACACAGCTGGTGGCTGCTCTACACGTCAGAGATGGCATGTAAAATTATTTTAACATGCTGAATATTATATAATAATGCAGTAGATGAAGGAGTTCCATTTACTGCTCCAGCACCAATAGAAAACATGCAAACTGTTACATCACAAATTTTGTCATCCAGTTTCATCAGTGACATAGACTTGACCATGACCTCCTGCCACTGCAGTCATCGATCGCCTTGCTGTGTTTCTGTGATTATTTTTTTTATATATTTTCTTATTTAACAAATTTGTCTTTATTTCAGTGACAGTGCAGCCCGCTTTTGACACAACATTTACAGCTTATGCAGCGTTTCTTTACTCTGTCTCTTAATTCCTCTTCTGACACTGCTAAAAAATTCTAGAGTTTCCTCCCTGGATCTCTGGAAGCAGGACTTCAATGTCCGAGCTCATCAAGTTCTCCCATTAACTCTTTTATGTCATTTTCATGAATGAACACTTCTGACATTGGATAGGAAGTTTAGCCTTATATGGTTTTATTGGGTTTTTGCTACCCTCTTTGAGTGCTCACTCAAATACGCCCATTCATTATGTTTCATAGTCATTTATAGAATTTCCTGAATATAAAAGCGTTTTTTAAATCTGACGTGGCATGTTTGTATGAACACTCCATATTAACAAATTAAGGAGAAATTTAGGATATGAATAAGAATGTGTTCTTGCATGAGGCCCAATGTTCTTTACTGTGCTATCAAGTGGTTTGGGAAAAAACCTTACTCGAGACAACAAGAGTGCATCCCTCTAGTTAAGTTCAAGACATTTGGACAATCTATGACTTGAAGCTATTACGGAGAACCCTGGAGGAACATGACAGAAATATTATATACAATGTAATATATATATTACAATATAAAACATCACATGGGCTAGGATGAGGATCAATCCATCAAAGTCAAGAAACATCTCTATCATCATAGGTAAAAGGTCAGAACGTAGGTTCTACATCGAAGGAGAACCCATTCCAACTCTCTGAGAAACCTTTTAAAAGCAGGTTCAGTGTCCGAACAGTAGATGGCGGTAAAGCACTTTGATGTTGGTTGCCACCCGCAAAATCACAATATCATCATCAGAACTAAATACTTGTATAAAAGTTATTTGAATCTACTGATTGTGGAATGTACACAATCATTTTTTTCTCCAGTGTTTTCTCCAATGTATATGCCTCACATTATATTATTTCAACAATTCAGTCCTGTCAGTGCACAGCACAGAGTACTGTACATTTTGTTCCTATCTTTTGGTATAAATAAAGTTGTTTTAAATATAAAGAGTGTAATTGGAGTCAGATTTTCTCCGCATAGTGGTTCTCCTTCCCTTCTCTTTCACATCTTTCCTCGACCTTGTGACGTATTCCATCAGAGTCAAGGAATAGTGCGGAGAAAAGGAGATTATTTTGACTTTCTGAACACAGCCAATGACTAGAAGAAATTTGCTAGCTACCCCGACTGATGTGGCCACTAACAGAAATCGACGTTCCCTCACAAGAGTTGAGAGCATGAAGAGAATGATCAGCTCCTATGTTAGAAAATGGTTAGGAGTCTCAAGATGTAAGAGCAACATTGGACTGTATGGAAACGGCATTCCTCAAGCTATTTAAAGGGCCCATATTGTGTAAAGTAACCCCAGCCTGTACCAGTCCAGCCTCCGAACCCACAACTCCCGCTCCCCACCCCTCCACACCAAACTTGACGTAGACATTACTCCGTATTGAAACTCCATACTGTAACTCGGGACGTTACTATTGGCTGACTTTCCTGCTAAAACTTGAACAAACATGAGGACTGTGTAACTTACCATTCAGAAACATCCTGTTGTAACCGACTGTAAATATGTGGCTGGTCTTCTATAACAGTATCCAAACATAATGTGACTTTCAGCTGTTTACCAGAGAGATCGTCAAATGCGCCAGAATAAGACCGGTGATAGGCCTGGTCGCGTGTCACTCAAAGTGCAGTCAGCCAATCAGAGGAGGGGCTAATGGAAGCGAGGAGATTCAGCTTTCTGCTTAGACCCAACCAAGTACTCAAATGCCTGGCTGCAACAATTGAAACAAAGAAAACTGCTGCCAATGCCCTGCCCTCTAAAACATTGAGCTCAGTTCGAAGGACACCTTTTGTCCGAGAAAGGGGAGCAGGGACAAAGAGGGCCTATTATAAAATAATATAATTCAATAATAATAATTTTTTTTCATTCAATGCAGTGTAACTAATATTGAAACCCGCTGAAATGACAACACAGCAACAGTCGATTAGTTTGCAGTTTAGAGAGCTGCAGAGTGTGGGTGTTGAAGTAGGATTGCTCAAAGGACTGAAAATCCACGGACAAGCACTGCACCAGACCATAAAAGAAAAATCACGGACTGCAGAAAGCTGCAGACATTATCTCTGGAGCAGGAGGAAAGATACCAACTGGGCTCCAAGATGTTAGAGACCTACACCCAGGTCTGATCAACCTGTGGTGGGCTTGCCCTAGAAGAGGGTGTATTGTGATTAAAGGGCAGAAACACCTGTTGACGCAAGTGTACATGATAAGGTGTCAACTGTTGACTGACATGAGGAAAATAAGTCACTGCACCTGGCAAATTAATCCAGCACATAACTCCCACAAATTTTGGTAGTGAACCTTAGAGGTGCTGGTAAATAGATTAGCTAGCTGTTTGCTCCTTATTTCATGTCTTTATGCTAAGCTAGGATGACCATGTCCTGACTCCAGCTCTGTATGTACCTCACAGACATGAGTCATGTCAATGTTCATCTCAGTTTTTGAGAGACTATGAATATGCCTATTTACTAAAATGTTGGATTATTCATGTTTAAAGATAACAGTATCTGCATGACTGATGTATTAAGATTTTTTTTTTCTACAGGTGTTACCGTTGGAGAGAGGGAGCCTAACAGGAGCTCTGGGGCAAAGCTGTCAGACAACAACTATTGACCTGTGTTATGGCTGGTTAAAGATCCCACCCCGCTGCATGCTGGACCATCCAGATGCAGAGCAAACTCTAAACCACCTCATTTCCGGCTTTGAAAACTTTGAAAGAAAGATCAACTACACCTTTCAGAATAAGGCTTACCTCCTGCAAGCCTTTACCCATGCATCTTACCATTACAACACCATTACAGGTTAGAATTCACCACACAGTATCAGGACACCTTTATTGTAGATTTTTGCACAGTTGAGAAAGTTCCAAATAATGTATTTTGGGTACAATTATAAAGAAATGTTTAGGAAAAGGTTGTTTTTTGAAAAATAAATTCCATTCTGGAAGAAAACGAATTCCACAAGTGGTGAATACAAGTAAGATAATAAACTACAAGCACTGCTAACAATCAGTAATATAAATCCCTGCTCTTACTTTTCACCATAGTGAATAGGATTCAAACAATTGGATTTATGGGTTAAAAGAGACAAATTATATCACACCAGGTCAGTGTTTTAGGGGTTGCCTATGTCTGAAAATATGTGAATTCAGATTTGGAGTCCCAACTTATATCAGATGGGGGATCTCATGGAATTAGACCAGCCCCTCCTTTTGGGCAAGCATGGTGCAGTAGGAAGATGTTGAGGCGATCCAAAAACGCACCATGCTCTGTTGTTGGCTACAGAGAGGAGCACATCGACTCCCAGCCTCAGAGGACACGAGACCCTCTGAACCCTTTGAACTCAATAAACCTTAATAATTAACAGAAGTACTGAAAACGTTTTACAAATATTATGAAAACAAAAATCTTAAACAGAATGTGATGACATCACAATTGTACAACATAATGAGATAGAAGACAGAGGCCTCGACTTTCTGCTGCAAAAAGAATGATTTGTAATTTGTAATAACAATTTGTAGTTGTAAATCAACCTTGTAGAATAAATCGGCATGAGAAATTCTATTTTCATTTAAATTGTACAAATATCTATATTTGTAAAAATGTGTGTAGAAAATATGCACTTTTCATGAATCCAAATCATTTTTACGCATGCACATTATTTATGAATGTATCTTAACAAGTTTAAAATCTTATTGACCCTAATTTGAGCCCATAATTTATCAACAGAATCAGTAAAAAAAAATATTTTTAAAGGGGACATAGCATGCCCATTTTACCACAAGTTGATATGGTTCCTTGGGGTCTTAATGAAATGTCTGTAACATACTTTGGTCAAAATACCACAAGGATCATTTCAAACAGCACCCTTTTTACCCTGTATAAAACAGCCCTCCACAGAGTGACCTGTTTTGAGTGCCTGTTCCTTTAAATGCTAATGAGCCAGCTCCCCCCTCCCCCTCTCCCCCCATGATTTTAAACGATATAAATTACATATTTTATATGATATAAATTATCAAATATGCATCCCATACTTTGTATTCCCCTTCTGTTGTCCTGGAGTTTTAATTTTCCCAATCACATAATTAAATGTCCCCTCTGCCCATCCACTACAAGCACACAAGCAGACAGACAGAAAGAGAGGGGTGGGGGGGCTATGAAGACCATCATTTACCCCCGAACCCCGACATTCAACGGGTACAACAACAAGCGGAGAAAGCAGAATCGCGGGCTGACCTTATATATACAGTCTATGGGGCTGACCAGCGCGGAGAAATGCTCGTCCCGTGTGAACAGCCAGGCGGCTGCGCGCTTGAGAACGGCGCTGCGCTGCCTCGCAGCGGCGCTTCCGCGTCCGGTGTAAACCCGGCGTAACGAGTGGGGGGGCTCTGCGTGTTTGTGCCAGTGTTACAGTAGTGCTGAACACTGCGGAAGTCTTCCACACTGCTGGCTGTGTGGCGCTGACACAAATTCCAGCTCACGCATGGGAGAGCGAGCAGCCGCTCCCGAGCAACTGCTGCAGCCTCCCAGTCCCAACGATCCAGACAAATGCCACATGTGAGTGAATCGCGGGCTGACCAGCGGAGAAATGCTCGTCCCGTGTGAACAGCCAGGCGGCTGCGTGCTTGGGAACGGCGCTGCGCTGCCTCGCTGCGTCCGGCGTAACGAGTGTGGGGGGACAGGGGGGGGGATGAGGTGGGGGGTGGGCCAAGGCCATGTAGGGAGACTTCCAGTGTATTGTTACGACACAATACACAGGAAGCTCATTCCAGTCACTCAAGCATGACGTTTCTGACTTAGAGGAACCATAACAAAACGCGCGAGTGTTTTTTTCCCCAGAGTTTTTGGGTTGGTAGACATGCCAGATACCCACATTAACCTGTAGAAGCACTAACAAAGTGGAGTTTGTATGCTATGTCCCCTTTAACAAATACAAATCTTTGATCCTTGAAATCCAAAACTTTCTCATGCCAATTTATTTTACAGGTTCACATAGGTTGATTTATTCCTACAAACATTGGAATTATTTTTGAACATCACATTTATAATCAATATGTCTCAGTATGTCTCTATTTTGAGTCCAGATTTATGTTGCAGGTTGTGATTCTGCAGTGGCATTTGTTTCTGAATTTTTGAATAAAGAAGAAACTTTCTTATTCCTTCTCTTCAGATTGTTACCAGCGGCTTGAGTTCCTTGGTGATGCAATTTTAGACTACCTCATAACAAAGCACCTTTATGAAGACCCACGGCAGCATTCACCTGGTGTGCTGACGGACTTGCGCTCAGCACTCGTTAACAACACCATCTTTGCCTCTCTGGCTGTCAAGTACGACTACCACAAGTACTTCAAGGCCATCTCACCTGAGCTTTTCCAGGTCATTGACGACTTTGTGCAGTTTCAGTTGGAGAAGAATGAGATGCAAGGCATGGATTCTGAGGTGAGTTGTTTTTACCAAGAGCACAACTAGCATGCTGAACAACAAAGCTCTGAACTAATCTCTGCTGTTAGGGTTTTCCCCCCATAAAAAAATTCTCCATCAAAAAAATCTGCCCGAATAGCAAAGCACTTTTATGCTTTAATGAAATTGTTTCAATGTCTTCTGTTCTTAAGAGAAAATGAAGTTGGCTTTAATTTGCAGAAATGTGGTACCACTCCACAGTCAGTTGTCAGTACTGAACCAGGTAACCAGTAACCCCATATCCAGATTTTTGTTTGACCACATCCCCATCTGATGTAATAAGGTTCAGCCAAGTTAACACCTAAATCTGATGATGATCTTATGCTGTTGTTATTTATATAGGAAGATGGTTGTACTGAGGATTGTGTTAATGTTGGTATTTATGAATAAGTTTAAGTCAATGATGGGGGTTATCGTCGCTGTAAGATTGCATTCCGTTTCCCCCTTGAGGGATCAATTCCATTGTATCGTAAAAATAAGTATGATGTTTACGATGATAACATGTACAGTGGCCAATAAGGACTTGACTTTCGGTTGTGACTTAACCTTTTCCCAGCCAATGAAGAATGCAGTAACATGGGGCCTTATGCAAGAAATGTTTGGACGAACACATTTTCTCGTATTTTGAGTTTTCTTACAGGAAATGGTGCACGGTTAGTGTGGTGAAGGTCGAGTGGATGTGTGTGGTTCACAGCAAAATAGACAATGAAAATGATCTTTAAACACAGTTTTAATGTCTATCGAATATGTCACAAACAAAAACACTTCATGTACCTGTTCCACTACCTTTTTCAAAGTAAAAGTACTTTAAAAACTATGTAATAACTAGCGTTTTGGTCAACTGAATCCATTAATTTGTCTTAACAAGGTGTATATTGTTATTGTAGGGCGGGAAGATCAATCAAATTTTATTTTTATAGCACATATTTACAAATCACAATTTGTCTCGTAGGGCTTAACAAAGTGCGACATCCCATGTCCTAAACCCTCAACACGAGTAAGAAAACCAAAAGTAAAAACTATTAACAGGGGGGTAAGAAACTTAGAAACCTAAGAGAGAGCCACATGTGATAGATCCCTCTCCCAGGATGGACAAAAGTGCAATAGATGCCGTGTGTAGCTAAACACATCAACAAAATAAAACAATATTTACAACATTGATTAGAAGCTGTGTCAATTTTCAAGTGTCTTCCACAGTCTTCAGCTCTGGCCAGTGTGTGTTTGGGGGGTGGATAGCACTTTTGTCTATATCATCTAACTACTTTGTGTTCTTTTCATACTAGCTGCGACGCTCTGAGGAAGACGAGGAGAAGGAGGAGGACATTGAGGTTCCTAAGGCCATGGGGGATATCTTTGAGTCGTTAGCCGGAGCAATTTACATGGATAGCATGATGTCATTGGAGAGGGTTTGGCAAGTGTATTATCCCATGATGAGGCCACTTATAGGTGAGGAATAGAGAAAGCACATCTATTAATTTTTTTTTTTTTTTTTTCTGTCATGATTGTTGACCAGTTCATGCTGACTATTTGTGTGCTAGATATGATAGATAGATATGTTGAAAATGTTTATGTTGATGGGGCTCTTATCTCAACACTCCACCCCCTCATCTTACAGAGAAATTCTCTGCCAATGTGCCACGCTCTCCTGTGAGGGAGCTTCTGGAGATGGAACCAGAAACTGCCAAGTTCAGGTAGATCAGCACTGACACTCAACAATATTTACCCTGCACTCCAGCATAGCTGTGTGTGCGTGCGCAGATATCTTTGTGAGGACCATTTTGAGCCTAGACTTTATGGAGTGAGGAGATTTTGAGAAAGTGAGACCTTTTGGCCAGTCCTCAGTTTCTGACCCACTTTTAATGGGCTGTTTGGTTAAGACTTGCTTTTCAGGTAAAAGTTAGGGCCAGGTTAGGTTTATAATAAGGATTACAGTATGGTATTAAGTTGTGATGGTTAAGGTTTAGATAAGGTGTTAGGGAATGCATTATGCCAGTGAGTCTGAGGTTGCGTGTTGTGTGTGCACACAAAAGGTCAAGGTTAACTTATATGTTTCAAAATCCCAATATGAAATGGCAGACCATACATGCCTCTTGGTCAATGTCCATTTTGGAGCGAGTTTGAGTAATTTACATGAAATTAATAGTGATTCAGAAGTTTTAAAATAGAAGCAACTTTTTTTTCATTGGAAATAGACAACAATATAAACACTTTTATTTTTACTCCCATTTTGTATGTGTTTAAGTCAAAGATTTAAGATTTCTTCTGTGCACACAAAACGCTAATTTCTCTCAAATTCCGTTCACAAATGTGTTAAAATCTGTATAAGTGAACACTTCCCTTTGCTAAAATAATCCATCCACCTGGCAGGTGAGGCATATCAAGATACTGATTAAAGAGTTATTATTGCACAGGTGTGACTTGAAGTAGTCACAATAAAAGGCCTCTCTAGAATTTGAAGTTCTTTTATACAACACAATGCCACAAGGTGCAATCGCATGCTTACTGCACGAATGTCCACCAGAGTTATTGCCCCTAAACTGAATGTTCATTACGCTACCATAAATTCTTCATTCTGAGAATTTGGCAGTTCTTGCATGGCCTGCATACTCACCAGACATGACACCTAAGCTGCTTTCAGACATGCACTGGACTCCGCAATTCCACCTTATTTTATCCGGAGGAGGTGCATGTGTAAACTCAAATGTCCTAGTGAGACACGCTGTAGTTTCTGCGGACTTTACCTGCCTCGCCTCCTAGTATAAAGTCCGTAGAAATCAAGGAGAAGTCGATGTGTGAACACAGCGGGGGATACCCAGCTGGATTAATCGCAAGCGAGTGGGGGGGGTTAATGATGCTTCTAAGGCACGACGGATGAAAATATGAAAAATTAAATAAATATCTCCCAGTAAAAGAGAGGTATCACACACATAGAAGATACCGACGAAGATTTCCAGAGAGTTTGTGGTGATAAGAGCTGAACAGTGTCGGGCTGCTGTAAACAAAATCACATGATCGCAGCAGCTGAGTTAATGTCACTTCCTGCCTCTGCCTGCTGCACCAGGCTGCTCCACCTCTCGCCTAAATAATGCGGAGGATTTGATGCTGTTGTGAAAGTGTCTGTGCAGAGAACCTCCCGCTGTGTTGTGCATGTGGGAAAGGAAAACTGTGGGTAAACTCTGTTGCCAATTCTCTGGATTTTACCCAGAGGTCATGTCTGAAAATAGCTCTATTGAGCATGTTTTGGATACTTTGGATTGACGTGGATGACAGCGGGTTCCAATTCCTGTCAATATCCAGCAACTTTGCATAGCCATTGAAGAGGAGTGGACCAATATTCCACAGGCCGCAGTCAATGGTTTTCTGAACCCTATGTGAAACTAGTTCAGTGCCTAACAAAGGTCTCTCTTCAAGATAAAGTGCACATTTTGGAGTGGCCTTTTATTTTGGAGAGGTTGTGGCTGAGGGGGTTGGGCGGTCGATCTCCAACCAGAAGGCTGGTGGTTCAATCTGCATGCCAAAGTGTCCTCGGGCAAGAGCCCCAAATGGCCCCCTCATAGATGTTGGATAACTGGAAGTCGCTTTGGATAAAGCGTCACCTAAATAACATGTTATCTAATGCAATGTAATGTAATGTAATTTTGACCAGTCCAAGACACATCTTGGCAAAGGGGAGGTGCTCACTAATACAGATTTTAACAAATTTGAGAACAAAATTTGAGAGAAACAAGCGTTTTGTTTGCATACAGGACATCTTAATTCTTTTACTTCAATTCAAGAAAAATGGGATTGTATGAGTTTAGTTGAGGTTATATGTATTGGTCTGTAAATAGTTGGAATAGAAGAAAAGGAAAAATGAATGAACTGAAAAAAAAAAATGTCCCCCTCTGGTTACCTTAACACAATTGTAAATCATGACTAAATAAGTAATGGCTGGAAATGATAGATACTTAAAATGGAGAAGTGAGAGCAGGAGAGTGTGTATGACATGTCCATGTTGTTCTGATGGCATTAGTGCTGCAAAAATGTAAGTTATACTTTACATTACATGTCATTTAGCTGAGGCTTTTATCCAAAGCAATTTACAATTATTGCATTCAACGTCTATGAAGGGCCATTTCAGCATCTTGCCACAGGACACTTCGGCATGGGCTGGGACACGAGCTGCTGACCTTCTGGTTAGATGACAACTGCTCTACCCCTTCAGCCACAGCCCCCTCATACTGAATTTATAAAGTCAAAAGCTGAACATGGAGAAAATGTTGGGATTGTGTGAGATGAGAGACAAGGGGGAAATCAAAAATATAGGTCTGTCTCTAATACCAACTTGTGTCAAATCAAAGCCTGGGTCTTACTGCAGTTGAGGTGAATAAAGTTCCTGTTAGAGTAACTGTTAGAGCCCATTCCCCCTGCTGCATATAGATATATTGTCTGAATGTGTGTGTGAATGACAAAACTGTAACTTGAAGCATTTTGAGTGGTCATCAAGAACAGAAAAGTGCTATATAAGTACAGTGAAGCCATTATCTCTGTTCTCTGAACCTAAAATTGGTTGTCCTGAATAACAAAGTCATACAAAGCAAATTATCAACAGTCTCTTAGTTGTTAATTGTAAGCAACGTTGTCGGAACCATGAACAAAGTTAAGTCAATTTGGTTATATTGACAGACAAAAGTGACAGACAAGACAATGGAATATAAATAAAATAATAAGGATTGAAAAGAACCACTCAAATTTAGTTTTAATATTAAAAGTCAGCACAAGGACAATATTTTACGGTAGCCCTAAACAGACATGGAATCATACATTATATTTCCTCTGTTTTACCGTGATAACGAATACATTTCACTTATCTCGTGAAAACAAGATAATTAACTCGTTATCTCGAGATAACAAACCTTTGTTTTCCCGAGATGACAGGATAAATAACACGGGATAATTAATTTGAGCATGCGGAACATGGAGTGCCAGCCAGTACACTGTACTTATGTAGCTGCTCAGTGATGAAGTTCACAACCAAATGGATGTCAGTTGGATTGTGCCGCCGATAAAGCCGAAGCCTTGCTAAGTGTCTTCTCAGGTGAAGCACACTCATATATAGGTTATATCTGAAAGCAAGGCATAAAGCAATGTCGGCCTGTGTCAGGCCTTGAAACCTGACATTGCTACACTGAATGTAACAGTTCCTGTAATGATGGGCTTTATGTAGACTTATCTCGTGATAACGAGTTATTTATCCCATTATCTCGGGAAAACAAAGGTTTGTTATCTCGAGATAACGACTTAATTATCTCATTATTACGAGATAGCAACAGAAATTAACTAGTTCTGACGGGAAAACCGAGGAAAAAAACTGTATGATCCATGTCCGTTTAGGACTTCCGTACTATTTAAAGAAACAAAGGTTTTTTATTAAATATTTTTGCACTGTTGTCTGATGATGATAAACAAGCTATTAGGAATGTAATCTGAAGTAATGACTGTTTCAGAGAGAAGAGGAGAGAAATGGATAATGTGAGGAGGTTGAAGTGACTAAAACGTTCATTCATAATCATGGAAAATATTAGTGTGTATATTTTGCTAGTAAGACATATGATTTAGCTTAACTAAATGAACACCTATTTGTCAGAATTTCTATTTTGAAACCAGAGTGGGAACACATAAACTACAATAACACCATTTCACTGATCTATAAAAATGTCTATAGCTCTTTATTATTTCTCACTTGGTACCTTGATAACGACAGAAGTTTTTATATCTGCAGTCTGAAACCCTGTTTCCTCCCCTCTGTTTGCAGCCCTGCAGAGAGAACGTATGATGGAAAGGTGCGGGTGACGGTGGAGGTAGTTGGCAAGGGCAAGTTTAAAGGAGTTGGCCGCAGTTACCGGATCGCCAAGTCAGCAGCGGCAAGACGAGCTCTGCGTAGCCTCAAAGCCAATCAACCTCAGGTCAATAACTGAGCTCCTCCTCTTCGCTCAGTATTAGCACCTAAGCTATTGACACTACAGAAGAAAATGCAACATCGACTTCCCAGCACAGACTGATGCAAGCCCTGTATCTTCAGCCTGCAATGGCACAGCCAGGGCAACTGTGTGAAGATGCAACAAAAGAAGCAGACTGAGCTCACAACAGACAGAACAGTGGCTCTCTTACATTTTAGTTTTTCTTTTTTCGCGCAAACACAATCTTTACTTTCCCTCTATTTTGTGTAATCACATGAGTACTTTATTAACATTTAGTCAATTGTTTAAAAAAAAAGGTTAGGTCACAGTATCCTATTTCTCAGTTTTTTTTGTTAACCTTTATGTCAGTGAGTTGAGACTTATGCTTATTGTGTAGTATTAGACTGTACATAGTATAATCAAATTGTAAATCAAAGTAGGTAAGAAAAAAAATAAAAATATAACTAAACTCCTCAGCCTCTGCACTAGTGCCAATCAGTTTAGAAGTGTTTTTTAAACGCTAATAGCAGACATGGCTAACAGAGACCTCTGTCGGAAATCTGTCTTGAAATGGTATTCTAAATGGTATTTTTAATAATTTTTGCACTTATTAGGATCTGTTATATTGACAACTGTGTGGTTACACTGACACCAAAATCATATTTGTAGCCGATGAATATATATAAAAAAAATGTATAAAGATTTAAATTGCGTAAATGATATTCTTGCCTTTGATGCTAAAACTCACCCTCATACTGCAACATGAATAGGGATTTCAACATTCCCAGTTACTGTACTTTAAATTCATTTTTAACTGCACTTGAGGTTGCATGGTCTTGTAGCTTAGGTATAAACCAACAAAACCAACCAAACAACTGGATGGCTTCTATACATTTTCTATGGCTGTAACTCAAAGTGAGTGAAAGCAACATTAGATGTCTCTGGCATTATCTTAGGAATTTGGCTTAACATGTTTTTTGATATCAAGAATGGATGGAATTGAAATATTAATTACTTACTCGCTAAATGTCTTTCCATGGAGCAACTCATTCAGTTTTGATCTAAAAAGAAAGACATGAGATATAAAATATACAATATGCTGCAACATTTTCTACAAATTGGAAACTTGTGTCAAAGATGCATAGAATCTTTACGAATACAGCAAATTAATTTCAACACACTAGTGTTCCTCACATCCCATACCAACCAAAGCTATAGCAGATTTGATACTTTGAGGCTTAAGTCGATTCCTAGGGATAAGGATACCAGCCTTTTTTTTTTTTCTGACAAATTTTGCCTCTCACTAAATGTCTTGTTTTTCATCAGAAAGCCCTTATTTCACTTGAATACCTCAGTTAATTGCATGCATTTTCTTTTTTCTTTTTCTTTTGTTTGGTGCTATGTTTTTGTATTAAGCTTGAATTTCTCATCTTTTTGCACTGTAACTATAATACCTCTTTATTATACTTTTTTAAATCTGTTTGATTTGGTTGTCCTGTTTGTCAACCTTCAATCTGTAAAAGATTTGATTATTTCTTGAGGGGACATAGGAAATGTATTCACTGCACGTAAGCCTAACTCTTTCAGCTCTTTTGGCTATTAGTGTTAAGAGAAAATCTTTTTTTGAATTCTGTGTTAATTGAACAGAAATAATCTATCAGATGAGGGTCAGTGCTTGTAGAAGTAATCAGATTGCACTCTTAAACGTTAAATATACTCCAAAAAATAGGCAGAGTGGAAAAGAGAATATAGTTATGTCGTTCCTAAATTGTGTTTGTACAGCAATGTTAAATCTAATTCAGTCACATTCTTACCGCAATACTTCTACCTCAAAGGACAGTGCACTCAGTGCTCATTTGTGGACAAAACTGCTATTCAATTTTGTGAGTGATGGTGACAGACAGTCTGCTTCCTGTGATAACCACCTACATCACATATACAGTATACAGTATATTACAGACATCTGGTTGTGTAATTCAACAATTAGTCATTTGTGTCTGCCCAAACATTGCTAAACAACTGGGCAAAACTAGGTTCCTCATTTGGTAATTATCTGTGGCCGATTTGATTAATTCCAAATACATGTGGTTTTACGTGATGTATCAGTTAAATATAATATTGAACTGAAGTGATAGGGGACCATGAACTTGCTGTATTGTTTTTTTTAATAGACTGAGGGGCAGCACAACTAGCTCTAAACAGAAAACTAGCAATATTATCCACCTGTTAAAATTAGTCTTCATTCTGTTTAGCTCAGTTTTTGTTTCCTGAAAACTGCTGCTGCAGGAAACCAGGTTGATGAGAGTAGACTTGGCATATTTTAGTATATAGGACTATATGGTGAATATCCCTTGTATGTTTGAAGGTCTTCGGCACAATTTAGGTTACCAACTACCAATAGATGTTAGCAGGTGTTAGGGACATAACCTCAGTTGTGTACCCTAGCATCATCAAGTGTTTTGGCCTTGTAATCAACGATAGATGCCAAACTTGAGGATACGCTGAGGCTAAAGGAAAATATGACTGTCTACTGGCTTGTATGGCAGTACTATGGAAGCCATGTGGCCCGCTCAGTAGATCAGACATCATTACCTCTACGCCTTTTAAACTACAGTAAAAGCTGTCCCATTTTAGACATGACAAGATGGAGAATATCCCTTGTATGTAATTAATGCCACCAGTTGATGTTAGCAGATGTTAGTGACCACCAGCGGATGTTAGGGACATATCTTCAGCTGTGTACCTTTGCGTCATCAGGTGTTTCGGCCTTTCAATAACAAGACACCCTCTTCTAAGGTAGGACCACCACAAGTTAATCAGACCTGGGTGCATGTCCCTAGCATCTTGGGGCCCAGTTGGGATCTTTCCTCCTGATCCAGAGTCATTGGCTGCAGCATTCTGCAGTGTGTGATGTTTCTTTCATGGTCTGTTGCAGGGCTTGTCCGAGGATCCCCAGATCTTTGATCAACCTGATGGTGGATGTTGCAATGAAACTCCAGTCAATCTCCACAGGGCAAACTATTGCTTTCCAACCATGTTGCTCTGCCTCAAATGCCATGTCTGCATATTGCAGCCTTTTCCTCTCATTTGCTTTATCAACAGTATCCTCCCAGGTTACTGTCAATTCCTCAGAAGTAGAGGACGTGCAAGGTGGCCCACGTCCACCAACATTTCCCAGTCTCAGGACTCTGAGAGGGTCATCTCCAGCCTTGTTTTGGTGCTTTTAAACTCCTCTACGAGACTTGAGATAGGCAGCTCGAGGATGCCGTGTCCATACAGGCCAATGTTGCTTAGACATCTTGGGACCCCTAACCACTTTCTCACATAGGAGTTGATCATTCTCTCCATGTTCTCAACTCTTGTGAGGGGAAAGTCGACTACTGTAAGTGGCCACATCATTCGGGGTAATAGGCCAAACTGTAAGCACCAGAGCTTTAGTTTGCCATTAAGCAGGGACTGGTCGATGTTCTTAAGGCCGCTGCTGACATCCTGCTTCAGATGCTGGACCTGCTCGCAGTCTTTAATGCTTGCACGGTAGCATCGTCCAAGATTTCTCAGACACGGTTGGAATGGGTTCTCCATTAATGTAGAACCTATGGTCTGATCTTTTACCTTTGATTATTGAGATGCTTCTTGATTTTGATGGATTAATCCTCATTCGGACGAAATTGGCTAATGTTTGAGGATTCCTCCTCTTTTAGAATCAGTACTTCTCCAGCTCTGCGCCAAGCTTTGGGTATAATTTGTTTCACCCATGCCACTCATTTATTTCCACAAGAAATGTAGAACATCAGGAGCATTCCTATATACCCTGTACAGGACACTGTTCGGGACCTCGGGCTGATGACGCTCTTGCCCGCCTCACTGCGTTCACCACCTTTTTCCATTTCGGCGGGTTCACATCCATTTGGTGTTCTGGTTGCTCAATGGGTGGGATATCAGATGGAACTGCTACCGGATCATATCCCTTTGGATCAGAGTGTGTTTTATCCAGGTGTTCTTCTAAGTCCTGCTTCGAGGTCCTCAGGGTTCCTCCCTTTGTGGTGAAGAGAGATTTCACAAACTTGAAGTGGTCTTTAAAGAAACGTTTTCTTGCTCGTTCTTTTCTTTTCTGAGCTGTTCTTAGGTCGGCTTTTGACTTTCTCCTGGAGTATGTTAATAATAAAGTCAATCCAAAATGAACAAAAAAATACACGGAGTTCTGTGGAGCAGGAGGGAAATGCAGAGTTGGTAATAAGGTCACTATGAGTGTCTGTTTTGTATGACACTTATTTGATTTATTGTTTTTAAATTAAGTAGTTATTTATGCAGTTCTATGGTCATATTACTCAGGGCCTTATGTCGTGTAACTTAGAATCTAGTTTTAAAGCCTTTATTATTCTATTTAATATTGTGCTCACAGGGTCCATATTCTTAAATGAATGCTTAGTCATGTTTGTTATTTGCAACAGTTAATTCAATTAAACCAGATACAGCATATATTGGTCCTGTATTCAGAATCTTTGGCCTGTGCTAATTCCTTTTACAAGGAAGAGTAATCTGAGACCAGAAGACTAGCAACTTGGGCTGCACCCAATCAGATACCAAGTGTTAACCTGAGTCTCAGTTTGGTCTGTATATAAGAATACAGAATACAAAACATTAAAATATCATTTTAACTAACTGGAAAAAAATACTTATATTAAGACTAGGAACAACTATTTTTGACATGACAATATTTAAATTTATAGTTCCCGTATTTGAGTTGATGTTGTAGCTTTAAACCCTCATTTCAGTAGGCTCATGTTTTGAATTCAGAAAGCATGAATTGTGTTTTATTCTTGTTCTTTGTTGGGGCAGCTGAATTTCTATGATATAATTTTTGGTCTTGAAGAAACCATGGGAGTCTTAAAGTGTGAATATTTAAAATATCTTTCAGTTACTGCATAAAACTTCGGTACATCAAGGCATTTCCCAGTTTGAGATGAATAAAGTACATCTATCCATCTATCGTCTACCCATGTCTATCCATGTTTGTCTGTCCATCTCTCCTATCTCTCTCACAAACAGAGTGCAATCTCTCATGACTTCTCAAGCAGGTGTCTGACCCTTTAGGTTTAAGTAAATAAACCTGCTATTAGTTTCTTCATTAGTGCAGGACATTATCAGACTTATGATTTGCAGTGAATATGGCCCTCCAGTCACAAACCCTCTAATATCTCAGTCTGACTCACACAACACATAACATGAGTTTTTATTTTAAAGAATGTGAAATCAAAAGTATGGTGCCACACCCATTCTATTTTTGGTTTGGGATGAAAATAAGGATCACAAATAATCTTGTCAGCCTCAAGTGGCATCAATATCCAACAACCTCTTACTTTTTCTTCATGTTTTTCATCTTTGAGGAGGAAGTTGTGTGTTGGAATGCTGAAATTGAAGTACTCCTTCAGTATTCAGAGTGGACTGCATTTTGTTGTACTAGCATTTATTTTTTTATTTTTGTACATGTAGCACAATTGAGCATTGCACTGGGGCACCATACTTTACCTCATGTCAGAGTGTGAAAGGGATTGGAAGATGGAGGGGAAAAGTGTATATATGATGCCATATAAGGTTAAGGGGACTAACCTGTGTTTCAGTATTGAGGGGCTTTGGGAAGGGAGTAGGAAATTCGCCTGCATGTTGTCTTTTGAAGAAAACACTGTGTAAAGGATCTTTGAAATTTGGGCTAAATGGATGGATGTCATGTAGACTGGTGTCCTGCCTTAAACAATCTTCTGACTACTTTGAAATGGATGTCAGTCAATCGATACTCCCAGGCTCTTTTTTTACTGTTTGTTTTAACTACAAAACAGAACTCCCCCAGTCCTCTTTAAGGAACCTAATGGGAAAATCCACTCAAATTTGCGCCTTTACATAAATAGTAGACCAGTGAACTGTGGCTGTCACTTATCCCTTTTTTAATTTAAATAATTTTGTGTTTTAAAAAAACAAACAATCTGATCTGTTATAACTCAGTAGTGCTTCTATTTGCAGCCTGGCAGGGGTTTCCTAAAATGTACAGTCTTTGACTCTCCTATCAGTAACCTTGACTTTTGTTATTTTTTATTAATGCACAGTGGAGTAAACTAACAGATACTGAGGATGGTGTGTGTGTGTGTGTGTGTGTGTGTGTGTGTGTGTGTGTGTGTGTGTGTGTGTGTGTGTGTGTGTGTGTGTGTGTGTGTGTGTGTGTGTGTGTGTGTGTGTGAGAGACAACAAAACATGTGGATAAAATCTGGCCTTTATGCTGCCTTTTGTGACTTCTTTACAGTAGTTTTGAAGTGACATTCATAATGTTTGTTACTTTTGTTCACATCTAGTGGTCTTAAGTATTCCAAAATCTATTTTGGAGTGGACCTTATCTGAAGGCTACTCCGATGCATTCTTTAAAATTTGAGGATTCTGAAATGGGACACAGCTAGAAATAGTAAAGAAACAGCTTTATCTGCTTCTTTGTTTTTGTTAAACCAACATGGCGGTTCCAGAGGGAAGCATATTGCTCTTTGATTCTGAAAGACAAAAATACTAATGTATGTGGTCTTTGCCTTTGATGGTTTAAACTGTTAAACTTTGCTATCATACTGTTGTCATTAAATTTGCAATTCACAGGTATTCATGCCGCTTGGACTTGATCAGGTTTAAATTGAATACATTATATAACATTTAATCCCTGTCGATGTAATCAGGACTTTTTGATGCATATCAACAGAAAAAAAATGTAAAGGTCAAACAAACTTATCTCCCATAGGCTAATATTTGGCATCAATTAAAAATCGAGGATTAATGGTGAGACCTCACTGGCTTAGTCTCCGTCCACTCTGAAAATGTAGATACAGATCATCAGCATCTAAGGAGTTAAGCTGTGCAGGTCTCTTTTTGTCCCCCTTGACTTGTGCTGCCCATAGATGCACTGTATGACTTTTTTTTTTTTACATTTTGGACCATATCTGAATAAATTGGTGGATCCAGGAAAACAAAATTCACTTATTTTGTAGTGTTTCCTACAGAATCAATTAAATTGATGTTACACAAAGGTCACTCGCACAACAGATTCCGAGCGACGGACTAAAGGGAGAAAGACAGGTTCTCGCTGCTATAGAATGCAGCAATTAAACGAAGCACCAAGTTAGAGATCTCTTATGTTATTATGAGAAGTGTAAAAAATATTTGGTTCATTATGAAAGTAATGCGTAAAATTTGAATATGTTATTAACAGGAAACACTGCTTTGACATGCCCAGATAGAGCACTAGTCTAGGTGGAATGTGCTCTCAACTACACATTGCATTATTTTAAGGAGACACAAACCAAACAAGTTGGAATCAAACCACTGGCTTAAATTTTTATATTTTGTGAGCTTACTATTGTTATTTTATGTGAAATATTAAGCAATAGGAACTGTAGCTGTCAGTTAAATGTAGTCAAGTGAGAAGTACAATTTTTACTGCTGAAGTGTAGTGGTAGAGAAGAACAAAATTAAAATACTCAGGTAAAGCACATAAAGTTTAGCTTGAGTCCAGTGCTTCAGTAAATATACACATTTACCTTCATCTTTGCTGGGTGTTAGGTCATCTACTCTAGCTACATGTTGGCATGCCAAAGGCTAAATGAAGATACTGCTTTATGCAGTAATTGAATTTATCCTTAGGTAGGGTTTCTCATTCAGACACAACCATCCCTTTTATTATTTTACATTGACTAAGAAGTATTCCAATTACTTGGGTTTGTATTTTTTTGTTTTTATTTTTCAAGTTTTCAAAGCTGACTAGTAAATCATATGCGTATGGGTTAGGAGATGGTCATCGAGGGGATTATACAGGATTAGATTGATGGTCCTGGATCAGGAGTTCTAAAAACAGGACTTAGATTCAGTTGCTTCAGTTGATTGAGAGTTAGCTGCTGTTGGATTTATATTTGTTCTAAAAGGGTCCATATTGTGTAAAATAAATGTGCTGGGCTTTTACTATCTGTAATTACTTGAAGGGGGTCAGGAGTGACCCTCAAAGTATGAAAACAGTCACTCTGCGGACTTTTTCACTAAGTCCATTCTAAGAAATATGTTATCGAAACGTAGCATTTCATACTTCCTCTCCATATGATGTCGTCATGTAATCGCAATCTTCTCTCAGCCCCAACCAGCCGGTACCAGTCCAGCCTCTGAACCCACCACCCTCGCTCCTCACCACCTCGCTGTCCGTCCAATGACCACTGTCAAAAAGTCATATTTATATCCACTTTGATTCAGAAGTCTATTAGACGTGTATTTGTATGTATCTCTCATCAACGCTTGGCGAGATACTCAGAGGAATGAAAATGAGAAGAAAGATGAACAAACTGGACTGTTGTGTTGGTGCGTTATTCAACAGTACTAGTGTTTTCGCGTGGATTTTTCCTTTAAGGTGATGTTTAAGTGCTGAGCAGCAAAACACCAGTAGAGCGGATCTTAGAAATGAGTGATGAACTGCTGTCAGTAGAGGGAATTATACACCATTACAAACCGCGACAAATTTTTAAGGGACATGGAATGTCAAACGGAAATTGAACTACTCACTCATACTGTAATACTGACTTGCAGTTGTTTTTAGTCTGCACCTTATGGATCACAAACAACTTTTTTCTTTTTTATAATTGTAGCCCACTATATCTTCAATAAAAGTAATGGAATGGTCATTGACTTTTTGTTGGTGGGGGTTTTGCAGGAATGATTTTAATACAAGCTACAAAGGCCTGTGTTTGTGATTTCTGAAGGCCTTGTGAGACTGATGTTGTTTGTGACATGATGTTGATTAGAAACAGATAAAGTAAATTATGCAAGATGTCTATGAAGTTTCCTTTATTATGGAAACTTCTGTTGCCCAGATGATCAATTTGAAAGTTCACACTATTGAAGGTGATGGTTTAAAAAATATTATTGAATGAAGAATTCAACCTAACACTGCCTGAATTCCTTTATTAAAATGTGATTGTCTGCCAAACCAACAAACAAATTCACATTAAAGATAATACTTTAACACAGACAGTAAATCCATGGGCTATAATAAGGTAAAGGTAAATTAATTATCTATATTATGGTAAAATCTCAGATGAGGTTAAAGAGGACCTATTATGCTTGTTTTTGGGGTTCATAATTGTAATTTAGGTGACTACTTGAAAATGTTTACAGGCTCCAATGTCCAGAAAATGTTAGTTTCTTCTTACTCCTCCATCTCATCGGCCGCAGCAGCCGCTTTCAGCTCTCATGCAGCGCTCCCTCCGCACCTCGCTAGAAAGCCAAGTCTTCTCTTATTGACCAGCAGTTCCACCATTTCAGAAGTGTCCATTAAGGAAGTCCTCTACAGGCCTGGAGCCGGCTACACAGAATGGGTAGAACAAATGAAATAATGAGAAATTATTACTTTACTCAAAATATCTTTTTTTGTAAATGTAAGAAAATACAGACATATATACACAAATAAACAGCTCAAACAAATTAAGGGAACACTTAAATCATCAGATCTTGATGAACGAATTATTCAAGTTGAAAATCTTTACTGATGTACATTGTATAACAACATGACAAAATGACGTAACAACGTTCAATGGAAACCAAAATCATCAACCCATTTAGGGGCTGGATTCAAAACCACACCGAAAATCAAAGTAACATTTTTTATCGAAGCCTCATCCAACTTGCATGAATTTCATCATGGCAATTCATAATGTGACTCAGTGGTGTGTATGGCCTCCGTGTGCCTGTATGCACTCCCGACAACGTCTGGGCGTGCTCCTGATGAGTCGGTGGATGGTGTTCTGAGGGATTTCCTCCCAGACATGGATGTCATAGCCGTTGACATCCATGCCATAGACCTCGATGTCATAGCCAACGGCCAGCTCATCTCACCAAGGAAACCTCCTCGCAATTCAAGCTCTACCAACCCTTCAAGCAGCGACGCGATGTCCTGCTGGAGAACTTCAAACAGCAACTGAGCCCAACAGAACCACAAAGGCAGTAGCCACACAACCAGCAAGAAGATTTCACAGGACTGCGAACTGCACAGCAACCTCTTTTCCCTTTCCACGGACGGGTAACACAACTGGGCTTAATAATTATACTAGGCTAAGCAAGACTGTTTATTCAATTCTGTGTGATGTTTATAAGTTTGATTTGTGGGGTTGTGATATTTTGGTTATAAGTTATTGGAAAGTAATGTTAGTCTGTTATGCTCTTCACAGTCTTTTGTTGCATCCACTCTACACTCTTTCTCTAACTTGGAATCAACATACACAGAGACACACATGTCTCTTCACCTCATTATCTCTACATGTCGTAAACATTCCAATAGGGGGGGAAGGGTGTTATATTTTTGGCCAGCCGCCATTTTGAAAGCACGCTGACTCACACAGACACACACACATGCATACTCACATACCTATCTTTGTTTAGTAAGTACACCGTTAGTAATTTGTGTTTTTATACTTTATTATATTCATAGTAAATGTTTTTCTTTCACAAATGTTTTTTTATTAATGTTGCATAAGTGAATTTTGCCAACCTCTACACTGTCAAGAACTCCATATCCTTCAACTTAGCTAACTATCTATATGGTAATTTTGGTTATAGTTATTAATTTAATTGTTAATCAGAGTTCCAAATTTGTAGTTAGTACTTTTATGAGACTTAATCAATAAATTGGCTATCTTTTCCCTTCCTTTGAAGGGTGGTGCCCCGAGGTAACTTTAATCAATTAAAGTTATTATTTAATAATAAATATTAATATTTAATATTTTATTTTGATAACCAAATTTATTGAAGGCCGAAAGGCACACCATTTTATGGTATGTTTAATGCATTATTGCACATGCTCTTGAAACCTTCTTGCGGCCTCACGTAGGGATGTGTCATCCTGGAGGAGCTAGTCTACCTGTGCAACCTGATTGGGCTGCAGGTACCGCCTCATGTTACCAGTAGTGACAAGGACACTAACAGAACACAAAACGAGAGAAGAATCAGTCAGGAAGGATAAGGAGAGAAAAATGGCTGTGGTTACTGTTATGGAAGATTTCTGGAAGCTGGTGAAAGGAAAACTCAGGCAGCAGCTGATGTCTTATGCAGAAGCTCCAGAATGATCATCAATGATAAGTATTCTTTATATATTAAGGGCAAGTGATGAATAAAGGGAACTACTATGTATATTGAAACACACAATGTAAATCAACTTAAACACACATCACATTTAAACTTTTATCATTCAATTCAGTTCTATTTGTATAGCGCCAAATCTTCCTTTTAATTCAGGGTGGGGATCCTTTTCTCATATCAGTGGTGTCTAGGTAGAGAAGCCTTTGACCTTGGCCATGCTCTCACACTTCCCCAAACACGACAGACAGCTGCACTACGTATCAAGGAGAGGAGACAGTGTCTCCGAAAATTCCATCAAAATCAGTATTGATCTTATGATCAATAAGAGGGGATTGTTATGGAATTTTCTGGAAGCTGGTGAAAGGAGAACTCAGGCAGCAGCTGATGTCTTATGCAGAAGATTTTAATGCAGGCGTGATGCATCAAGGAGACCAGAAGGTGCAACAATATGCAAACGCAGAGCAACAAGAGCAATTGTCACCCCCAAGACTGAAGATGCCTCCCACAGCATCCCCATATACTGTATCTCCCTCTACTTGCGTCACCCATTCTAACAGTACATCCGTTAATGGCTAGAATTGCTGTCACTCTCTATGTTCCATGTAGGTGTTTGCATCCTATAAGATAGTTAAGCCTAAAGTATGCATTCCTAATTCCTTTAGCCCCGTTCACAAAAATTGCTTTTGAAGAAATATTAAACTTTTGACTCAGGATATATGTTACCATCAGTAAACGTTGATGGGATGTATTAGGTTAGTATTCCAGCTTTTCTTCTTGCGTGTGTGTGTGTGTGTTTGTTTTATTTATGAATTGCCTCACAGGCTGGATCAAACCGTCTTGCCGGATATTCCCCACCCCTGCTCCAATTGAATCTTTGAAATCTAACCACTCATATTGTATGGGTCAATTACCAACTGACCCGGAGCTTTAGACCTTCACACCCTTGAGACACTTTAATAATCACATCAAATAGGAACACTAAAATGTATTAAAACAAAAGACAAGCTCAAACAAAGTGAAACTGGGAATGATTAATACAAATTGTTATATATGATTAATCACAAAAAGGTAACAGTCCTGTAAATCATGTAGAATGTCTTATTTATCTAAGGAATCAAAGCAACAGAGGCACACTGTGGCAGTTGACCATGCCACAGCGCTCCCCCACACACAGCCAGAGACACAACTGTTGCTTTTCAGCATGTTTTATTAACTCCAAAAACAAACTCAAAAACTCTAAACATAAAGCACCAGCAATTTCTGCTGGCGACTGGCTTTGCAGCTCAGTGTCCCATGTGTGGCTTCCTGACTGTCTCTGTGTCTCTGAGTCTCTCCCCTGAGGCAGCTCAGCCGCTTCCTTTTAAGCTCTCACCTGCGCTGATTGAATCTCTGGTGCAGGTGAAGGTGCTCTCCCAGCCCCCTCACCTCCACATACACTTATTAGACAAAAAATTCACTGTCTGATTACTAGAAATCACAATTGTAATGGAAAGCATGAGGGATTTGTCTACAGGTAGAAACAAACATGGATGGCCCCACCCACAGGGAGTGAAGTCATGCAGGAATATCTCCATCGTCTTCTCAGAAAGATTCATTTAATTTACCTTTACCTATGAAACGTCCAATCAGTTTCAGGCTTTGGGTCGGGCATCTCATATGCCACACTTACATACTTGGAGGTCTGTAATCAGCCTTATTATAAAAAATGTGAATAAACATTGGAGAATGCATCAAACTCAGCATATCTTAACAGATCCAGTCAAAGGTCATTATCTGCGTGTTTGTCTTTGCTGATAGGGAATTCAGAGGTTCATGGTTTTAGTCATGTCTGCTTTGTTCGTCTCATCTCCTCTAAACCACGTCAGTGTCATTCTGCTTAGCAGTTCATTTAGCTCTTTTTATTCTATTTGTGTGCACTTCGAACAGTACGAAAAAACCCTAAACGGACATGGAATCATACATAATATTTCCTCTGTTTTCCCGTGATACGTTAATTGTAGTTATCTCGTTATCTTGAGATACAAGCTATAGACAAGTTCCATAGGGTTATGGTTAGGGTCCAGCGGCTTCTAAAATACAATGAGGGCAAGGCTCCATGGGGAAAAGGAACAACAACAACTATTGTTACCCTGGTTCTTTCTGATTGTTCTGAAAAGAATCTCTTCCCACAGCTGCACAGCCACATGTTTGAGTCGTGTGTTCTAGCTTATCATGTCCATGTTCTGGTGAAGATGGCTTCTGCGTGGTATTGCAAAATTAGATTGAATCCCATAGCAAGACGAGAGAAAGAGAATAATAATAATAATAATACATCGTATTTATACAGCGCTTTTCAAAACTCTCAAAGACGCTGTACATGGTGAAGGATAAAATAAGGAGACAATAGACTCTTTAATACAAATAAAAAGAGAATGATAATAGTGAGGTATACAAAAAATAAACCAAACAATAAATAAAAACATGAGGTGGGGGGGTTTAGCTGGGGAAGGCAAGTCTGAAGAGGTGGGTTGAGGCATTTTTGATGTGGGGTGGTAATGAGTTCCAGAGAGAGGGGGTGGCGACTGAAAATGCCCTGTCACCCCAGGTTCGGTGCTTGGTCCTAGGGAAATGAAGGAGGTAGGCATTAGCAGATCTGAGGTGCCGGGTAGGGGTGTGCTGGTGGAGAAGGTCGGAAAGGTAGGGGGGAGCCAGGTTGTTGAGGGTCTTATAGGTGGTGAGTAGGATCTTAAAGGTTATCCTGTATTTTACCGGGAGCCAGTGGAGATCATGGAGGACTGGGGTGATGTGATCAGTTAAGCGGGTACTGGTAAGTAGGCGGGTAGCAGAGTTCTGGACATACAAGAATTTGTGAAGGACTTTGTTTGTGGCACCAAAGAGTAAACTGTTGCAGTAGTGAAGTCTGGATGTTACAAAAGCATGAATGAGTGTTTCTGCAGCAGTAGGTGAAGGTGAGGGTTGGAGAAGATAACAGAAGGCAAGGTAGTTCGCAAAAAACTCACAAAATAATCAATTTTTATAGAGATTTGTTGGTCATTTCTGAGGCTGGTGGCTGGATATTCTCCATCTTGTCCTATGTTCTAAACTGAAAGACCTTTTGACTCTGTTACCTGTGACAGTAGGTGTTAACTTTAAAAAGGCACAGAGGGTGGGCCACATGGCTAGTACTGCCCTACAAGCCAGTAGACAGTCAGATTTACCTTTAGCCTCAGTGTACCCTCAGGTTCGGCTTGTAACGCTTTTGCAATTAAAAGCCCGGAACACCTGATGATGCTAAAGTAGACAAATGAAGATATGTCACTAACATCCACCGGAGTCTGCATAAACAGGACCAAGGTGATATTGATGTGTTAACTGTATCATATAAAATACATATGCAAGCTCCCTGTTCATTTTTATGTAGATAGTTTTAAAGGATTGTTTTTACAAGTCAAGGAACAGTTCACTGTATATTAAAATATTCACCCCAAAAAATCTAAAGAATGTAAAAAAAAAAAAATTCTGATAATCAAATTTTTTTATGCACAGTTCAAATCCATGGCTCTGTGGATCAAGTTCTGGGGTAGTTCTAGATATTCTGAATCGTTACTACTTGTTCTGACCACTTTTTTTTCATTAGGTCAAGGGATAATATTAAAGTTATACCAATATTTGATGGGACATTAGATTCTTTTTTGATTAAATGATATAATGAAATGTGTAATTTTAGTCAAGGGATGCATTGTTTTAATTATTCAGAATTGAAACTATAGATTTTGTTGCATTAAGTGATGCTATTTAATTTTCTCACCATCACCCACCCTCTCTTTTCACCTTTGTATATGTGTTCTCCAATGTTGTATCTTTGTATTTTATCTTTTTTCTCTCTCCTTACGTCCTGTACGTACATCTTGTACCCACGCTTTTCAGTTTCTTGTATGTTTTTCCCCTATTATATGTTCCCACTTATGGCCTGCACCTTGTTGTGGTGAGCTGGCTTTGAACCAAGACAGGCCAAAGTGAACATTTTCTCTTAGTGATTTTAACCTGTCACATTTGTTGTATGGTACACTTGAGAAAAGTTACAACATTATGATGTGTACCTTAGGAAAAGAGGGCATTAACTGTTTCAAAAGACATTGACATTTTGCCAAATTTATGACACTGGGGGGCGCCAAATAGCTTTCAAAAATCAATAGCACCTCCCCCACAGTTTTTTCTTGATGTGATGACTGTTAAAATTGTACTTCCAGTTGATCCGCTGCTGAATGTAAGACTCATTACAAATCTTCAGGTAGAAAGTGTAATCTGACAGTATAATTATTTTAAATGTTTCAGTATCAGGTCCTCTCTCTAAATTTGTTAACAAGGGACAGAAGAATCAGAATCAGAAATACTTTATTGATCCCAGGGGGAAATTTTGTTTGTTACAATAGCTCCATGCAAGAGTAGAAAATATAAGCATATAAAGATTAAAAAATATATATAAAATAAAATAAAATTTGAAATATATACAATATGTGCGTTCTGTACATTGAGTATTTAGTGCAAGCATGGATATGTGCGGATATTGCTGGCATTGTAATGAGTCCAGTCTGTTGACTCAGAGTGTCTGACACTCAGAGGGAGGAGTTGTATAGTTGGATGGCCACAGGCAGGAATGACTTCCTGTGGCGCTCTGTGGTGCATGTGGTGCAGTGTTTGACCAGCACGTCATGGAGAGGGTGGGAGACATTGTCCACGATGGCATGTAACTTAGACACCGCTGTCAGAGAGTCCAGGTCCACCCCCACATCGTCACTGGCCTTGTGGATCATTTTGTTGAGTCAAAACATCCTCAGCATAGTCTGGCAGATGTTGAAGGACCTCAGTCTCCTCAGGAAATAGAGGCGGCTCTGGCCCTTCTTGTAGAAGGCATCAGTGTTCTTAGCCCAATCCAGTTTACGGTCTATGAACACTCCCAGATATTTATACTACTGAGCTAACCATGTATCGTAGAGCACTGTGGGCGTGGCTCAGCTGTCAGCCTTCACTCGGCCCACCTCAGCTCAACTCGCGCTCCTCCTCTTTGACCATTAATGGATTAGCTAGGAACTAGGAGGAGTCAGGCACCGGCAAGATGGTGACGGGTGGCGCCTACTATGAGCCTCAAATTCACTCTTTAGAATCCAATGGGTGACGTCATGGACACTACGTCCATTTTATATACAGTCTATGGATTTAACCCTGGTGAGGGCAAAGATTAGGCAGAGTTGGATTAGCGGCTATATTTTGAAGGTGTTTGTGAGTGATTAAAGACTACTCTATTCTGCATTGCAGAGGCGCTAGGAAAGTGCTACAGGGATGTAGAGTTGTTGTTATGGTTATATCTTTGCCTGCAGAGATTGTCACTCCAATGTTGTCCTGTTGAAAAAGCTGCTCTGATTGAAAATTTATTTTTCTCAAAATTAGTACTGCTCAAAAACTGATCATAGGGCTTAATCAATCAATCAAATTTTATTTATATAGCCCATAATCACAAATCACAATTTATCTCATAAAACTTAACAAGTTGCATCATCCTCTGCCCTTAACCCTCAACAAGAATATAGGGAAAAACTACCAATAATCCCTATTACCAGGGGGGAAAAATGTAGAAACCTCAGAGAGAGCCACATGTGAGGGATCCCTCTCCCAGGACAGACAGAAGTGCAATAGATTCCACGTGTAACTGAGAACATCAGCAAGATAACAGTATTTACAACATTGATTAGATGAAACACTTTGTAACATATTGGAAAGTGTGTCTATGTTTTTAAAGTATTTGTACATCAGGAAATGTCTGATAGAGATGAAGGGAGCAGCAATGCCAAATTACTTTGTAACTAGACTTGCAAGCAAGTATGAGCATGCCCTCGCCTGTCGACAGTGGGGGAGTGACACGACCACGCCGAAGCTGCCGCGTCCCAGCTAACACACCCACCAAGAGGCACTCACTTGGGAAGGATGTTAGAGCTCGTCCCTGCAGTCTGGAGTCGGCTGTGAGAAGTTCAGTTATTCCATTGAAATTTGAACCAGAGAGGTGGTGTAGTGGTGTTATTGAGCCATTCTGCCTCAGCAGCCAAATATTGTCCTTAGGATGTATCCACGTAGTGACTCTCACTGTACATGTCAAATTTTAGGCAGATTGAAGCATGTGCAATGATGTTACAACCACTTCCTATTTGGTGTTCCATCAAAGGTCACGACATCACCGTTCAATGTAAAGGCTTAAGTGTCACAACATGGTGTCACCAGCCTCTCAGGGCTTCACTGATCAATTTTGAGGTGGATCAAAGGAAAAAGCTAGGTACAGCATGTCAAAGTATAAAACATGGTACTTCCTGTCACAGCTAGGGGGGACTGTCACTATAATAGTATATTGGAACATAGATGTCTTCCGGGCGAGTTCATTATCACACATAAGAAGTTTGACAATGATTGGAGTAAAAACATAGAAGTTACAGCTACTTGAAGGTTAATAGCGAGACATCAAGATTCGCCGCCATGCCATGTATTGCATCACCAACTTTTTTAGGCTCTCCTGACAAAATTTTACATGCGTCGGGTAAATGGGCTGGCCGCAGGACACCAAAATATAAAACATGACATTTCCTGTTACAGGTAGGGCGCGCTATGACGCTTTCTGAATATTAGCTTATGGATCTGTTCAAGGATGATCTGTATTTGTATCATTACTTTTTACTTTTCTCTACTGCTTTGTCCTCACAAAACATATGTAAAGGTGCTAAACAAATATAAGCCATTATTATTTATTATTATGAAATCTTTAGGAGGAGTAGGATTTTGTAGCACGGTCAAAACTCATGATACACGTGTGACTAATTTAATTTCTCTAGGCGAGAGTAGATCAATAGAAAGCAAGCGGCAGCAACCCGGGCTGAGCGATGAGGCCAATGCGTACAAAAAGCTGCAGTTCACTGGGTGGCCACTTGAGGCTGGCTCCAAGAAGGAGTCAATTCCCATTGACTCCCATGTTAAAAAGCCCGACTTTAGAGCAGAATTTTTTTCTAACTCACTCGTTTAAATTATATAGAGGTTTGAAATTATGAATAATTATCACTTGATGGACAGGTGACGTCCCCGTTAGCTCGCCACTCCAGCTCCTAGCCTGTTGCCTGCTCGGCTTCACCTGAGCTAACAGGCTAATCCCCGTCACTGAACACGACCTGAGTCCGTGGAGAAGTTTTCACTCACATATCGGATGAATAATACGGTTTGATGTTCGGCTGGTTCTCCTGACGGGGAAGTTAAAGACGTCTGCGCTCCTGTTTCTGTGGTAAGTAAAATACTGTATTTTATTAATGTGTTAGTAGTGATTAGCAGGTATCGGTGTCTCTGTACCTGGCTTGTTAGCTTAGCTCCGCTAGCCTGCAGGCAAGATACCAGCAGTAATGGAGATGCTAACGAGACCGTACGGGAGTTATTAAACCGACATGAACCGGTCCACACAGCAGAGAGAAGCATTAGACTACGTTATTGTTAGTAACTTCAGTATTAATGTCATATTAGATTATTGTTCAAGAAATAATGTTAGTGCAGCTGCTGCAGTGGGAAACTCGTTGAGCTGAACTTTGTTATTGTGGCTGTACGGTAAAGTAACGTTGAATTTAAATAGTTAAATTTTTACAACAAACACAGATTATTATTCTGCAGAAACAGATTTACTATGATCAACTCAAACATAAGTATTTAAAGTCACATCTGCATTTTAAGAGCAGCTGTTTAAAGTAGCATTACGTCTCCTAAAGCTTTATTCAGAGTATTGGTGTTAATGTGTTACAGTGAAAACTAAACCAGTCGGCTACATTCAGTTTACATCGTTAATCTTAAACAGACTTTACTGAATCTGTCTTTCGTGTGTTAAATAAGTGGACATGCAGAATAATGTATTTTTTTGTCACATATAAATAAATTATAGGAAGTGTAACTTTACTAGAATCGACAGTCACATAGAGAACCTGAGGCTGATGTCCACCACCTATTTCCTAAGCTGAAGTGATTATGATCTGATGAACTTTGAAGTAATACACTTTTATTTTTACCATGTAAAAGTCTGTTAAGGAGTTAACCTGGCACATGTATGACTTTACATATCTGTGTATTTGTGTTGAATGTTCCTCTAGGTGACTCAGACAGCCTGCACCTGTGGATGTCCAACATGAGACACAACTGGAATCCAACCAGACTGAACACTGAGAGTCATCACTTCAACACTGACTCCAGGTACAGACCTGTTGTCATAACCTACTAACAATCAAAGCAAAGTATTGCACATAATACATAATGCATTAAATTATATATGCAATACTATTAATGTGGAAGAACTCCATACTGCACATTCATTGTCTTGGTAGTCCACTGTTTAATCCAAAACCATATTCAAATACATAGTTGAATATCCACAGAAAATAAGGATACAAACTTTGTTCATAAGTAACACTTCCTCTACAATAATGCCATACTTTTATGTTTCCTGTCATGTTATTAGGGACGGACGAGCCTGAAGGACACAGCTGTGCTGACCGTGTTCTGTCTCTTATGGCAAAGAAGAAAAATAAAACACTGGGTTTATATCTAAAGTGTATCAAATCAGAAAGTAAAGAATGAACATGGTTATAACCGTGTTCATTGTTTTTACCAACCATAATGAATATAGAAATTGACTCAATATTATCCATGACACTTAGCAATGACCACCAACTCTAAACAGTTGCAGGCCATCTTTAGTTAAGGGAGCAAAACATGAAGTGTTGTGCAGATGAAGCTGGTGCAGGTCGTCCTCATGTTGACCAGCCTGAAGCTGCCGATCTCCACCATGTTGCTGCTGCCACAGTGGATGCTGAGGACATCAGGTGCTGCAGTGCTTCATGTAATGAAAGATTAAACTCACTATAAAGGATGTTTTATGTTGTGTATGTTCCAGCCAAGACTGGTTCTTACAGTTTATTCTGTGTTCAGCAGGTGGAAGCACCACAGATTTCAGACAGAACCAATGTACTGGGCTCTGGGTTTGTACCCTCATGGTTAAATGCACATATTTAAGTCGCTTTGGATAAAAGCGTCAGCTAAATGTAATGTAATGTACTGAAAGAAATAAAACATTGTACAAATAGATAAAATGTCTTTCTACCTCATCTGTAATATTCAAGGTGATAATCTCTCACAGTGCTGTTGATAACAGTCCACATCAAGTCCCTTGACTTCTCTCAGTGTGAAAACATAATTATATAATAAATATGAGAACTGTTTACAACACTGGTGTGTGGAGATTATAATCATATCTAAACTGTCTAATTCACTGTAAATTCCATAACAGGCTAAATAAACGAGGTGGTAATAGTAATGGTGGTTATACGAGCCTGTATCAGAACATTTGTGAAACATATAGTTACTATCACATGCAATTTACACATGTAGCGTATTGATATTAACTTATTAAAATCAAGTGACAACCAAACCCACGACTCTGTAGTAATGTAGTTAATTTGCTTCAATCTGTTCATTAGACGTGTTAAATAAACGGTAACTTACAACAATTACATATTTAAAACCACTTGAGGCATGTAAGCATATGATTATGATAATAGATAAAGCTTTGTTGTATAGTTTCAAGGTTACTTACCTTTAGTGAGTTCGTTGTAAAGACTGCGACCATCCCGAAACAACAACACCGCAGCCGGTTTGCGGCAGCGGGTAGCATGTAGCCTAGCTCCTTAGCCTGAGCTAACCAGGTAACGTTGAGCTCTGCGGGCGTGGCTCAGCTGTCACTCTTCACTCGCACTCCTCCTCTTTGCCAATTTATTGGTTAGCCAGGAACTAGGAGTCAGCACCGGCAAGGTGACGTCACGGACACTACGTCCATCTATATATACAGTCTATGATAGAAAGCACCTCATTGAATGTAAGCAAGGGGGGGTTGTGCCATTTTTGGACGCACTTTCCTGAACACTGAGTGTTTCCTGAGTTTTACAATATGTTGAGTTTCATTTATAAGAAGACGAGGAAGAAGAAGAAGAATCAGAGCAAAAACAATTCCTTGCACTGTCAGTGCTCGGGCCCTGAAGAAAAAATAGGCAGGGACTCTTGTCGTACATTTGAAGTTTGGAGTAGATTGCCCCATGTATGTCCAAGATGAAACTGATGATTCCTCAGGAAAGGAGCTTGATAGCAGAAAGCTCTGGCTCCTACTCTACTTTTAGAGACTTTAGGGATAACAAGTAAGCCTGGGAGCGCAGTGCTCTAGTGGGGTGATATGGTGCTATGAGCTCTTCAAGGTATGATGGTGCCATACTATTAAGGGACTTGTAGGTGAGGAGGAGAATTTTAAATTCTAATCAAGTCTGGATGTAACAAAGGCGTGGACACATTTTTTTGAGACAGGACATGTCTGATATTTGAGATGTTACGTAAGTGAAAGAAGGCAATCCAAGATATTTGTTTTAAGTGAGAATCAAAGGACAAATCGGGATCAAAGATCACTCCCAAATTCCTGACTGTTTCATTGGAAGCAAGGGCAATGCCATCTAGCAGCTATAACATTAGATAATGTATCTCTAAGGTGTTTAGGGCTGAGTATTAGAAACTGTGTTTTATCTGAGTTTAATAAGAGAAAATTGCGAGTCATCCAGGTTATTATGTCCTTGAGACATGCTTGGAGTTTAGTTAATTGCTGACACTGTTCTGGTTTTATTGACAAGTATAACTGAGTGTCATCCCCATAGCAGTGGAAATTTACAGAGTGTGTCCTGATAATGTTTCCTAGTGGAAGCATATATAATGAGAATAAAATTGGGCTGAGGAACACTGTGGTTAACTTTGGTGCGCACTGATGACTCATTACTAATTGCATAAATTGGAATTGATCTGTATATAGGATTTAAACCAGTTCAGGGTGGTTCCTTTAATACCAATTAACTATTCTCTGTAATAAAATTTGATGGTCAATAGTGTTGAATGCTGCACTAAGATCTAACAGGACGAGGACAGACACAAACCCCTGATCTGAAGCTATTAGAAGGTCATTAGTGACTTTTGCCAAGGCTGTCTCCGTGCTGGGATGAGCTCTAAACCCTGACTGAAAGTCTTCATATAGATTGCTTTCCTAGAGAAATCCACACAGCTGATACAACTGCTACAACTTTCTTGAGGATTTTAGACAGGAAGGGGAGGTTCGATATTGTTCTGTACTTGGCTAAAACCTCTGAGTCCAGAGTGGGCTTTTTGAGAAGGGGTTTAACTACAGCTAGCTTAAAAGACATTTAGCTTTAGCCAGCAGCATCAGTTTGGACTCGATGTCGCCCGCTCTGGCCCCTGGCATGCAATTGACTATGGTCGCTGTGTTCGCTAACCTCACATTTCTTAAGGCTGAGTCACCAATGATCAGAGTTTACTTCAACGGGTGTGTTGTTGAGTGTAGAAAATCAGTATGAAACATGAACTGGTGTGTCCTTAATTGTGGGCTTTGATTCAGAACTATTCCCCCTCCGGACAGTCACCCAGCCGCCCTGGGCTTCCGGCTGCTCGGGAGAAGTCGAGGGGCTGCTAGCAGGGGATAAGCTGGGTGGATCCGCAGCAGCTAACGTGGCTTGGCTAACAACAGTTAACAACGGTTCCAAATCGTTAAGCGACAATGGTTGCCCTCCTGGAGTCCAGAACCAGGCCCAGAAATGTGTTCACTTGGGATGGCTGGAACTTGTTCTTTTTGAAGAAATGGCGGAAACCCATTATTCAAGTTGCTCCAAAAGCAGGGCCACCTACAGGGCAGCCTTGGGGACTGCACCGTTTAGCTGTCTTTCACTCTATACAGTCGTGAGGAGCTATTTTAGGGTTCACTGTCTTTACCTAAAGACACAGAGCTGGGGATCGAACCAGGGACCTTCTGGTTAGTGTACGCCCTGAACCACAGCCTCCCTGGTACATGTTCGGGGATTCAAAAGGAAGTGCCAGTGCTTCTGTCAGATGGGTACTTGGAAGCAGTGTTCGTTACTTCGTTTTACATCAATGCCACCAAGACAAAGGAGATGGTGATATACTTTCGCAGGAAGTCGCCCCAGACCAGAGAGGTGAACATCCAGGATGTGGACATTGAGATCGTGAAGGACTACAGATACCTGGGTGTTCACCTCAACAACAAACTGGACTGGTCCACAAACAAAGACGTCCTTTACAAGAGGGGCCAGAGTCGTCTCCATCTGCTGAGGAGACTGAGGTCCTTCGGAGTGTGCAGGACAATATTAAGGACTTTTTATGACACTGTGGTGCCTTCCGCAGTGTTCTACGCCATTGTCTGCTGGGGGTTTGGATGAAGTGAGAGGGACAGGAAACGACTAAATATACTGGTTAGGAGAGCTAGCTCAGTCTTGGACTGCCCTCTGGATTCCACTGAGGAGGTGGGTGACAGGAGGAATTAAATTCAAAGAATTCAATCATCGACAAAACCTCTCACCCCCTTCATGACACAGTGGGGGCCCTTAGCAGCTCTATCTGCAGCAGACTGCTCCACCCACAGTGCAAGAAGGAACACTTCTGCAGGTCCTTCATTCCTAGTGCTGTCAGTCTGTACAACACCATCCAGAAGGGAAAATAAATGCTGCTCTGGTCATGTTACTTACACTATTTGCATTATTTTTAAGAGAAAGCTACTTTTTGCACATTTGTTTTTATGTACAAACTAGGGCTGTCAAACAATTAAACATTTTAATCAGATTAATCACAGGGTAGCTGTGATTAATCACGATTAGTCACCATTTCTAAATGCCCGAAAAATCCCCATTTTCTATGTATATTGTTGTGGGAACGGAAAGATAAATGACAGAAAGCAGATATATACATTTAACATTATTTTTTTTATTGATGACAAGTCCAAATGATAGTTATTAAGATTGAAAAATAAAATAAAATCTAACTAAAACATACCACGCCATAATTCAATTTTGCTGTCTCTTTGCTATGCCTCTGAGCAAACATAGGATGTTATTTAGAATCTTTTTTTTTTTATCAAACTCAAAGATGACCTTTATCCTAAACAATTGCGGCCTTTGCTCTTTTTATTTTTTTTTTTAGCAAATATAGGATGGATGAATAAAACTTTTTTCATTTCTTTTTTAAATCAAACAAACAACCAAACCTTTACACAATTAAATGTGAATGCAGATGAAAATGAACTAGTTCACGTTCATAGTTCATTTTTTATTGGGATGATTTAGGTGACAAACGTACGATCACGTGTTTGGTTATGACTCAATGGTGTCGGATCATGTCTGTGTGTCGCTCCCCTCATTTTAACACTGAGTCCTGACTGTGAGCGTCACGTCTCGTGTTGCACTGAGCACAACATGTTGAGTCATTTTCATGATGTTTAAATGCAGCCTCATAAACTCTGGAGCGAATCAAACAAACACTAAGTTACTTCATGTACTGATCAGGTCCTGATAACTAGTGATGAGTGTTTATTAGTTCAAGTGAGAGCAGAGTGGAGGAGGACACAGAAACTCCAGCTCGGTACAAACCAGCTGCAGCTTCTGCTCTGATCATGATGCAGCTGATCACTGAGCAGCTGTGACCAGAGAAACTCTGTGTTTCACTGTTCTTCTACAAAGTCACTGACCGGCTGCTTAATGTGAACGAGCTCTGATCTCACTGCGTGTGTGCGGGTATGGGTACATGGAACGGGTCATTCTGCGCATGCGTTAAAAAATATATTTTGACAGCCCTAGAACAAACGTTTTATTCTTATGTACAAACCAGATTTTACTTGCCCGTACAATCATCCTGTGTGTATATAATGTACATATTCAGCATTTTTTTATTTAACTTTAGTTCTTTATTTTTATTTTATTGTCCTTTTTATATTTCTTTATTCTCTTGTCTACCTCATTCTGACCCGCCTAATGCTGTAACAAGTGAGTTTCCCCTGTGTGTGGATCAATAAAGTTTATCTTATCTTATCTTATCTTACCCAAGACCCAGAATGGGAAAAGTCCTCTGTCCTGTTTGGGGAGTACAACCACTCTCCCCCTCTCCTATGGCTTTCTTCTGATAGTGATAAATTCTGTCCGCAGCACATGTGCATATTGAGGGTTGGTCACAATAGTGAAAGGGGTCAACCTCGATACAGAAGAACAACTACAAATGGTAGCCATGGGACATGATGAACACCACCCAAGGGTCAGTCCCCAGAAAAAATTGACTTGACGGGAAAATTTGCGCATTTCCACGCAAACTCTGACCCATGCATACAAACATTTTGGAGATGGGAAAGTGGCGATGCAGATGTGAGGTGGTGAACTGAAGCCAGATTATTGATCCACTTCATCTTTAACATTAAAACCAACAGCTTTAGTTGTGCTAGCGCAACATAACTGTTCCACACAAACCTTTATAATTGCAAAATATATAAAACATTGTACAGCAAATTATGTTCAGATACCATTAAACAGCGGAGTAACAGAGCCGAGTCATTAACAGTTTTTAATAATATCTTCTAACACTGTGTATCATCAAATCGCTGCAGTAAACGTGACTGTGCCATCAGGCGCACAGAGCGCACTGGAGATCACTCAAAAAAAATAAAGAAATACTATTCACTTTCCAAAACATATCCCAGAGTGGAGGTTAGGATCCACTGATGTGAAGTAATTGGTCCGATTGCTCGAAATACATAAATACTTCTGTGACACTGGTGCGTAATGCTGCGTGATGGATGCACGCGAATGGAAGGATGAGGAGGAAACAAGGGTTCAGCGATCACAAAGATTTTTTGACCCATGATGATAAATGATCAGCTAATATAGATTATATTAGTCTTTGATCTTTGTGCTGAACTGAGTCCAGTATCACACAGATCGGCCGATGGAACCGAACCATCCCAGTACAAACACAAGCATATAATAATAATTATTTAAAATTTTATAGATTAGGGACATGACAACTGCTCTGAATTTTAGAATCCTGCAGTTTTGGATGATTAAAATATAAACAGGTGATTAACAAGTTCCCCCACATTCTGACAGTGTTTGTTTTTTTGCCTCCACCTTTGAATTGGATCTTTTTATATTTCATGCTCTGTTCTTTCTATCGTCGTTAACTCTCACTCACAGTATTAACAGCAGCAGCAGCAATGTATCAGTGTATTTTCTTTATTAATCACATCACTGCTGTCCCATAAAAGTAGCATGTGCTACAACCCAGCCCCTCCTGAGGCATCTGCTAGCTCCTTTCTTAAGGTGGGAGAGGCATGAGAACGCCATCTGAAGTCTACCTTCCTGTTCCTGACCGGACATGTTAAAAAGTTAGAGACAAATGATGGTGCCATTGTTAGCCAATGTGTCTGTGTAGTCATAGCTCAGCTAGGGTAGCATGCCATCCATAGCACCACAACTCCTGCTGGGGCTGGTAGCTTGTCCAAGAACAAAGCTTTTGTTCACATCCTTCTCAAATCCAGAGATGGTTGCCATGAGGTTTTGAGGGAGGGCAATAGCCAGAGCCCTGGCTGACCTGCCAATGACCTCTTCTAAACACCAAGCTAATTATCCTTTCAAGGTGCTGCCTGACATTTGCTACCCACAGGATAATTAGTTATCCTTAGAAGAGAAGATAGTCTCTGAGTCCGGGTCCTCTCCCTCTAGCTCCTCATCTAACACTGGAGAGGGAGGGAGGGACTAACATGAACTTCTGTCAGCCAGGGGATGGGGGAGGGCCGGGTGACCTGCCGGGGCCCAGAACACTGCCTCCATCCCTTTGAATCTTGCCTCAGTCTCCCAAATATTCCTTTTTGATTTTCCCAGTAAATGTTGCAGGCTTACTTCCCAAACGGCAGCATTCACAACCTATACAACCCTATGGCGTGGAAAGCTGGAAAAGGCTGACCCCACTTGACTTGATTTTGAACCAGCAGGGAGACAGGCATTATTTTATGTACTATTTTAGAAATATTGCAGGCAGATGATCACCACAAATGTCTCTTTTGTGATAATTTTTCCTAATTTTCTTTCTTCTATCGAATTAGGTTTCTCCTTCATTTTTCTCTCTAAAATATACACAATAATGCTCATGTAAATGGCCACTGATTAGCACTTTCACAATAGTGGAATAGAAAGGCAGACTCTCTACTATCTGAGCTACACAGATATCAAATCAAAACAAATCAAATATAATTTATTGTCCTCATGGGGAAATTTGTCTTGGGCCAAAGTGCTAGAGCAGCTGCAGAACAGTAAATTGTACAACAAACAACAAAAAAAACAGTACACAAGGACATATCATGTAAGACCCAGAATAATAATGCAAAATAAAAGTGAGTTGAATATTGCACCTTCCCTAAAAAAACTTAAAATGATAGAATTAATGATGACAAAAACCAAATTTAAAATGTGCCAGACAAAGTGCAAAGGTTAATGAGATAGTGATAATAACTCAATTATTAGTAGTGGTGCACCGATGTATCGGCCGTATATCGGTAGCGGCCGATATTCGCCTCGTTTACTGCCATCGGCGTATCGGTAATAAACTTGACTTTCACTGATAACATTGGCCGATGTTCATTGGTATGTTTTCTGCAGCCTGCCAATCTGGCATCCAGATTATGGTACACTGACGCCGGGTTTACACCGGGCGCTGAAGCGCAGCGCAGCGCCAAGGAAAGCCAGGCGCCTCCCATCCACCCCCCTGTTAAACCTTTGTGCGGTTCACATGGGCTGCGATGCGCCGTGCCGTGCCAGCGCCCTTCACCGCTGGTTGCGCCGTGCGAGCGAGCGTATCGCGCCAGGAAACAGACTGAAAAATGATTTTAAACGATGTAAATGACATATTTTATATGATATAAATGATCAAATACGCATCCCATACTTTGTATTCCCCTTCTGTTGTCCTGAAGTTTTAATTTTCCCAATTTTCCCAATTTTCCCAATCACATAATTAAATGTCCCCCTCTGCCCATCCACTACAGCCACACAAGCAGTCATATAGATAAAAAGAGAGAGGTGGGGGGGCTAAAGGCTTGCTTGGAGAATATGTCATTTACCCCCGACACCCGACATTGAACGGGTTACATACAACAACAAGCGGAGAATCGCGGGCTGACCGGCGCGGAGAAATGCGGGTCCGGTGTGAACATCCATGGCATCTAAAGTTACACTTGTCAATTTTTCTGTTTTTCATATTATTCAAGTAATAAACAAATATCGGTATCGTTATCGGCTATCGGCTAGATTGTTGTATTAAATATCGGTATCGGCCAAGAATTTCCATATCGGTGCATCCCTAATTATTAGTGATAAATGAGTTTCCTTATTGGGTAGTGTGATAGACGTTGGGATGTATGAGAGCTTGAGGCAGTTGGTTTTACACTTAAAGGCTCTGTAACGTCTGGCTGAATGTAACTGGTCAAATTCGGAGAACAGCATGTGTGACAGGTCATTGAGGATCCTGTGTGCAAGTCTGACCACAGAACCTTCGTAGATGGTTTAAGGGGAAGGATCCTTTTTGCCTATCACTTTAATAGCCATTTTTACCATGTTCTCAATTTTTTATTTTAGCTGGACTGTGAGAGTAGTGAACCCTTCTGCCATTCGGTATCTAATTATGCTTTCTAGCAAAGCAACTTAAACTATCAACATGATGTCAGTGCTCAGACCAAACAGTCTAAGTCTGCGTAGTAAGTGCAGCCTTTTAGCTAACTTTACACACAAAAAGTCTACATGGCCACTCCATTTCGGATTACAGTGCAGCTCCATCCACAGATATTTAAAAGTGCTCACCTGCTGGAAAACTTTGTCACTGATTATGACCGGGGCATGGACTCTCACCTCTCTGGGATCGAATATCATCTCCTTCGTCTTTTTGATGTTAAAAATTAGATGATGATTGTCATACCAGTCTTTAAAGGTTTCAATCTCATCCAGGTACAGTGTGGGGCAGTCATCCCTGTGCAACAAGCTTAAAATAAGTATCATTAAAAAATATGATGATGGAAGTATGTGGTCATCTGCTCCTGCATTCATTAATGTATAGCGTGTAGAGCAAAGGAGAGCTCACACAGCCTTGTGGTAACCCGTGCTACAGTATTTGACCCTGGATAGTGAGTTATTTACCTTCACCTGCTGGAACCATTTTATGATAAAAGGATTTACATGCATGTCGTTTAGCATCTGGACCAGTGGGTATAGTTGCCTAGCTCACTGAGGATATCATTGAAACGTGGAGTAGTCATACCTCAGTCTCAGAAATTCTTTCAGTCTACAATCTTCACTTAGTGGCATCCATGTTAATTTGTTTTTTATCCTAATTACTTGTATGTATAGGGGTTAGTATAACTCCAATCAGTATACAGCTTTTACATTTCACCTTATTGCTTAGTCCCAAAAACAAAACAAAAACCCCCAAAAAACCAAATCTTATTTTCATGAACAAAATGATCTCTGTACAATAAGAATGTACCGTATTGTCCATTCACATCTATGATCTCATCTATTACCTTGGTTTTCAGCAGGATATCTGACTGATGTTGATGATGGGCCTCTGTCTTATATCTTGTTTTAATTAAGTAAGAAGATAACACACAAGACAATAGGAGGTCAATTACGGAGTTACAGAAATAATAACAAACTATACTTTTAAAAATGATTACCTTTTCTCTTTGTCCCTGTCTTTCTCTTACTCTCCTCATTTGTCCCTGTTTTCTCTTTCTCTCCCTTGAATGTTTTTATTTTCATGTCTTTCTCTTAAAAAGGCGCTCACATTTTTTTTAAATCATCATGTAAAGGCCATCATGTGAAATACCAGGAGCGTGTAAAAATGTATGTGTGTGTGTGTGTGTGTGTGTGTGTTCGTGCGCGTTCACACCCCACTCGCTCAGAGCGACGCACGCAGTGAGATAATAGGACAGTTCTGTGAAGCAGCCGGTCAGTGACTTTGTTGAAGAACAGTGGAAATGGTGAAAACACAGCGTTTCTCTCTGATCATTGCTGCTTCATGATCAGAGCAGAAGCTGCAGTTGGTTTGTACCGAGCTGAAGTTTCTGTGTCCTCCTCCACTCTGACCTGCTCTCTCTCAACCTTCACTGGTTATCAGGACCTGATCAGCACATGAAGTAACTTAGTGTTTGTTTGATTCGCTGCAGAGTTTATGAGGCTGCATTTAAACATCATGAAAAATTACTTGTCAACATTTTGTGCTCAGTACAACAGGAGACGTGACGCTCACAGTCAGGACTCAGTGTTAAAGTGACCGGAGCGACACGATTCATGATCCGACACCATCGATTAATGACTGAACACATGATCATAAGTTTGTCATCTAAATCATCCCATAGAAAAACGGAACAAATGAACGTGAACTAGTTCATTTTCATCTGGATGAACTGAACTTTGAACTCGTTCTTTTGAAGTGTGAACTGGCTCACCACTGCTCGTCCGTTTGTGTTTACGCCCCGAATCACTTCCGTGGACGCGCTCATGGAATAGGGGGGAGGGGGGGTTGCTGAGACAGTAGTCACTCATAAATTATAGGCATTCTGATGCCATTTTAGCGTCTAGATTTTTGGAATAAATTAATTTATTAACGAAGAGTAAAAAAAAACATTAGACCTTTGCCTAATGGTTAAGTCCGCCTCTGGTTCCACAGGAAAGGAGCCTGGTAGCTGAAGTCTCTTCCTCCTATTGTTAGGATTTTAATAATATAATTAGACACTATAGCCCCGAAAAGGATCGATTTTACGCGCACCATGTTTGTACCTTAACAGAAAGAATTAATGTGTGTGTGTCTGTGAAGATGGCAATGAAACTGAACTCTAAACAAATGCAGTATGTTAGACGGGTGGGGGCAGGGGGAGTTTGGGCTGAATATGTGGGAGAATGTGTGGCCTTCACATAGTGACTGTTAGTAGCCGTTGCTGGCTGGTTTTAATCTTGAAGTTGGTTAGTGTGTGTGTGTGCGTCACATCGCAGTTCAGTCTCACACCTGTCTGATAATGCCTGTTGTGGAGACTGTACATCTGTGGCATACAATACACTGTACTTTAACTTGTTCTCATACCTAACTTACTATATTACAGCCTAAACTCCATTAGCTTTATTCAAACATCACACATACATGAATGCACTGTTTTCCTAAGAAACTGTGACCTACCCTTAGAAAGAATTCAAGCAGCTGCCACTAGGTTCTAAAGGACAGATAGGAAAGGCGTTGTTTTGTCTAGAAAATGCGCATGCTTACGCATCTCACTCCAATGAACAACAACACCATATCTGCAAAAATACTGAAGACCCACAAGGCTTCAGCTGAAGGCCTGTCTGTAAAACATGAAACCAAACACTGTCAGAATGTGAAGATTTTCCCAGCTACTGTCACAGGAGGGGCGAACCTGGGAGTGGCTCCTCATCATTCGCAGACTCCAGGGCCAAGAGGATGGGACCACGCCTGCGCACCAGCAAGGGAGAGCCAAGGTCTGAACCATGGTGACTCCCCCTCGTTATTGACCTATGAAGTTATACCTACTATTATAAGTACTGTACCCGTCGTCCGTTCGGGGCGACTCTTGACTACCCCATGCTACTAACTTAGCCGAGGCTGTGTATTGAGTGCCCATAGCTATGTGCACATAGCTATGCTGTACCTTTTCATTGCTTCTGAATAAATACTTGTTGAACCAAACCGAGACCGGCTCTTCTCATATCTCGGGATAAAAGAACACGACACTATTCAACTCTTACAGACTCTAGAAACCACAAGGCTTGTTTTTAGGGAGCAACATTATCTATTTGGATAATATAGAGCCATGAGTTCTTTAATATATGATGGGGCTTGATTGTTAAAGGCTGAGGACAAATGACCAAGAAGATGATCCAATGATCAGGAGATGATCAGAAGATTACGCAGCAGGAAAATGCTTGTCCAAACTTGAACTTAATAAATATTCAACTACTTATTATTAAAAGGATGGTGCTTTGACTATTTTAACGAAAAGCCAGAAGTGCTCTTGTAAGATAAACTTTGAATCTTTTGAATTTACTTTATCTGATTACTGAAGGTTTGACATCACTTGAATTTCAGATTGGAGTCCATAAAATGTCTTTGCAAATGAATACATTTGTTGTGGGAGGAGATCAAATCTTTTTTATGCTTGTGCTAAAATGAAATGCACAATTAGTTGGAATACATTGAGAGTGAAATGCAATGACAACCACAGCCTGCAACCAGTGCCAATTGATATATTATTATTATCAGTAGAAGGTTTTCTTCTGAAAACCTTCTACTGACAATAATAATATATCAACTAGGAGAGTTGACATGACTCTAGCAACACACACACACACACACACACACACACACACACTAATGGTGAGAGTGTCCCTTTCCATCAGCCAACCTAATATCATACTTTTACCCTGTGATTCACCCCCTCTAGTTCAGCTGGGCTCATATCATATTTAAAAGTTGCAATGATTGAGTCCCCTCTGTTGATGGCATATTTCTCATTTCAGTTAAATCAAAGAGACGTGGTGTCAGGCCTAACCATCACTCATTACCATCATCGCTGGAGTACAGGGTGCAATTTACCTGTGGAGATGTGGTAATGTTGAATGGAAATAGACAAGAGCAGGAGCTGAAATGTTATTTTTAATTATGTAGCACCTCTCCAACCGTTCCCATGCTGTTACCCAGGCCTTCCACGCTCAAGCCTCATTTCAGTATTTGTGTGTCATCAGAAAGTGGGAAAGACGGAAAGTATTTGAATGCTAGCGAAAAACCTGTTTAGGTAGAGGGGGGTGAACGTCCTGTCTAAGCGCACTCTGCTCAAGCAAATCAACACAGCAGCAGACGGAGTATCAAGGAAAGTTGACACTGTGTTGATTATCTGCTTAAGTATGTTCTCTCAGTTCATTTTCCTACGTGTTAACGCTCTCAAAAGCTTCAAACAACAGCTTGATTCTCTTTTACTTCTGGTTTGTGATAGTTTCCAATATGGAGTCGAAAGCTGCTATGAGCTATCAACTGCTGCTGGCAATAGCAACTGAAGCTGCAGACAGAAGCAGTCTAAGGCTTTAGAGAGAATCATTCAAAACAACTTAGTAAGGACTTTGCTTTTCCTCATCTTGTCCTCTTACTAAGCTTTCAAATGAATTAAAGGGAGCACTGGGAACAAGAGATAGTGAGAGGTTGTAGTTTGAACAAAGATGGAGTGAGTATATGGACTGAGAACCCACCTGGGGATACACCACTACCCATACAGAGCTTACATACACTTTACAAGAATTCTATAGTAAACAAATAATGATTCATTAAATGAATGATCAGAATTTGTATACTGATATATGTCATAGAAACCCATTCATAGTGGCATATACTGAGTGTAATTGTACCTAGACTTGCAAGCAAGTATGAGGGGGCCCTCACCTGGCGACAGTGGGGAAGTAACACGACCACCCTGAGGCCGCCTGTCCAACATGCCCGAGAAGAGCCACTCATTAAAACATGATATCAGTAGCATCTCTAGGCTTCCCTGGCCAATTTTGAAGTGGATCAAATGAAAACACAAGGCGTAGCATGTTACACTATAAATCATGGTACTTCCTGACACAACTAGGAGATGCTGTGACCATTATATAATATGGTTATAGAGATGTGTTCAGGCTTGGGCCCTTATATGAAGTTTGACTTGTTGACTATTTGATTGGAAGAAAAAAAAAAAAAACAAGTTACAGCTATTTGAAGTTTCATTTCAAAATTCGACACCAAACCATGTACATGCCCCATGATGAATAGTTTAATTGTATTGTATCACCAACTCATTTAGGCTCTCCTGACCAAATTTCAAATGCATTGGGCACTATGACTATCCTTGAATATTATCAAATCGATCTGTTCAGGGTGGGACCTTTGTCGTAACTGTGAAATTTGAGGCAGATTGGACAATAGGTTGTAGGCACTTCCTGTTTTCTGGTGAATCAGCCCCCTGACAATAACCCACCTAAAATATACATTTTACTCAGAACGTCCCTAAAATTACATATACCACAGTTGAAGTCGATCAGATGAAATCTGTAGGAGGAGTAGGACTTTTTTAGCACGTTTTGTAGCACTAACCCCAAAATCATGCCAAATATGTGTTTGAGGCACAATAAGCCATGAGACAGTAAGGGGTACAATGATTTCATGGATAAAATCCAAGCTGAGAAAGACTTTTATATGCTCCTTATGTTTTTTTATGTGTTCGTGTAAATAAAAGAGAGTTCATTTGAATACAAATTTAGGGTACAGTATTATTCATTGCCAGTGTAATTGTTAGGAAGCAACACCTGTAAATCGGCAGCAGGTTGTCAGTGTTGCTACATGAGCAGTGTATGTGTAGGAATCGTCACAGGGAAGTCTTGCGTGAACGAGTGAGATAATGAGATTATCTGTGTACAAGATGAAAGCAGACAACACTGTGTAGCGATTGTCAACATAAAGTCATATTTTTTGCATTTTGCAGGTTAGCTGGTAATGTCATTTAGGTACCCTGGGCTAGGTGTATGTGTACTTTTGTGTGTGTTTAGTGATTCAAGTGCTCATGATATACAGTATATCGTTTTCGAGTAAGATTAGCCAGTTATCCTCTAGTGTAGCATAAGGATCATGGTGGTAGTTATGACAATGAGACTTTGTCGCTCACATTAGCATTTCATTCATTAGTTTTATTAAGAAATATGGTGATATGCAGAGTGAATGTATGTATGTATGGACGAATGAATGTATGGAAACATATAGACATATTTAATTCTAGAGAGTTTAGAAAATGGCGCTATATATATTGTTTTCATGCATTTGGTAATTTTTTAAGGTTTATGGTGAATGACTTTATTGTACAGCATGAACAAGTGAGATAATAAGATTCTCTGTTTACCAGATGAAAGCAGACAACACTGTGTAGCGATTGTCAACATAAATATATATTTTTGCATTTTGTAGAAAATTCATTTAATGTGTAGCACCAGATTGAGCCTGTGTGACATCACGTTCAATCCAAAATGGCTAACTTCCAGTCGGATGTGGCGAAGAGTTAAAGGGATAACTCATCCAAAAATGAAAATTCCCTCATTATCTCCTCACCCCTATGCCGATGGAGGGGTGGGTGAAGTGTTTGAGTCCACAAAACACTTCTGGAGTCTCAGGGGTAAACTTTGTTAGAGCAGAATCCGATACAATGGAAGTCAATGCGTCCTTCTTCAGACGTAATAAAACAACAGAAAAAGCATAACATGCCTCCATACTGCTCCTGTGGTGTCATCCAAGTGTCCGCAAGCCCCGACATTCATATTCAACTCAAAACAAGGTCATTTACACCAAGTTTTTAGCCTAAATGTCCGGTGATATCTTCAGACGAGGTGCATTCAGGGACTTTCGGAAATGCTAACGTCTGCTAGCGTAGCCCCTTCTGGTGGACTTTTTTAAAACACAGTGGATATGACCTCGTTTCAAGTAGCTGTAACTTCCATGATTTGCTCCAATTACTGTCAAACTTCATATGTGTGATATATGTCCCGCCAAGAACACATAATAAATATGAAAATGGTTATTATAAATACTATAATAGTCACAGTCAAATCTCATTGGAATAACCTGAATTTTTCACAGCCGACTCTCGGATTGGCTGACTGCACTTTATCAGGCCTATCACTGGTCTCATTCTGGCGCATTGACGATGTCTCTGGTAAACACAGCTGAAAGTCACATTGTTATGTTTGGATACAGCTATAGAAGACCAGCCACATATTCACAGTTGCTTACAACATGATGTTTCTGAACGGTAAGTTCAGAAACATTAAATGAAACAACAATCACCAGAGCACAAACTACCATATGAAATTAAACACTCAGACAAGAGAAAAGGACAGGGCTGGGACTTACCAGGGCGACAAAAACCAAAGGAAAAAGGGAAGGATTAATAAACTAACCACCCGTGACACTGCACACCAACAAAACGGGTCGTGAATAAAATGCCACCACCAGGGATTGGGCCACCTCAGGCCCACAGCACCTGTCCAACAATAAAAAGATAATTAAAACATGTCACAAGTGTTAAATCAATGCTGGTGAAAGCAAACAAATCATTGAAAACAAAATAACAAAATAAACTGTAGTGGAAAACTATTTTGTAGTTGAAAAGTAACTTTTTGTATACCTGTCTGAGACTTTTATGACCCGAACTGTTTGTGACCTGAAACCTATATGACCTTTCTAAATACCTTTATGACCTTTCTATTACTTATTGACTGTCCAAGAACCTAATTTTCGTCTGCTTTATCTTCAAAGGAAACATATGCAAATCAGTTTCCTGTGTCTTAATTCCTGTGACCTGATGTTGCCAGCCTGTCAAAACATACAGGCATCAAGTGGGACTCGGGAAAACTTAGCTTAATAAAAGCACATGCAGTTCATGCGGAGAAGATAATTAAACATGGAGAAAAGAAGAAGAAGAAAAGAGAGACTGATCTCCATAAAGCCTCACTGACAATGTTCAGAGGTACATCGCGGACGCAATAGAGGAAGATTTCAAGGACGAAGGGGAGACCGCATGTGGAATGATGATCCAGACATTTGTTTTCACTGTGGAGAGAAGGGACATTGGGCAAAAAAATAATTGTCCGAAGAAACAGCAACCTTACAAGGCTGATAGAACCAAGGCGGGGATGGAGGAGAGGGAGGAACCAGCATCTTTGAACAGAGAACGAGACTGTGAGGAACACATCAAGAGGGTGAATGCACCACACCAACACAAACACTTAATAGAGAAGTAAAAGATTTTTTAGAAAAGAAAGACAAACTACTGATATCAGATGCTTATGCACATTCTGTCATCAAGAATAATATGTTTGACACACCTCCTAAAATGAGGATGATTTGTTAGATCTGTGTTGGATTCAGGAAACACCGTGGTTGAAAAATTCACGACTCCCTTAATATGTAGTGATAGCATCACAGAAAAATTCAAGTGTTCATTTTTGCTATCATCATGTTGTCCAATTATTTTGATTCACATCCATCAACACAAGACACATTCAGTCACACTAAGAACAGACACCACATATATTCATCCAGAAGATTTACACTGCACTGCACACATACACGAAGGGAAAGATGCAGGTTTTGAAAAAAGATGGTTTAGAGAAAGTTGTAAAGAAAGTTGTTTGAGAGAGAAGCTAACTCTAAGTTACATGTTCTGGAATGAACATAGATGTGCTGTAATTTTACTCAAACCAGAAAATAAGTCACCCTCTCAGTTCCTTCACAGATGTTCAGAGGATGCTTTCCTTTATGTCTTGCTGTCAAAACACAAAAATTATAAAGATTTGGTTCCGTGGATAAAAAAATGGTTCAATGCTGACATTTGGAAAAAAAGACATCAGATCCTGTGGTTCAACACAGGGGTAAATGGTCTGTCCATCATATGTCTGTGTCCTGTTTTGATGAGATGCTGCATCGCATCGAACCGTTCATACAGAATGGAAGGACCCACAGCAGCTTGGTCAGTTTGCAAGAGAGACTTGACTTTGAGAGTCTGCAAAGCAGCGAGGGCACATTGTACGCTAAGGAGATTGGAACGGAGGGGTTGGGTGCCAGACAACAGTTAGAGGGGCCAGGGGCAAGGGGAGGTTGTGCTCTGAACTCTCAAGTAATGCTCAGTAAACATCAGTATTGATTGTGACTCAAACTTTTAAAAATTGGATGATAAGAAGTGAGTAAACCACCAGAAATAGCTGCGCGTCATAATTGTGGTGCCCCCTCATGCACTGGCTGTGCGTGGTCGGAGCAGCGGCTCTGCATACCCCCACCGCATCCATGCACAGAGCATTAACAAGAACTGAGGAAACATTATCATAAGTCTCATAAATTTGAAATGAGGAAACACCAAAGGCAGCTAAATAAAGAAAGATGATAGAAAATGTCCCTGAACAGCATCAAAGCTAATTTGGCTGATTCTGACTCTTCACCAGTGATGTCATTTGAAACCCAGACCACTGATGATGAAACATAAACGGACCAAATCAAGGCTCCTTTTTGGGTTGAATTGGCTCAGGCCTCTCAGCTTTCACCCTCAGCTGTTAAATACCTTCCCAGAGCCACAAGGGCAAAGCTGTTGCATTGTGAGGCCTTTAATGAAGTGTTTTCAGATGGAAAGGCCTTTCAGACTGTCCAACGCTTCTATCAACCCCCCTTAAGTCCAGACTTAAACTCATTTCAGATCAGTGGTGGCTTGTCAATATGGGGCGCTGGGGCATAGCCCCCTCCAACATCCTGAGAAATAGGCCTATTTAAAAATTAAACATAATTTAATTAGATAATAATAATTTACTTGTATAATGCACCTAGTAGACCGTACTGAGCATTCAGTAGAAATTGTTTTCAAATTTTATTTGGTCAATTTCTGTCCAAATACATATACTTCCTGATGTGAGGTGCTGTCAAAATCAGAGTGAATGTAAGTTCTTAAACTTTTGTCAACCACAGGACCTGGGCTGCTCTTTAATTGGTTGCTGCAGATTTTCCACGGGACGCAGCTCTCTGCGCCCCAGACACACTTTTATTTACAGCGTCACTGAGTTTCTACCGCTGCAAGCTGACCGGCAAAGATATGGTGACTTCAAGGGGAACTGCGGTGTTCAATCGAAGAAAACGTGAGCTTGGTCCGGATCGACCTGATATATAGATTCAGCAGCCAGCTTAAGAGAACTACCTAAGACTTGTCCAGGCCCACACCACCCTTCCTAAATTGCCCATCCCATTAATTTTTCCTTTCCTGTGTTTAATGAAGCTGTGATATATATATACATATATATATATATATATTTGGCCAGCCATATCCCACTCTTATACCACCCCTGATGATAATGGCTCAATAACTGTTTCCCTTTAATTTGCTACATGAGCAATGGCTGGAGACCCACAGGCCCTTGCTCTGTGGATATTTCACAGTAACCTAATTTGCACTTGCTGCATGTAATGCACACCAATGTACAGAGGGAGGGGAGGTAGCTGTACAGGTCAGTGGCAGGCTTCTGCATAGATGGGGGTACTGAAAAGGGGGTTCTCTTTGCATCACAAAATGGGCACCTCAAGGGGTTAGGGGGCAAAGGCAACAGCGAGGCCACCCCAGCAAGTAACGAGGTGTTGCTAGACCTGCTTTTCAGAGTCGAATTACATCAGAGCTCATGAGAGCCATTGTAAACACGAATATACTGGTTGCCAAAATGGTATTTGAGAGAAAACAATAATACTCCTATACAAAAATGATGTAAAAAAGGCATAGATACAGAGTTTTTTTACTTTCTGAAATCTGATTTAACATTTTATTATCCTCTATAAAGCTAAATTTGTAATACACTTAAACATATTGCTACTCAGCAAGCAGTCACATTGTTGAGATCCACAAAACAATATTTACATTCTAGTATTTTAATTCTAGTCAAGATTCTAAGTTTAAAGGAAAGGTGCATTAAACAGCTAAATACTATTCCTAAAGGCTAAATTTAAAAGACGTTTTATTTTCAAAATGTTTAAATGAAGGAAGCATGATACCTGAATTTTCATCATTGGTATCACACAGAATTAATAGATAATAATACAAAATACTGTAATTCTTACTTTAGTGCAAAAAATCCGACTGAGGGTAAAACGTGAGTAAACGGGGGTAGCCTGTTTTAATGCATAATTTACATAGAGAATTAAAATAACAATGAACAAAAAAAGGACAACAATTATTCTCACCTCCAAATGTATTAGTCCAGGTGCATAGTTTTGGTTTAGATTTTTCTCTATCTCAAAAAAATAAAAAATGCCTTGCACCTCCATTTCGGGGAACAGGTGCGCAGGAGAGGGACGAGTAGATCAAAACCTGTGAAAGAGCACTGTCTATATTGCAATCAGTGATTTATTATGCTACGTTTCGGTACTTCAATACTACCTAATACCGAAACATCGTAAAAGCCTGTTTTAAAGCATAATTCTCATTCATGATTATAATAACAATTGGCAGGCTGCCTCTGTTGGGTGGGTTGCCTCTGCTGAAATGTGTCCTTTTGTGTTGATTGTACTAAAATGACTGTGGAAACTAATTTCCCCCAGGGGACAGTAAAGTCTAAGTCTAATGAATCACTGATTGCAAGTTGCAACCGTGTGCGTGAGTTCTTTCACAAGATTTATACCTACCTTCCTCTTGATACAGTGAGATGAATTAAATTTAGTTTGTGGTGCTTGCAGGATTACAAGATCAACTTTAATGAGTACACCTCTAGATGTGTTCACAGAGAAGCCAGTGGGATATCCTGAGTAAATGAACCTTTAAAATGTCTTTTTCCAGACATCTGATGCGACCCCTTAAGGTAATGCAGGTATTTTTATTTCTGTTAATATGGTGAGTGTGTGTTTTATCTTAACACAAAAAAACTTTTTGCCTGGGCTTCCAAACAGTGTCAGAGCTGGTAGTCCAGATGCCTGAGAAATCACAGAGTCCCTCTCTGTGAACTGTTGGTGCCATTTCAGGCATGCTGTTTATTTTCACCGTTTCACACAAGAATTTTAATTTATTTTATCATCCTTTCATTTTTCTCAGTAATGCTGACTGTTGTTTAAGGATACGCCTCCACCCCCCTGACAATTACTGTGTCAGGAAGCGTGATCTTAAACATCTGCAGCCACTGGGGGAGATTTAACTGCATCCTGTAAACACATCCATATGAACCAATGTTATGTAGCCTATAGAGCTGCATACAAACCACTCATCTCTGTCATCACAGTGGGGAATAATGTCACCTGTTCTACTGATAGACTGATGATGATTTAACACTGTGAATCAATAAATAATAGTGTAAGACAAGATCGTCTTGTAAATAGTATTGTTGCTAGTAACAATAAAACATACTTACCTCCAGGTTGTAATTAATCCGCAGACAACACCTCTTGTGCAATTTTTCTGCAGGTTTTTGTATTTGCCAAGTCACAGCTGAAGACTCGGTCTAGATTAGCATTCTTAGCTGGGAAATACCTCCCTGTTACATTGTGACTATTTTTGTGGCAATGCCTTTGGAGTACGTCTTTGTTTAAGGTCTGAGCCTATCCTATAAGAGCGACTCAGCCAAACACACATGGGCAGTGTCAGCCATAATTAGTTTTGACAGGGGCATTTAGTGGTTGTAATTCAAATCTAATTCAGAACATCTTAACCCTGAAGTCTGTCAAGACGCTTGAAATGCACTGGAACATTCATGGTCCCAATCAGATCTGCATTTGTGTGGCAGCACGCTGATGTGTCAACAAAGCCAGTTAGAAAAACAGAAACAGACAACTCATTTACAGTACAGAGCGAAATTGGTTCGAGGCAGCAGAATGTGCACTGTTTAAGTCCTTCCACACACAAAAAGCAAGATAAATACTGAAAATCTGCTTTAGATTTTGGGCCTGCCACAATTATTACATTTACTGCACAAGCCTTTTTTAGTGTCATACTTTTTTAGGTCTGAACTAATCTATAATATAACAAAACATCATCATCAGATGTGAAGAAGAAAAAAACAAAGGTTTCCACTTTAAAGTCAAATATTGATTTAGATTACATCATTTTGCTTTTGTTTCGGTTTCTGTAATCCTCCTTGTCTGACTCAAAGAGGTGACAGATATGCCCCTTCATTTCAAATAAGTGCATTTACTGTCTACTTTGAACAATAACTTGTAAACAATAAAAGTTTGCCACTGTACTTATCGTGGTTACATCTGATTGTGGATTATAATTACAACTAGATACTCATATATACCATTAGCAATATCGCTATCATTGCAATTGTTAGTATTTTTATTTTGTTGACGTGCTCTGCTACAGGCAGCATTTGTTGCACTTCTGTACATCCTATAGAGGGATGCCTCTCATGTGACTCTCAATGTTTTTTTTGTCTTTTCCCCCTGTAATAGGTGTTTATCCTTACTCTTGCTGAGGGTTAAGGGCAGAGGATGACACAACCTGTTAAGCCCTATGAGACAAATTGTGATTTTTGAATATGGGCTGTAAAAATAAAATTTGATTGATCGATGATTCATACAAAGGTAAGGAAGCAACGATAGACGTTTTTTGATTGAAAACCTCTTTTAGACCTGCACCTTGTTTTACATTTGCTGTTGTTGATGATACATTTTAACTGCACACCACAACAACAATTTTACTATGTCAGACCTTTCAACATGGCACAAGTTTTAACTCAATTCTGTCATCATAATAAAACAACTACAGGTTACACACACATACACACACACACACACAAGTTTTAAATTCATTAATGAAAGCAGTCTGGTAAATGCATCACTTAATTAATCTCTTTTCTGCACAAAGAAAAAAGTGTCATCTCAGTCTATAAAAATAGACTGGTTGTTATAATGAAAATTAGAGAAATATGAATAGATGTAAAGATGTTTATCAGCACCATTTAATAACAATATTTTCTGAAAGTACAAGATATGTATTGTGACATTTTACAAATAAATGAACTTTGACATATTCGAACTGTGTATTTGACATAAGCATCTTAGAAGAATAAGCACTCACATCTACTTTTGGTAAAACATATTCAATATTCAAAATTTTATTAGACCAAATACTTAATATGATTATTTTTCTGAAATCTTCATTACATTCTAACCATAAATCTGCACATAATCAATGATTTACAGATTCACATGGTCTTTAGAATGTCTGTCTTTTTTAATAACACCCTGCTTCAAAGCAGTCATGCGTTGCCAACAAAATTATCATCATTCAGTGAAGAAAAATCATCTGCCAGAGACTACTTGTAATTTTCTTTAAAGTGAAATCAGTATGCAAAGATTTGAAGAGCAGGGGAAAGCCAGCTGTCAGAGAGCATGCATTTAAACCTGTGTATTTGTATTTCTCCCATAATATAACACTTCTGTTAAGTGACACATGATTGATGATGCAGGGGTTGAGGTGGCTTTCCTAACCCCCCTAAGTGCTCTAACAATAAATTAGAGCTTTTATCATTGTAACATGTCTATTACAAGATGTGGTAATGGCCCCTCGTTTTATCAAATTATTTGTGTGTCTGAATAATTTTCAAAAATGATTGAACGTGCAGTGCCCATTCACAATACACTTAGAGGTGTTTATGGCTTACTTTGTGAAATGGCAGTAATTGCTTAATTGCTCATCTGTTAGTGGCTGTGTTTTCAGAGTAAAACGTACCGTATGACTTTTGATGAGTTTCAGTGGAATTATCCAAAGTAAAACCAAATGTTCACTGTGAGGTTTTAATTGCTAAGTTGAAAACGCAAGTGGGTTCGTAGGATTTTTTTTTTTACAGTGCACATATGATACCCTATTCAAGCTCGTAAAAAATGATCAGATCTAAAGGAAGAACACATCAAAGAAAAGTAAAGTAATTTACAGTTACATCTCTGGCTTTGTATGGTTTATCCCAGCAACAATATGATATGGTACAGCAAGTCATACTGTACTTCCAACCCAGATTTGCTTTGAGAAGTGAAAAAAGGAGAAAAAGTTTGCAATAAGTATAGGTGTCGGCTCTTCATGCTCAAGCAGTTCTCTGGGTACAGTGATCTGCATGCCAACCGTTCTATACTCTTTGTTATTAAGCAGGTCCAAGCAAAACATAAAGGGATAGTGTGTTTTTAATATGAGTAATGCATTAACCTGCTAAGGAAAAGTTCATGTTAAACGAATGGGCTCAGACAGAACAAGATTTATGGCGATGGCTACAGAAATTATGCTTTTCTTCCCCCAAAGGCACTTTAATTGTGTAATTATTGCCAGCTGCTTTTCATTTGTGGTTGCTGTTAATTAGAGCCTGGGGTCTGCAGTTCAAGTGCTTGGTCTCTCTCTCTCGCTCTCTCTCTCTCTCTCTCTCTCTCTCTCTCTCTCTCTCTCTCTCTGATAAGTCCAGTTGTCCTGGGGCAGCAGCGCCAGCCTGAGATGATTAGCCAAATCCTCAGCAAAATTCATTTGTTATTCAAGCTTTACCCAGCAGCCTCCCACTGGGCCAGAGAAAGAACCCCGGAGCCAAACTTTTTCCACCTCCTCCACTGCTTATCCCTCCAACTCATCATCTACAATTGTCCTCAAATAAGAAGCATCAATATTTGTGTTTGTTTTCCTTATGAGGCACACAAATACAGGGAAAACATATCAGAAGAGTGGAGCCAAGCAGCCCAGGCAACTGAAAATCGGAATTAATTCACATTTCACATTAGATTCCATCAAGCAAGAAGTGCTGGGGTAGATGTGGAGGTGGATGCATTTACAGCATAAGTTTTAATCTTCTGCCACCATTAAAGGACTTTAATGAAAAAGGGTTAAAGCCTTAGGATCAGTTACAGTATTTAATCAATATCGCTTTTCCTTTGAGGTCACAGGGGGAGCTGAAGCCAATCCCGGATGACATTGGAAAAGAGGCAGTGTACACTCTGGATAGATTGCCAGCATATCGCAAGTCAATCAAATTTTATTTGTATAGGCCATATTCACAAATCACAATTTGCCTCTAAGGGCTTGACAAGGAGTGACACCCTCAGCCCTTTACCCTCGACAAGAGTAAGTCCAAACTACCCAAAAAAACTTTAAATCAAGGAAAATAAACATAGAATCCTCATAGAGAGCTGCAAGTGCGCGATCCCAATGGACAGAGGTGCAATAGAGAAAAACTGAGAAAATCTGAAAAACAACAATAATTACAACATTCATGAGAAAATACAGTGTCTTGCTTAAATGGAGAGATGTATCAATGTTAAAAGTAACCATACAAAAGAAAGTTTCTGAGAGAGATGATGGTAATTGTAACTAGACTTTCAAACAACTATGAGCAGGCCCTTGCCTGGCGAGAGTGGGGAAGTGATGCTGGCGCACAGAATCGACTGGAAGTGGATAAGCTAGCGGATGTTTGCATGTCAGAATGTCCATGAACGCACCTCGTAGGAATATAAAAGCAGATATTTAGGCTAAAAAGAGGGTGTAAATGACCTCGTTTCGAATGTTTCAAATGCCGGGGCTTGCGGACACTCGGATCACAACCACACAGTATGGAGGCATATTATGTTTTTTTCAGTTGTTTTATTACGTCAGAAGATGGACTGACCATTGACTTCAATTGTATTGGATTCTGCAGCAACAAAGTTTACCCGTGAGACTCCATAAGTGTTTTTTCGACTCAAACACTTCACCCACTCCTCCATCGGCATAGTGGTGAGTAGATAATGAGTCGATTTTCATTTTTAGGTGAACTATCCACAGTATGGCGTCACCAGCGTCTAACAGCTTCCCCGACCAGTTTAGAGGTGGATTGTGGTAAAAGCTAGGCTAGACATTTTCTGTTATAGTTAGGGGCCGCTATGACTATTGTTGAATATCATCATATGGATCTGTTCAGGGCAAGACCTTTGTAGTAAATGTGAAGTTTGAGGCAGATTGGACAATAAACATGGACGTTATAAGCGCTTCAATCACCGAAATTTTTCGCCATGCCACGGCCACGCCCCCTAACAAAAAGTCATCGAAAATAAAAAATTTGGTCAAAAGTCCATAACATGACATATATCAAATGTGAAGTTGATTGAATGAAATTGCACTGTTGCAGGGGTAGAATTTTGTAGCACGCATGAAAACACCAAAAATGTAACCAAATTTGCATGTTCAATCCAAAATGTCTTCATGTTGGGTGTGGCAAAGAGTAGCATGAGGAATTTTTGTGCATCTTGGCATGATACCAATGTGATACCACGTGTGCCAAATTTCATTTCTCTAGGTGAAAATAAATGAATAAGAAGACCCAGTGAAAATATGTAGGGGGCGTTATCGAGGCCATTTGTGGACACATTAAAATGCGTACATTTCACCAGACCTAATGCGCCTGCAAAATTTGCTGAATTTTTCCGTGTTTAGGGACCCAAAAAGGCAATTAATTTATCAGAAGAAGAATTGGAGCAATTCCAATAGGGTCCTTGCAGCGGTTGTTGCTCGGGCCCTAATAGTAATAATAATAATCAAAGCAATTCCAAAAGGACCCACGCACTGTTAGTGTGCGGGCCCTCATGATAGCGGTATTGCCAGTAATGGTAGTATATGTGAGTAAACATATTGTAGATCCAAGCAATCTAGTTGTATTAATGGATCATGATCGTGGTGGCTGCTGACCACGATATTATAACGATTTGATTTTAACTGTTGATTCAGGAGATTCTTCTGTCCTAGTGCTCCTAGACCTGACGGCCGCTTTCTACACGGTCGATCACACAATCCTAATATCATGTCTGGAAAACTTTGTAGGGATTAAAGGTACGGCACTCAGGTGGTTTGAGTCTTACTTAACAGATAGGAGTTTCTCTGTCCACCTGGGTGACTACTCCTCTCGGAAGGCCCCCCTTACATATGGGGTACCTCAAGGATCCGTTCTAGGCCCTGTCCTTTTCTCCCTATATATGCTGCCCCTAGCATAATTTTTTGAAAAATATAAAGTCTCCTTTCACTGCTTTGCAGACGACATTCAAATATACTTGCCCCTGAACCATAAAACTAAGACATCACTGCAGCCCCTGCTTGACTGCTTAAATTACATAAAATCATGGACGGATTAAAACGTCCTCAAATTAAACAACAATAAGAATCAGAACTGCAAGATGTGGTCAATCTTGGGCCTTTGGCTCCTAATACTCACTCCACTGTAAAGAGTCTTGGTGTTCTTTTTGACAAGGATTTTAATTTTGAAAAGCAAATTTCCTCAGTAGTCAGACGTTGCTTTTTTCAACTGCGACAAATAGCCAAGGTAAAGGCCTACCTCCCACAAAAAGACCTAGAGAGAGTTATCCATGCGTTCATAACCTCCCGTCTTGATTATTGTAATTCCCTGTATGTAGGCTTAGACAAATCCTCCATTAAACGCCTGCAGCTATTCCAAAATGCTGCTGCTCGCCTGCTGACTAGGAAAAAAAAGAGAGACCATATCACACCCATGTTGCGCCCCCTACACTGGCTTCCTGTTTGTCACAGGATGGTTTTTAAAATCGTACTTTTAACTTTTAAATCTCTTAACGGACTGGCACCGTCTTACTTACCCGAACTTCTCTTTATGCACACTCCAGTTAGGAAACTGAGATCAGCCACTCAATTGCTCCTTGACAAACCTCAGACAAGGCTACTAACCAGAGGTGATCACGCCTTCGCAGTAGCCGCCCCAAACCTGTTGAACAACCTACCACTTCACATTAGATCTGCCCCGTCTTTAACACACTTTAAATCACTACTAAAAACACACCTGTTCTCATAGGCTTTCTCCTCGAGTTGAGTACGTTTCATCGCAGCTGATTTTATTTATCTTATCGTATATCTTATATTTTATTTTATTTAAATTTTTATTAATTTTACATTAATAATTGCATTTTATTACTTGCACTATGATGTATTATGTTTTTACTGTCCTTTTGTTGTACCATTACACCTGTAAAGCACTTTGGTCAACCAAGTTGTTTTAAATGTGTTATAGAAATAAAACTGACATTGACATTGACCATGGACTATGATTACAACAAGACTGCTTGATATACAATATTTCTCCTCAGATACTCGACCATTACCGACAATAATCCATCAATTCATTGACCTTCCATTATGCTACAAAGTGTTTATTCTAATCAATGCTGCTAAAACCCTTATCTTTCTGATGTTCTCCTTTACACGTGGCATCTATTGCACTTCTGTCCGTCCTGGGAGAGGGATCCCTCACATGTGGCTCTCTCTGAGGTTTCTACCTTCTTTTTACCCTGTTAAAAGGGTTTTTTTGTAGTTTTTCCTTACTCTTGTTGAGGGTTAAGGGCAGAGGATGTCACACCTTGTTAAAGCCCTATGAGACAAATTGTGATTCGTGAATATGGGCTATAAAAATAAAATTGGATTGATTGATGATCAGAGGCTATCACAATCAGCTGTGATCCGGAATCTGCAATAATGAAGCAGAAGAATTATGTGGAATGAGTACAATGTAATGAGAATTTCCATGTATAATGAAAGATAAATATATATATCCCACATTAAGGGAGATACGAGACTCCAGCTCTCTTTGCTTGCAGGTATATTAGAACTGTACACAGGTTATTGTAAGCCGTAACCCAGGGGCGGCTCCTGGCATAGGACTAGGGCGCAAAATGCAGAGAGGGTGCCACAAGAGGCTGATTTATCATGATGTGATACATGCAATGTTAACCAATGCAGTAACGTCAAACCATCATCCTCTAATCCTGGGGACACAGAGGAGGCAGAAGCGCCGCGAAGCTCCACGAAAAGCTGTCCACCTCCTTTCCGCGCCCATGTTAATCAATTGGGCTGTTCACACCGGCAGCGAAGCGCCGGAAAGCGCCGGGAAGCGTCGCGGCCGGCTCGAGATCAGTGTTGGTTTCGGGGTCTCGGGGTCTGTTCTATTTTTTTCGCTGACCACGAGCGAATTGGGCCGGAAAACACACTGAAATTCCCATACTTCTGATTTCCCCGCTGTTCTCTTGGAGTTTCAGTTTCCCAGATTTTTCCTCCCACATGATGAAATTTCCCCATCTTTAATTATGTACTTATTCCACACATTTGTCAGTTGTGTCTAAACAGACAGACACACACAAGCACACATATATGCTGCCCCTAGCATAAAGTTTTGAAAAATATAATGTCTCCTTTCACTGCTTTGCAGACGACATTCAAATATACTTGCCCCTGAACCATAAAACTAAGACATCACTGCAGCCCCTGCTTGACTGCTTAAATTACATAAAATCATGGATGGGTTAAAACTTCCTCAAATTAAACAACAATAAGACTGAGGTTATCATATTTGGACAATCAGAACTGCAAGTTGTGGACAATCTTGGGCCTACAATCTATTGTGGGGGGGACCTTGCGTAGGTGAGTCACCTACCTAATTTTTTTGTTAACTTGTTTTATTAACTAATGAATGTAACCTCTGGAGTGAAGGAAGGAATTTGCATTTGTGTGTGTGGGGGTTGGGCACTTCCAGTTTTGCGTGTGTATGTTGGGGGGCCTGGGGGCACTCATTGGTAGCTGGAACAGGCTTACATGTCTCAACGCCGACTTGTTCACTGACATTATAAAAAATCCAGTTACTAAAATAAGCAATCCTCCTAACTCAGCTGAGCTCTAATAATAAAACACATTATAACAGTCTAGGGCTGCACAATTATGGCCAAAATCATAATCACGATTATTTTGATCAATATTGAGATCACGATTATTTATCACGATTATTCATTAATTTTAGGGACAACATATTTTTATTGCACTTTCACGTTTAAATGAACAAGAACACTGCTTCCACTTCCATTGTTGTGCTACATTCTGGCTAATGTACAAATCTTTGCATCAGACTGGTCCTTATCACAGTGCATCTTGTAGAAGGAAAATATAAATAAAATAGTATCAACACTTTTTACCCAAAATTAAATCAACAGAGCACTGCTTTCACTTCCATGTTGTGCTACATTCCAGCTAATGTACACGTCTTTGCATCAAAATAAAACTTATACGGTTCTTATTCACCTGAAGCAAAATATAAATACAAATTTTACCCAAAATAAAGGGCTAACTAAAAATAAATATGCCATCACAGAATGCAACCAAATGAAAACAATTCCGGCCTATGCAGAAAAGGCAATAACAAGGTGTTAGGCCTACAGGTTTTTGGCAAGAAGCACCAGCCTGTCGACATTTTTCTGGCTTGAGAGATGAGCGAAGGCAGGTCACTACATTTCCCCTCTCTGAGGGGGAACTTGTGGCCGGAATTCAAAAGTACTTTTTTGCCAGCTTTGAGAGTCGTGGGTACTGTCTCTGGTGTTCCCTCCACCAGTCCAGAGGGTCCTCCTCACTGTCAAGGTTGGCACACTGTATGTAAGACTGTAGCTCAGAGGCTACAGCTTGTTGTTCCTGGTGGGGAGAGGATCTTGGTGTGGTTCCCTCAGCGGTCTTGAACAAGCTCCCCAAGGTCTTCTTTTTCTTTGAAGTGCTGGGTGCATCCTCTGCAGCCTCAACGTGGGGATCAGTTGGGCCCATCTCCTTGAAAAGAGTATGGTAAATAAAATATGAATGTAATCTAATGAAACATATTTAACATCCATATCCAGAAAGTAGATTACAGCACATTAAATCACTTGATTTCATAGCACATTTTAATCCACTTCATTTCATTAATTTATAATAAATTCTGTATGTAATCACAATAATTACTAACCATGCTCGCAGACGCAGCCATCTCAGAAGTAAGTCTGGCTTGGATTGGTCCAACCCTGTCTACACTAACGTATCTCAGCCTGAACCGTGGATCAAGAGCAGAGGCCATGTCAAGCAGTTCTTCTGTCCCAGGATCCTTGTATTTTTCATCCAGGTAGCTCAGGATTTTGGTCTTGATGGTGGTTGTTAGGCCTGGATCATCATCGTTCACTTTCAGGATAGAGGAGCTGAAAAGGTGGAGGACTGGCTTGACAAAGGAAACACTGACATACTTCTCACTGGAAAGCGCATCAGTAAACTCAGTCAGAGGGCGGAGGGATTTGTTGATGGCTTCCAGTACGTCAGTGTCCTGCCATGTTGGGATGAGGTGTCGGGCCTTTCTGTCAGTGGACAAGACTTGAGAGATGGCCCTCTGCTGCTCCAAGACTCTTGTTATCATTGCCTGCCTTGATCCCCACCTTGTGGGGCACTCAGTCTTCAGTGCATGCTCTGGAAGCTTCGGCTCCTTTTGTGCCTGTGCTAGCTCCTTTTTACGCCTCCAGCTGTAGGAGAAACTGCTCACGAGCTTTTTGCAGATCCCCACTGCACGGTCAATCCGAGGATCTCTCATTGCATTCTCTAAAAAAGAACATGAGAGTCATATGTAAAATTAAAACACAGAATAAAACCTTATATACACTCTTCCTTTTGAATGTTTTATTTTCACGTGTTCTTTTAAGATGTTTTCTTTTTTATTATTGATCTTACTCACCTATTGCTAGATGGAGCCTGTGGCCAAAGCACTGGAGCCTAGTCCATTTATTCAGAGAAGCTGCCTTGATGACGTTAGATCCGTTGTCTGTTGTAATGCAGACAAGTCTCTCCTCCTGCAAGCTCCAAGAGGCCATCGCTTCCCTCAGTCCCTGGGCAATCGACTCTCCTGTGTGGTCTTGTGGGAAAAATGACGTCTGCAAGCATCGACTCTTCATTGCAAAATTACCGTCGATGTAGTGAATTGTCAGGGACATGTACGGCTCCATTGTTCTGCTTGACCATAGGTCAGTCGTAGTCGCAAAATACTCTGTGACATCCCTTTGTATTCCCCCCCCCAACGTTTTTCATACAGTGCACGTAATGCCCCTTTGGAGAAATAATTGCGCGAGGATCACGTATCTCTTGTCTAGTGTCTTGACCATTTTCTGAAGCCTTCATTGCTCACAGTATTTATTGGACACATGTCTTTGGCCAAATGAAATGCGATTGCATCTGTTATTTCAGTGTTCTTTGGGAGGTGGATGGATGCGCTGTCGCGCTATGCAGGGTCGCTGTTATGGTTTTCTGGGTTGACGTTGGACATGGACGGAGATTCAGTGAGGTAACGTTAGCTTTGGCCTTAATGCATTCGTCGTACTGTGGTTTGTGGTGATTTTTCAGGTGGTTGAACAAGTTAGTTGTATTGCTATGCGGCGCAGACACAACTCTAACGCACTCTGTGCATATGATTTGTTCTTGGTTAACATCACTTGCCCTAAATCCCAAAAACTTCCAGACAACGGATGATGATCCTTTTCGAGGGACTAGCTCCTCGCCTTCTGCTCCTGACATTTGATTTACCTTTCACACGACACCCATGACCGTCTGCTCTCTGTTCTGTTGTCTGTCTCTCTACTCTTCTACTAATACCGGAGTCGACTGCAGACAGAACTTTTTTTGAGGCTGCTGCTGCAGGGTGCGCGCATGACACCTCCCATCTCGTTCTCCCCCTGGTGGTTGGCCGACTGTTAGTTGAGGAAGCGCTTGATTTGATATGTAGCAGAGCATGCATTTTAAACGTCAATATCGCTGACGATCATGCTCATTTAATTGTGGCAGCCAAAATTGTGATCGCGATTAAAATTCGATTAATTGTGCAGCCCTATAACAGTCCAACATTAAAATGTTAACCAGTCCGTTACTGTATATATATTGGTTGCACAGACATACATATATATATATATATATATATACACACACTGCTCAGAAAAAGTAAGGTAACACTTAAATCACACCTTAGCTCTCGATGAACGAATTAGTTAAAAATCTTTTGTTGTATACATTGTAGAGACAAAATGATGTAACAACGGTCAACGGAAACCAAAATCATGCCCAGAGTACACACTGAGGCCGGGCATTGTCCTACAACAGGAGGAACCCAAGACCCGCTGCACCAGCGTAGGGTCTGACAATCGCTCTGAGGATTTAATCCCGGTACCTAACAGCAGTCAGGCTACCTTTGGCTATGACATGGAGGTCTGTGCAACCCTGGGGCTGGAGTGTGGTAGTGGAGCAGGTCGGTGAGGTAGGAGGGGGCCTGGTTATGGAGGGGTAATATGATCACAGCAGCGGGAGTGGCTGAGCAGGTGAGGAGCAGAGCTCTGGATGTGCTGTAGTTTATTTAGTACTTTGGATGATGTGCCATAGAGAATACTGTTGCAATCGTCGATTCTGAAGGTGATGAAAGCGTGGATCAAAGTTTCAGCAGCAGAGGAGGAGAGTGATGGGCGGAGACAGGCTATGTTTTTTAGGTGGAAAAAGGCAGTTCTGGTGATTTGGTTAACATGGTTTCGAAGGAGAGGTTGCTATCAAACATGACTCCGAGGTTGCGGATGTGTGGGGAGGGAGAAAGAATGGAGTTGTCGATGGTGAGGCAGAAGTTGTGACTGGTTTAAGTGAGGGATTGGGACAGATGATGATCATGTCCGATTTGTCACAGTTTAGTTCGAGGAAGTTGATTTGCATCCATGATTTAATGTCAGTGGAATGAGTTGCAGAGGTGATGGATTTAGTGGAGATGGAGAGCTGGACGTCATCTGCTTAGCAGTGGAAGTGGAGACAATGTTAACGTATGATATTACCTAGTTGGAGCCAGTAGAGGATGAACAGGAGAGGACCAAGCACCGAACCCTGGGGGACGCCTTGGGAAAGAGGAGCAGTGGAGGAGGTGCAGTTGTGGATATTGATGAACTGTTGTCAGTTTGTAAGATATGATTTAAGCCAGGAGAGAGCAGTACCGGTGATGTTGAGGGAGGATTTGAGGTGGGAAAGACATTTTTTGTGGTTGATGATGTCGAAAGCTGCAGTGAGGTCGAGGAGAATGAGGATGTTGAGGTGACCCGAGTCTGAGGAGAGGAGGAAGTCGTTTGTGACTTTGAGGAGGGCTGTTTCTGTGCTGTGCTGTGCTGTGAGCGGAAACCGGATTCAAATGGCTCGAACAGATCGTTGGAGATGAGGTGAGCTTTGAGTTGTGAGGCGACAACACGTTCCAGTATTTTGGACAGAAAGGGAAGTTTGGAGATGGGCCGGAAATTGCTCATGGTGTCGGGGTCAAGTCCAGGTTTTTTGAGGATGGGGGTGACAGCAGCCAGTTTTAGTGTATTGGTTACTGAACCGAAGCTGATGGACGAGTTAATGATTACTGTGATGAGATGGCTGGGAGACAGTCCTTGACAAGATTGGATGGGATGGAGTCCAGGATACAAGTGGAGCTTCTCATTCCTACCGTGAAGTTGGACTCCATCGGGGGACACAGGGGAGAACTGAGAAAGGGGCTGAGGGGTGGAAGAAGGGGGGGCAGGTGGAGCAACTGAGAGGGCTGGGGAGGTTTTCAGGTTGCTCTAAATGGTATCAATTTTTGTTTGGAAAAATGAAAGGAAAGACTTGCACTTGCTCACTGTGAAGGATTTGGAGGTGTTGTCCCTGGGATTGAGGATTTTGTTTATTGTGGAGAAGAGAGCCTTGGGGTTGGAGGAACCATAGTTTATGAGGTGTGAGTAGTAGGTGGACCGGGCTGAGATAAGAGCATCTTTATATTGTTGAAGGTAGCCGGTGTGAGCTTGGAGATGGACTGTTAAACCAGTTTTCTTGCAGTCTTTCAAGCTGGCGCCTATGGGATTCCATTTGATGGAGTTCAGGAGTATACCATGGAGCTGAGTGTGTGAATGAGACAGTTCAGGCTTTAATGGGAGCCAGCTGATCAAGACAGGAGGAGAGTGGGTCATTGTAGTAGTTGACAAGATTGGAGGGATTATCAGACAGCGGGGGAGGGGAGGCAGACATTGTACTGGCGAGAGAGGCTGAAAGAGTTGTGGGGGAGATAGATTTAAGATTTCTGAAGGATATATTGCGCTTGTCTTTTGGGATTGGGAGAGGGATGTCAATGTCCATGGTGATTGCCAGGTGGTCAGAGATATTGAGGTTGAGGCGATGTATTGTGAGACCAGTAGAACAGACCAAATACAGGATGTGACCTGTGAGTGGAGAAGTTTATGTGTTGCGTGAAGTTGAAGCAATGCAGCAGTTCCAGGAATTCTGTGGCAGATTTACAGTCAGTGTTATCAATGTGGATGTTAAAATCTCCTAGGAGGAGAACGGAAGGTGAGATGGCACATAGCTGGGTCAGAAAATCAGAGAAGTCAGAGAGAAAGGAGGGGTTGGCTTGGGGGGGGCAGTAGATAACAGCAGTTTGTTGTGGTGATGTAATGAGGAAGTTTGGGTGCGACAGGATCATAGGGATGGGATGGAATTAGGGGACGTGAAGTTGTACCAAGAGCTGGGTGTCCGTGAAAGGAGAAGCGATGAGCGTCCCAGGAGTATCCACTGGATGATCCACAGCATAACAGCTGCAAGACGGTGGCCTTTCTGGCAAGACAGTCCGGTGAGGAGGAGCTGCAGGCCGGAGGGGCCACCAGCCAGTTAGCCTGACAATCCTGCCTGGAGAATGGAGGTCAGTCTGGTGATGTGGTGGCTAGCGGAGAATACCAACCCAAGCAGGCTAACCGCGCCGGGATGGAAAGATCCCGGCAGGATAAGAAGGTGGGCTCGTGCCGGCTAGCAATGCGGCAGGCAGGGATGAGAAGATTGACCGCTCCGGCAGCAGGAAAACGATGCAGCGCCGCGAACCAAACCCGAGTCCCGGAGCCAATAAGGAGGTAACTTTTGGCACATGGAAACAGCGAGCTGATCTGGTGATGCTATTTGTGTAGTTTGGATAATAGACGGTAGCATTTAGCCGCAAACACGTAGCTCAACTTTATCGCCTAATTTCAGTGATAAAGGGCAGAACTAAGGATCAGGATCAGGTATGGAGTGGCAGCCAAAAGTGCACCAGCATCCGCCATCTTGTAAGTAATCTGCTGGGAGTCATTTTGTAGGGCTCTGGCGGTGCTCCTCCTGTTCCTCTTCGCACAAAGGAGCAGATACTGGAAGTAACATGACCAGAGCAGAATTTATTTAACATTTCGGATGGTGTTGTAGAGTCTGACAGCAGTGGGAATGAAGGACCTGCGAAAGCGTTTCTTCTCGCACTGTGGGTGGAGTAGTCTGCTGCTGAAAGAGCTGCTAAGGGCCCCCACGCTGTCATGTAGGGGGTGAGAGGTGTCATAAATAGTCTGCTGCACACTCCAAAGGACCTCAGTCTCCTCAGCAGATGGAGACGACTCTTTCCCTTCTTGTATCCTAGATGTAAACCTGTATGGTCTGGGGCGACCTCATGCGAAAGTCTATCACCATCTCCCTTGTCATGGTGGCGTTGATGGAAAGGTGATTCAGTTCACAAAAGTGGACAAAGTCAGTGTTGATCCCCCTTTACTCCAGTTTGTTGCCCTGCGATACACGACCAACGATGGCTGTGTCATCAGAGAACTTCTGGATATGACAGCTGTCTGTGTTGTGTCTGAAGTCTGATGTGTATATGGTGAACAGGAAAGGAGAAAGCACTGTCCCTTGTGGGGCTCCTGTGCTGCAAACTACCACATCCGACACACAGTCATGAAGCCTCACATACTGTGGTCTGTCGGTGAGGTAGTCGATGGTCCATGCATCGATGGTCCATGCAGCCAGGTATGGATTTATGGTGGGCATAGAGTCAGGGAAGGAGGGCAGGGGGCTGGCAGGCCATGGAGCAGACTGATGGTTAACAGGCTAGATGTTAGCATCCTGAGACTGAGACTTGGGCAAGGAAAGTGTTCAGTCTTTTCTCGACCACACTAAGATATGGGACAAAGTGACTCACTCAAGGTCTCTCTTTAAACCAGGTCTGAAGGGCAGAAATCATCCTGAGGAGGACAGTTCGCAGCTGGGAGCCCGAACAGGTCAGCTCATCCACCACCCCCTCAAATTCACAAACCTTGTGAAAAAAAGGGCGAAGCTCTGCTGGGTACATGTTTTGTTCAGTTCGTACCGTCACAGAATGTAGAGCAGGAGGACCCAACTCAGAAGTCACAGGTTCAGGTGAAGAAACAAAGATTGTCCTGTAATGCAGGCCGATTTCAATACATAGAAAAATAAGTGCAGAAGAAAAGAAGGGTTCATAATTCAAAATCAAAATAATCTAAACACAAAAAGTCTAAAGAACGGGAACACAACTGATAGGGAACCAGACAAACAAGACAAACTGACAAAGACCAAGAGAAGCACAGAGACTTATATTCACAAGGGAAGCAGGAATATATGCCAAATCTTAATCTTAATAAAAATAATAGGCAAGAGCTAATCAAATAAACAAAAGAAGGATAACTCTAGGAACTACAATGTGCCAGATTAAACGTTCTGTAACACAAGAACATGGATGGGACTTTCATTCATGAGCCACAAAATGAGTTAATTTACAGGTATAATTTACCTCATATCTTTAAATTTTACAATTCTGCCCAATGTCTCTGTGAATTGAGATAACTATATATATGAATTATGATGCACCCTATGTCAAATCTGAATAATAATATGCCATACATCGAAAAATGGTAAATAGTCTGTATATATATATAGTGCTTCTCTGGTTTTGATGACCACTCAAAGCGCTTAACAGTGAAGTTTTTGACACATATCACACATACATTCTTTGTGCAGCACAGCCTTCAGGGGCAATTTGGGGTTCCCAAAGACACTTGGGCATGTGGAATGGGAAAGACTGGGATTGAACCCCGACCTTCTGGTTAAAAGACGACCCCGCTCAATAGCCTAAGCCCCAGCCGCCTCGAATAAACAACATTGAAAAACTTGTCAAGTCAAAATTTAAGGAAAACCGGTGACACAAACAACTAGCCTTCCACGTTTCCTTTTCAGTTTACAGAGTCTCTGTGAAGGGCGCAAACCAAAATCAAAATGACTTGTGCTGGAGCTGTACTAAGTGCTAATATTTCTCTATGTGTGCTCTGGGCTCTGGCCAGCCAAATGGTAAAACACCACTAAGCAAAAGTAAGCATCCCACCAGCCTTTAAAGTTTCACAAGTGAATATGAATGCTTTTTTCCCTCTCACAAGACACTATCCTTTTGGCACTCAAAAGGAAAACTAAAGGATGAAAACATTTCTGGAGACATTGGCATCACACAGGCTTCCCAGCAAGCTTTGAGTTTATGCATGTGGGTTTGTGTGATTGTGTGTGAAAGAGTTGACAGGTCTGACAGGGGCTTGATATTTTACTCATGGAAATGATGCCCTCACCCAGCCATCAGTGTCACATAGTCTCACTGGGTGTCCATCACAGGCTTTGTAAGGAATAAAAAAACAAAATGTGGAAGAAACATGTTATAAAAAGGATGTTTTTCATGTTTGGAGTGCCCAGCCGATTGGCCTGTCAGCGGGGGAAGTGATGAGACACACATGTGATTACCTATGCATTAAGGAAGATGATAAGGGCCTTGCAGCTTAGGAATGCTTCAAAATAGCTGTGGAACAAGGCAGCCTTGTATTGAATAGTAGAGGACTGTTTAGTTGAAGCTTATGTATTCCAGCTTTCATAATGCTGGATGAGATACCTCTGATTGAAATTGTTGAGTAATGCACCAAAACAAATATTTTGAATTGCGAGGCTCTCAGCTCACTTTGCTTTCCTGAACTATAAAAAGCAGCTCAACTGTCAGAACATTTTTGTTGAGGAAATTGCAACTCAGTGTTGATATTGTGCTGATGGTCACAAATCAATCAATGTATGTGAAACACTGAGATGTGTAAAAATACTTTGAGTTCACTATGAAACTTGTGGGTCAGAGGACGTCAGTTTAGTAGGTGGTCTTTCAGTGTGAACTAGAACACATTTACATTAACTTTGGTAAAATAATGTGGGCACATGAATTCTTACCCACCTCTAAATGTTGTCTGATTGATCAGATCTCAATTGCATCCCCAGTGCATCTTAGATTGTTCACATCTGCACTTAAAGGTTCAGTGTGTAACAATTCGTACAATTTAGATGATTACACACTAGTGAAAACATTAGTAGGATAATATTATATTCAATTTATGCCAATAGATGCCTTTCATCCAAATCTTACACACTGAACCTAAGATCTGTCCACAGGTGATTGGAACACCTGAGATGGATTTGATACCAGGTCTGAACAGGGCCATAGTTGAAGTTAAAAGCAGTTATTGTCATATGTACCCTCCCTGTACAATGAAATTCTTTCTTTGCCTTCCACTATGAATACCGTTAAGAGTTAAACAAATATCAAAGAAAAATATAAAAATATATTAAGAGTAAAAGATATAAGCATGTTATATACAGTAAAACATCTGTGCAATGTAGTATAATAGACAGTAGTGTAGATTTTGTTATGGTAGAGTAGTCCAGCCAGTTCAGCTCATTGTTTATTCATTCTGAATATTTGGTTTCTGTTAAGAATATTTGTTTCTCTGTTTGTGTTTTAAATTAGGATCAACTTTAGTTGATAAATGCATTTGTTTAACTTAATATATTTTCATTCAAATATTTGTTTCGTTGTTGCTTGTTTGCCTTGATTTCTAATCCTTGTTTTCTTTGAGGTTCCCTTCCTAGTTGAGGCTGGTGCTCATGAATGCCTGCACATGAATGCCACATCTCCACCAGATGGTTTCAATGTGGACTAAACCATGTAGGAATGAGGAATAGGGGGATGGGAGCCAATGGTTTTCTTTTGTATTTTCTCTTTCACCCAGCCTTAATTAATATTAACTCTAGCCTTAATAATTTGTTGTAGAGTTATTGTACTCTTTAATGTATTAATTTAAAGACACATTTTAACATATTTAAATGCTTTTGTTTGAGGTTGATGCTCAGTTTTGTGTATCGATGCCATGTATCTTTATCTTGTGAGAAAGTTCCTGGACTTCTGGTCTAATTGTTGCACTTCCATTCTCCCAGACTGACTGCTCACATCCTCAGTTTAAATGGTTATGGTTTTATATTATGCTTTTCTAGACTTGATGACCACTCAAAGCTCTTTACAGTACAGTTTTACATTCACCCATTCACACACACATTCACACAGTGCATCTATTAGCAGCACTTTGTTGTTCTATGACGGGCAATTTGGGGTTCAGCATCTTGCCCAAGGACACTTCAGCATGCAGATGGGGAAGACTAGGGATTGAACTGCCAACCTTCAGGTTGGAGGATGACCGCTCTACCCCTCAGCCACAGCCACCCCAAAGGGTTTAAAGGGTTGAAACATCAATCCCTAACAGACCCCCAGCAATTTGAAGCTGCTCACTCTCTCAACCTCAGGCCCACAGATGATCAGCAGCCGATGAGTTCTCCTCTCCTTTCTCGTGTCCACGATCATCTCATTGTTCTACTCACACCATGTCACCAGACTTGCCACCTCACTCACATGTTGTTTTAACATTGCCAGAAATGACTCATCAGCAGATTTCAGGAGTATTGTCCTTTTGAGAGGCGTATGTGAACACTGTGTAGAGCATGGGGCACAGTGTGGAGTTGAATCCAAGGTTTCCAAACAGTTTGTTAGTGAGCTTGTTGGGGATGACTGTATTAAAAGCAGAGCTGTAGTCTATGAAAAGCATCCTGAAGTAGGCGTCTATTTTTTCTAGGTGGGAGAGGGCTATGTGAAGGGCTGCAGAGAGGTACTTCTATTAGGGCGGTAGGCGTACTGCAAGGAGTGCAGCGTCTCAGGTATAGTGCTCTGAATGTGGCCCAGAACCACTCTCTCTGAGTCTTTACTCTTTGTGTGGTTATTAAGACAAGAAAAGTGCAGTACAGACCATTTATCATTTTACAGATAATTTAGGCCACCAAAGCTCAACTCAGAAGGGCCAACTCCTCCAGTGAAGACCAAGCCTTTTGCCTACACATGAAGAGCTACAAGGGCATTCAGAGAGTGCATTCCTCCACCTAGGCGAATGCCCTATCTCACGATATTAAACAAAGAAAAAATAAATTCCTTGAGTTGTGTGAGAGATCCTTCTCCCAGGAGGGAGAGAAGTGCAATAGATGCTGGCATAGCAGACCACATCAACAAAATAACCATATTTACAACATTGATTAGAAAAAACATAAAGGGAGAGGTGTATCAATGTTTAAAGTATTTGGACATAAGAAAATGTCTGACTGAGATGAAGGAAGCAGTAATGGAAGTTGTAATGATAGAGGTGTTGTCAGTAATGGTAGAATATGTGATATTATATTGTATATCTAAGCAATCAAGTTGTAATCATCACCCCGATCTACGATCACGATCGTCCACCATGATCTACGATCAGCTACCACCACGATCACCATCCATGATCGCAATCTACGATCCACCATCCACCGTCACAGTCATGATCCATGATCTGCAAATGATAAATCACTATGGGCCTCATTCACCAATATCTCTTCTAAGAAACCTCTGTCAGATTCATGCATTGTTCGCATCTGTTTTCTTATATTGATGAATGCATTGTGGTCGTAGGTTGAAAGCGTGTGTCAGTTTTTCCTAATTAGCATTGGTAAATGCCCCGCCAATGCTCATAAAAGGGAATGAGACTGCACACAGAAACTGAAAAGAACATTTAAGAACCCAGGAATGATTGAACGTAATTCTAACGACGGCGCCGTCAAACCATCAAAAAATCTGTTATATTTTGTAGTAAATACCACAAAAAACGATACATGGAATGCAGTTACACGTGCAGTGAAAGCTGTATCGGGAGAAAGTTGCATAATTGAGGTAAGCATTTTCATCTCTGATTTGAAGTCTCAATGAATATTGTCAAACACAGAAGAGAGAGTGGGAAGGAAAAAGAAAAGGAAGGTGCACAGAGTGATCTGAGCTGGAGCAGTGCATCATTGGAAACACAGAACTGCAGGTGAATCCTCAGCTGAGCATCTGTGGATACTAGACCTGAGCCTGAAGGGAACCATCGGAATCAGACATGCTGGGCCAGGTTCAAATAAAATGTTGGTGAATAAGGGTCAATTACTCCAGGGAATACGTCAAGTCAGTAATATTGATGAGACATTGCTGTGATGAAGACGAAGAGAGTGTCATGTGTCCCCGACATTCTAGGCCTTTAGCAGCATAAATAATCGCTGGACCAAGACAGACTTGAACCAGATCTAACTATAAGCTTTATCAGAAAGGAAGGTTTTAAGCATACTCTTAAACTAGGAGATGGTTCATCAGGAGAGGACCTTGATAGCTGAAGGCTTTGGCTTCTACTTTACTTTTAGAACCTTCAGTGATCAAAAGAAAGCCTGATTTCTTGGAGACGAGTGCTCTCGTGATATGATATGGTACTATGAGCTCTTTAAGGTATGATGATGCCATATTATCAAGGTGTGGAGGTGAGGGGGTTGGGAGAGCACCCAGACACCACAGAGGATCAATCAGCACAGGTGAGAGCTGTTAGCTGAGTGATCCTCACGTTTAAAAGGCAGCGACTGGGCTGCCTCGAGAGAACACTCAGACAGACTCGGAGAGACTCAGAGACTTGGGACATGAGCAAAGCTCACGGAGAAGCACATGAGCGACACTCAAGACATTAAGCTGAGCTGCAAAGCCAGGGGCCAGCTGAATTAGCTGGCACTTTAAGTTGGAGTTTATGAGTTTTGTTTTATATTAATAAAGATGCTAAAACCTGAATGGTTTGTCTCTGGCTGCTGTGGTGAGAGCCCCGTGGCATGGTCAACTGCCACACAAGGGCTTTGTAAATTAAATTTATCAGGAAGCCTGTGTAGTGAATCTAATACATGGGAAATATGACCACATTTCCTGGTTCATTTCAGGACAAGCTGCAGAGTATTGAAAGACTTACTGCTGGAACTACAATAATCAAGTCTGGACGTAACAAAAGCATGGACACATTTTTCTGCATCTTTTTGAGACAAGACATTTAGAATGTTACGCTGGTGAAAAAAGGCAGTCCTTGAAATTACTTTTAAATGAGAATCAAAGGACAAATCTGGATGAAAGATAACTCCCAGATTCCTGATGATTTTGCTGAAAGCAAGTGCAATGCCATCCAGAATAGCTAAATCATTAGATAATGTATTTCTGAGGTGTTAAGGGCCAAGTATTACAACTTCTGTTTTATCTGAGTTCAATAGGAGAAAATTGTAGGTGATCAAGGTTTTTATGTCCTTAAAACATGCTTGAAATTAGGTTAATTGATTACTTTGTCATGGTTTCATTGATGAGCTTACCTGGGTATCTGCATAGCAGCGAAAATAAAAATATTTTGACATTTACAAAATTGAATTGTTTCCTGATAATGTTTCCTAATGGAAGCATATAGTTAACTTTGGTGGGAAGAATTTCTTTGAATTTCTTTGTTGGAATTGGGTCAAAAATACAAGTTTCTGGTTTAGACAATGAGATGATTCAGGTTAGCTGATCAAGGTTGATCTGAGAGGTGCTGTCTAAATAAATAACAGGATTCTCAGGAGCAACTGAGAATGTGTTGAAGATACTTTAGCATTAACTAAGGGCAGGTGAATTTTGCTTTTAATTGTAAAATGTATCAATAATGAATCCTGTAATGACATCTAGATAAGGAGTTTTTAATAATTGACATGTACTCTGGTAATAAGACATTAAAGGTTATTAAATTACCATCTGACAGGAGGATTATGATTATTCAGATTATGTGGAAGGACAATAAAATCTTCAATTTTGATGCCATATGATAAAAGAACAACACATGACTGGGTTGGTATACACTCTGACTGAAACCAATTGAGTCTTATATTGAAATAAATATAGGCTATCATTATTAATGTCCACATGAATATTAAAATGACCTACAATAATTACTTTATCTGATTTAAGGACTAAGCTTGACAAAAAGATCAGAATCAGAATAAACCCCAGTAGTACAGTAAGCTACAGAAAATAGGATAGTTGTTTAGAAGAAGGCTTTCAAAGGAGTTAGTTTAGGTTTAGAATGAATTGATAAACTGGAGTTAAAAATAGCTGCAATTCAACCTCCATGGCCATAGCAGCGAGGAATGTGAGTATTTAATGACTAGGGGGAGCAGATTCATTCACGCTGACATATTCTTCAGGATGCAGCCAGGTAAATAAGAAAGTAAATAAATATTGTAATCTGAGATTAATAAATTTACTAAAACAGCCTTGGATGGGAATGATTTTACGTTTAAGATTCCACATTTCGGCATCTTGTTAAGAACCCTATTGTTTTTGCTCCGGTTTGTTATTGCTATTACTATTTGGTGTCTGCCACTTCGGCTCAAATTCCTGTGAGCTGGAAGGAGCTAGAAACATGAAACTTGGCACAATAACTGAGTTGTGCATCAACTTTCTTTGAAAGATCACCCATGGTGGCTTTAATTAGGCCTCAAAAATAAAAGATTTGAATGGCCACGCCCCTCACACCCTAAGTCTGATTGACTTGAAATTTGACACACAAGGCCAACTTTATGTACTCCATAACTGTTGAGTGAGTTAAGGCTAGAATCCGCTTATTGCCGCTTGCAGCTATATTGTTGTGGTGTTTTTGCAGAGGTTGTGGTAATTTTCTTTTTTAATGCGGAATTCCTCTTTCCTCTAACCCTAACCCTGCATATTTTTGATTTAAATAATTTAATCAGGGGTGGGGCAGACACAGTCTTTATGGGGTTTGGGCTTTATGACTGATCTAAAAGGAGCACAAAGTGTATAGCACTAATCTGCAACTCCAACTCAAGTCATTTTGGAATTTTATACTTATAGTTATATTCCTGAAGTGTCATGGAAAAAGAAGAAAATATATGATTCTATACTATTTCAAGGTCACCAACTAAATATAGAGGTCAGATTACCCTGAGTTGTATCCCTTTCATTGAAGCATGTGTTGAGATTAGAGTTATGCATTTGGTTATTGTAACAGGACTCCGGGACAGTGTCTTTGTCCGGCCCTGCGCCCGCTGCACGCTACTGCTGATAAAGGGGAGAGAGCGATTAGCCAACGTAGAAAACCTGTGCATGATCAGACTCCTTCCCTGGCATCGTGTTACGTTTTGTGGCTGGAACTCAAAGCAGAGAGACTGAGGCAGGTGTAAAACTGTGAAAAATGGTATTTAATGACAGATTGTCAGGTAAAACGACAGGTGGAGTAGAGGGCAGGCTGGCTCTGAGGAGGAGTTTCTGGCAGCAAAACTCGATGACTGAGCGCACGGAGGAACACATGAAATCTGGAAAACGCTGAAGCTGGTACAGCAGCGATGCACACTGGCGAAATCTGAACACAAGGGAGAAGAAAACAGGTAAATAAAACACAAGAGCAGAAACACAGCAAGGCTGTAGACTGGCAGCAACAAAAATCTTGCAGGCGAAAAACACGCCAGAAAAAGGCAAGAGCATGAGAAGGACTAAAGTCGGGATGGAATTATCTGGCAGGCTTTTATTGTCAGGTTGATGAACTGGAGATTGAAGTGCGTGTGCCTCGACTGCAGCCACGGGGAGACCATCCACGCTCCCTTTACTACACACACACACACACACACACACACACTGAGGAGAGGAAACAGAGGAGGGAGAGAGAAGGAGAGGAGAACACAGAAAAACAAAAACAAAAACCTCACACATTGTTCCCTAAACCACACCCCCGATCTCTCCCTCCTGCTGCCAACGCTGTCCACGCCCCACTACCACAGCTATGCTTTAGCTTCATAATGATATCTCTGGCTGAGAAGGTAGATCTGGTTTTACACTAACCCAAAAGGGTTGGTGATTTAATCCCTGGCATCTCCAGTCTGCATCCCTGTGTTCTTGGGCAAGTTACTGAACACCAAATTTCCCTGGACGGATGTACCAGCAGTGTTTGATAGAAAAATAAGCACAGCATATCGTAGCACTGTATGAGTGTGTTTGTGAATCGGTGAATGTAACTTGAAAGTAGACAATAAACCAGAAAACTGCTATATCAATTTTTCATCATGGAAAAAAGGGATTACATGTATTTTCCAAATATTCTAGAGCAGAGGTCTTCAATAGGGGGTCCGCGACCCCTAGGGGGTACGCGGAGGTACTGCAGGGGGGTCGTGAATTTTTTTCCACAAATTTAAACCTCTTTAAATACAAATTAACATGAATCCAACATATTGTAGCGAGCGGATGAATGGAGGCAGAAGACGTTATCTTTTAGTCAGCAATGCACACATTCAGCAACACAATAATAAAAACATGAATATATGAACCTGTGTATTATTTGAAGCTAACATTGAAGACCCCTGTTCTAGAGATTAAATAGCTCCTACTGGGATTTTTCTATCTCCTTAACCAAAGTTTTTCAACAAGCACGGTTATCAGTAGTAGTCCACCAATCATACCTGTACACAGTTGCATTGGGAACAGTGGGAGAAGGTAATTTAAAGAGAGCATTAATTACATGAAGGCTGACTTGTACCTGATGGCAATTTTGAAACCCCACATTAAGAGTCGCTAATCATTTGGACATTTTGACTTGTTCACATGTTTTAAGAATTAGCATAGTTAGGCTCACTTTCCCCTTCAACCTACACTTACAAAAGCTGATTATGAGGCAATAAGCAAACAGCCAATGTGTATTAATTCACTGTGAAAAAGTAAATGCTTTCAGGTTTAGTACCCTGATGTTTTTTGACACCTACATAACGGAGAAAAACATTATAGCTTTAGCATTAAAGGCAAAGATATTTTCCAACCTATTAACATTCATTAGTCAGGTTATCTTTGGAACCCACACAGAAAAAATACGTTAATATGTTTAAGGTGCTGTCAATGTTATGGATCCTCACTCTTCATCATATGCTAAGGGAGTCTTGCCTTTCTCTGCTCTCACTCAAATGAAAAGTACCATTGTTTGGAATTTATGTAAAAAACATGACAGGGGGTTGGGAAAAAAGTATATATACCGGGGGTTGGTGGTGTGTGTGTGTGGGGGGGGGGGATCTTGATTTTTACAAAATCCAGGCCTCCAGAGCTAAAAGTTTGGAGAAATACCCTTGATAGTTCTTTTTATGAGGGGTTTGAAATTCTTGTCTTGTAATAATAATGCCTGTCTGGGTCATCAGAAGTGAAGCAATGGCCATGACCTTGGGCAATTACAGACAGCCATCAGCAAAAGCTCCCTTTTGGTCCTGTCATCTCTGAATTCCCCTGGCAGAATGTATTACTCTGCTGTCAGGGCACAGCCACTACATGTATTTCTGGTTGCCAAAAACCTGCAACTCGCTAATGTTTGGCTCTCTCACACACTGCAGAACATTCTAAATCTAATGGGGAGAAACACCTCTATTCACAAAAAGGGGCATAAATCACAAACTGCCCTCCAATATTAGAGTCTGAACTAAATTCCCGGGAGATGGAGTGGGTGACAATGCCTGCTGGAAATTTGACAAACATGTCAGGCACTTTTCTCGTTTGTGTTGCAATTTGTCATATCAGCTAACACTGTCATGAAGCATGGCTCTTTTATTATGAAGGTGTTTGCCAAGTAGATGGTGGATATTTGGATTTGAATGCTGAGATTAGTGCAAGTTAGATTTTTTTGTCTTTCTTGCCTTACCCTAATGCCCTTAATCCATTTTATTGTGGCTATATTATCCCGTAACAAAGGTAAAAGGACTTGCCTCCACAGCTAAAAGCTCTCCTTAAAAGCAGCAGTTAGCGGTTAGAAGTCAGCAGTTCCCACAACAATGTGACAGAGATACACAGAAAGAGGTACATGCTAGTGATGCGCGTACCGCAGTTATACCTGCGGACTCGCTGTTGATTCGCAGGTCAGGTGGGTAGGGTCGTAAAAATTTACATTTCTGATTAATAACAGATGGGTTCGGGTGAGTGAAATAGGCATCATACATCATTCATTTTTTTAATTGTAAAGGACAAACAAAGAGAAACTTGTTCATTCCTTCTACGAGCACTGCGTGCGAGCGCTTATTCAGCACGGATGGGCGCATCATTGAGGCCAGCACTTTTTGTGCAATTTGCAATTACTAGTCAATGAAAACATAGGGCCTAATTTTCTTGCGGCAAGGCGCACTGTGCAAAGTGCGGTTAAATGTCCAATGCACAGAGAGCGTGTCTGTACACATTTGGTATTATGGTGACTGCGCCTGGCACATTTGAAAACGGGGAGAGATTGAGATGTACTGGGTGTGTAAGCGGCGTGATAACAAGACCTAGTTTTATTACTTTTATCCTTCCCTTTAAGTAAGTTCATCCTATGAAATAAAAAAAAAATTGTAACTGGAGATAGATAATTTACAGATTTAACCTGTGACAGCCCCTCTCTCTCTCTGAGACCCACGCAGTCAGTCCTCACCAAAATGACACTACACTTTTGCGTGGTGCACACTAACACACCTAGTACATCTCAAACTAAAAGCCCCCAGATGGTTATAGGACCTTACCAGGAAGCCCATATAGAGGCTGGAGTTTAGAAATGAAAGCCCCCAGATGGTTATTGGACCTTACCAAGAAGCCAGAATTTTGGCTGGATTTTCAAACTAAAAGCCACCATATTTTAACAGGAGCTTAAAGTAAGCCCAAATAGAGTCGGGATTTTCAAAATGAAAGCCCCATGATGGTTATAGGACCTTACCAGGAAGCCAGAATAGAGGCCGGATTGTGAAAATACAAGCCCCCTGATGTTATAGGAGGAATTTTATGGATTTTTGGGATGCTACTCCTCCCACAGCGTTGCGCACACATGCACAAAAATAGACCAAAAACTGCAGCTCCATCGAGATGGTGTGCAATGACTTTTCTCAAGTCTTTGCACAAAAGTCTTTGCTCGAAAATGGAGATAACAAGACAGAGATGCCCCCTGTCCCCAAGACAATAGGGTTCCTTCAAGAAGATATCATGAGGCAAAAGGGTTCATACGGTGTCATTATATGCAGATGACCTCCTCCTTTATATAACTGACCCAGCATTGTCTCATCCACCTATTTTATCCAAGCTGGAACAATTTGGAACACTCTACGGCTATAGCCTGAACTTGCATAAAAGTAAAAATTTCCCTACTATCCCTGCAGCTCTCAATCTTCCTGCTTCTATGTTTCCCTTTAACAGAATGACTTCACACTTGAAATACTTGGGGATTGCAGTTCCTCCCTCCTATCTTCTTCTATACAAACTAAATTTCTTGCCTCTAATTAACAATTGAAAAAAAGATATGGAACGTTGATGTACACTATCACTATTGATGGCTGGGTGTATCAACCTACTTAAAATTATAATTTTTCTTAAATTCCTGTATCTTTTTCAGAACATACCCATACTCATGCCCAAAAAACTGTTTGTGTTCCTCGACAGGATTTTTTTTAACTTTATCTGAGATGGCAGCCACTGCTCAAAGAAATTCTGACTGCTGTTTGATAGCGGGATGTAATCCTCAAAGCGATTGTCAGACCTTATGCTGGTGCAGTGGGCCATGGGTTCCTTCTAGTGCAGCACAATGCCCAGGGTCATGTGGCCAGAGTGTGTAGGCAGTTCCTTGATGACCAAGGCATTGATGCCATTGCCTGGCCCTCACGTTCCCCTGACCTCCTTATGTATCAGTGCATCCGATGCTGCCAAGTGCCGCTACAGACTGTCCAGGAGCTCACTGCTACCCTGATCCAGGTCTGGGAAGAGATCCCCAAGGACACCATCTGCCGACTGATCAGGAGCATGCCCAGACGTTGTCAGGAGTGCATACAGGCACGCAGGGTCAATACACACTACTGAGTCACATAATGTGATGAAATTTATGCTTTTATTTTCTGTGTGGTTTTGAATCCAGCCCTCAATGGGTTGATGATTTGATTTCCATTAACCGTTGTTACGTCATTTTGTTATCAACAAATTATACAATGTACATCAGTAAAGACTTTTAACTTAAAAATCATTTGTTCATCAAGATCTTATGTGTCATTTAAGTGTTCCCTTAGCCGTTTGAGCCGTTGTACATAAGGCCTTTTTACAAAGACCCAAAACATTGGGAGGGATGGTTATGCCCAACCTCCTCTATTACTACTGGACCTGTAACATTCAGAAGGTTGTCGTGCTAGTCCAAGGCAGCTCACTTGAATATCCACCTGAATAGGGGAAGACGGAACCAAATGACCTACCTATTCACTCCTTAGTCAACTCTCCACTGCCATTGGTAACTGGTACATATTGCAGCAATCCAGTTACACAATCAGATCATGGTCTCAACTGAGGAAGTATTTTGATATACAAAAAGCCTCTTTAATGGTAAATGGTTTGTATTTATATAGAGCTTTTCTAGTCTTGATGACCACTCAAAGCACTTTACAGTGCAGTTTGCCAGTCACACATTCACGCATACATTTATACAGTGCATCTATTAGCAGCACTTTTTTTTCTATGAGGGGCAATTCAGCATCTTGCCCAAGGAAACTTTGGCATGCAGATGGGGAAGACTGGGATCGAACTGCCGACCTTCTGGTTGGAGGACCACCTTTTCACACCAGCAAAGTTGGATCTTTCTTTTTGTGCATGGCATAGTAATGGTAGTTTAGTCATAAAGGATTTATATTTTGATGTAGTGTTTGCATCATTCAATCAAGTGGTAGAAAAATTTAACCTACCCCGCTCCCACTTTTATTGCTACTTGCAGATCAGGCACTAAGTACAGAAGGGTTACCATCCTTTTCCAGAGACACCAATAGATAATCTCTTAGCCATTGTTCCTAATCTCAAGGGTACCATCACAAAGATCGATCATCAATCAATCAATCCAATTTTATTTGTATAGCCCATATTCACAAATCACACTTTGTCTCAAGGTGTGACATCCTCTGTCCTTAACCCTCAACAATAGTAAGAAAAAACTACCCCCCATCACCATGGTTGATGGCCTGGTCGCCCACTACAACACTGCTCTATCCCTCAGTCTTGACTCTCTCTCGCCACCCTCTAAACCTGAACTGTCTCCTTCACCTGCCCAGCCCCCTGGTTCACAGCTGAACTTCACGCCAGGGCGGCTCTATAAAAGATCTGGCCTCAATGTCCACCTGGAGGCCTAAAGAGACCATTTGCGTTCATACAAGGAGGTGATCTCACACACCAAGACACAGTACACTCCTCCCTCATTGGCAACCAGCAAAACCATCCCAGAAAGCTATTCACAACCATTAACTGCCTACTTCGCCCAATTGACCCCCCCTGAGGGGGAACATGGATAAGTTCAGGAGGGTCTGAATGCCTTTTCTTATCTACTGTGATAGCTTAACAACCATTACAGATTATGTCTGATTAGAGTGCAACATCGCCCAAACTGTACAAGCTGTAGGATGTGAGAGCATGTAAATATGTAAACATAACAATGCTGAAGATGCTTGCTTATACAACTATTTATTTTGATGTCTTGCTCCTATTGTATTTTTATTTCTTTGCTGTATTTTTTTTGTAAATGTGCTTTTTTCACTTTGTCTGGGTGGCAATATACCACTACAGATAAAAATGAATTAGTTTCTTTATTTAATTTAGGCAAATTTTGTCAATAGATAGAGGATGATTTTCAGTGAGTTGGATAGGTATTCTAGTTGTTAGCAACAGTATCAGCTAAGAAAAAATGGTCAAGAGTTGTTTGACTATCAACCGGAGATGCTTGGATTGAACAGGGCAACAATATTGAGGCTCAATACTTGGCTGCGGTGCATTGAGATTAACTTGGTTGTCATTAAACACCACTGACAGTCACTAAAGTTGACTCTTAACATGTTACCAAAGCCAAGATCATTTATTCCACTCTCGGGATGTCAACATGTGAGAAGCGAAGATATCATCCTAATTGGACAAAACAAAATGTCTTAAGCAGAGGAAAAAGTCTCATTGGATCAGAGTTACTTATTTTATTTGTAAATACACACCCATTCCTGCCATTCAGGCAAAAAAGTTTGGATGGGGCAATTTAGGGCTAGTAATGAGGTACAAAGATTAAAAAATTAAGTGATTTAAAATAGGTGATGTCAACAGGTTATTGTAATCATGATTCGGTACAAAAGCAGCATCCGGGAAAGGCCTAGCTTGTTAGGAGCAAAGATGGGCCGAGGATCGCCAGTTTGCCAACAAATGTGTGAGAAAATTATTGAAATGTTTAAAAACAGTTTTCCTCAAAGAAGGATAGGAAGGAATTTGGATATTTCATCCATTACATATATTAACAAAGGGGTAAATGCTTTACTGTCCCAAGTGTTTATTTTGAAAAAACAATACAATTCATGAGGTCAAACATCAAATAATGTGCTTTTGTATTGTTTTTATTGTAATACAGGTCAAAGGTCATATATTAAATCACTGTTCTCAGTTTTAATTTTAAATGTAACATACAGTCCCAACTCTTTCTGATATGGGGTTGTATTAATATACAATATTAAGTCTGAGAACCTCTTCTCCAGCTCAGTACCTTGCTCCCGCCAAACTTTACTGAGAATCCAGTTAGGGATCATGTGGGTGGGACCTGGAGGAAAGATGTGCAGAGGGTTGTTAGTCATGAGTTGACTACAAGCCGTCTCGTCGTTGTTTGTGATGAGGCCCAGGATTGTCATTTCGTCTGCAAGCTTAATGATGGTGATAGATCTGTGCTTGGCTGTGCAGTCGTGGGTGAATATGGAATACAGGAGGGGGCTGAGCACAAAGCCCTGAGGTGTGCCCTTGTTGAGGATTAGCTGGGAGGAGATGTGACTGCTAATTCTCACCACCTGAGGCCTGCTTGTCAGGAAGTCATATATCCAGCTGCAGATGGAGCTCCAGGCCATAATCAATGAGCTTCGAGACGAGTTTCGAGGGAATAATGGTGTTGAACGCTGAGCTGTAATCAGTGTTACGCATGACCGCGTTCATTTTTTCTGTGAACGCTGAACTGAACGAATCAGTTTACAAATGATGACGTCTCGCTGGATTGAACGCCACTAAAAAATGAAGTATGAACGTGAACTAGTTAATTTTCATACGAATTAACTCAAGTTTGAACAAGTTATTTTAAAGTGTAAACTGGCACAACACTGGCTGTATTCAACAAAGACCATTCTCCCATATGTAAGTGGGGCTCTGAGTTACATGAAGACAGCACAGGTAACACCGTCTTTTAATATCTAAGTACAGTGCACAGTAGAGAGTACTTGCATTGACCTGCACATAGTTCACCATGTTCATAATCATGTGTTTACCAGTTTGTCCTGGACCTTATACTGGGATGATTGTATATTTATGTGTGCACATGACTGTAATCTGGCAGTGGGTTACATCACACTCCTGTGGTTTTTCAATTACCCCAGTAACTGACCAGGCAGTGGTAATGACCTGTGAAAGCTTGGTTCTGCTTTCTGGCTATGTCGGCCCTCCATAAACCAGTTTGACTTTGGGTGTCTGTCAGAGTCTGGCTGCATTTACACATAACTCAAACAAGTAGAGTCTGCTCTCTGTGTGAGTTTCTCTGGGTCTCACTGACATGACCAAGGTTGCCTAGTCACCCCACAGAGCCCTCTCTCAGCCTACACATGCTGATGAGGATAATAAAGAAAATTTTTGTTAACAGCCGGACATGGATGCTATTGAGCTGTTGAATTTGGAAAGAAATGCAGATTTCTTAAGAACTATTGTTTTTTTTTACTCTGGCCTGATCAATGTTAGCACCCCAACCCCAGTGCCCATGAAAATAATTCATGAAGTGGTCCCATTTTGAGCCTATTCCTCCCCTCCCATCCTCATTTGTAGGTAAATCGTGGCTGTCAGTATAGTAGCAACTCTGATTAAAGTTCAGGGGTTTAATAGATCATTTTAAATAACTCCCAAATTACTCTCCTCTCCCCAGCCGATCCACCTGGACCCTTGCCCTGGGTGCATGGCAGTTTTCAGCCGTCGAAGGGCAAGCCAAGTCCAACCTTGTGGTTCCTGCTTATTCCCCCAGGAGGGAGTGCTGCAGGCCTAGACCAACATTCTCAGCTGTGTTCAATCTGCTCTGAGACAAGCTGGCTATGAGAAAATGCAAAGAGTAAAGGCACTTGTGTGCACATGAACCCACACCCTCACGCATACACATCAATTCAACACACACATATACAGGAGTAGGGACATGGAAAATCTGGACAGTTAGCACACTTTGTTCACTTGGTTCAGTTGAAATCTGTCCAGAAACACTCTGACACACGTGCTCTCGCACACACACACACACACACACACACACACACACACACAAACACACCACCACGATCTCCACCTCCTAGCTCCCCAGGTGACTGGAGTCTGCTCCAATTAATTGTGTTTAACCAATCTAATCACACTTTAGCACATTAATCCAATTTTCAAGCCAAAATACATCTGAAATGACCGGCATGTGGCCTACTGACTTTTTTTTATTGCCACTGCAAATCAGATGAAACCCAGAGCTGGCTGCCGGCCCCTGCTTCAGCCTGCACTCTCACTGAACTTGGACGTTCAATCTTTTCTTTCTCCTCCTCAACTCATAGAATTTATAGCATGACCCTGATGCTTTCACTCAAAATATATGCCCCTGCAGAATTCAACAATTAACTAAGATGAGGTAATAAATAAAAGGTTTGTTATGTTTTTACCCATGCTTTGCTTGATTATGCTGTATTATTGGTTGTTGTGTAGATACTGTCCCAGTATCTTATCAGTTTGACATCCAAAGTCATCAAGACAGTCAGATAATTTGAGCCAAATCCCCCATGTGAACCAATCCTTCTGCTTTTGGACTACCCCTGGGGGCAGGTCACAATACTTTAGTGACACTAATTTAATGTTCTTCATATACATCTGAGCTATATAACTTCACTATGGATCATCTGGAGGCAAACAATTATCAAGAAGGGGAAGTTGTTGCTCTGTGAAATTACATCTTCGGGTTCTTACAAAGAAATTGGTTTACAATCAAGGGTCCTGTAAAAGGTGATGGTGCATTTATAATTAGGCTCTGCAAAGCAAACAAAATATCGAAAACTTTTTGGGATCTTGCAGCAGCACCATAGAATGTGAGAAACATTAGGGTAATTGAGTTTAAGAGTTGATATAAAACTGTCAGTGATATTCAAAATAATGTAGACAAACAAAAGGGCTACTCATAGGAAAAATAATGACTTGGAAACTGAGTAAACTGAGTGACATTACCAAATCCCAGCTCAGCATGTGGGTAGAATGATGTAATGGGAGGTGGAGCAGCACGCCTGCCATTGAATTTACTATCCTTGAAGCCATTCTAACCCCCCTCTCTACTAGTAATCCAGCCATAAAACCAGCCTCAGCAGTAGGAGAAATTGATTAATTAATCATTGGGTAATTAGTTAAGAGGCAAGCCTTTATTTTAAAAAATGAGACATCTAATTACAAGTTCTCCTCTAAACGTAGCTGTTTAATATGATGGTAAGAAAACATATATCTACAAGCAAATAGGAGGTTCAAGAACTGGGAGACCTTTTCACATGTCTTGTTAGCTGCAGACTCACAAGTTAAACTCTGCAACATTTGTCCTTTGTCTGTCTGAGGTCAAAGTGAGCTTTCACCAGAATCTCAAAATAATGCAATTAATGTTGTGTCTCCTGTGAAATAAAAGGTATACTGAATATTTTATACATCACTTGTCAGTATTTTCCAAAGCCAATTAATTGTAAAATAGCTATATGACACCACTGTGATTTCAGTTTACTCACCTATAATATTGTTTAATGAACGAGAAATGTTTTTCCTTTTTACACCACACATAACTTTGTAATAAATCTGAATGTTCATTTGCATCTGTCCAGGAACTAAGGATTTACTCCATTTCCAAATCTGAAAGTGATAAAACACAAATAAATGTGTGTCAAGTCACAATCAGTAGAGTTTTGTTGAATGTGTGCAGTACTTCTAGGCATCACACACTGATACTGTTACTAAGTGCTTGTTATGGACTGGTGGTGCTGATGCATGTGCTCAGAGAGAAATAGATCAGGTTACCTTCATTTGGTCACTGAATGGTCAGTAGGAGTCAAAGTGGCAATGAAAAGTACGTATTTACTACTTGTGGTTTAAAGCCAAGACCATAGATACAACTAGGGCTGGCACTTCTTATGGGGCCCTAAGCAGTCAGCCGCCACCCTCCAAACCCACCAGACCAATGAAAAGTTCATTGTTCTTTGAGATTATCATAAGTGCTAGTGAAAGATACCGCAATGTTGCACAAGAAATTTACAACAGTATTACACAATCTATAAGTTATTTAAGATAAGTTATAACTTTAAATTGAAAAAAGTGAATGTAACTTTTGAAAGAAGAACAACTTCTTTTCCAAATAGAAGGCTGCATTTTTAATGACGTGATCTGACATTGTGGTGGCTCAGAGCGGGTCGTCCACTTAACAGAAGGTCAGCAATTCAATCCCCGTCTCCCCCATTCTACATGCTAAAGTGTCCTTGGGCAAGATACTGAACCCCAAAGTGCCCCTAGCAGTGTAGGAGTGATGTGTGATAAACAAAGGGCTGCACATAGATGCACTGTAATAATGTGTGTGTGTATGGGTGAATGGTAAAACTGTAATGTAACATGCTTTTAGTGATCATCAAGACTAGAAATGTGCGATGTAAATACAGACCATTTATATACACAAGGGTTTTGTACCCACAGTGTCTGGTCTGGTCTGAAATGACCGATTACAGACAACACTGTTGTCAGTTTTCAGGTTTTTTGGACTCTCTCTCTCTCTCTCTCTCTCTCTCTCTCTCTCTCTCTCTCTCTACTTACAGTATGCTATCATTTATAACATTGAAATGTTAAAATATGCACACCAAAATGTAAGATGAAAAATAATATAAAATTGAATATAATATTATGCTCATGCCATGTCTTGTAATGGCTTACGTAGTATATATTAATTGATGCATTATAAATATAGTTGTAGAGTGTGTTAAAATAAATCAGTTAAAAACATTTGTAACTTATTACTACATTCTGCTATCTTCTAGTGTTATTAAGTGAACAAATCTAAATATACCACATAGTTATTCATGTTTCAACTTTGATCTTTACTCAAAAGAATACAGTTTTTCAGCAGCTGCTTTTATGTCAGTCCTTCTTAGTCCTAAAAGAATTAAAAGTAAAATAATTCTTAACAATATCTGTTCAAAATTAAACAAGATAGTAAAAAATCAGTGATCAATCATTTTAATTTTTGTCGACCAATCAAAAACAACAGGTGTTCACACCTGAAACTATACAGCCAGTCTCTGTCCTGTTCTTGACCAACAGAGAAAAAAAAAAGAAAAAGGATTTTTAAAAATGAGTTTGAAACTGTACAATTGTGCCCTTATTGTATATTGACTTTATTTATTATTTTGAACAATTTCTTGTTGAATGTGTTAGTTATTAATTTTAAACACTTCTGGCCCCAAACTTTTTTGTTTAATTCATTGCTATTAATTTCAAACGAAAACAGTGAAGTAATAGTATTTCAACAGAGAATACCATATCACAGTCACTGACTGGTTCTTAGAGGTTCAGTATATCAATCTCACTAAGTCATAAGCTCAAAGAGATTCCTCCAAAATGTACAGCTTTGATGTCAATTGGTCATTTAAATAGATGATGTTAAATGGTCTGCAGTTTCTCAACTCTGACCTTGCAAGCTGAAAAGGCTAGATTTTCCCACTCAGCAGTGGAACATGCTGAAAAAAGTTCAATACTATCTTTACACATAGTCTGAGAATGACTCTTTGATTCCTCCCTTTTCCACAGCCACCACTTAGAGCTGTGCAGAACAAATAAACTGGCAACACAAGGAAACACTAGAGAGACAGTGTGCGTTCTATGGAGTCATGCCATTGCTTGGTTGTCAATGTGAATGTAAGTAGACCACAAGTGTGAGCAATCACTGAAAATTATATGCTTTTAGAGGGATTTGATATAAAGGTATTAAGCCGGTCTGAGATGTTTGGCAACTCAAATCAATGGGGATTATATTCATGGACATGATATGCACCACAACTGTGGCAACTTGTCAATTCCATCCTTCTGCATATTTTCCGACTGTGACTGCATAAAGTGGATCCCAGTAGATTGATGTAATAGGATAAATGTGGCTATAGAGGGCTCTTGGGCCCAGTGAGGGCACAACATCGTAGGTGGGATGGAACTCTACTCCTCATCCTGTGTGCATTTCCCAGTGCCTCTACTTGGCTTGTCGCATCCCTGGAAACTTAGGAAGGCCTCTAACAGGCAGCTGAACGGAGTATGAGCAAGACTTTTATTCATGTAGACATCCACTTTTCTTCTTCAAATGTAAAGGCCTCTACAATTTGGGTGGATGATAATCTAAAAATGATGTGTGCTACATTTTGCATGTGGGAATCTATGGTTGAGTCTACCATCAACTCCCAGTGTGGTCAATTGTAGTCGGCACGCAGCTATGCATTCAGATCCAAATTTAAAGCTCAATTTTGTTTAGTGTCTGACAAAGTTTCCCAGATAGCGCGATGCAAGGGTGTTTTGACTGTTCAATCCTAGTTATCGGGTTGTAAAATGGCTGAAATGGAACTGATGTGATCAATGACAGTGTCCGTGTGTAAGGTCATTGCACAGCTGCTTCATACTGGAGCTTACTGGAGCTCAGTAAAACCACTAAAGGGTAGAGCGGATCGTCCACTAACCACAAGGTCAGTGGTTTGATCCCTGTTTTCCCCGCTCAAAGTGTCCTTGGGCAAGATACTGAAACCCAAATTGCCCTTGAACACTGTGCTGGCAGTATATGAGGGGTGTATGATGAGTTGGTGCTGCACATCGAAGCACTGTATAAATGTGTGTGTGAATGGGTGGATGGCAAAACTGTTGTTGGGACCTACTATTTGTGAACAATAGTTGGGCCTACAAGCTTGCGATAACAAGTCTCTTTTGTCCTGAAGACAAAGGAGAGCTTCCAGAAGTCTCCAAGGGTGCTTCATCTTCACACCTAGGTGTTACACCTACTCCTGGACACAACCTTCAACCACTATTGGTCACCGTGTGTCCCATGACCCATGAGGTCACCAGGCAAACCTGGAGGAGGAGTGGGTACCTCCATGTGGTCCTTTGTTTCATAGTGGCCAGCCGCCATTTAAAAAGCACATTCTCTCACACACACACACACGTACACTCACATACACATCTGTGTATAGTAAGTACTTTTAATTAGTTTGTGTGTTTTACATTTATTATTTTCATAATAGATGTTTTTCTTTAACACATATGCGTCATTAATGTTGCATTAGTGTGAATTTTACCAACATCTACACTGTCAAGAACTTGCTACTGATGTGGTAATTTTGGTTAAAGTTATTAATTTAATTATTAATTAGATTTCCAAATTTGTAGTTAGTAATTTCATGAGACTTAATCAATAAATTGGCTATCTTTTCCCTTCCTTTGAAGGGTGGTGCCCCGAGGTAGCTTTTATAGTAATATTTTTTATATTAATATAAAATATTTTTCTGATAGCCAAATCTATTGAATATCCATAGGCACACCATTTAATGGTGCCACGTTTAATGTAGAATAATCCCAACACTGTACTGTGAAGCGCTTTTTAGTGGGAATCAAGACTAGAATTTACCATTTACCACAGTATTTTACCAAATTAAAGTAATCTTTTATGAATCTTAACTCTTTCCTCCTTTCAAAAAGTATAAGATATAGACATTGTCCTTGCTGTAAAATAAAAAGTTGATTGGAATCACAATGTTTTCCTAAATAAAAAGAAAAAACAATTATTATTATTGTTGTGGTTGTTGTTATTATTTGGTGTGGACAGAAACTATAGGGCTCATTGTTTTGAGGGTTCACATCATGGACAATCACGAATATGACTAAAATAAATATGAATATAAGATATGCAAAAAGATTCACAGTTATTGCAGGAGTAATCACAGTTTTGGTGTGGACAGAATCTATAGAGCTCATGGTTTTGAGAGTTCACTTTTTGACAGGTGAGGTGAGGAGTTGTACAGTGTTATTGCTGTGGGCAGGAATGATTTCCAATATCTGTCCTTGCGGCAGTCCACTAGGTGGTAGTGAGGGTGCTGGTGATTGTCCATGATGGATAACAGTTTGTACACTGCCCTCCTCTCCACCACCCCTTCAAAATAGTCTGGTTTGCAGCCAGTGATGGAGCTAGCCTTCTTAATAAGTTTGTAAGTCCGTTGGTGTCACCGGCTCCAATGTTGCTCCCCCAGCAGACAAAAGCAAGTACAGTGCACTGGCTACAACAGACTGATAGAAGATGTCCAACATGTTGTGCAAAACATTCACATGTTGAAACATCTCAGCTTCCTCAGGAAATAGAGTCTGCTCATCCCTTTCATGTACACGGCATCAGTGTTGGTTTTCCAATTCAGTCCGTTGTCGATGTGGACGCCTAGTAGTAATCCTCTACTGTGCCAACATCCTCCCTCCCATCACTTATAGACCCAACCACTGCAGAGTCATCAGAGAACTTCTGCAAGTGGCATGACTCTGAGTTGTACTGAAAGTTAGAGGTGTACACTGTGAAGAGGAAGGGGGACAGTACAGTCCTCTGTGGAGCTCCTGTAGCAGTCCCCACCATTTCAGACAGAACTTTACCCAGACGGACAAACTGAACTCTGCCTGTCAGGTAGTCACTGACAGGCAGATAGTTTGCGGCTTTCCCTCATAAGCACTGGCTGGATGGAGTTAAAAGCACTGGAGAAATCAAAGAATTTGATTCTCACTGTGCGACTAGTTTGATCCAGATGTGTTTGATCCAGATGCTCACTGCAGCAGGTAGATAATTGCATCATCTACTCCTAGATGAGGTTGGCGAACTGTAGAGGGTCCAGCAATGATTTCACATGTGGTCTGAGGTGGGCCAGGACCACCCTCTCCAGTACCTTCATCAAATGAGATGTGAGGGCAACAGGTCGATAGTCATTGAGGCCAGATAGACTCATCTTCTTGGGGACCAGGCAGAATGTTTTCCACAGCACCGATATCTTCTTCTGATGAAGGCTCACTCCCTCAGCTTTCCCCTTAGGTCATGTTGTATGGCCCTCAGTTCCTCTCTGTCCCCAGACCTGAAGGCTTCTTCTTGTATTTGCATACAGAAGATCCAGTATGAGCACTTTTGACAGTACATTGTTTTCTAGAGGAGGCCTAGATTGGTTAGGCCTAGTTAATTAAATCATTTGCAGTATAATAGAATAAAACTGAACATTCTAGCTTAATCCTGTTATGGGACTTATGGATATGTTATATGGGCATGTACGTGTATGTCTGTTATTATTGTTGTTTTCTGCAGGATTCAGACAACAATTATTTTCATTATTATTATTATATTAATTGTTGCTGCTATCATTAGTAACATCTTTACATCCATAATTAGCACTCTTATTGTTTTCATTATAACAACTAGTCAGAGCTGATTTTGTGGGGGAGTTTTTTCTCTCCACAGTCGCTTAAGTGCTTGCTCATTGAGGGAACTCTTGGGTTTCACTAAAAGTTTTAAGGTCTTGATATTATAATTTGGCGCTATACAAATAAAACTGAATTGAATTGAATGTATGTCTGACTTAAGTAAATGGTGTGAATGGATCGACTGTAACAAAGTACAGACACAATCTCCTTTGTTAAGGTTAAGGTTCCTTTATTGTCTCCCATGGGAGAAATTCGTTTTGGATTAAGGGTGCTGCTTCAAATAAAGGCATAACATTTGCCTGAGATAAAACAACTAAGCAGTTTGTTTACAGAACATTCACACTGTTAAGAAATTTCCTAGATTTCAGTCGTACTTGTCAAAGACATACACATCTCAGTTCATAAACACAGACAACAACACATCACACCTTCCACAGACTTACAGGCTATTAGTGGAGCCTGCAGTTATTGAAGAGCACCCCCTGCTGTCTGCCTGATGTCTGCTGGTCCCCTTGAGCTGCCCGTTAATAAGTTTAACTGACAGCGGTAAGAATGAATGTTTATAATGGTTGTTTAAATTAACTCTTTCCAGAGTTCATTAATACATACTCAAAATACAACACATGAGAGGGGTCAGATAAAATCCTATTGGCCTGCAGAAGAGTGGACTGCTCAAAATATTCTTTGGGGTTGCTCTGTAAAGATATTTTACAATATTTTACAATAATATTGAACATAATATGGAGGCGCTGATGTATTCTCATGCAAACATTTAAGCTAAGCTCATTATCAATGTGAACTCCGAAGTATTTTAAAGAAGAGACCCATCTGAGGTCATGGCCATGTATGGCAACAAGACTCTGGTCTCCAATTAATCTGGGATAAATCATTATTTCTACAGTTTTCCGTATTGATGTGTAGGTGATGCTCATCACACCACTCCACCTGTCAACTTCAGCTTTATAGCTGACAGTGTTTGAGTTACTTGTAGGTAGATAGAAAATAACATTATCATCTGAGAATTTCACCACAAACTGAATAGGTTGGGAGCTGACACAATCATTTGTATACAAAGTAAACAAAAAGGGCGAGCTGACACATCCTTGGGGTACTCCTATACTACTTACCACTGTTTCAGAAAGTTGTGATTTGAATCTCACTTGTTGTGGCTGGTTTGATACAAAAGGGTAACACCATTTAATTAAACAAGGATTAACATTTAACTGAACATATTTTTTGAGCAAAATGTCTGGATAACTGTCTCATTCCACACACATGGTCAGTGTGTAGGAGTTGAGGGGGGAAACTGCTTCACATTCAAGCAGAACACACATTTAAACACCTGTAGTTGGACCCAGGGCTGTCCTTTCAGCTCAGTGGGTAAATAAAGCTACTGTTTAAAAACCCTGTGCATCCTCATGCATGGTTCTGCTAGGTTCCACGTAACATGTATGACAAGTATCAAGCATTGTTTAAAGGGTTGAAAGTTCTATTTCTACAAAAGGTCATTCAAAAAAGTCCACTTATTATAATTTTGGAAGACCAACCACAAAATAAAACAACTGTGAGTAATTTAAGTGACAGGAGGGCTCAAAAGCAATACAACTACCCAGTCTTCACTTAAAATTATAGTGAATATCAGGTTTTTTCCTCACTGTATTATAATTTTTGCAGTATGATTCTTTATGAGGTACTTAATTCCACAGTATCTACCATTGCCATGGTCAAATTTCTTATCTCTAATAATGGAAAATCTCTTGATTCAACATTTCATACAACTAAATAAAAGTTTGCCGCAAAAAGAAACTAGGAGCAAATTAACTTGGACCACATGTTGCAAATTATTATAGAAAAAAATTGTGGCAGGAGATATGACCCTTTAATTCTCTATCTCCAATACATCTCCTCTATCAGTATAAAATAACAGAGTCAAACTTGAGGCAGAGAGCCATATTCACTAAAAAAGGGAGGTGGATTTTTGAATACAGTTCAAGTACAGTTGGATTTTTGTATTCCTCACTGCCATGCCAGTATTAAATTCTTATTCTATGCATTCTTGCTACATGAAGCTGAAAAGATGTGGAACCTAAAATCCATTTGTAGAATTACAGCAGACGGGCTGGGCTATTACTCTTTATATACTCTGTGCATACCTGTGCCTGATATGCACCTCCAACCTTCATTTCTTGCTATGAGACTTGAGATTTCCCAACCCTAATGTATGGATAGGAAACTTTAATATTGGTAGTTCTGACATGGGTGTGTTAAAATTCCCTTCCAATGAAAAGCAATTTGCCGTGTCAGAGGTTTTATGACTGTAGGAAAATGTATTTACTGTTGTGTTATAGATCCTGTGTGACTTTTCATCTCCAAGTCAATTCATGAAGAAAAAGGAAGAGATCTGTTTCAGTTGCTTTCATAAAATATATTGTCTTTGACACTTCAATGGTCTCACTATTGCAATGTACAACAGTTCATTGGTGGCTGTAGCTCAGTAGTTAGAGTGGATAGGCAGAAGGTCGGCAGTTCGATCCTATCTCCCCGGTTCTATCTGCCAAAGTGTCCTTGGGCAAGATACTGAACCTGAAATTGCTCCTGACGGCTTTATGATAGAGAAACTGCTGCACCTAGATGCAATGTATGAATTTGTGTGTGAATGGGTGATAGGGAAAACTGCAAAGAGCTTTGAGTGGTCATCAAGAATTGAAAAGCGCTACATAAATTTAGATTTACCATGCCATCAACAATGCATCTCTTTGTTTAGTATTCTACTAATCACTGCTGTTTTTCATGCCAACACAAGAAAACTGAGTATTTCCTCTCTTGAAACGACAGTATTTCCACAACCATCATCCATTATCATGTATAGTATTACAATTTCAACAATTAAGTTCATTATCTTGTGATAGTTTTTAAAACGTTGATTGAGCATGTTTGAAGAAATTTAGTAGCTACAAAGCCCTCAGACTTATTTGTTACATCCTCCTGCTGAACCCTGAAATTAGTTTGACAAAAACATTAATTCCATCAAACTACTGTTTCCAGTCAATAATTACCTTTCACAGTCCAACTAAACTTAACTAAACACCCCAAAAATATTACCATCTGAAAGATGCCACAGTGCACACCTGGAGATCTTTCTTGGCCCTAACATATTTAGAGATGGCTCATGGAGATCCATTTTTTTACCATGAGATCTTGTGCCCATCTGTATATGATGTGTGCTATTATCTGAAATAAGATCTGACATCAAACTTAAATGTGCAAAAATTTAAAAAAACTTCATATACGCTGTAACTGAAAATGTGGTAACTCAAAGGGTTGAGGTAACCAGGGGCGTGTGCTAGAATTTTTAGGAATATATATTCTATCTGAACTATATTGACTGTTTTTGTTTGATATAATATATGGTGCAAAAGACAATCTGTGAAAATGGTCAATTCCATAAAATGGAACCAAAACAAACTCTCGTCTCTGAATGTTAATGTTTCTGTTGATCATGTATTAGCTGGCCTTAGCTTTCTCCGTCCTCATCAAAGCCAGTCATCTCAGACTCTATAATCATTTTCATATGGACAAGGTTCTGAAAAAAGCAGGTTTCATCAGCCATTCTCATCTTTCACCCAAAGCAAGAAAATGGGGGAGTTGTTCAAATGCATGTACATTTCTGTGCGGACTACTCCAATAATAATACACAAACCAGCTGGAATCACTGCAAAAACTAAAGCTGGTTTCCTGCAGCCTTAGATCAGATTCACTTCTTTTCTACTCTGTTTTTTCATATGAGATGTGGTCTACCAGCTGCTGATGCCAGTGTCTCAACAGCTTCATTTTCCTGCAGGGGAGAAATTATGGATTTAGTGTAACATTGTAAGTTATAGCTTTGATTGCAGATTTGCTTTTATTTGGATGGAAATTATCTGTCTCTGTCACTACTTGTACTATCGACCAGAACCTGGAAAAACTATTAGATATTGACATAAGTATCAGACATATAACATTAGATATATCTAGCTACAAATAAAGAATTAGACAGGAAATTTGACTTTTAACAAGACAATGATGATTGCCTTGAATTTGAACTCATATCCTATCTCCATTGTCTATTAATTACGCAAAAATGACTGGCCAGAATACCATGAAACTTGGTGGAAGGATGCACTGAGGGTCAGGGAAGAATTTGCGGAATTTTGGTGCAGATCTGGATCAGGGGGCGGATCCAGGATTTTTTTACCCACTTTCTTTGATATTGTATATCTGTGAATAATTACAGAGATGTTTGTGGGACTAATATTTGTAAATGTAACTATTTCATGCCGAAATTTGGATCTAGTGAATTTGAATGTGGTCTCATAAGAGTACTGTTGGGCCTTGGCGGAGGTGTGTGCTCTTCAAGTTACCATTCATAATATAATATGAATACATAACATTTTTAGGTTTTAACCTACTATGTAATGTGCCTTGAGATAATGTATGTTATGATTTGGCGCTATACAAATAAAATTCAATTGAATTGAATTACAAAATATATATGATATTATATAGAACTCCTGACATTGTATGTTTTGTGTTTTCCTTTACAAACATACCTTCAACTCAAACTGAACTAAACTAAAACTAGCAAATAAAAGGCATATAAGTCAAACTCCATAACCACATATACCCCCCCCCTTCTACACCATTCCAATCGTTCCTGCTGGCTCGGCCTACATCCATACACAGAGTGCAAGTAAGTAGTCGCAACTGAGTAAAGAAGATGTCTTGAGCTGCGAGGTTTAGACTCTGGCATGGCAAACATGGCATTGTTTGTCAGACCACCTTTAAGGACCAGTTAGGTGGATGTGGCAAGCCTGGCTCAGCATTGTACTTGGAATACACTGATGCAAAGTGTTCCCCCCTCCCCACTCTCTGGCCATATAAACACACTGTTCCTTTGTAATAGTTTTCAACAGGTTTTCTGATTCCCTTTGTATTTGTTTATTATTGTTATAATGACAGAGTACAGAGTTTAAGGGTGGTGGGGCTGAGCTGATGGTGGCTGTCTATCAGCTTGGTTCCTTATACTTAGGGGAAACGAAATAGTACAGTAATATCTATGTGTGTGTGTGTGTGTGTGTGTGTGTGTGTGTGTGTGTGTGTGTGTGTGTGTGTGTGTGTGTGTGTGTGTGTGTGTGTGTGTGTGTGTGTGTGTGTGTCCAAGAACCAATCATCAACAAACAGTCCACACAGTTTTAGCCCCACAGCTCAGGAGATTTATGGGTTTCTAAAAGCCACATATTTTGAAGATGCTCATCTAACTGTCTATGGTCTGACGGGCAATTTGCCATGGACAAAACAACCCCCTTTTCACACACACACTTGAATGATGAGAGTGGGTAAAAAGGGGGGTTAACAGTCATTTTGTCTGTGTATTGCTCCAATGCCCCTCAAACCAGATAACACTTTGCAGATATCCCTAGCCTGAGTTCTCAATGTTGATGCTTGATGTTAGATGCTTTCAGACATACGCTCAACCTCAGGACATTGTTTGGAGGGGCTGTATGTGAGAACTCACAAGTCCTATTGAGAGCCTCCAGACTTTCTTTAAGCCCCCTATAAATCTTTGCAGAATGTGTGACTGAGCCTATGAGAGAACTCAGCGGGAGATGATCCGCAGGATTCACCGCGAGCAAATGGGCATGTTGATGAAGAACACGCGACAGAAACATAAAGGCAAAAAACAAAAAAGAATAGGCTACTAACATCCAGTGTCATTGCTGTAAACAAAAACATGTGACTTTATACATTATGTCCTGCCTCTGCCTGCAAAAGTCTCTTATTCATTTGTGGCAGTGACAAGGCAATCCCACTGGAAAATGTTTTCCCGCGTCTGGTGATTGTTGAGAAATTTTTGACCATCCTCACACATTACTTTATATGCCACTATATATTATGTATATTGTATATTACATATTATATCTGTACAGGAGAATAGTGCCTGTCTAATTCCACAGATACTCCATTCTCTCTCTAAGCAGTACCTAAGGTCAGGTTTTAGATAAAGGGCCAACCAACAGTGCATTGTAGTGTCTACATTGAGGGATTTTCATATCTAACTCAGATGCTCCAGACAGAGAGGCACCAACTTCAACTCTCACCAACTCCAACTCTTTTGCGTATTTCACCAGTGGCAAGACGTAAGGACACAATGTGATTTAGGAATGCATATTTAGACTTAACTATCCAAAAGGATGCGAACACCTACATGTAACATAGAGGGTGACAGCAAATCTAGCCATTTATGGATGTGCTGTTGGAATGGGTGACACAAGTAGAGGGAGATATATGGGGATGCTGTGGGAGACATCTTCAGATTTGGGGGTGACAATTGCTCATGTTACTCTGTTAGCGTTTGCACCTTCTGGTCTCCTTGATGCATCAAGTCTACATTAAAACCTTCTGCATAAGACATCAGTTGCTGCCTGAGTTCTCCTTGCACCAGCTTCCAGAAAACTTCCATAACAGTGATGTTACCCCCAGATCCTCATCACAGACTAATAAGTTATTGTTTTGTTTTGATTTATTATAATGAAATGCCAATTTACGATTTATGTTACAGATCCTCTAACTTACAGATCCCCTAATTTAAAATGATTTAGCTCGACCTGCTCTCACTGTGTGGAAGATGTGAATTTGGTTGGTTTTGCCATCTCAAGAAACAGAACAGTGCTCTTCCGGACTGTTCCTCTGTCACTCAGGGTCATTTGTGTTAACTTGCAGTACTCATGCAAATTGCCCAAATTGTGCATCTAAATTAGTAATGTAATCTTGATGAGCCAAAAATGTGCATCCTTCAATGTGAGGGCACCATTATGAATGTCCACATATAAGTGTGCACTCAAAGAAGGAAAGATATATATATATATATATTTATAACAGGGTTATAATCCCTGATTAAAACAATAAACTCTGTGAATCCTCCACCTGTCTTTAAGACTACTTTCTCACTTTGTTTTTAAAAGCAGTATTTCAGATGGTTGCTCCAGACATTTTAGCCATTGAGAAATGGCGAATTTCCCTTACATATCAAACATGCCACCTTTTACTCAAAATCTACACACAATAAATTCTAGTTTGTAGAGTCCCACAGGGGTCTATTCGTGGTCCCCTTATATAGAAGGGTACCCATGGGCTGTTTTGTTTTACAGGAAGACAGTCTGCACAAAAGATATTAATATAAAATATAATTAATTGACGATCATGTTGGTAGGCATGAATGGTAAAGGTTCGTATTTATAGTGCTTTTCTAATCATGAGGACCACTTTACATTACAGTTTTGCCATTCACACACACATTCATACAGTGCATCTTCATGCAGCACTTTCTCTATCACACATCACATTGCCAGCAAAGCTGTCAGGGGCAATTTAGGGTTCAGAATATTGCCCAAGGACACTTGTGAGTGGTTGCTTGATAATTCTCTCTTGGTTCTCTCTTCTCTCTCAATGACAAACATAAACAATCATTGCAATCCACTTTTGAAAGAATATACTGATTGGTGCAGCATTTAACTGTCACTGTCCCCCTGGACTAGTGGCCTCAAAACCACTAAACACACACAAATAGCCACACCCATACACGCACACACAAAGCTGCAGATCTAATGGAGTTAGTGATGTAAGACATTTGTACCTATCTTCCCCTATTGTCAGATTAATTACAACAATACTTATTGGTTCACTCTAATTGGAAGAAATGGGATTAGTTTATTCTATGTGGTTTAAGTCAATTGGCTCATCTTTGTTTTTCAATGGACTCCACTGAGCAGGGGGCTGTTTGCATTTGTGTTAGTACAACCCCTACTCAGTGCAGCTTTTTTTTTGTGACAACAGCTCCTAGTAACTCGAAAAGAATAATGCTGTTAATAACATTTTTTTTCATCTATTGAAAGGGAGAATGATGACATTTTCAGTAGAAAGGAAAAATTGCTGGTTCTTGAGCCATGTCTTATTTATCCCAAACATTGTACGGACCCCAGCGTAATCAAATAAGTTTGAATGTGAGCGAGAATCAAAGAGCAACATGATATACAGACTTCCCTAATTGAATAAAAAAAAAAAAAGAACAGTCTCCTAAGCAACAGTGGGAAACTTTATCCCAACTTCCCCCCCTCCTCTAGCTGGGCAGAATGCTTGAATTTCTTTGCTGATTTAATAGAAATGAAAAAGGATGGATTTCGGGTTATTTCATTAATCTGCCATCTCTCTCACTGCAGAGGAAATGAAGGCGAATAGAGTTCAAAACTTTTGTTTCTCATGCTCAAGCATGCCAGGGACCATACTTCTTCTCTCTGGAAAGTTAAGACCCAATCAACCGGCCAAATTCCTGGCTGATCCATCTGACTGAATTGATGTGTTTTCTGGTGCATCTGTATTCTGGGAGAGATAATGTCACGTTTAACCATTTAATTGCTTGCGGTCAACCTTTAGATGTGTACCCGCTCTCTGCTGTCATTTCTGCACCATTAAGATGATTACCTCCTACCTCCACCCCTTGAATTTTACCACAACTGGGCCTGGCCATATCCAATTAAACCCTTCAATTAAAGGTTTCACTCTGTCTAAGATGTCCCAACCTCAAGCTCCATTCATCATTATCACTAACCAAGCCAAATTGTATTCCTCCTGTTTGACATACATTTAATATTACTTCAAAGTTTCCCATTCTCTCTTCATCTCCTGACAGAGTGAGGTTGATTAAATTCAACATAAGAAGTTTTACTGATAGATCATGATTTTGAATGCTTATCAGATTCAAATCAAATCACTGTGTACCAGTTTATACAATAAAACTGGATTTGATAACTCCTAAAAAATCATTTGAAGCCTTAATTATAAAGGCTGTGATGTAAACGTTCGTGTTTATTTTGCCAGTTACACCGCTGGCTTAACTTTGGTGTTCATTGTTTTTGTTACAGCTGTTCACTTATCCTTTAGTTATTTAGTGTTTTGTTTAGTTCTCTTCCTGCTTTATTTTGTTAACTCACTCATCATTATTGGACCAGTGTTTTTGGATACCAGTGCTTGTTTGGACTGATTCCCTGTGTACCGAACCTCTAGGCTCCAATAAAAACTTTGAAATCTGTACCCGCATCTGAGTCCTCTTTGTCATTATTATAGTCATTATAGTTTTGCTTTTTACTGAAGCTGTCTGTAGCGACACTCATATAGGTTTAGAATGGTCCTCATGGACTGAGCATGGGCTCAGTGGGAGCACATTTATGATATTTTTTGTCACGTCACAGACCTTGTGTTATTTGTATTTTGAAAACCGAGCATATTATGTTTATGAATTTGCATTCAATTGAAAGACCTTTACCTCAAATACATCAAAATTTCTGTCAAAGATACTCTGTGGAGAGTTTGAGCAGCAGTTGCACTATGGAGCTGCTATGCTATGAATGCTTGTCTCCCAGTTTGCAGGAATTTTTCCATTGGCTGTTTTGCATTAAACATTTCATTCTGAGGGATGAGAGAATCATTCTAACATCACAAACTTACTGTGTGTTTGTGGTTTACAAATACTGCATATAACTGTTGTTTAAAAAAACATTGTGAGTTTGCAATTTGTTGTTTTTCCTAGTTGTATCTGCATATCTCTTGAATTTTTTTCTCCATGAATGTATTTTAAAGTTTTATTGCATTAACTAAAACATTTCCTAGTCAATTGGTTAGAGGCTATATGCCTTCATGCTTTTTGAATTACTCAAGCTGCGATAGAAATCTACATTAGTAATGTGCCAATAACAACATACTGAGAGGAAGCTAATTTGAGAAGGTACAGTTTAAGGTCAAATAAAGTTTTTTAAAGATTTACAAGGTATTGTTTATTGCTAGAGATATGCTTGCTGTGAGGAAATGTTCTGTTGATTTCAGGCATGAGGTATTTCAAATGGTAAAGATGTAGCAGGCAGTCTTCATCCAAACGAAACAGACAGAATGACTCAGTAACAGGATCTGGTGAATGTCCATGTCCCAAAATCAAGGAAATGAATATCTGCACAAAACTGTATTTGTTCTTTGTTTTCTCCTCTTAAAACAACATCTGCCTTTCTGGTTAAATTTCTAATGATAATTTGAATTATCCTAAAACAATCTTGGTAATCAAATTTCACACAGATTCTTGCAGTTCTTCCTCTCTGATTGTGTACTTTGAAATGAGGAGGAAAATATGGAGGATGAGCTTGTAAAGTCCTGGGATTGACAGGAAATGCAAAGATCTGCAGGGCAAAGCTCTAACACTTCTCAGGAGCAAGGTAATGTTAATATGTATTTCCAGGATTACTGAATTTTGTATGACAAATGTCTCAAGGAACATGCAGCCTTAGCTTCAGGTTCATAGAGCCTGGTCATCCCCATGCTTCAGTTACCCATAATGATGGTAATTATTACATGGCTTGACTAATACTGGATAGATTCTCAGGCTCCTAAAATCCCCTAATGCTGCATCAACCCTCCACCCCTCTCGTTAGCTGCCCAACAAAGGCCATGTTGAAAATGGCGAACAAGAGCAGTTTGCCTCGCAATGAAATCCCTGAAGAAGGCGGGCAACCTGTGAATGTGAGTGTTTTTTACGGGGGTTAATACTTAAGCCATATGAAGATGGGATTAGGGACCAAGCTTACACAGCAAGGACAAAAATTGGAAGTGCTGAGGGAAATATGCAGCTAATTCCTTTCTGTCATCAGTGGATATTAAAGAATTTTAGCTGTTCTGCTCAAATTGTTTGTGAATCACAATGGTGGCACTGTTAAATTTGGCTGCAAGCGACCAGGGTGTAGTATTGTCTCATTTCAATCCCTTATAAGACCTCAAGTTTTTTGAAGTAAATATGTTATTTTGTTGAGAAGAATTTACTGACTTCCTGTTGCTTCACTGCCACAAATTTAATATAATGCCTAAAGAAAATGCATCATTTTCTTTAGGCATTATATTGTGCATCGTGTATTTAAGCAACACACACATACCGTGACAAATTGTCAAAGAGAGGAATATGCCAACCATCTCTTTAATTACCATAGAGAGAAATAGGAAAGATATCCACAAAGTCACAAACAGGTCCACCATTCAGTGGGTAGACTGGCACCTGTACAGAATTAATGGGGGACCTCTGGCGTGAGCTTGACAGAGTTAAGCTTTTAGGTTGAGTTACACAGAGGGGTGGGACCAGTGCAGGCCAGGTGCTGGTTGGGTAATACCTCCCAGATATCAGCAATCTGTTTTTTGTTTCCCCTGCTACCCTTGGTCTTGATTTTGTGCCATCTCACTTGATATTTATCAGGCCTCTCAAGGTAGATGAGTCAGACTGCAAATCACTTTAGGCCCTCCGCTTTCCAGTGGACAGTATAACAGTTGACAAATTTTGGAGTAAGGGCCACTCTATCAGAACTAGATTCTACAATACTGTCACAACATCTTACAACCCAGCCCATCCATTCCACTCTGCATCTGCCAATCAGCTTGCTGCTCCCTCACTGCGAGCTACCCACTCAACAAAATCACGACTGTTTGCTGTCCTGGCTCCCCTATGGTGGAACGAGCTCCCCATTGACATCAGGACAGCAGAAAGTCTACAAATCTTACGCCGCAGACTAAAGACACATCTCTTCGACCTACTACTCCTTGGTTAAGCATAAAAGAAGAAAAAAAATGTTAAAAAAATAATAATAATAACTAAATAAAAATCTGTTAGTTAGCTTTTTTGAAGCAAATTGTACTTACTTGATTCTTGTTGTTTCTTGGTTTGTACCCTCATGGTTAAATTCACTTATTGTAAGTCGCTTTGGATAAAAGCATCAGCTAAATGAAATGTAATGTAATAACACCATTTCTGAAATCAAAACTTTTCTTAGTGTTCATGGTAAAAAGCCAATAATGACAATGGCTAGTGTTACTAATGTTGAGTAAATCTTTTTCCTTATATTGTGTGTTATGAGTTGTATGGAATTTCACATTCAAGTATCACAACCCAAAAACACAAATACTGTAGTTAGTAGTTGAATGATATCAGATCCTAGATCTGTATTCTATGCTAATTACAACCAGACCTGTATACTATCCATGAGTGAGTCATTGTAAATGGTAAATGGTCTGTATTTATATAGCGCTTTTCTAGTCTTTATGACCACTCAAATTAATTTCATTACACTCAACTCTCTTCCCCATTTTTCTCCACTCATCCTAAACGATCGAGGCCGATGGCCGCCCAGATTGAGTCTGGTTCTATTAGGCTTGTTGTGTGACCTGTTGGGTCTCAACCTTAGCCGGCCTATATAAATTGCCTTGACATATGTTGTATATTGTGATTTGGCTGGATACAAAATAAATTCCTGTGTTGTGTTAAGACAGTGCTGTGGTTTAATTCTGTGTTCAATCCACTATGGCTGTGTCTGTGCTGGAATGCTTTGATAGAAAAATTGCAGGTTCCATTATGCTACTGCCACAGTGTGTAGAGCTGATTTGAATTTCTTATAATTCCAAAGTGTGTTAAGTAGCACCTCTCTGAAAAGAGGGGGGAATCAGAGAACATGTATCAGACCCTGTAATATGTAAATGTGTGTGTGTGTGTGTGTGTGTGTGCGCGTGTGTGCGCGCGTGTGTGCGCGTGTGTGCGTGGGCGTGTGAGTGTGTTTCCTTGATCCTGCCTCATGACTGGCTGCCTGTAATCAGTAATTACCAGGATTGGCAGATGGATTCTGGTAAGAATGAATGATTGATGACCACTGGAAGAAAGTGACTGGGCCATTTATGTTTTCTGACAGCCTGACGTTAGCACTGCATTGAAACCATTTAAGTAGAAAATGACTGGATGTAGACAAAGGCTCAATAGCAGATATCAAACTGCTATTTGTAAAAGGGACTAATTTGCATTCACCTCCTCTGAGAATAGTTTGTACATTCATGTGACTCCTTCTGTTTTCAGGAAAATCAATCCAAATGCTAGTCAGACTAAATGCTGCTCAAGGAAAATAGGAACACACAGGGATGTTTGTAGCTACAGTTGTCTTATGTGCAACCCACTCTCACAAAGTTTGATTAAAACAAGTTTATAAACTTTGGAATCTGATTGCAAAAATACTTAGGTGGACACTTGGATGGTGACACCGATCAATCAACTAGTTTGTTTCTGCCCTCTCATGGTCTTAATCAAATGCATTCACTAAAGAAGACCATTACGCTATACTTTTATTACTTCCACATTCATCTTAAGTTACTAACTGTAGTTGGTGGTGTCTGTGGGTGCAGTGCTCCCTGTGTGCGCACCACGCACCGAGTGGGACCTAAACCAGAATATTATTGAAAACATTTTGTTGAACCTGTGGGTCCCGTCAGGCTCAGGTCGAGTATCCACAAATGCTCAGCTGAGGGTTCACCTGCAGTGTTGTGTTTCCAATGATGCGCGGCTCTAGCTCAGATAACTCTGTTCACCTTCCTTTTCTTTTCCCTTTCCCCTCTCTCTTCCAAGTTCAAATCTGAGATCAAACTTTTTTTACTTCAATTATGTGACTTTATCCTGATCTCTGAATGTGTAACTGCATTCCATGTATCGTTTCTTGTGGTGTTTTAATTCAACTGCTGACACTACAGAACTTTTTTTTTACGGTTTAAGTCTTTAGATTTTCGTTTTCATTTCTGGCTTCTTAAATGTTCTTTTCAGCTTCTGTGATTTCTGTATGTGCACACGGCACTGCAGTCTAAAGCTTGTTTATGGGCATTGGTGGGGCGTTTCTCTATGCTAATTAGGAAAAACTGACGCGCTTTCAACTTATGAACACATGGCATTCATCAACATAAGAACACAGATGCGAACAATTGTGCAGTTTAAGAACGTGTCATGAATATGACATAGAGTTTTCTTAGAAAACTTCTCAAGATCTAATTTAAGAAAAAATTTCTGAAGATATTTGTTCATGATGCCCACGATTACTAGAGAAGATGCATAAGAACACAGAGGTATTCAAATTATTTCGCGAGGAAATAATTTTTTGGATTTCAGCAAACTGTAAGTGTCGAGTGAAAGTATAAAAACTGCATTAAAGAATGCAGTGCTTTGCAGAAAAGTGGTAGCAGAGCGTCTTCGTTGAAGTGCATGTAGGCAGATTATTAAATTATTTAATAACCAATGTCTAATCCGATGTTTGATTATATGCACTCCAGATCAACACCAACATACACAGAACCTGACGGTGCTCCTTGATTAGGGTTGAGAACCTGTCACATTTGAACCAGTACCAGTACCTGGAATTCAGTACAGGTACCCAACAGTACTTTTTGTCGTTACTTTACTCTCTCTATAACAAAAAACGTATCCGACCTTCGCCTGGAGGAGGCGTAATCACTCTAAAAGGTTTCCACTGTATTGGTTTCACATTAAAGTTTTTTCTCCAACAACAACTTATCCAACCAGGGTTTTTCCTGCATAGAGAATTGCGAGGCGGCTCCGTCAAATTTTGTGTCACCTCCCAACAACATTTCAATACAGTGGAAACCGCTTAGTGATCACGTTTGTCCCGGGCCAAATGAATCACTATACGCAGTTGATTGCTATAAAATAATTGTATAGCTTCTGTGTGATAGTCCCGGAACTTGAGGGAAAGGTAACGGCGCCACACACACACATACACACACAGTCTCCGCTGTTCCTCTCTCTCTCACACAGACACTGAGGTCTCTGACCCACCACAGTTTAAATGTTGTTTAAATGGCGCCACAATATCATCACTGATCACCACATAATGATCGATGCTTTTCTTCAATGAGTCAAATCCACGGCCGGATTATGGTCCCGTGAGGCCCCTGAGCACATGTCTTTTGGAGGCCCCCCCCTTCCTATATTGATGTCTTTCTTGCCTTCCTCCTTGCAAAATCATCCACTTGGATGTCAAAATCTAGCTGTCCGACAAGCAATAGAAGGAAGTATTTACACTAGTTATGAATATAACCCGTTTGTTAATGTTTTATGGCAAGGACAATTTGTATGTGTTCTGGTGAATATTACTAAGATAAATATAAATAGTTTTTTAAAGTAAAACTCCACAAGGCACAAAGTACTCATTTTTTACTTTAAGCCAAAGTACTTGTATTAACCCTTGTTCCCTGAAATAACCAAATATGCGTAAAATACACCACATGCGTAACATGCATAACATGCACAACAAGCTGTTAGAATGTTACATGCATAACATGCGTAACAGGGAACTTATGTCATCTTCTTGACGGCATCAGAACAAAAACGTTTCTATGAGAAATTGCCCAATTATTTTGTTGATGCTTACTTTTGCCTATAGTACAACCTGTGGGTTTGTTATGCTTCTAACCTGTTCATGCAGAGCGCTCCAAACATCATGAATGGAAAAAAATGCTTTATTCTGTGTGTTTCCTCTGAATGGCCCCATATCAAATGTAACATTCATAAATTGTATAGTTGACATGCAACGGGGATAAGAGGGTTTCAGATGCTGTTATGCTAAATGGAGAATAATTTAAAACTCAAACTCAAATTCTCTCTATATTGAAATGAGGCTGGGTGACATCACTCAGACTTTGATTCTGATTGGAGGAAAATGGAGCATAACAACTGAACCCACTTTCCCCTATATTTCCGACATGCATGACTCTGATGGATTAAAAAAGTAATATATTCAAAACGTTTACATGAGCATAACCAAAATATATCTATTAGCAGTTGTTTATGTTGTGGTTATGTAAATTATGTACCTTCTGCTGCAGGCAGGGGAAAAAGGGCATATAGGTGTAAAATCATGGAGAACCCTAACCATGTATTTATCCCCTCTTGAAAGGATGCATTGCCAAGTCTTGCTGTTTTATTTATTATATTTAACCAGGTTTTACAGATCAGGGCTCTGATATATAAAGATGCATCTGCTTTTGTTGCTTTGTGTCTCCATCTGCTGCATGATTGACACCTCTATTCACCTTTAAGTGCTGCCTTCCGTAGCTTTTTATTTAATTTAATTTTATAGCAATCCCTTTTGACTTGGTCCTTTCACTTGGAAGTAAAAAAAAAATCGAAAATAATAACAGCATTTGGCTTTTACTTCTCTCTGTCTCTCCACTTGGCTGGACGTATTACAGAAAAGGCTTTTCTGCAAGAAAAACATTTTTTTTTTATCAAAAGGGAAAAGCAAGCAGGGGTTCAAAGAGATTTGTGCATGCTGAAAAAGAGAAAAATGCATCCGTGTGTGCAATTACACGCAAATAAAATCAATTGGTTCCAAATGATATCCACCTGTAAATTACCTGAACTAGAATGTAAATAGGTTATACTTTCTTTTTTTTTTAAACCTAAAATACATGTTTTCATTTTCATATCTCTAGAAATGCATGATTATGACAGGAGTGGATTTAATTAGTAAACTAAAGAGGGAACCGGGCATAGATACAATTTAAATAAGTATTATCTCTGTTGATTGTTGCTTAAGGCAAAACAAAGTCTTTTTTAACCTTGAATTGCCCATATTATTTGAGCTGTTGTGGGTACAATTAATTTAAGGGTAGGAACAGTCTCAGGAAGTACATTGCCAGAGCTATGATTGAACAATTAATCAATCAATCAATCAAATTTTATTTGTATTTGTAATTTGTCTCATAGGGATTAATGGGACTGTTTAACAACTATAAATTAAGGTAAATGTTTTGGACAAACTACAGTCAATAGTATGCCTAAAAGTTGCTACGCCAACACCATGGACAATGGTGGAGATGTATGATTGATGATGATGACCCTGGCAATAATGGAGACATGGGACAAGGACGTAACATGGTGAAAGGAGCCTGACTGAGTAGTTCCAGTTTTCTTCTGGTGATACAGAAGACAGTGACAGTAAGGAAGAAAGGATCCATTTGGTTTATGAGGCCGTTTTTGACTGACAGATAACACATGCTGTTCCTTATAAAACAGTGTAAAGTGGAAATACTGTTGGATTGCATAAGGAATAGAAGAGAACCTACATGTGGCTTGGTTTATTGTAGGCTAAAGTTCAAGTGGAAATTTTTTCAATTGCCTACCCTAATGACATGTAATTTTTTTCAAAAAAGGGTTACCAGTTTGTTGCTGAGCTGGTGATGAGAGAAGGGTAAAATGATAAGAACATGTAAAAGAAAATTGAAAATTCTTCCTGTCTTTCTTTGTCTTTCTTATGGGAAATAAAAAAAATACTCAAAGCCTATTTTGCTAGGTAAATGTTTATCTAAAATTTTAAATAGCATGCAAAATCAATGAATTTTTCGTTTAGGAAAACCAACACGTGGAAACTTTGAATTGTGATTTGTATCAGTTTAACGCATTAGGTAAAGGACAGTGGGATTCAGACATAGCTATAACACTGGCTGTGTCCGTACCGCGCTAATCATTCCCCATTTCTAGAGCGCACATTTCAAAATAAACTTATCTATCAGCCTGGCGAGAGTATTAAGACCCCATTGAAAGTTAAATGCAATCAGTGAGACCTATTAAGGTCTGAATGGAGAATCCACGTCCCGTGTCCCCCCGCCACCACTGAGTCCATGTTGATTAGCCGTGTAAATATGCAATAACTTCTCTTTTTCCAGTCTGAATGGGGGGCTTTAATGGGTCGTTATCTTATCCTAGGCAGGGGGGAAATGCTCGGCGTTGCTGACACGCAGAGAGGGAGCTGTTGTCATGGAGGAAACGCGCTGATCTGCTCCCCACGGAGAAGTAAGCGGAGGGTTGATAATGAGATGAACCAGTGCTCCGTGGCTCCTGTCTGACATAGAATATGGTTAACATTAATTGACTCATCTGGGGAAGGAGAGAGACCTAAAAAGCCTTGATGACAATTTTACTGCACCATTACGCATCTTGTCCGTATAAATCTACAGGTAAGGGTCATTTTGATTGTTTTATCTTGTACCAGTGGGCTGCCTGTGGACTATTTATACAATAAAATGTCTAATGAATAGCCATTTCAATGTACTACTAGCCTAATAATAATTACTGTTATAATAATTATTTTTCATATGCCATAGATCTGAACTACCCTGGGAATGTTAATCAGCACCTTAGACTGTAATGCGTCTTTTCTGTTCTTGTTCCTATATCAGTAAATTAGGTAGAAAATGTAATAAATTGTAGCCTACTGAGTTTTTGGTAACCTGTTGATAGTTCTGAAACTTTCTGACAACTCAAATTTGGCAGCACATTTGTCTTGAAATGACTTACTTTAGCACTTAATGCACAGAGTTACCTGTGGGCTGTTAGTTAATATTAAATAGTTTTTGTTAAACCTTTAAAACATTTCCCCTTCCCAACCAAGCGACAGCAATAAAACAAATCTGTAGTCTTACTGGTCCAGTATGATATGGAGATCATGAACTAGTGAATTTATGGGAAAAGGCCAGTCCTGCCGTCATTGTAAATACTGATATTGATGTAGCCAGTTAGATTATGATGTCTTCACTGACGAGGAAATAATCCGATTACTCTGTAGGAAGACACTCTGACTCGGATTATCTTAATTGAATTAATTGTTAATACACAGATGTGTCGCCATTCAGCATCTGATCCTAGAGCAACGCTGCTCCGACGTGACGTCATCAGGGTATAAAAGTCGCTGGCCCCACTAAAACCACCAGTCTGCATCCATGAGACGAGCTCTCGTAGTCGTACTTACATGCAAAAAATGAAGTCGCCAGAGTCGTCATGACGCAGTTTTAGAAAACTTTTTTCCACGCCGAACGGAAATCGAAAGCATTTTACTTACAGATTAGTTTTCACCTTTCCGACTTTTTCTGTGTCCGAGCTGTAGTAATGCCCGCCGGGATGTTCAGCATAGACAGTATCTTGTCCGGCCGACCGAGCTGCAAGGAGCCGCTTCTGCTACATAGGGGCGGCCCAGTGGTGCTGTCCGCCGGTCTGACGGATTCTATCTACACCGACTATAACGGACTGTACACGACCACATGTGGACCTTCTCCCCCCGGTATTCAGTCTGTGAACGGGACCAGGATAGGATATAACGGTTATTACTACGGACAGCTGCAGGTCCAGGGCGCTGGAGGAGGACCGCCGTGCTGCGGCTCTGTGCCCGGCCTCAGCTCACAGCAGTGCCCTTGCATCCCAGCAGGTAGGACTCCTGTTCTCCCCAAAGGATAGTTTCAGATTTTTACGTTTCAAATTTTACATCACTCATTCTCTTGTATTTTAAAAAAATAATATTGACAGGAATAAAAAGTGGAAGTTTTGCAGAAAGTAACCTAAATAAAGTTTATGTTTGATGTTTTGGTGCTAACTCCAACACAAATGTTCTGAAGAAGAAAATATTATTTCTTAAAGCACGTGTCAAAAAACGTTAATTTAAATGTACATATGTGGGCATTCATATTAAAACCTATTTCTGTCATATTCACATTAGACGTCATGCTCGTGACGTCTTTATCCTTATATTTGATGGCACGGACTGAACATGAACTACGAGTTTATACAAAAAGAAAACGTTAGATTATACTGTTATTTAAGCTAATAATAAACATTATTATTATTATTATTATTATTATTATTATTATTATTACTAGCGGCTACGGGTCAAAAGTTAGAGGGGGTCGTCCATTAACCAGAAGGTCGGTGGTTTGATCCCAGGATCCTCCATTCCGCGTGCCGAAGATACTGAACCCCAAATTGCCCCTGACGGCGGTCCCGGCATGTGTGACTGATGAGTGATACCAGGCTGCCCATAGATGAACTGTATAAGAGTGTGTGTAAATGAGTGAGCCAAACTATATTGTAAAGCCCTTTGAGTGGTCGTCAAGAAGAAAAGCGCTATAAAGCTAAATGAAGATTATTATTATTATTATTATTATTATTATCTATAGGTGCTATTCCCAGAAGTAGTTTGTTGCCATGTATGATTTTTCTGCATCCCTCCGTCCCACAGGCTACGACAGCACAGGCTCTGTGCTGATCTCTCCGGTCCCTCACCAGATGATGTCCTACATGAACATGGGCAGCTTGTCACGAACCGAGCTGCAGCTATTAAATCAGCTGCATTGCCGCAGGAAGCGGAGGCACCGCACCATCTTCACTGACGAGCAGCTGGAAGCTCTGGAGGGCCTCTTCCAAGAGACCAAATATCCGGACGTCGGCACCCGAGAGCAACTGGCACGCAAAGTGCATCTCCGAGAGGAGAAGGTCGAGGTCAGATGCGCTTTGACTTTTCCTACAGTTTAGCTTCCTACTGCCGTTTAAAATTGTTCACTCCGCTGATTCAGATTGTTTATGGATTCAAACGAGTAGAAGTAATATTAATAATAATGCTTTTATTATTAATATTCTCAATTGTGTTAGTGGACTAAGAACCATTACTATAAAGCTAGGCCTCATTTGGTTTAATTCAATTCAATTTTATTTGTATAGTCGAGACCTTAAAAATTATAGAAAAACAGTTCAATGAGCTAGCACTTTGGCGAACGTGGAGAGATAAAACTCCCTCTGTCCGTCATTGTTGTTATTCATAATATTTAGTTAATCTATTTTAGGGCATATTTTCCAGGTTACTTCAGAAAAGGTTTTTTGTAATCACCTTACTTAGTTCGTTTAGTTTTCTTGTTGCTCTTCATAATTAAACGATTTTCTCATGTCTCATTTGTAAAAAGATAAAAGTCCTGAAGTTATTATAATTTTTACCTCAACGGATTTAAAATATTTTTGATAAATAGGCTATAACACCAGGTAGCATACTTGTGGAAGAGTTTGAATTAATTAAACTGTACCTGTAATATACCATTTTGTGTGAATTAAACCGAAGTTGGGATTGCGCTTTAAAATCTGTCTGGCAAACAACCACTGAACAATAGATAATTTAGGTTTTTATGATTTTAACAAAATATTTAACATTCCCTTTACAATTACAGTAGGTAGGTGGGTTCTTTATTGTCCAGATGACGGTTCTCGCAAGCGATATGAAATGAAATACCTTTAGTTGTGTTGTACAAAAGTTAAATATATGCACTTCGCCACAAATCAACACATGGATTCTGAGCAACACGAGGAATCAAAATTATACAAAGTATCTAATATTCAAGAACGTAATTTATAACGTCGCAAATGAAAATATGACGCATTCATGGTCATGATATGACATGTGCACTGTTAATGGAGAATTAAGAAAATATGTTCCAAGCCTAGTGATAGTTTTAATGAATGACTACAATCATTGTTATTATTTGTTCGATTACTCCCAAGGAATCACACAAACGCGTGCGTGGTCGTGGTCTCGGACAGCTGGAGCTACTATATACGTATTACTGTAACTGTGCTTTCTCATCATGTAGGTTTGGTTCAAAAACAGACGCGCGAAGTGGAGGAGGCAGAAAAGGTCTTCATCAGAGGAATCAGAGAACTCTCACAAATGGAACAAATCGACCAAAACGTCTGCGGAGAAAACCGAAGAGAGTAAAAGTGATGTGGACTCGGACAGCTGATAATATAATAAAGCGACCTAACGGGAAAAGTGTGTGTACATACAAGTGATGTGGACTCGATAACATGCAGGTGCTGTGATGAAACGTGTTGCCATGTTGCACAGTTGTACATATCTACATTATATTATGGATTCTGTGTCCGCTATTTATATTTAATTTAAGGTATTTTGCGATGTTATGTCTGCCAAAGAACGTGGCGGCTGGCGGATTGACTTGCCTGGATATATCTCAATGTTATACGTGACATTTTTATGGATGTTAAATATTGTAATTCTGGTATTTTATTTCATTTGTAACAGTATTACATTCCGCAGTATGTTAAATGTCCAGAGGCTGAGAACAGCCTCACCACAGAGTTGTGGTGTGGAGGTTTTTGTCATTTTATTTAGCAAAAATAAGAAAACCTACTTAAAAAGACAACGACTATGGTCTACAGTAAAGTATAATTGAAACGTCATAAACATTGTGTATGATTTTATTATTTCATTAATGTTTCTTTGATGGGTTTAAAATAGGATTGGTGAGTCATCAAATATACAAAACCTGTCCCCATTATACAAATAGGACGATCTCCCATCAGTGCCGGAAATCGTGAGCTTTCAAAATAATATTTACATATTCAAGAAAGTATGGCTGCAACTATAAGTGCTACAGCTATTCATCAATTCCTATCACATTGTTAGTTATATTCTCCCAAAATGGAAACTTCTTTTGAGACAACTTACTCTATTGTATTGTATTGTATTCTATTATGACTGCATCTGGGCCCCTCCAAACAAAATATAATGTGTTCTTCCGTGGCCCATGCCGGCCCATGCGACATCCACCAAGTTTGGGGCAAATAATAATTTTACACTTTAAACAATGTGAAAACCAGTGATCCGGTATTATTTTTTTTAAAGGTCTGCCCCCTTTAGCCTATAAAATCAAACAATCAAATAATATATAAATCTTATATTCTTCATTTAATTGAGTTCTGCTTTCTATTCCCCAGAAGAGACTATCCTCATATACAACATTTATGTTTCTAAAAGCCAAAATTTATGAAAACAAAATTTCCTCAAATAAGTAATTTATGTTGGCTATAAAAAGGCATAACATAGCACAAAAATAAAGCACTTTATGGATCATTGCAGAGCTCAAGATAATTGTATAGGTCGGCCCCACAATAATGTGGAGTGCCAAACAGTATTTATATTATACAGCAGTGTCAGGTGTGTCAAACAGCAGGCACACGTTCATGTAGGCCTATAGGGTTTTAATTGGATGCAGTACATTGTCATGCACTTCAGAAAACTAAGCTGATTGGAATCAGAATTCAAGCTGACAAAGGGCGAGATGCAGGTACATCCAGATCACGTTGCCAGCGTATAGCAGGGCCAACTTATAGAGATAAACAACCATTCACACTTCAATTTAGATTTTATCAATCCTTATCTGCATATTTTTGGATGGCGGGAAGAAGCCGTACTACCTGGAGAAAACCTACGTAGACATGAGTAAGTACAAACTTCAAGCAGAAAGCCAAACCAGAATTCCAACAAATTACATAGATATTGGGTTTAGCAAGAATTTTCAGCAATGTGTTAAAATATAAAAAATATAATATATAATTATAAATATAATCATATAATTAAATCTCAAAACTCATCATTTTGATAAAGAGGATTTGCGACAGACTTAGGGTTTACACAATTTGATGACTTCTGTTCAAAAAATTCTGCTGTAACGTGAATTATAGGTGATTATGACAGAGGGAGTGTGAGCAGCAGCTGGAACACTTCATTCAATGCATTTGTTTTTGATGTGGTGCAGATATGCAGCTTAAATGACTTCACTTATTCTTTGCTTTCTATAACTCTATAACACTCTACAACACACCCACTAACCAGAGGGGATGCAGCAAACACATTGAACACACAAATAATCTTTTATACATTAAAAGAGAACAGGGCAAAAAGACTTGCAGTCATGTGAACAATGTTATCTGACGCCGTTAAATGATTCTTACCCTTAAAACAAAGGTGTTTTAGTCTCAGAAATGTATGTATGAGTTATAGTGCCCGTTTTCGTCTTTTAAATCTTTTAAGAGTTAACATTTTCTATTTTAATAGGTTACAAACATGTTTGTTTTATTATGATTCTTTATGGTGGGTTTTGGTAAAACCTGTTACATACATTTTTTTTAATACTGTAGTTTTATTTTAACATTAAAGCACAATGTTAGGGGTCTTAAGATGGCCCCTGCATTCTAATTATTGATTACCCTTTACCTAAAGTATGTATATTTTTGTAAGTATTTTCGTCACACTCATTATAAATTTTACATTCCTTTAATTTGTGTTAACATCTGAAAAAAAACAACTACAAATAAAAAATATGCTTATGTATCCGCAATCGTAAAAATGTTTTTACTTTTATTCATATTTATTTTCTGTGCAGTTTCAGTTTTATAGCAAATTTTTAATGAAGCTATCTGCCTGCAATATCAATTCCTGCCTCCTGCAATAAGCCTCCTATATGTTTGGTGACTCAAACACTTTCTTCGCTGAAGATTGAAGTCACTGACTTAAAAGCTTGACACAGACAATATTTCACCAAAACCACAATCTATTCTTAACTTAAACCAGTGTTTATAGCTTAAATAAAACAACACAAGATATAGGATGCAGACACCTTGGATCCACTGACCTGCTCAGTAATTTAAATCCTAGAGAAGAGAAAATGTCATTCTACAGTTGTATTTCAGAAATAGATAGTTATTTACAAACTTAATTACAAGGGCACATGGTTGATGAAATCAACGAATCTTATCTCAAAATTTGCATAACATGTTTTAGGTAGCGAGAGTCATCAGACATTCTCCTCTAAATTTACATTGGCCTCTAATTCAGTCTTTTAGCCTATCTCCATGCTAATGAATCTCAGTCTATAATCAATGGAGAAATTATCACCACTTGTTTTCTTGGTGTTGCAGTTGGATCAAGTGAAGTTTTCAGCAGGCCTCTAATGTGACTTTTGCAAAACAGATTAAGCTGAGGCCAGATCAGGTGCTCTGAGATTTGGAATCAACACAATCCATGACAACACACCATCGCTATTAATTCCTTGTATATACAGCAGTGATTCATTAAGTGCTTCACAGCACAGCACAAGTGAGATCCAAAAAGTGCACAGCTTGCGTCGTTAATCTTTTTTTCCAGCAGCAGCAATTTTCTTTTTCATAAATTTAATGCAAGTAATTTTTTAAGCCATTATTTCTTTGACCTTTAAATGCAGTTCCCAGTATTTGGAAAAACATAGGTGGAGTCCATGAAAAATTAAGTATTGAGTTAACTTTAAAAGTAGATTCATTTTTGTTCCTTTTCTAAGCATTCTTAAAAAAACGTTTTCTTTTTTTTCCTTCTTTCTGTAAAATGGCAAATTGCTCTCGTGTAAGCCCCAAGTGAGGATTTAAAGCCCTGATTTATTTACTCCTTTCTACCACATCAATAAATAATGAGTATCAGGGATGCAGTTTGTTTGTGTGGTCGTCAAGTAGATGTCTCTGAATGATGCTGTTATTGTTTGGGGGTCTGGAGTGTTTTAGCAGTCATGGATTTGACGGCTGGACTGACAGCTCTTGGGTGGATTCCCTGCTCTAAAGATAGACAGGGGTGTTGGCTGCTCTGTGGTCCACATCCAGAAACATTTGAGAGAATGGCCTCCATCATCACTGCCGGCTCAGCCAGTCATAAATGAAAGCTAAGACAAATAATGCATATTTTTACAAAATGTAAACTCTCTCCTATATTATTATCATATTTCACTGAGATGACATGTGGTTTGGAGTGTGTTTTTGTCCATGACTATCTTTTTTGGCCTCTGGATCTTTCCAGAGAGCCTGAGTCTTGAGGCCAGATTAGGGCTGTATGGATACACTGATACATAGAAAGGCATGTACAAACATAGGGTGCAGAGCAATTTAAATTCTAAACATATGGCTGCAGTACATAGAGCTGGTTGTTAACAGCCTCACTAACTTTGACTTCCAGGGATTTATTGGACCAGAGTGTTTTGATCTATGTGACCATTTTACAAATTTTACACAAACTATATCTAAAACATTTCATCTAAATTTTACTATACTGATTAACGATTTCATGAATATTCCCCAAACCTAAATATAAAATATGTATATCTTAATCCTTCTTTTGTTTAAACAGGAACAGAAATAAGTCTAAAGCCTCTGTTTGTGATGGATGTATTATTATTGAGGATCATCTGAAGTGCACCATAATAATCTTGGAAACAACAGTTAAATTGAAGCTATTTAACCAAGTATATTTCACAAACTGCCACAACACACTAATGCTAAATTAAGTATATACAATAAAATTCTCTCTCTCTCTCTCTCTCTCTCTCTCTCTCTCTCTCATATTCTGGAGGTAGCCTATGTTTTTCGTTGTGTATTGATGCACAGTGACAATAAAGAACCCACCTACCTACCTACCTACAAAACATGGTCGAAGGATGTGGTATGGGTCAGAGATAAGCCCACCAAATTTTGGTGCAGATTCGGATCAGGAAGGTAATCCAGGATTTTATTTTTCACTTTAACTGAATGATATCTATGAGTGTTGATTACATTTAAGGGACTGTTGGGCCATGGTGGAGGTTTGTGCTCCACTGATTTCCATTGTAGTTATTATTGCAGATCATTATTATAACTTTTTAAAAATTATTATTATTATTAATAATAATAAGGATGACACTATTAACTGGCATTAACATCATCACATCAAATATAACTATTATTATTTTCATTCATCCATGAATTCATTCAACAACCAGTTTGACAGTACGGAAATATGACAGTTCCTGGTCTCTCTCTCTGCTCTCTCTCTTCCCCTTCCCCCTCTCTCTCCTCTCCCCCCACTATCTCTTCTCAGCCCATCCTGTTGAGGCATATGCCCACAACCGACGAGGTTTCTCCCCAATAAGTTTTTTTTCTCCAGAGTCACCATGTGCTTGCTTATTGTGGGAACTGGGTTTCTCTATAATATTGCAAATTCAAGGTATTATTGATTAACTTACCATAAGTTTTTTCTTCCATTTTTTGCAAACTGCTGTCTACTGTTTGACCACCAGGGTCAGAGTTATTCTTTGTGTTTTGTATTAAGTCTTTAAACTATATTTTATGAATTCAAGTCAGACTATCCTGACCTCACATATTGAAATATTGAAGTGTTAGGATCTTTTTATTAGTCCAGTTAGTGCCCATAAGAACTTTAAACTACTGCTATGTTCTTTCTGACCAGCCATGTAATTACACCCCTTGTCACCACACAAATCATAGCACAGCCGTCAGCAGCCGACTTCAATTACCCGGGGCCCTGGAATCCTCACCCAGCTGGCTTTAAACCACAGAGGAGCCTTAAATCTGAAGAGCTATGATGCAGGTCAAAGCCGATGGCTGCAAGTGTAAACCAATTTCCAAGGTGGAGGATGTGATGGCAAAGGCTGTGACAACCGTGAGATGAGCTGCAACTGCAATAAAATGTCAAGGCACTGCAAAGTCAGAATGCAATACTGACAAAATTACCTATACCAAAATAACTTACACTATTTATTACATGCATATTTGTTTATGCATATTTTCCATCATTACTTGCTGCTTTCCTGTCATTTCTGTGTAATATTAAGGTCAGTTTGCAGAGCATTGAAGCTTTATTTTATTTGGATATTCCATCACTGCAAACACCATGTCTGCTTTTACTTTTGCCAAAGTGTCATCATTGCAAGCAGCATAATACCCATTGACAACATTCACATGTCAGCCATTTTCCTCTGATATCTTGCTCAGGGTGGTAAGGTCAAATGCTGTCATGAACAGAATAATGTTGTACAGCTGTGATCCAGGTTAATAAGTTATAACACAGGGAATCTTACAAACAGCGTGGATGGTTAAAATCTGGAGGGTAATGGGACCATGTTTCGAGGTTAAACAACATATTGGATAGCTCAATTACAAACATTAATACTGTGAATTTCTCTCATCTTGTTTTTAGAAAGTACAAACTATAGCTGAGAGAATGTGTTTTCAGACACAGCAGAGCATCTTTTTTATTGATGACTAACTTGGAGTGTTTCATGTCCATACCCACCTTGACATGATGCAAATGTGAGTCTGACAATGTACTTTACAGCATAATTCCTAGAGAGCAGTTAGTTATCATCATAAACTGAAGATATAAGACAGTAGTGTTAAATGAGGATGTGGCATTGTGCTAACATGCTGCTCTGTGGTTTTATTATACACTTATTCTATATACAGCTGCTACAGTGTGCTCATACAAGGGCAAACAAAACTAACAGTAGGGTAATTGTGTCTTTTTTCCCCGATTGGTTAGTGATGGAGAGCAGGTTGAGCACATACTGAGACAAAGGTATGACCACTTCAGTCTGCTGCAGGGTGAAGCTGAGGCTGCGGGAACAAGGGAAAGGGTGTGGTTTGGAGCTGTGAGGTTATAGGAAGAGAAGGAGTAAGAGAAAGACAGGGAAGGGAAAGTAAGACATTTGGTGGTGGAAAAATATGTCTTTAGAGAATAAATGCTTATTAAATCTGTTATCTGTGCAACAATAACCCCATGAGACAGGAGTGGACTTGGATGATAATTCAGGTCAGGAATTTGACTCCTTTCCAGGCCATTCTTTTTTACGCAAAGCACCAGATTTATGATTTTGTAGGCTAACCTTATTTGTTGATGTAATGGTTACCAGTAGGTTACAATGGTTACAAGTAGGCAGCACAGTAACTCACTGCCCTCTGCCATCTCTTCAGTGACATCATCATTGTCAATTGCCATAAGAATCTCCTTTGTTGCCACAACCAAAACAGTTAAAATATGATATTTCCAAGGGCTTTTACTTTGAAATTCTACATCAGATTGTCCTGATATTGTCTGGCTGACAATCTGAGGTGGTGAACTGTCATTGTGAAGGGTTAGGGTGAGTTTTCATCAATGGGTGTGGCTGTGGCGTGGCGAGGAGTTTCGATATTTCGACTGAAAAAACAGGAAGAACTTATAAAGTCCATGTATATTGTCCAATGCGACAATTATCCCACCCTAAGGAAATCCATATAATAATATTCAAAAGTAATCATAGTGCCACCTAGCTGTAACAGGAAATGTCATGTTTTACATTTTGGTGTCCTGCGACTGGCCCGACGCATTTGAAATTTGGCCAGGAAAGCCTAAAGGAGTTGGTGATGCCACTCAATGAAAGTTGTGAGTTTTCGTCAGGGGGCGTGCTCTTGTCATGGTGGCAAATCTCAATGTCTTGCCATGAATGTAATGGTTTTGTCTTTTGAGTGTCCCGGCAGGTGCCACTCCAGTTCCGGCGTCGGGGGTCCCAACAGACGCCACTCCAGTTCCAGCGTCGGGGGTCTCGGCAGGCGCCACTCCAGTTCCGGCGTCGGGGGGCTTGGCAGACGCCACACCTGTTCCGGCATCGGGGGTCCCAGCAGCGGCCACTCCGGTTCTTGCCCCACGTCCGGGGGTTAGGTCAACGCCCCTTCATATTCCTGGACAGCTGCAGAAGCTGCTATCATCTCCTGAGCCCCCTGCTTCTGTTCCTAAGCGGCCTCCAGGCTGTCCGCCTGAGCCCCCGTGCTTCACCCCTGACCGGCCTCCGGGCCGTCTGCCTGAGCCTCCGTACTCTGCCCCTGACCGGCCACGGTGCCGTCCGGCCAAGCCTCTGTACTCTGCCCCTGACCGGCCTCTGTGCCGCCCGCCCGAGCCCCTGTGCTCCATCCCGGATTCCCTCCTCCGGATCCCCCTCCTCCCTCCCGTCTCAGTTTCGCGTTTTGTCCGTCTGGAATCCGGCTCTTGAGGGGGGGATTCTGTAATGGTTTTGTCTTTTGAGTGTTTGTTTTTCCGCCTCTTTTTGAAGTGGTGTATATATACATATGTGTTATAAAGGTCCCACACTGAACATGTCTTTATGTAAATATACTGTTTGCAGCGCCCTCTAGCTGTGACAGCTCCCCCTCTCCTCCCCACCCCTATCTCTCTTCTCTCCCCTCTTTCCACCCACTGTTCCTCTCTTCCCCATTTTTCTCCCCTCACCCCAACCGGTTGAGGCATTGTTGGCACATTGAGTCTGGTTCTGCTAGATGTTTTTTTCTTTCAGTTAATGAGCAATTGTTTTCTCTCTACAGTTGCCAAAGTGCTTGCTCATTGTGGGAACTGTTGGGTTTCTCTATAATTTTAAAGGTCTTGGCTGTTGAGGAAATTTTGACCATACTCACATATTACTGTATATGCCACTGTATATTATATATTATACTATATCTGTACAGGGGAATCATGCCTGTCTAATTCCACAGATACTCCCTTCTCCTTCTCTCCAAGCAGTGCCCAAGGTCAGGTTATAGATAAAGGGCCAACTAGAAGTACCTTGTCGTGTCTACACTTAGGGACTTTCCTATCTAACTCAGATGCCCCAGACAGAGAGGCACCAACTTCAACTCTTTTCTAAATTACACCAGTGGCAAGACGTAAAGACAGAATGTGATTTAGGGATACATACTTTATGCTTAACTATCCAATAGGATGCAAACACCTATATGTAACATAGAGGGTGACAGCAAATCTAGCCATTCATGAATGTGCTGTTGGAAGGGGTGACGCAAGTATAGGAAGATATATGGGGATGCTGTGGGAGACATCTTCAGATTTGGGGGTGACAATTGCTCATGTTACTCTGTTGACGTTTGTATATTGTTTCACCTTCTGGTCTCCTTGATGCATTAAGTCTACATTAAACTCTTCTGCATAAGACATCATCTGCTGCCTAAGTTCTCCTTTCAGCAGCTTCCCGAAAACTTCCAGAACATTGATTGAGATAATGTATATTATGATTTGTCGCTATACAGTTGAATTGAAATGCAACTCATCCAAGAAATCACAACAGCCAATCATATTTGCTGTAGTTTACCGTGCTCCTGGGGCTTATTCAGAATTTTTATCAAACCTAGTCCTAAAAACAGATAAAGGTATTATTGTCGGTGACTTTAACAATCATGTTGACAATAATAATGATAGCCCTAGTGTTGCATTCATTTCAGTATTAGACTCAATTGGTTTCAGTCAGTGTGTACACCAACCCACTCATTGTTGTAACCACACACTTGACCTTGTACTATCATACGGTGTCAAAATTGAACATCTAATAGTACTTCCACATAATCCTTTTGTATTAGACCATAATTGAATAATCATCGATTTCTCATTATCTGACTACATGCCACTAATAAAAAAACTCCTTTTCTAGATGTCTACCTGATAGTGCTGTAGCCAAATTTAAGGAAATATTTCCAGTTACACTTTACCCCATATTATCCGTCGATATAACCAACAAATTATAACCAACAATATAAGTTACCTTGAAACTATACAACAAAATCTGGAATAATGATTTATTTGTCATCAAGATTGTAATACACATGTTTAAAATGCTTGAGTATTTGTTTTGAGTATTTTAATTTATTATTATGATTGCTAATTTGATTCAGTTACAAACAGGCATGTTTAGAACAGGCACTGCAGCAGTTTGTTATTTGAGAGGAATGATTTAAATATATTGGCAAAATGGTATGATGGCTGCCTTAATGAGAATTCTAGACTTCAATTCATTCATTTCAAATAACTGAGTTTATTGAGGTTATTGATATTATATGATGTGATGTTATTATATTATTGATATTGAGGTTAAACTATAAACGCTAGCATGGTGATCAAATCATTTATAGCATCTTAAGTATATAGAATACAAAAGCAATTATTGGAGAATAAGTACAAGATGCTTGGTCTGATAACATTCACTAAATGAAGTAATTGTTTGGCATTAGATCCAAAAGGATGTTAATGTTTGTTTGATTTCCTGTCAATACAGAAAGTTCACCTGGAATGAGCCTGGAAAGAGCTGCCAAACCATTTCTGCTGCGTCCCATTTCTTAATGGGATGCTGCAGCATAAACACCTATAAGAGCCATCACACACAGAGCCAGCCTTTAACAATCAAAGCTGACTAATAAAATGTTTTAAGAATGCTGCTGGATATTTGGTTAAAAAAACTTTTGGAAAATTGAATGCTAATTATAACGCGATGATGGTTAGTGAATAATCTTACAGAGAGTCATCCTCTGGGTACCATTCATGTCTGTATCAAAGTCAATAGAATTTCATTTAACTTTGTACCTGTATCTCAGCAAAAGCAGAACTCCAGCTTTACATAGTTAACAGCAGAGAGATGGCAGGACATGAGGGGAGATCAGATGGGAATATATATATATATATATACACACTATATATATATATATATATATATACACACTACCGTTCAAAAGTTTGGGGTCACCCAGACAATTTCGTGTTTTCCATGAAAACTCACACTTTTATTTATCAAATGAGTTGCAAAATTAATAGAAAATATAGTCAAGACATTGACAAGGTTAGAAATAATGATTTTTATTTGAAATATTAATTTTGTTCTTCAAACTTTGCTTTCGTCAAAGAACGCTCCATTTGCAGCAATTACAGCATTGCAGACCTTTGGCATTCTAGCTGTTAATTTGTTGAGGTAATCTGTAGAAATTTCACCCCACGCTTCCTGAAGCACCTCCCACAAGTTGGATTGGCTTGATGGGCACTTCTTGCGTACCATACGGTCAAGTTCTTGCATAATTTGGAGGTGTGCTTTGGGTCATTGTCCTGTTGTAGGAGGAAATTGGCTCCAATCAAGCGCTGTCCACAGTGTATGGCATGGCGTTGCAAAATGGAGTGATAGCCTTCCTTATTTAAAATCCCTTTTACCTTGTACAAATCTCCCACTTTACCAGCACCAAAGCAGCCCCAGACCATCACATTACCTCCACCATGCTTGACAGATGGCGTCAGGCACTCTTCCAGCATCTTTTCACCTGTTCTGCGTCACACAAATGTTCTTCTGTGTGATCCAAACACCTCAAACTTTGATTCGTCTGTCCATAACACTTTTTTCCAATCTTCCTCTGTCCAATGTCTGTGTTCTTTTGCCCATATCAATCTTTTCTTTTTATTGGCCAGTCTCAGATATGGCTTTTTCGTTGCCACTCTGCCTAGAAGGCCAGCATCCCGGAGTCGCCTCTTCACTGTAGACGTTGACACTGGCGTTTTGCAGTTACCATTTAAAGAAGCTGCCAGTTGAGGACCTGTGAGGCGTCTATTTCTCAAACTAGAGACTCTAATATACTTGTCTTCTTGCTGAGTTGTGCAACGGGGCCTCCCACTTCTCTTTCTACTCTGGTTAGAGCCCGTTTGTGCTGTTCTCTGAAGGGAGTAGTACACACCGTTGTAGGAAATTTTCAGTTTCTTCGCAATTTCTCGCATGGAATAGCCTTCATTTCTAAGAACAAGAATAGACTGGCGAGTTTCACATGAAAGTTCTCTTTTTCTGGCCATTTTGAGAGTATAATCGAACCCACAAATGTGATGCTCCAGATACTCAACTAGCTCAAAGGAAGGCCAGTTTTATACCTTATCTCACCAGCAAAACAGTTTTCAGCTGTGCTAACATAATTGCACAAGGGTTTTCAAGGGTTTTCTAATCATCCATTAGTCTTCTAAGGCGATTAGCAAACACAATGTACCATTAGAACACTGGAGTGATAGTTGCTGGAAATGGGCCTCTATACACCTATGTAGATATTTCATTAAAAACCAGACGTTTCCACCTAGAATAGTCATTTACCACATTAACAATGTATAGAGTGTATTTCTGATTAATTTAATGTTATCTTCATTGAAAAAAACAGTGCTTTTCTCTGAAAAATAAGGACATTTCTAAGTGACCCCAAACTTTTGAACGGTAGTGTATATACAGTGGGTGGTGAAAAATATATTGGGGGGGGGCGTAGTTTTTTGAGGGGTGGGGCAAACAAACTGAAGCCAGACTCAACAAAAACAACACAACACACAGTATGCCAGTACTGTAGCCTGCATCAAGCTGCTGTGCAATGCTAACGCCAGGTTTACACCGGACGCTGAAGCGCCAAGAAAACCCAGGCGCCTCCTATCCGCCCCCCTGTTACACAAATGTGCTGTTCACATCGGCTGCGATGCGCCGCGCCAAGGGTGCCTCGCGCCCTGCACCGATGGTTTCGGCGTCAAGTCTATTTTTTCCGCTCGCCGCGAGCGTATCGCGCCAGGAAACACACTGAAAAATGATTTTAAACGATATAAATTACATATTTTATATGATATAAATTATCAAATATGCATCCCATACTTTGTATTCCCCTTCTGTTGTCCTGGAGTTTTAATTTTCCCAATTTCCCCAATCACATAATTAAATGTCCCCCTCTGCCCATCCACTACAAGCACACAAGCAGATAGACAGAGAGAGAAAGAGAGGGGTGGGGGGGGGGGCTATGAAGACCATCATTTACCCCCGAACCATGACATTCAACGGGTACAACAACAAGCGGAGAAAGCAGAATCGCGGGCTGACCGGCGCGGAGAAATGCGCGTCCCGTGTGAACAGCCAGGCGGCTGCGCGCTTGAGAATGGCGCTGCGCTGCGCGGCGCTTCAGCGTCCGGTGTAAACCCGGCGTAAGCCTGCAGCAAAAATTAAGCCTCATTGTGTCTTAATGACTGTGGCAACTTTCATGCGGTTTGCATTTTTTTGAAGAGACGTTTTAGGTCTCACACCCCTGTCGTTGTCCACAGTACCTCTGTGCCAACACTTTGAAACAGAGGAAGCAATGACAGGCATTACTTACACCACATCCAGTTAGACCACCACATCAACTCTGCTTATCATAACAAGAGCGGAGGGGGGGCAGTGCCCCGTATTAAGCAGTCGCCACTGTTTAGTTATTAATAGAGTTGTGCTAAGTGGAGGAATATTGCTACATGGTTGGGTTTATGCATCGGTGTTAAGGGTTGGTGGGGGAGTTGTTGGTGCATATGCCCTGCTGACCTGCAGTGGAAGGTTTGCCCTAAATTCAAGCCCACCCTCTGGGGATTTCTGGGTAATAGCTGCTGCTTGCCTCTGTCATAGACATTAACCAGAAATCCCTCACCACAGCACCACCTGAAACTTCCAGCAGGCAGCATATTCGCAATGTCAACCTATCCTCCCCCACTGCCTCCATCCAATAGGCAGGAACTCACAGTGGATTGCTTGTTTTTGACCCCTGAGTGCCCCCCTTGTCCTCCTCCACCTTGTTTCTAAGTTGCTGAGAGCGAGGAGTAAATAAAAGAGTGTGGATTAATGATCAAATGATTTGAATGCTGTGTTATTCTAAAGGCCAGAAGGATGAATCCAAATTATGGTCTGTATTAACAATAGAAATGTGAGCTTAGAGGAAAAAAATAACAAAAACAAATGATGAATCATCAGTGGAAAGGAGTATTCAAGAAATTACACAATGTGCCCTCTGTCTAGTTATCTGTTAAAAGTAGTACTTTCACACACAGAAGATGAAAAACTGCTAAATAACGAAATCCACTGAAGATTAAGTAATATTGCATATCAATATCACATCAATTTTTTTAATATTTTTTTTCATCTGACTCACGAGTCAGATCAAGTTTTAATTCAAGTGGGATTTTAATCCTTTTTTTCCATTAACTGATCAGTGAACTTAATTTTGGACATTGGTTCATACAATTTGACTCAAAGATTGGAAACAGTTGTCATGGATAACAAATGTCAACAGAAATGACACATAACAAATACATACAATTATAGTTGAAGATGCCCCCGCAACCCTGTTCCCTGCTCTGAGGGAAGTGAATACTATTTATAGACACTGTATTTATCCTTATAACCCCATAACCTAAAACTGATTACATCTTTTGCATTGCTGTATAGTGCAGTAATGTTTTCTGTAAGCAGTGCTCCTTTATGATACAAGGAGAAAAATGCACATTGTGGACTTCCCCAGAGAACTGATCACATACTCTGTCTTTCTATGTATGAGGCCATTCTCAGACAATAACTCTGGAGGATGACTGCAGAATTGGGTGCAGATTTCAGGCGGTTGCCTTTCACACATGAACAACGCAGTGGGAGATTCTCTGCTCAGATACTTTCACAACAACAGAGAAATCTCTGGAGTATTCAGGCAAAGGGTGGTACAGCATGCAGGAGGTAATGTATTATTTCTCGTTGACACAGGCGTTTGCCCTATCACCAAAGACTCTGTTAAAGGTAGTTCACTGAAAAATGAAAATTCACTCATTATCTACTCACGACTATGCCAATGGAGGGGTGGGTGAAGTGTTTGAGTCCACAAAACACTTCTGGAGTCTGAGGGGTAAACTTTGTTGCTGCAGAATCCAATACAATTGAAGTCAACATTGTCCTCTTCTTAAGACGTTAGAAAACAGAAAAAACATAACATGCCTCCATACTGCTCGTGTGGTGTCAACCAAGTGTCCGCAAGCCCAGACATTCATATTTGCCTCGAAACAAGGTAATTTACACCGTGTTTTAAGCCTAAAAGTCCACCAGAAGTGGTGATGCTAGCGGACTGCACCTCGTAGGAAGATATCAGCTGACATTTACATTACATTACATGTCATTTGGCAGATGCCTTTATCCAAAGCGACTTACATTAAGTGCATTCATCATCTATGAAGGGCCATTTAGGGGTTCAGTATCTGGCCCAAGGACACTTCGGCATGCAGATGGGGAAGACTGATGATTGAACCACCAACCTTCTGGTTGACCACTCTACCCCTCAGCCACAACTGCCCCCTTTAGGTTTAGACATTTAGAAAGAGGTGAACAGCAAGCCATAGCATTTTAGCTCACTTCTTCCCTCCTTGACATAAAAAGGGACAAAACAGTCCGTGCCATAAAATGTGAAGGGAGGAGTTGTTTCCATGCACTCACAGGATAAGTCAGTCATCCTTTGGGCTTCAGTACACCCTCTGAACCTTCTACACTTGACACACTTGTTAATATAGGATGAGACAGCATGACTATATCCAAGTATCCAGATGCTGTTTCGTCGTAACTCATTATTGTCATGCCACGCCCTTGGTGTTGCACTCATTGATGATAGTGTTTGATTAGTATCTTTGAGATGTGGATAGTTTTTGACAAGATGGCTGGATGCATGCTCCGGCCGAACTTCCACCCTGAGGATTCCTCATTTAATTCAAGAAAGGATTTAATTTGTGCAGCCTGCTGGCCTTATCCTTGGTTGTTGGCCTTATCCTTGAATCTCTTCAGAGAATGTTGCTCTTTGGACAATTCCTAGGTTAGTTAGTTCTGCATCCTTTCTCTCTTCAAGACTTGTGGGTACATTGGTACTAGATGAGGCAGCCCCAACTAAGTGTAGACCAGTGCCTGGGATTGGATGTCTCCATTGTCCCACCAGAGAAATCTCAAATAATCTTGGTCTTCTGCTTTTACTTGAAATTTATGGAAAATGTGTTCGATACCGCATATTATACTCACTGGCCCTTAATGAAACTGACACCTACCAGGGTATTTGTCAGTTCTGGTCCTGTAAGCAAGCCAATGACATGCCTAGAAACTTTGCTGAACAATTGAACACGACCCGGATCTTTCTTGGCTTCTGCGGGTGATACACCCCGTGGTGAGGGAGATACAAGGCAGGGCGCTTGTCGATTTCTTCTTCTGGAACCTTCTCAGCATCTCCACAAGCTATTGTTTCCATCATGAAGGCTATGTAATCCTTATGGTATTGCTTGTCGTTCTCAAACCTCTTTCCCAAACATTTGAGACTGTGATTTGCACATGTCTTGTTGTCTGGCAGGCTCAGCCTGACTTCATTAAATGGCAAAGGCATTTCGCAGAGACCATCTGCTTTGATTTTAATTCCGTCATCCATTATTGATATGAAGCGCAGATCTTCCTGAGAGAAGTGAGAACCCTTTGCAGTTCTTTCGTTGAAGTCTGACTCAAGCACCTTTACCTGCTCCCGATTGCATCACCATAGTCAACACAAGGATTGACAGAGCCAACTATACTTCAGCCAAGTTCGGATCTTTTGAGCAAACGGCTTATGGTCCTTGCCAACCACAACTTCTCTGGGTAGCAGGGCTTGAGAACAGTTGTAGCCTATAAGCAGAGCAAGATAACATTCAATTAAAGGAGCAACCTCTTCAGAAAGGTGCTCTAGGTGAGATAAGATAAGATAAGAAGTCCTTTATTAGTCCTGCAATGGGGAAATTTGCAATGTTACAGCAGCAAAAAGACATCAAATAAGTAGCATGCAGTACTTGGGTGAAGGAATATAAAGAAGTATATAGAAATATAGAAAAAATATATATAGAAAATATAAATGTAATTAAACCAGTATATACAGTGTAAAGAAATATATTATGTGTCAGAATATGTAGAGTGAATGGATTGCACATGAACCGTTTATATTGCACAGACAAATGAATATAGCACAGTGAATATTGCACAGTTGATAAGTGTTAAAGTGACAGTCCGTGCATGTAGTTTTACTAGAAGCAGAGCTGGTTGTCTTACTGCTGCAGGAAGGACTGACAAGCGATACCTCTCTGCTTTGATGGTGTCCTGCAGGGGGTGGGATCAGTTGTCCATGAGAGAAGACAGCTTCACTAGACCTCAGTCTCCTGAGCAGATATAGTCTGCTCTGGCCCTTCTTGAATAGTGCACTGGCATGATTGGTCCAGTCCAGTTTATTGTTAAGGTGAACACCCAGGTTCTTCTATGAGGTCACTAACTCTATGTCCATTCCTTGGATTTTCAACGGCATCGGGGGGTCATGTCTGCACCTGCGGAAATCCAGTTCTTTGGTTTTCCCTGCATTGATCTGGAGGCAGTTCTGCTGGCACCAGTCCACAAAGTCCTGCGTCAGTCCTCTGTATCAAATAACTTCTGCAGGTGACAGGAGGGTGAGTGGTAGGTGAAGTCTGCAGTGTAGATGGTGAAGAGGAACAGAGCCAGGCCCTTTCCCTGCAGACAGCCATGTCCAACACACAGTCATGGATCCTCATATACTGGGGTCTGTTGGTCAGGTAGTCCAATATCCAGGGTGTGAGGTGCAGAACCAATCCAGCATGCTTCAGTTTGTCCGTCAGAAGTGCCAGTTGAATGGTGTTGAACGCACTGGAGAAATCAAAGAACATGATCCTTACAGTGCTCCCAGGCTTTTCCAGATGAAAAAGAGCTCTGTGTTGTCGATAGATGACGGCGTAATCCACCCCAATGCTCACCACAGAGTGCAGGACATCACAGGCTGCCTCAGCGTTAGCAGAGGGGGGAACATACGCAGCTATCGTGATAACATGCGAGAATTCCCATGGTAGATAGTGAGGTCTCATGCTAACGGCTAACACCTCAATGTCCTGACAGCAGTGCTGTTCTTTAATAGTGATGTGCCCAGAGTTACACCATCTATCATTCACAAACACTGCCAGCCCTCCTCCTTTCCTCTTACCGCTCTCCACTGTCCTGTCAGCCCGTATCAGCTGGAATCCGTCCAGCGCAGCGACTGTGTCCGGTGTTGCTGTGGTTAGCCATGACTCCGAAAACAGCATGATGCTACACAGCCGGTAGTCCCTTATCACATGCCGGGGCAAAGCCGCTAACTTGTCCATCTTATTGGGTAGAGATCTTACATTCCCCATGACGATGGACGGGAGCATGGTCTGTAGAGTCTCCTCCTCGCACAATTGCGCCATCTCCTTCTCCTTAGCTCACGGGGGGCCTCAGGTCTCTTCTCGGGCAGCAACACTGTATTACAGAGTGCTAACAGCTGATCCCTACTGTAAACAATAGGGCCATGGCTCCACACAGGATCTCCGGACACGGTCGAAAGTGTGAAAAACAGGAGAAAGAACACTGCAAGCGTGATGCACTTGGTGTCCATAGTGCACAAATGTCAGTATAACAAAACAAACGAAAGAGAGTAAGAAAGAACACCTCGTGTCTGGCAGAGTCGATCAGGCTGAGACTCCCCTCAGTTAAAACATGAACGCAAAGGCGTTCCTTTCAGTTACTGTCATTTATTTGCTGTCAACAATGCCGTGACAAATTAATAAAATAAATATACCTCACCAAAGACATATAGAAAGAATATAAGTTATTAAACTTAAAGATAATTAGCCTTTAAACATTAATTGAAACATAAATAGTTTTTCACCTTGATAATGTATAAAGCCTGCTAGCATATTAGACTATTAGCATATCATGTCACTCTACTAACACATTACATAACAGAAAAGGTTTCAACACAAATTGTAGGCAAATTGTGATGACACAGTTCCATGCACAGGGGACTTTAATCTCTGCAGCTTGAAGGTACATTTACCTACGTACCAGCAGTATGTCACCTGCAACAAAGTTTCTCTAGACTATTGCTATGGAAAGGCACTGTGTGGTCTGGGATTACAGCGTGAACAGGCGAAAGGTGTGGAGGTTAAAAGCTGGACCACTGCTGCAATTGAGGCCTTTCAGGACTTTCAGAAGTGCACGGACTAGGATGTAATCATAGACGGGACTGATAAAATCAATGACGCAGCACTTGCTATTACAAACTATGTACAGTTTTGTGAGGTACTGATTATCCCCCAAAAAAACATCAAGGACTTCCCCCTACCCAACAATAAACCCAGGGCGACTGCATGGTTAAAGCAACTTCTCAACCAGAAAAAGCGCTTGTTCAAGTCAGCTGCCAGCAGAGAGGAAATGAGGTCAGTGCAGAAAAAGATTAAAGGCAAGATTATTGAGTGTAAGGCAGCATATAAAAACTAATTAGAAAGTGTTTTTACAAATGATACTAGGAGAGCATGGCAGGGTCTACAAACAATAACAGGATATAAGCCTAAGAGTCACTGTGTGACAGTTGCTAGTGAACTTGATATGGCAAATAATTTAAATATTTTTTCTACTGTAGATTTAATACATGGGACTTTAAATTGGAAAAGGCTACAGCCATTACGAGAGTAAGAGTGATGGTGGATGAAGATATTTGATCTGATATTGTTCCAGCTGTCATTAGACACCGGGGTAGTCCCCAGTCTGTGGAAAAGTTCCATGATTGTGCCGGTGCCAAAAAACAACATACCCAGATAACTTAACAACCTGCGCCCAGTTGCCCTAACATCTGTAGTGATCACATTTTTTGAAAATATTGTGGTAAAACAACTTCTCACCGACGTTCCACCTCTTCTAGATCCTAACCAGTTTGCCTAACGTGAACAGACAGGTGTTGAAGACGCACTGCTGACCATGATTGACAACATTTATGAGCATCTTGAACTGGCGCACAGCCTGGTCAAAATTGTGTTTTTGTCAGTCACACAATAAGGGGCAGTGATAATAATAATAATAATAATAATAATAATAATAATAATAATAATAATAATAATAATGATCCACACCGCCACCATTACCAAAATATTTGTTCCGCCAAGAAAACACTACTTTTTCAGAAAAACGTTCATAAACATATATTCATAAATAATTATGGTGATGACAAAAGGTTAACATATATCAGGACTTCTATGATTATAACTGTGTCAGAGAGATATGCCTGTGGAATTTTCTTAGAGTTGAGGGCAGTATTTCCTATGTTTCAACATGTATGTCCTATAAAGCTTCCCTGGAGCTTCTGCTTCACCCAGAAACAGCTGTATCTGCTTATGGCTGACATGGTGGGAGTAGAACCTAATTGACTGTTGCAGAAGATTTGCTTATCAGGTTGCCAACTACTGCATTAAACAGCGAGTGGACTGTTGTACACTGCTGAGAAGAGAGGAAGGCATGCATCTAGAATGAAACTTAGATATAGCAGATATATGGGTTTAAGTGATTGCAGAATGTTTTAATGTGCTGCTTCTGCCCTCTTGTGGCATAAAGCTATAATAAAGTTAAGGGGTTGTGAATTATGTGAAATATGTGTATTACACTATGGCCCAAAATATATGTAATATAGAAGACGAGACACAATGGTGCTGTTAAAGTGGTAAAGTTGGTAAAGTTTGTGCTCTCTCTTCCTCTCTTTCTCTCATTTTCATTGATTACATCTATAAGTAGACGAACCACTCACTTTTCAACATCTTTATTATTAAACTAACGCAAACATAAATTTAAATAACCAACATAAATTCATTTTGGCAGCTCTTCTTTGTCCAGTCTCTTCCACCTGCCTCCATGTGTCTCTCTTGGTGGAAGCTCTCCTGCTGCCTTTTTAATCCAGGGAGAGTTATTAGCCAACTAGACTCAGCTGTGCCAATTAACTCTCCCTGGTTCAGCTGTAGGTACTCTGACGATCAACCTCCACATACCCCCATTGTCAAACTCAGGCAGGGCTTCACCGGTGCCGCCTTCACCACAGAGTGGGAACCCGGGATAGGAGCGGGCGCTGACATCACAGCTGTCTGGGTTAAATCACAAACTATGGTAAGATTCCAATTCCCATAATATTTTATAATTTATTATTAATAAGTGTGTCAGAGCTTTTAAATACATGAAATTGTTGAAAAAAACAACACTCAATCCCAAAAATAGTGACCCATCTTTAGGTTTTACACACTGGTTGTGTTAAATGTGTCAAATATTCCATGTGTTTCCAGCTTTTAGTTAAAATGTTCTGTCAAATTGTAGCCTGTTAATTCTGAAAAACAAGCTGATTTTCTGATTCTGAGATGGGAAATGCCCACTGTGCACAGTGCGTGCTGTGTGAGCATTGTGCACCAAACCTGTCCCAAAGCAGTTAAAGTATGCTGCAAATGGCCCTTATTCCTAAAAAATGTTGAATCTCTTTTTCATCGAGTTTTCAGTGCATGTCTGAAAGCAGCTTTGAATATCTGTAAACAATTTTTTCTAGATCCAATTTTTTGTTCCATTTGTTTTTAAACAGCATCAACTATATTCCCCTCCTTTAGTTCATTGTTTGTTTGTTATTATTCATTTAACCTCCTCACAATAAATATACAGTAGTTTATTATAATCCACATTGGTATTATCTTCCCTTAGCCCTTCATAGGTATGAATGAGTTTTTTATACTGGAGCTCCAGATTTCTGTTGACATTTTCAAATGTAATTTTTCAGTGACAAGAAATTTTACTAAACAACTATTGCAACAACATTCTGACTCTATAACAACAAGACAGGCATTGGTACGGTGTGTTTCAATTGACATGTTTAGATGAATGGATTTTGGAACCCTATGTGACATCCCCCTCTATGTCCAATGTTAAGCAAGTGTCATCTGAAGTGATACCGACAGAGCCAATAATGATCCAAATATTGCCATTATGTTTCATGAACTATGAAATCAACTTAAAAGGAACAAGTATAATTTGTGACTTTGCTTTGGAGGTGAATTGAGTAAAATGTAGTGGTCTTTGTTTAAATATGACTGGATGAATGAATAACAAGGGGCTGGGTGAGGTAAATGCAAACTGATATAAATTGTGATTACAGTCATCCCCACTGACCCCAGGAAGACTGCATAGTTGGCAGTTGCCCCCTCTGCTAATCTTGAGCTGCTAAGTGAGAAGTTGGAAGTGAGAGCTTATTTGTTATTGTAATGATCTGACAGCATATTTTCACTCAGTTTCTAAAGGTTCACCTAATCAACATGATCTCACTGTTTCTCTGACAGCTTTCACCACAATGGCTGTGACAAAAGTGGGTGGGCTACAACTGCTCCTCCAGCTTTGCATCAACATCAACCAGTCTGCAGCCTTGGACAAAAGGCCTAGCTTACTTGGTTTGCTCAAAAGCCCCATTATCACTGCTACATGATAGATGATTTACATAGATGTAGCATGTGTGTTAATGTAACCTTTATTTGTCACACTAAGCAAGTCTTTTGCTACACACACCACTTACTTTAGTGACAGTAATAACATTTACAGATGAGATTTTTTTCATGAGCCAGTGTTCGTATTAGGAAAGCCACTGACTGCATGTGCATGGCATGATAGGAAGTTTGTACAATGGCTGCCATTTGTTTATAGTTCTCAGCTGGATAGTAGTCTGCTCTGCTGGTACAATTTGCAGTCACAGATGTTACTTAACATAAACAACAAATATATTAGTGATTAAACATTGAAATTAAACACCAGGGAAGCAAAATCATTAGCTGATATTGTTAGTCAGTCTCCATAGCTGGTGCGAGCCATAAATTTGCTCCCAAGCAGTCGTAAATCCAGGGTGGCGGGGTTCATGTATGTTACAAGAAGTGTAGCCCAAAGCAGAAGCCTCTGTTTCACTAGTTTAGGTTTCTAGTAAATTATATCCACTATGCAACACATCCACTGAAAGGCCAACTCTGGTAATTAATCTTTTTTGAAAAACAAGGAGGTAACACCAGCAACCATAGTTAAATGCTTTCCTTTGGCCACAGCAGGCAATGTAGAATAATATTAAAAACTGCTAGCTAAGGTAACAAAAACTCATAAAAATTAATATTGAGTTTGTGTGTTTGTCATGCACAGCCACATGTCATCCTTTCACCGTTGGCTGTTGAGATGGTGTTCAGACAAAACACTATGAGCTTTGTACATAATTGGCAAAGTTTTTTGGTGAAAACTGGTCTGATTAAAAGAAACAGCATTCATCCCACTTTGGATGGAGCAGCTTTCATATCCAAAAACCAGACTTTTTTATTTCACAGACAACCAAGATGGTCCAGAGCTGATATCTGGAGTAATAGTTGCAGTCCTACATGCTTCCCTGCACTTGTAAAAAAAACCTATAGAAACTGCGTCTTCCCCCCACCACTAAAATTGATCAAATCAAAAGTAAAAAGGAGAGGAGTAATACGTAATAGTAATATGAACAGGAGTGAACATGTATGAAAACATATTAAAATGAACACAACTAATCAAATTAATTAAAATAAATGTATGTCGCATATTCACAAATCAGTTTTACTCTTTGGGCTTACCAAATCTGTACATGATACATGCACTGTTCTTTACCCTCGACAAGCGTGAGGAAAAACTACTACAACCCCCCGGATAAAATGGATGGACAAAAGTGCAATAGATGTTGCATGTAATAGAGAACATCAACAAAATAAACAATATTTAAAACATTCATGAGAACTGTTTTCTTTGGGGTTAATAGTTAAACATTTGTTTATTAATGTTTTTTGTTTTTTTAATACAACTAGTTAGATTATGCCTTTAGTATAATATTAATGATAATTATAAACAATAGTTATATTGTTTTGGTAGTCAATGTTTTTGTTTTGAAGGTACTGAGCACCAGGTGATATTAAATATAGAGTTAGGTGGGCAAAGGCAGCCAGGCACTGGAAAGGGTTCATAGTTTTTTACCAGGGCAAGAGAGACAGCAGATGCCATTGCCTTTTGTTTGTTTGTTTGTTTGTTTGTTTGTTTGTTTGTTTGCTCCTCAGCCTGCTAGCTTCCAGCTGTTCTGCATTTGACTATTTAGTTTTGAAAATGAATATGAAAGGTCTTACTTGTTGAGTTAAGAAGGGTAAAATGGAAAAATATTCACAGAGCTAAAAGAGGTGAAAAGCCAAGTGATGCAAGATGGATCCTGTGTCTTTCATCTGTAACTCAGATTGATGAGGCTACATTGGGAATCTTTGGCTATGGGCCCCAGGGTTTAGACTCTATCTGATGTGTTCCCTGAGCCCTCCCAGAAACATGAGAGGTCAGTATGGATTGCTTATGGAGGTGTTCCATTTAAAATGTCAAAACAATTTTTATCTGACCTAAAGGAGGTCTGTTTTGGAAGTCCTCCTCTGCCACTTAACCCACAATGCGTTCCTGAAATGTGACACTGGTGAACCCGCAGTAACCTGGTAAACAGTCTGTTAGGACCTGCACTGGGCCTCACGCTGCCGACTGCGAACAAGAAGGAACAGATTATACTTGGATCATAAACACTGGAGACCGTCCCAATGCATGTTACATATTTTCTAGAGTCATTACAATCACAGCTACTCAATCAATTCTATCTGTGTGTCCTTGCAATAATCTGGCTCTGGTATCTGTAGCAGGGGGTACCAATTTATGTGAAACCATATGTAATATAATCAAAAAGTCAGTGCTGTGTTTTATACAACCAATCAGAGCCAATCAGTGTGAGCCCAATGTGTGATGGGATGATGAAAAAGGGGGGCTAAGGGGTGGCTGGGGCCCTGGCTGAGTGTGTTACTCATCAGTCTCCAAGACCCAGCTCTGTTTGGATTGCTGTGTTTGGATAAAGCAGATTGGTTTGCACTTAACCTTGTAATATATGCAAAACTATCCTCCTGATAATACTCTTTAAGCCTCGCCAGTCACCACTGTGGCAGATACTATAAACGGGGTACGGCTTGAAGAAAAATGGCATGAATTTAATTTTGACATGGTGGCCAAGGGCGGCACATATGTCTCCATAGCTCCCCCACCCCCTAGCCTTAAACATGCACAAATAGACACACATGAATAAACACACACACACACCTCACCTCCTATATGTATGGTTGAATGGGAAATAATACCAAAACAGCATTTTGCCTCCAATAATATAGTCTCAATGCTCAAAGTTAAGTCAAGTTTTTGCTTATAATGTTAAAAGGTTGTGTACTTTTACACTACTCTTAAAACACCTTTGCTTAGAAGGCTTTAGTTTAACATTTTGTTTCTGAGAATGAGTCAAGAAGATGGAAATTATTTTCATGTCTGTGTCTGCTACAGCTATAAGCTTAACTCTCGGTAGCAGGTGTTAACAGCTAGCTTTGTTCATAGTTACACAAAATATAAAAAACTAAATTATTTTAATCTGTAGACAAACAAAAGAAAAAACGTTATTTTAGGTTTAGTTAGATACTGGAACCTCTCTAATGAACAAAAGTTTATCAATCCACCCAGTACTTCATTGCTGTGTCTGATTTTTACACTGTTACACAACATTTATTTTTGCTCTCTTGTGCTCAGTGTGATACTCCTTTGCCTCTTTAAATAATGGTACATGTAATAAATAACATTTAATTGCCAGCCCCTCCAGCGGTTTCCGAGCAGTTGCAGGTGACTATTCACAACAAGAAGCATAGCCCTAAACCTTTAAAATGTCCTGGTTCACCACCAACCCCAATAAATTTTCCCTTCTCAGCGACACACCCATAGAGAAACCAACTCTGATCATTGGTGTGATGTTCATGATACTGGCAACCTGGGTTAAAAGCATTCCTGGGGCCACAGTAGGCAACACATAATCATATTTAAAACTGCTGCTAAGGATAAACGTATGGTAAAATTGTAATTCTGCAGTAACGACAACCCACTACATCAGTTAGGTCACAAAAATGTATATTGAGTCAGTGTTTACCGATGCAAAGACAATGTCGGACTCCATAGTTTTCTCCCGGCCACTGCCTAATCTGACCAGCGATTACATGTAAATGGAGAAGGTGTCATGCCCAGAAACATGACGTAAATTTATTAGACAGTCAAAATTGACGGTCCAGAGTTGAGACTAAGAGGAAGAATTGCAGTCTTACACACTTTGCGCTTCTGTTAGAGCAGTAAACGTCCCCGACCCCCAACCCCATAGAAACTGTGTCTCTATGAGTCAATGATCTGAAAGCTGATTATCAAATTGATTGATTTGTGACTCAAACCTGGCTGCAACAAGAAGAATGTTTGAGTTTAAGATCCCCTTCCCATATTAATACTCATTTGCAGCAGACACTCCTGGCCTGGCTAATTGATTTTCAGGTAATTTGATAAAAATCCTACACTTTCTAGACACTTAATTAAGGTTAATTCAGAATTTAGTCTTCTGACATATTCTTATAGCTCCTCTGTTCGGTGTATGTCTGAGAGCAGCTAGAGGGAGAGAGAGACAGGATGCATTAAAAAAGTACAATCTCCTTTCCTAACCACTTTTTCTTTTACCCCAATTGAATACGTGACAAGGCCAATGAAAGATTAAAGATTCTAGACTCAAGATTCAAGACACTATTGTCATGTGCACACCAATTACATTTAGCAGATGCTGGCAATGAAATGCTTGGACCACACACCACTCCGCAGTGCTGAAGCAGTCCCGTAGAGCCGAGTCTGATTGGTCGGACCACTGCTGAATGGTCCGAGTCACTGGTCTGTCACGTTTGAGTTTCTGGCTATAGGAAGGCAGCAACAGTAATGAGACATGATCTGATTTGCTGAATGGGGGGCGAGGGAGGGCCTTATATATCCCGGAAGGGAGTGTAAACATGGTCGAGGGTGTTTGGGATGGCCGCACCAGCAACCACACACTGAAACTCCGTAACATGGTGGTGCAATTCTTAATTCCTAATTGGCTTAGTTTGTTTCTCTTTGCACACACACCCACACCACAGATTAAATAACTGGACACAGATTTTGGTTTCATACAACATACTTTTATTTATTTATATATTTTTTCTGTGATAATTAATCAAGTTTCCTTTGAGTTACCAGTTCCTGGGGGTTGCTGCTGGAGTCGTCTGGCCATGCATCAAAAGGAGGCCCAGCTCCAGCAGACAACCTTAAATGGCTTTAAGCACTAATTGGACTGCACCATGTCTCTTGTAATCATGGGGAGGGACATTGTTTCCTTATTTCGATTTTTAGTTGTTAATCTTTGACTAGTGTTTGATATTTATATTTAATTATTTTTCCTTAGTTAATATTATATGGCCTTATACGGGGGTGTTATGTTGTGGCTGTAGTTTGTTTTCAATGTTGGTATGTCTAAGTCTATCCCCCTTTTGTGTTTTGAGTGGCTTGATCAGCCACGATATATGTTCCCCTGTGTCAGTTGAGGGGAGTTTTTTTGTTATGGTGCTGTTAACTTGTCTTCACTGGTTACCGGAGGCTAGTTTGGTTGGTTGACCTTTTACCGGCCAAGAGTTGTGAAGTTTATCCTTTTGCATTTTTGTTAATGAAAACAAAATTAAAATACCCTTTTTTTTTTTTTTCAAAGAAACTATCTGTGGCTCTCTGATCTTCCTGCTCGGTCCCTGACAGTGTTCTATCCACGTGTTGATGGTATCTCGGCAGGAATTTTCCTCATCTTGGCGTTAAAATCACTGGCCACAATAAACGCAGTGTTGTGCAATAATGCATTAAACGTGATACCATTAAATGGTGTGCCTTTCGGCATTCAATAAATTTGGTTATCAAAATTAAATATTGAATATTAAAATTAAAAATATTAATATTAAATAACTTTAATTGATTAAAGTTACCTCGGGGCACCACCCTTCAAAGGATGGGAAAAGATTGATTAAGTCTCATAAAAGTACTAACTACAAATTTGGAACTCTGATTAACAATTAAATTAATAACTATAACCAAAATTACCATATAGATAGTTAGCTAAGTTGAAGGATATAGAGTTCTTGACAGTGTAGAGCAGGGGTATTCAACTAAAATTTAAAGAGGTCCAGTTAGAGAAAATTTCTTGAAGCAAAGGTCCAGAAGATCATAATGTCTAACTATTTAGTGTGATATATATTTAAGTAGCCTAGTAGTTGTATCAACATCTGCATGTACTAAATACCTGACTGTCAAATCAAATGAATTCAGTACAATTAAAAAACTTTTTGACAATATTTATTGTCACGTAACATAGAACAGAACATATATGTATGATTGTAGATATGTATAATGTTCTCTCATTAACTAAATAAAAGTAGGGCTGCATTTCAAAATAAGAGAAAATAAATAAAATGTGAAAATTGTGCATGTTCAAATAAAGGGCTTAACTTCAGAAAAATAAAATAAAGGGAGCAAAAGCTTGAATTTCCCTTTTTCTGTTTCACATCTTGACTCAAAAGTCTCAACCAATTTTACAGATAATAAATCTCAACACATCTTAACAATTGAACAGTTTTAGAATCACTTTCTTCCCCTCTTATATCCCACTCCCCCACTTTTTCCGTCTGTTTCTCAACTTTCTCCGGCACAGTCGTCTGTTTCTCTCCCTTTCTCCGTCTCACTCCTCTGTTTCTCTCCCTTTCTCCGTCTCACTCCTCTGTTTCTCAACTTTCTCCGTCTCACTCCTCTGTTTCTCTCCCTTTCTCCGTCTCACTCCTCTGTTTCTCAACTTTCTCCGTCTCACTCATCTGTATCTCTCCCTTTGTTTTCTCTACCTGTATCGCTATCTTTCTTTTTCTTTCTACCGTCTTTTCATGTGTAACTTGCCTCTAACTCATCTGTCTGCACTGTAGAGTCGCAATGTTTACCCCCTGGAATGCACAGACTTGATTGGCTGAGTAGTATCACGTGGGATGGCTTAACTCGCATGCAATTGGTCTGTGCGTTTCTTCATCCGCTAAACCACTACCGTAAAGACTACAAAAGCTGCGCCGGTTACAAATAGAAGCGCCCCATCAGGTTTTAAATCATAACCTTCTGTTTTGGCTGTAGGTAAGGGTCCGTACGGGACGGCTTCTGGGTCCGGACTCGGACCACGGTCCGCCTGTTAGTGACCTATGGTGTAGAGGTTGGTGAAATTCACACTTGTGCAACATTCATTAAAACATTTGTGAAAGAAAAACATTTATTATGAAGATAATAAAGTATAAAAACACAAATTGCTAAAGATGTACTTACTATATAAAGATGTGTATGTGATGTGTATGTGAGTATGCGTGTGTGTGTGTGGAAAAAGGTTCCGGGCCATCAAGACTAAAACCTCGCGCCACCTGAACAGTTTTTTCCCCATGGCAGTGGGGCTCACAAACAAGCCCCCTGCATCACACTGACACTGACTCCGCCACTCCCCTCCGCACATAATTTATAACTTATATATTATTGGCACTATCCCGGAACCAATCACTGCACCTTAGCACCGCACGTGCCCATAACATAACTTATTGCTCTTTCTGTATATATTGTTGTTTTTATGTCAAAATGCACCAACCACACCAAGGCAATTTCCTGTATGTGTAAATATACTTGGCAATAAAAAGATTCTGGTGTGTCTGTGTGAGTGTGCTTTCAAAATGGCGGCTGGCCCCTATAAGGGCAATAAAGTGTGTGTGTGTGTGTGTGTGTGTGTGTGTGTGTGTGTGTGTGTGTGTGTGTGTGTGTGTGTGTGTGTGTGTGTGTGTGTGTGTGTGTGTGTGTGTGTGTGTGTGTGTGTGTGTGTGTGTGTGTGTGTGTGTGTGTGTGTGTGTGTGTGGAGAGAGTGAAGCGCCTAACATACACTTTCAAATAACTTGTAACCAAAATATCACAGCAACACAAATCAAACGTATAAACATCACACGGAATCGCATAAACAGTCTTTGCTTAGCCTAGTATAATTATTAAGCCCAGTTGTGTTACCTGTCCATGGAAAGGGGAAAAAAAAGGTCGCTGTGCTGTTCGTAGTCCAGTGAAGTCATCTTGCTGGTTCTGTGGCCCCTGCCTTTGTGGTTCTGCTGTGCCATGCAGCTCAGTTGCTGTTTGAAATTCTCAGGCAGGCTTTTGCGTCGCTGCTTGAAGGTTCATAGAGCTTGGATTGGGAGGAGGTTTCCTTGGTCGGTGAGTGGAAAGCTGCACCTCTCCTCCATTGAAGTTGAGCAGAAAGAGAGGTGACCTCCTTTCAGAGAGTCGAGTTGAAAGAGTGAGCTGGACAGCCACCCTTCTCCTCTCGAAGGGTTGCGTAGAAAGAGGAATCGAAAAGAGACAGAAGAGAGGGGGGACTTGGCTTATATTGGCATGTGACCTCATGGGTCATGGGGCCCAGAGTGACCAATAGTGGTTGAAACTTGTGTCCCCGGTCGGTTTTCACACCCCTGTGTGACGTTGACGCACCCTGGGAGACTGAGTTCTGGAGGCTCTGAGCTCTGGGCCCAACAGCAGTTATAGGTCCCAACAGCAACCACAGTCCCCAACAGCAGCTACAGGCCCTAAAAGCAGCCACATGCCCCAGCAGTAAGTGCAGCAAATGCCACAGACCCATACATCAGCAACAGGCCCCATAAGCAACCACAGGCCCCACCAACAGCTGCAGCAGCAGCCACAGCTCCCAACAGTAACAACAGGCCAAAAGAACAGCAGCAACAGCAGCCACAGTCCCTAACATAAACCTTAGGTCCCAACATCAGCAGAAGCACAAGCTGCCAAAGGGCCCAGCAGCTACCACAGGCCCTCACAGTTACCATAGGCCCCAACAGCACCCACGGGCAAAAAGGGCAGCAGCAGCAGCGACAGGCCCCAACAGCAACAACAACAGCAGCAGCAGCAGCCAAAGGCCCCACCAGCGACCTCAGTCCCCGTGATCAGCAGAAGCACCAGCTGCCACAGTGCCCAACAGCTAACACAGGCCCCAACAGCAGCAGTAGCAGCCACAGGCCCCAGAGGCCCAGATAGCAACCACAGTCTCTAAAAGCAACCACAGAACCAAACCGCAACCACAAGCCCCAACATCAGCAGCAGCAGCCAAAGGCCCCAACAGCGACCTCAGGCCCCATTATCAGCAGAAACACCAGCTACCACAGGCCTCAACAGCTAACACATGCCCCAACAGCAGCAGTAGCAGCTACAGGCCCCAGGAGCAGCAGCAACCACGGGCCCCAACATTAACCTCAGGCCCCAACAGCAGCAGCAGACACAGGCCCCAACAGTAACCACAGGTCCCAACAGCAGCAGCAGCAACAGGCCCGAACAGCAACCACAAGCCAAAAGAACAGCAGCAGCAATCACAGGCCCTAACAGCAACCAGGAGTAAAAAGGGCAGCAGCAGCAACAGGCCCCATTATTAGCAGAAGCACCAGCTGCCACAGGCCACAATAGCTAACACAGGCCCCAACAGCAGCAGTAGCAGCCACAGGCCCGAATAGTAACCTTAGGCCGCAACAGCAACCATATGCCAAAAGAACAGCAGCAGCATTCACATGCCCCAACAGCAACCAAAGGCACCAACAGCAGCAGCAGCAACCAAAGGCCCCACCAGCAACCTCAGGCCCCATGATCAGCAGAACCACCATCTGCCACAGGCCCCAACAGCAGCAGTAGCAGCCACAGGCAGCAGCAGGCCCAGACAGCAACCACAGTCTCTAAAAGCAACCACAGACCCCAACAGCAGCAGCAGCTGGATCATGCTCTAACAGTAACCACAGAGCAAAAGATCAGCAGCAGCATCAGCCACAGGTCCCAACACCTTTAGCAACAGCAACCACAGACCCCAATAGCAGCCGCAGCAACAGGCGCCAACAGCCACAGCAGCAGCAGGGACAGTTTCCAACAGTACCCATTATAGGGCTGCACAATTAATCGAATTTTAATCGCGATCACGATTTTGGCTGCCACAATTAAATGAGCATGATCGTCAGCGATATTGACATTTAAAATGCGTGCTCTGCTACATATCAAATCAAGCGCTTCCTCAACTAACAGTCAGCCAACCACCAGGGGGAGAACGAGATGGGAGGTGTCATGCGCGCAACCTGCAGCGGCAGCCTCAAAAAAAGTTCTGTCTGCAGTCGACTCCAGTATTAGTAGAAGAGTAGAGAGACAGACAACAGAACAGAGAGCAGACGGTCACAGGTGTCGTGTGAAAGGTAAATCAAATGTCAGGAGCAGAAGGCGAGGAGCTAGTCCCTCGAAAAGGATCATCATCCGTTGTCTGGAAGTTTTGGGGATTTAGGGCAAGTGATGTTAACCAAGAACAAATCATATGCACAGAGTGCGTTAGAGTTGTGTCTGCGCCGCATAGCAATACAACTAACTTGTTCAACCACCTGAAAAATCACCACAAACCACAGTACGACGAATGCATTAAGGCCAAAGCTAACGTTACCTCACTGAATCTCCGTCCATGTCCAACGTCAACCCAGAAAACCATAACAGCGACCCTGCATAGCGCGACAGCGCATCCATCCACCTCCCAAAGAACACTGAAATAACAGATGCAATCGCATTTCATTTGGCCAAAGACATGTGTCCAATAAATACTGTGAGCAATGAAGGCTTCAGAAAAATGGTCAAGACACTAGACAAGAGATACGTGATCCCCTCGCGCAGTTATTTCTCCAAAGGGGCATTACGTGCACTGTATGAAAAACGTTGGGGGGGGGAATACAAAGGGATGTCACAGAGTATTTTGCGACTACGACTGACCTATGGTCAAGCAGAACAATGGCGCCGTACATGTCCCTGACAATTCACTACATCGACAGTAATTTTGCAATGAAGAGTCGATGCTTGCAGACGTCATTTTTCCCACAAGACCACACAGGAGAGTCGATTGCCCAGGGACTGAGGGAAGCGATGGCCTCTTGGAGCTTGCAGGAGGAGAGACTTGTCTGCATTACAACAGACAACGGATCTAACGTCGTCAAGGCAGCTTCTCTGAATAAATGGACTAGGCTCCAGTGCTTTGGCCACAGGCTCCATCTAGCAATAGGTGAGTAAGATCAATAATAAAAAAGAAAACATCTTAAAAGAACACGTGAAAATAAAACATTCAAAAGGAAGAGTGTATATAAGGTTTTATTCTGTTTTAATTTTACATATGAATCTCATGTTCTTTTTTAGAGAATGCAATGAGAGATCCTCGGATTGACCGTGCAGTGGGGATCTGCAAAAAGCTCGTGAGCAGTTTCTCCTACAGCTGGAGGCGTAAAAAGGAGCTAGCACAGGCACAAAAGGAGCCGAAGCTTCCAGAGCATGCACTGAAGACTGAGTGCCCCACAAGGTGGGGATCAAGGCAGGCAATGATAGCAAGAGTCCTGGAGCAGCAGAGGGCCATCTCTCAAGTCTTGTCCACTGACAGAAAGGCCCGACACCTCATCCCAACATGGCAGGACACTGACGTACTGGGAGCCATCAACAAATCCCTCCGCCCTCTGACTGAGTTTACTGATGCGCTTTCCAGTGAGAAGTATGTCAGTGTTTCCTTTGTCAAGCCAGTCCTCCACCTTTTCAGCTCCTCTATCCTGAAAGTGAACGATGATGATCCAGGCCTAACAACCACCACCAAGACCAAAATCCTGAGCTACCTGGATGAAAAATACAAGGATCCTGGGACACAAGAACTGCTTGACATGGCCTCTGCTCTTGATCCACGGTTCAGGCTGAGATACGTTAGTGTAGACAGGGTTGGACCAATCCAAGCCAGACTTACTTCTGAGATGGCTGCGTCTGCGAGCATGGTTAGTAATTATTGTGATTACATACAGAATTTATTATAAATTAATGAAATGAAGTGGATTAAAATGTGCTATGAAATCAAGTGATTTAATGTGCTGTAATCTACTTTCTGGATATGGATGTTAAATATGTTTCATTAGATTACATTCATATTTTATTTACCATACTCTTTTCAAGGAGATGGGCCCAACTGATCCCCACGTTGAGGCTGCAGAGGATGCACCCAGCACTTCAAAGAAAAAGAAGACCTTGGGGAGCTTGTTCAAGACCGCTGAGGGAACCACACCAAGATCCTCTCCCCACCAGGAACAACAAGCTGTAGCCTCTGAGCTACAGTCTTACATACAGTGTGCCAACCTTGACAGTGAGGAGGACCCTCTGGACTGGTGGAGGGAACACCAGAGACAGTACCCACGACTCTCAAAGCTGGCAAAAAAGTACTTGTGCATTCCGGCCACAAGTTCCCCCCTCAGAGAGGGCCTTTAGCACTGGGGGAAATGTAGTGACCTGCCTTCGCTCATCTCTCAAGCCAGAAAAATGTCGACAGGCTGGTGCTTCTTGCCAAAAACCTGTAGGCCTAACACCTTGTTATTGCCTTTTCTGCATAGGCCTGAATTGTTTTCATTTGGTTGCATTCTGTGATGGCATATTTATTTTTAGTTAGCCCTTTATTTTGGGTAAAATTTGTATTTATATTTAGCTTCAGGTGAATAAGAACCGTATAAGTTTTATTTTGATGCAAAGACGTGTACATTAGCTGGAATGTAGCACAACATGGAAGTGAAAGCAGTGCTCTGTTGATTTAATTTTGGGTAAAAAGTGTTGATACTATTTTATTTATATTTTCCTTCTACGAGATGCACTGTGATAAGGACCAGTCTGATGCAAAGATTTGTACATTAGCCAGAATGTAGCACAACAATGGAAGTGGAAGCAGTGTTCTTGTTCATTTAAACATGAAAGTGCAAAAAAAAGATGTTGTCCCTAAAATTAATGAATAATCGTGATAAATGATCGTGATCTCAATATTGATCAAAATAATCGTGATTATGATGTTGGCCATAATCGTGCAGCCCTACTGGCTGGTAGGGGATCAAACTTGTTTCCCTCAATCAAATGCAAATCAATTTATAACTTTTATATGTTGTGATTTTCTGGATTTTCTATTTGAAAATCTGTCTCTCACTGTTAAAATAAACCTACCATTACAATTATAGACCGTTCATTTCTTTGTCAGTGGGCAAAGTTACAAAATCGGCAAGGGATCAAATACTTATTTCCTTCACTGTATATTTGTATACCCTTCGAAGCTACATGATAAACCTGTTGTGTTTTTTGGTCACCCTTGACATCATTTGTTTTTAAAGTGTCCTTTATTTGTTCTGTACCATTTTAACACAGTATATTTAAACATAGGCTATGTTTTACTCAGCATTTTTTGACAAATATATACTATATTTTCAACATCCTCTGTCTGTAGAAATGAAGGTGTGTTTTTGCTGAATGGTGAATGGTTTTGTTCTGTAATTTTAAAGGTACATATCAGAAACATATGTAATATAAACCGAATAATACCGTTAATTTGAAAGTAATTACATGCTTTTGAAATTAGGGTATTTTCTCATTAATTTAACTGTACTGTTTCTTGGTTTAGCAGAATTTAATGTATCTACTACAGTAATATACTTTTTTACATTTTATGGTCTTTTACTGTTGCTGTTTCACAGGTTTTTATCGTACCTTCTACTGATATTTTTAACAGTGTATGATCAAAATGGGGCGCGTGTAATGGAAAATTCCACTGATCAATGTCTTACTACTGTTTTGACTGTTTTCTGTGCACTTAGCGGATGCAACCTCAAAGTTCATGCCCTTACTTGGTAATTTCACCTCCTGTTGATCTTTATCTGTGCAACTGGGTGCTGGGGTTGATTCCTCTTTCTGTAGCAGTGATGCCAGACAGCAGATGTTTCCTGTCTGCTTTCTGTCTTGTTTCCTGTTCATCACATTGTATAAAAACCTTCCTTTTTCACTACTCGTGGTTGCACTCTGAGCCATGTTGCTGACTGTGTAACCCTCTGCAGAGCTAATAATTAAAATTCTAAGACAACTCCGGTCTGAGAAACTCATTATTTCATATCATGATAAATTTCCACAACAAACTGTTATAAGAAGCTGTATAGCATTCTACATATTATTCCATTATTTGGTCCTTATAATTATACTAATTGTTTTTGAAAGCAAAAACTGTTAGCTTTCAGTGGAAATTTGTGCATTAGTTTTTACTTGAATTTTCAGGATGGGACAGTGACATGTCATCCATTTTGATCCTTGTCCACCTTCTACCACCATCACCCCATGGCCGCAAGAGACCAGGAAAACACTCAGCCAGTCAAGCCTGTGACCATCTTGTGAAGTTCATCAAGGCGAGTTTACAGTTCAGAGAAGTTACAAGAAAAAATCTTTATCTGTAATTTGAACAGTTTCTCAAACTGAGTGAAATGTGACTTATTGCAATTCCATACTAAAACAGTTCTTGTGTTACAGACTGGGACCAGCATCCAGGGGCATCTGGACAGCATCATGGAAAGCCTTCAACCCTATCTGCTTGCTGTGGGGATCCAGAAGAGTGTGATTCACAAGCTCTTCATGTGATTGACAAACATGCAATACCTTGTAAGTAATCAGACTCTCTTGCCAGTTTCGATGAGCTTTTCAAAGCTCATTTTGTCTTTGGTACCTCATACAACCAGGATCTGTTAAATGTGTCCAACTTCTTGCAAACCACCATTTATGAAATTGATGTTGGTACCACTAAGGTGAATCCTAGGGTTTCAGAGTTGAGGACTCGGATGCTGCATTGAGTTTATACAGAGATGTTGTGTTTTGTTTGCAAAAGCCCTCAGGCAAATGCCAATTCCCTGACTAAGCACTTGAAGTTGATCCAGGGACTTTGTTCAGGAAAGACACTGCATCTTAGATGTGGTCAGGCTGGTTGTTCACAAGTTTATGGCACTTTTTCTGGGTTTAGAAAGCTTCGCAATAAAGATTCCAGTGGTGAGTCGCTTATTACTGGCTATCCCAACATCTTCTAAATATGTTGGTCAAGCAGATATATCACAATGTTGAGCCAACATCATGATGGCTGTCAGCCATCGTCGATTGATGATGGTATTGTCCACCAGCCCAACCCTACTGCTTGTCATAAACAAGTCCACATTAAAGTTTTGACTTAAATTGTGTCATAGTTGGTGTTAACCACAACTATTAAATGTCAACATGATTACTAGATTCGTGGAGCTTCTCTACAAACAGCTCCTTGCAAGCTCCAGTGGAGACAATGAGGTAGACTCTGATGACACCATCATGTTGGAGCATAGTCTGGCAACAAAAAAGAGAGCTGCGGACACTCATCTAGCTCAAGTAAGCCCCACAGATTTCCCTGCACCCTTTCAGAAAGTTTAAACAAATGACAAACTTGAAGATTGAGTGATAATGACAGCTGAAAGAGAGTCATGTTGTTTATATAATATTTGATATTTTATTAATGCTACGACCATTCAGTTTTTATTGCCTCCACTTAGATGATCGAAGGCTTTCTGAAGAACAAACCTGGAGGAGAGAGGATCATGAATGAGTACGCTCGGACAAAAAGTCTAACGGATAGCAGAAGACGCGATATGGTCAAGATATTGGTTGCACATATGACAGGCGAATATGGGTATGTGTATAATCATCATATACCTACACACCTAAATCAGATTCTTTGCCTGGCATGGTTCAGAAGCAATGTTAAAATTAAATGTTGTCGTACCAAAGGCCAGTGGAGTTAAGCACAGCAAGGGTCAGACCTGATGAATGAATTTCATTTATTGGCACGTGTGTAGTGTTAGGGAGAAAAGATATGAAGATATTCTAACCTGCTAATTTAAACTGAATAATGTTCTTTACTTATAATTATAAAACCTTGTTCAAAATGCCGAATCCACATTGGAAATAGAAAATGGTACGCTGCAATAAAATAATTATAATTATACTAATTGTTTTTGAAAGCAAAAACTGTTAGCTTTCATTGGAAATTTGTGCATTAGTTTTTACTTGAATTTTCAGGATGGGACAGTGACATGTCATCCATTTTGATCCTTGTCCACCTTCTACCACCATCACCCCATGGCCGCAAGAGACCAGGAAAACTCTCAGCCAGTCAAGCCTGTGACCATCTTGTGAAGTTCATCAAGGCGAGTTTACAGTTCAGAGAAATTACAAGAAAAAATCTTTATCTGTAATTTGAACAGTTTCTCAAACTGAGTGAAATGTGACATATTGCAATTCCATACTAACACAGTTCTTGTGTTACAGACTGGGACCAGCATCCAGGGGCATCTGGACAGCATCATGGAAAGCCTTCAACCCTATCTGCTTGCTGTGGGGACCAAGAAGAGTGTGATTCACAAGCTCTTCATGTGATTGACAAACATGCAATACCTTGTAAGTAAAACTCTCTTGCCAGTTTCGATGAGCTTTTCAAACCTCATTTTGTCATCTGTACCTCATACAACCAGGATCTGTTAAATGTGTCCAACTTCTTGCAAACCACCATTTATGAAATCGATGTTGGTACCACTAAGGTGAATCCTAGGGTTTCAGAGTTGAGGGCTCGGATGCTGCATTGAGTTCATACAGAGATGTTGTGTTTTGTTTGCAAAAGCCCTCAGGCAAATGCCAATTCCCTGACTAAGCACTTGAAGTTGATCCAGGGACTTTGTTCAGGAAAGACACTGCATCTTAAATGTGGTCAGGCTGGTTGTTCACAAGTTTATGGCACTTTTTCTGGGTTTAGAAAGCATCGCAATAAAGCACACGGACCTTGTTCTGATCCTGGTGAAGGCCCATCTAAACCTGTCTTAACAAGTCATGTTGAAGTCTTGCCATCAACAAGTTCATACTCGGTTCTTATCAATAAGAGTCTTGTAGGCAGCTGCCTGGCAGGTGTTGGTGAAACAACCATTAACTCTTTGATTATTTCCATGGAAGAGATTGTTGATGAGATCCATAATTGAGCAAATGAATCTGTGAAAAGTTGTCTGTCTTTACAGGAGCCTGTCAAAAGTGACATTGAGGATAAAATTGATCAGTGTTTTGAAAAATGGAAAATCCTTTTGGTGAATTAAATTCTGAAAGTAAAAGAAGGCATTATTTTACAGAGAAGTGGGGAAGGCTAGACCCAGAGGAAGTTGTTCTTGGTACAAGATTTGATACTCTCCGTAATCGGACTACTGGAGCATATGATCAGGTTGTTGTTGCTGATAAATTTGTTTACATTCCAATTTTGAAAACATTAGTTTATTTGCAAACATCCTAATATACAAGAGATGATGCAGACTAATTCCAGTTCTAAAGAAAATCTTCTTTATGATGGAGATCTTTTAACACAAGTATGCATTACAAATTCAGCCTTTCTATGATGATTTCGAAACTGCAAATCCTCTGGGATCAAAACAGGTAAGGAGCAATCTATTTCACCTTGCATAATTTTTCTCCAAAGTACAACTCAAGTTTGCTTAATATTCTTTTTGTCGCTTTATTTCATGCCCAAAACATCAAAACGTATGGCTTTTCAAAAATACTTGTTCCACTTGTGCAGGATATTAAAATACTGCAGAGAGACGGAATTAGGTTCCACTTATATGATCGGCCAGTGTTTGGAACTATAGTCCAAGTAACAGGATACAACCTTGGTCTTCATTGTTTGTTCGGATTTGTAGAATCATTCAGTGCCAGATATTGTTGCTGCTTTTGTCTCTCTGAGAAAGAGGACTTTCAGACCCAATTTAATGAAGATTCACCAAACATAGTTATGCGAATTCAAGCACTACATGCAGAACACTGCCAAAAAATGGAAACAAATTCTACTCTTCCATATGTGATGGGTGTTAAACGCTCTTGTCCAAATGATATGTCAAAGGGTATTACTACTTTTTTAAAACACTTGATTGCAGAACACCATAGGTTATTCAAACATTTGTTTCCAAACAAGAAGCTGCTTCCAAAGCATCATTTTATGGTGCATTACCCTACATGTATTCTTAAAATTGGACCACTTTTGCATAGCTGGTGCATGCACTATGGAGCAAAGCATAATTTCTTTAAAAAACAATTAAAAAGCCTAAAAAATGTCACTAAAACATTGGCAACGAAACACCAAAGACAAATAGCGTACAATTGGCAGACATTTGACCCCAACAGAGTGATGATTGGTCCACGTAAAATGTTATCTTTAAATTTGATTAACTGGGGCTGTTAGATAGCTGAGACTCTTCAGGTACCAATTGACACCAAGGTTTTAAATGTTAGATGGGCCAAACCCCATGGAAATATGAATCGTCCAGGTTTAGTTGTCTGTCATAAAGTCCAGTGTGCTGTCAGTTTTTCACAAAATCCATCTTGTTGTTAAAGATGAGAGATTGCTGTTGGTTACGTTTGCACTACAAACAATATGTCTTGATGAGCATTTTCATGCCTTTAAAGTTGTGTACATCAGACGGACCTCATGTAGCTGATGTCAAAGAGCTTTTCTGTTACAAAGCATTTTATAAACATATGTCATACAGTTGTGATGATTCATGTTTGTTTATTGTCCCATACTGTTTCCTTTGAATTAAAAACACTAAATGGTATTTTCTTAAAATCCAGATTTATTTGATCGCAATGTTGGGTTCTTCATTTACAAGTACTATCAAAGAGTGAACAGAGGCAAAACATGTTTCTTGGAGGCCACAATTGTATTTTTCTTAAAGTATCTGCTTTATAAAAACAATAAAACATCAGAGTTTTGATGTATTGCAATTTTCATTTTTGCACTTTTTGAATAAAGTGTGCTTAGTTAAATATTTATTGCTGATTTATTGACCATGTTGGTTTTAAAAATAGCCTTCCAGAGTATGTTATAGTAATTTAGTAGTAATTTTAATACAATTGTACACATAATGCACAATATTCTATATTGAGTCAAGTAAAACTTCATATTAAGTTAATTTCAATTCTATATTGAGTGAAAAGTACTCTATATTGAGTGAAATGGCAGTAGAGTTGTTTTCATTTTACACTACATAGAGTAAACTGGCTGCATCTACTCTGCATAGCTGCCTTCATTCGGCTCCACTGTACCCTGTGGCCTAAGGACCTCAGTCTTCCCATGACTAACCTGTAGCCAATATGGGGCAACTGAGCTAAAGTGTCAAGCTCCTGGTCTGACATTTTATTGTAATCATTAAAATTGAGCCATACTTAAAATATTCTGGTTCCAAAGAAAGGAGTGGAACACTCATTTCTCTAATGCAGTCTTTTTCATTTTTGATTCCATCAAATTCTATTTAACATATCTGCATTTATTATCCTCTTAAAGGGGATGTGTGACTGGGTGACTTTCAAGGCTTGTGACTATTATGAAACATTGAAGTGCCCCTTGTACCCCTTAACACTGTTTCTAACTCAAAAAGTGACATACTGCTTGTTTTCCAAATTAATTTTTCCACAACAGAATCGAACGGCTGTGGCGTGTTGTGTGGACAGCAGTAACTAGCACATATTATGATGTCCTGCACACACTTGAAGAAGAGGGACTACTGGATATCACAAACACACTGCACATCTTCCTGGTGCACTATGTGTTCCTACCCCGTCTCTGCAGGGACCTTCACACCTTCACTGAAGGATGGAACCATCACCCACCCCTCAGGAGTTGTGGCAGTTGGGCCTGCTGCAAAACAGCACAGATTAGGCTGAGAATGTTGAGGTACACACTTACTTTTCTCTGTTGAACATACTTTGATTTAGGCAGTACGTCCTTGAATACTGCACTGTAAATGTATGCTTACACTGCTATTTGAATGTTAGGATCTGCAAGAACTTGACATAGACTGGGAGAGTGCCCTTTACCATGATGAGGCCCAACCAGAATCTGGGGTTGTTCTTCCAGAACTTCCCACGCCCCTAAATGAGCAAGATATGACAGAACTACAAGCTGCTGTGGACCCTACAGAGCTGTCAGACTCCCATGGTCGAGACATTTACTGTCGTTGTCCTCAAATCATTCAGTGAGCAACTGTCATGTTGGTAAGTCTGAGCACCAACTGCTTTGCCATATACTGTACATGTAGACATATGAAAAAGACCAAGTCACAGGTTGTAGAATTGAACAAACATCTTTATATTTAGAATTGAGTTGTTATTTTTAAATGTATTTATGTTTTTCCATCTGTGGCAGTGGTTCTCCTTAAAACTTTTTCAACTATTTGTCATACAGTGAATGACAATTGAACATTACATTTCATTAAACTTGAACTACTGAAATGAAAACACATTGACCGATAAACAAGGTTGTACATTTACATTCCCTACCAAACCAGCCCAACAGTTGTATGAACAATTTATTAATCTACACCCTTGAGAATTCTTGTCCCAGGTGGTTTCAGGTGAGTGTCCTATTACCATGTATTTCAACCACACTCAGGTGGGTAAAGTTGTTCATTTTAATGAGGATTTATCTAAAATGTATTATCCTTCTATTTTGGTAATGTGCACAGTCATATAAAAACACCTACATGTTGCACTGAAAAGTAAATTCTCAGTGTTCAGATTATGTGGCAATGCAGTAATCAATTGATTACTTGATTGATTACTAATAATTTATTAATCAGTTGGTAACATTGACCTTGCGATCATACTTACTTCTCACAAGGATCCTTCCACATCCCCAAGTAATGCTAATGTTTGTCTGGTTTGCGATCCCATTTAAGTGATACTCTGGAGATAAGTTCTCCTACCTCCCCTATCCTTATGGTATTTAATGATGTTAAAGTTTCATGTGTAAGAAGTCAGATTTATAGTAAACAAGTAAGTAGATACTTGTCACTCTTGCATTTAGGACTAACTGAAGCACACAGAGTAAACCATTTGAACTCAACTTCTAAGTCATATAGAACTGAAAAAAGACTATCATGATGCAACAGAAAATATGAATCTTAAACTTGTATCTATGCTGCACTTAGTATCATTTCTACCCCTGGCACAAACAAAGGCTGACAGATATCTGGGTAATTGGCCATGATATCACACAAGCCATACAGCTTCAAGCCATCCCTTATCTGCAGCAGAATTGGAAACGGCACTGTTTTTGTAATAAATCACATGAACACACAAACACACATGTAGAAACATTTAAAACAAGCATAAACATGGTTAATCACAGAATACTTAAACTTAAGGATTTCATGGAGAATGTAAGGTTATTTGGGAATACAATGAAACCAAATTTTGCAGCATTACTCATCATCATATGTGTAGAGCCATGTATAGCCACCAAATGTTTTTAATCAGCAGTTGGGTAAAGGAATCTGCCTCTTTTTTGACAAAAATTGAATTGCAATCGCCTAGCGGTGTCCCCAATGCCTCACGATGGCCGTGCGATGACCCTACATGGTGACATTGGGGACACTGGTGACACAACTTGCCTACCAGTGTCCCCTAATTGTGTAAAGGTGGCACTTGACCTGATGGTGGCGCTCAAGTCTAACTTTGCCACTTCTAGGCATTATAAATACAATGCAAAATGCCTGAAAGTGTCCCAGGTGTCCAACATGGGCCGGCGGGCCCGGGGATCGCAGGGACGGACCTAGGCATTCTGAATGGGGCTTTTTCATGCAAAGTGCCTACAAATGTCCCTGGTGTCCAACATGGGCCGGCTCATTCTAACTGACCTGGACATTTGTAGGCATTTTACTATAATGTTAAATGCCTACAAGTGTCAGGCTCATTCTAACTGACCTGGACATTTGTAGGCATTTTGCTTCAATGTTAAGTGCCTAGAAGTGTCTGGCTCATTCTACCTGACCTGGATATTTGTAGGCATTTTACTATAATGTTAAATGCCTACAAGTGTCCGGCTCATTCTACCTGACCTGGATATTTGTAGGCATTTTGCTATAATGTTAAATGCCTACAAGTGTCCGGCTCATTGTAAGTGACCTGGACATTTGTTAGGTATTTTACTATAATGTTAAATGCCTACAAGTGTCCCAATTATTCTCCATCCCTAAGCACAAGTGTCTGGGACATTTCTAGGCATTTTGCTACAATGTTAAATGCCTACACGTGTCCGGCTCATTCTAAGTGACCTAGACATTTGTAGGCATTTTGCTATAATGTTAAGTGCCTACAAGTGTCCCAAGTATTCTCCATCCCTAAGCACAAGTGTCTGGGGCATTTGTAGGCATTTTACTATAATGTTAAATGCCTGCAAGTGTCCGGCTCATTCTAAGTGACCTGGACATTTGTAGGCATTTTACTATAATGTTAAATGCCTACAAATGTCCAGCCAATCAGAATTGGCCGGACATTTGTAGGCATTTTACTATAATGTTAAATGCCTACAAATGTCCAGCCAATCAGAATTGGCCGGACATTTGTCGGCATTTTACTATAATGTTAAATGCCTACAAGTGTCCGGCTCATTCTAACTGACCAGGGGTCTCATTTATCACCGTGGCGTACGCACAAAACGGGGCCTGAAACGTGCGTACACCACTTCTCACGCAAACGTTGGGATTTATAAAAACAAACTTGACGGGAAAATTTGCGTATTTCCACGCAAACTCTGACCCATGCGTACAAACGTTTTGGAGACGGGAAAGTGGCGACGCAGACGTGAGGTGGTGATCTGAAGCCAGATTATTGATCCACTTCATCACTTACATTAATACCAACAGCTTAGTTTTGCTCGCGCGACATTTCTGTTCCACACGAACCTTTTAATTTAAAAATATATAAAACAACTTACAGCAAATTACGTTTAGATTCCATTTAACAGCGGAGTTACGGAGCCGAGTCATTAATAGGTTTTAATAATATCTTCTAACACTGTGCGTGTATCATCAGATCACTGCAGTGAATGGGACTGTGCCATCAGGCGCACAGAGCGACCTGGAGATCACTTACAAGAAATGAAGAAACTTTCCAAATAATATCCCAGAGTGGAGGTTAGGATCCACTGATGTGAGGGAATCGGTCCGAATGCTCTAAATAAATAAATACTGCCGTGACACTGGTGCGGGGTTCTGCGTGATGTGTGCATGCGAATGGAAGGATGAGGAAGAATAGAGGGTTCAGCGATGTCTGATCAGCTGATATAGATTCTGTTGATCTGTGATCTGTGATCTTTTTTTTACTTCAGGTTCCGTTCTTTCTATCATCTTCACTCTCACACATTGTATTATCCACAGCAGCGGCAGAGTATCAGTGTATTTTCTTTATTAGTGACATCACTGCTGTCCCATAAAATCGCTCTTCACCTCCACCTCACTTACAAACACCTCGATGTTAGTGTCAGAAAGTTTCGCTTCCTCTTCTCATCGCTTGATGCCGCGACTCCGTCACGACTCACAGTGGAAACCCATTGGTCAGCAGCATAATTTAATATTCATGCCGTGCTTTGCATTGACCATTTATGGTTGAAAGTGGGCGTGTGGAGGGCGGATTTGGAGGCAGATCCACGTACGAATGTTTCTAGGTGGACTGTGATTTATAAAGCGAACATTGCATTCAGGTGTGCGTGCGCACGGTTTTATAAATCGGAATTTCCTTTGGTGTATGCCATTTACGGCTTTTGGGCGTACGTACACTTTTAGTATGAATCCTACGCAATGTTTGATAAATGAGACCCCTGGACATTTGTAGGCATTTTGCTTCAATGTTAAGTGCCTAGAAGTGTCTGGCTCATTCTAACTGACCTGGTCATTTGTAGGCATTTTGCTATAATGTTAAATGCCTACAAGTGTCCGGCTCATTCTAAGTGACCTGGACATTTCTAGACATTTTACTATAATGTTAAATGCCTAGAAGTGTCCGGCTCATTCTAACTGACCTGGACATTTGTAGGCATTTTACTATAATGTTAAGTGCCTAAAAGTGTCCCAAGTATTCTCCATCCCTAAGCATAAGTGTCTGGGACATTTGTAGGCATTTTGCTTCAATGTTAAGTGCCTACAAGTGTCCGGCTCATTCTAAGTGACCTGGACATTTGTAGGCATTTTAATATAATGTTAAATGCCTACAAATGTCCAGCCAATCAGAATTGGCCGGACATTTGTAGGCATTTTTACTGTAATGTTAAATGCCTACAAGTGTCCGGCTCATTCTAACTGACCTGGACATTTCTAGGCATTTTGCTTCAATGTTAAGTGCCTAGAAGTGTCTGGCTCATTCTAACTGACCTGGACATTTGTAGGCATTTTCCTATAATGTTAAATGCCTACAAATGTCCCAGCCAATCAGAGTTGCCCGGACATTTGTAGGCATTTTTACTGTAATGTTAAATGCCTACAAGTGTCTGGCTCATTCTACCTGACCTGGATATTTGTAGGCATTTTACTATAATGTTAAATGCCTACAAGTGTCCGGCTCATTCTACCTGACCTGGATATTTGTAGGCATTTTACTATAATGTTAAATGCCTAGAAGTGTCCGGCTCATTCTAGGTGACCTGGACATTTGTAGGCATTTTACTATAATGTTAAATGCCTACAAGTGTCTGGCTCATTCTAACTGACCTGGACATTTGTAGGCATTTTGCTTCAATGTTAAGTGCCTAAAGTGTCCGGCTCATTCTAAGTGACCTGGACATTTGTAGGCATTTTACTATAATGTTAAATGCCTACAAGTGTCCGGCTCATTCTAAGTGACCTGGACATTTGTAGGCATTTTACTGTAATGTTAAGTGCCTACAAGTGTCCCAAGTATTCTCCATCCCTAAGCACAAGTGTCTGGGACATTTCTAGGCATTTTGCTACAATGATAAGTGCCTACAAGTGTCCGGCTCATTCTAACTGACCTGGACATTTGTAGTCATTTTGCTATAATGTTAAATGTCTAGTTCAGTCAGACAACTCACGTTCAAACATTTATTGCAGCATTACAACAGGTTTAGTGTTTGGCGTCTAGGCTCCAACTTAATCACTCCCCCATATGATTACACAGGAATGATGGGAGTGATGAGCAAATACTTGTAACCCCCCGTTGGAGCCTACAGGTGGATGCTGGGGTGGTGGAGGGGCTGAAGTAACTAGTAGCCATACTGCTGCAGCAGTGTGAGCAAAGGGGATGATGGGAAATTCCTCTCTGGTTAAATAGACCACCTGATAAGGTGGGTGTGTAATATAGATGGTTGTGGAGAGTGAGGTATGTCACATGATGTATGTCACATGATTGGCGCAGCGCAGCTCGAGTTGCCTGCCAGAACTAGCTCGCCGGCGTCGACACATACTTGAAATGCAAATACAACATGGTGTTGGGTTTTATTGGCACTTGCGTACCAGACTAATTCTTGACTTCAGCGTATTATTCCTTCAACAAGTTTGAGGCCTCGCAAGGCGTTCATAATATTTCAACCTACTTCCAACACAAATCATTTTATTTCAAGTATTTCTTTAAAATTAGGTTTATTGTAGTGCATTGACGTGCCTCATTCATTCTTGTGCCATGATACAGACACTTGTTTCAGGACAAATGTTGATACACTGGTTGGTATTATTCGTGCTTCACTGTCAGTTTATTTTCACTTGCATTAAAAAAACATGATATCAAGATTTTAAAAGATCAACAGACTTGATCTCCTGGATTTCATTTGCAGGCTCTTGATAATATTTCTTTACTCATACACTGTGCAGGAAAGTAGCCAGAGTCATTGTGAATAATAAACAGTACTTTCACTAACCTTAACCAAACAGTATTTGCCATGTTCACATAATGCAAGAACTTAGTTTTAAAATGTTGTTTGTTTCAAATTACAAAACAATGTTGAATGTGATACAGAACTTTGCAGAGTCATCCAATGTCATCATCCTTATGTGGTCATAGGATTCAGAAGTCACTACATGCAGTCAACAGGTTGATGCTCACTGTTTTTTTCCCTCTTTTGTAGAGATGGTTGGCCGCCCCATCTCACCCATCGCCATCTTGGCGAGTAATTGGTCTGTGACTAAGGCCACTAAGAGGAAGGCCACCACTGAAGATGAGCCCCAACTGAAGAGGCAGAGGGGTGGAAAGGGCACTGATGCCAACACCAACCCTGGTCAATCAACCCTGGAGTCAGTGACCATGGTCCACAGCTCCAGTGACGAGAGCACGGTGTTATCAGGCCACACCAGCAGAGGTGACTTACTTTTAAAGAAAATGTGCTGCTGTTTGCATGGAAGCAATATGATCATGTTAAAATGGGGATTGGTGTTGACTCCAGTTGGGAGGTATTTCAGTTTTCTTTTTGTGATGTTGTTCACGGTGTTTGAAAAACTGGCTTGTCCAACTTAAAGGAATAATTCTACATTTTGAGAAATATAATTATTTACTTTCTTCCTGAGGATTAGATGTAAATATTGACACAGATTAAACAAACCAGATATGATATGTAAATGAAATGATTCAAACAAATACTTATCTTTCAGAGCTTTCAGCCGACTGTTAGGCAGATGGATTTTACTTAGTTGTCATGAAGCTATCTGATGGTTTCGCTCCACTGAGCTATTTCCACAACATCTGAAAAGACTCCATATGTTGAAATGTGGTGGTTGAAAGCCTTAGAAATATGAAAAAGTGGATCATGAGTTAATATATCAAAATGTCAGTCCTGGAAAAAGAATATTAAGTTAGAGGTAGTGATGCCATCTTTTTTTCACAACTATATTAAACCATGTGTCTGTGTCTGTGTTCATTGGTGCAGCTGACTTCGAGGCCAAGTACTTGGAGCTTAAAAACTTGGTCAAGGAGGCTATGGCTCAGTTTATGCCGGCCACAGAAGGTCTGATGATTTACCAGTAAGTACATAATATGATGTGATAAAATAATTGAATGTAATATTCTCACATCAAACATAAATACTGTGACTTCATCCCTTGGAATAACCAAAGTGCTCATGATCTGTCCTGTAGGTGGCGATAAAACACATCCCCAACTCGGCTGTGCGCTGTCAAAAAGTGGTGAGTGATCTGTTGTCTCATCACCAACTGTTGAAATCATTCTTTAACTTTTATGTTTTTGTTGTTTACTTGTTGTTGATGGGATAAACACACATATTTTCCCTTTAGATGTTAAATGGGAGGGCATGCAGGATTCCCAGGGAGGTGCTGCTCATGCACAAAGCCGCAGGCGAACCAGTGACTGTGGGAAAATCTGCAGCCGTGTCAATACTGGACTGGTACGATCTGGACCAAGAGGTTCTTCTGGTCATGGAGAGGCCAGTCCCCTCTATGGAACTGCTGCGCTTCATGGATGAGAACTGTGGTCTGATTGCCGAGGACGTTGCAAAGGTACTGGAGCTTTATTCTTCGTGTGAGCTGTTTCCCAGACTACTACTGAAAAGGTCATTCATTTGAATATCATCAGTTTCAGTGGAGAGTGTTTGGCTGCTATCACACCCATATTTCATTTGGGTCCAATCACAACTAACGTTTTAAATTTCAAAATTAAATTATTTGAGATTCAGTCTTTAGAAACCTTCCCTTTATCGAGGGCTCTTGAGTTTTAATTAATGGATATATTATTGGCTGAAACATTGAGAAAACTATTTCAGCACAAATTCCTTTTTGAAGTTTTCTGCAGATCACATACTATGATTAAAAGCTACACAACAGCCACTAAATAGACCTTGTGTCAAGTCGTTTTTACAATTGCTCATCCCAGAAATAAGAAAGGCCTTTGGACCTCAGCTTAGTCCTCAAAGTGCTCAGAAGAAGATGGAAATTTTAACTCCACACTTCACATGGACTTGTGTCCATGTGAAGATGTGGACTTGTGTCCATGTGACTTGTGTCCATGTGAAGTGTGCTCTGGTTGAAAAGATCCAGAGCTTGAAAGATCCAGAGCAGCTACAACATAGACTGTTTTTCAGTCCCACCCAGAGTCCCTTCTTCACCACTCTAACTCATTTGTGACTCTTTATCTCTTTCTCAGATCATCATGAAGCAGCTGGTGGATGCTGCCATCGATATACAAGCCAAGGGCGTCTTCCACCGAGATATTAAAGCAGAGAACATCCTCATTGAGTTCAGCTCCGATGGCCTTCGAGTTCGGCTCATTGATTTTGGATGTGGCTGCATTTGGGAAAAAAACTGCATTTACAGCCAGTTCTCTGGTACGGCCAACCTGTCTTGTATTCCTGCTTTTCATTCATCTGACTGTAAAATCTCTGCCTGTAAATCATCCATTGCTTTTTTTTCTGTCTCCTTCTATCTGACATATTGTAGGAACACTAGCACACGTTCCTCCAGAGTTTCAAATCAACTGGCAATACATGGCCGGCCCCACGACAGTCTGGCAGTTGGCATCATTGCTATTTGAAATGCTGGATGGATTCAGGCGGTTCCACACCACAGGGTTCCTCAGAAATGAACTCCGAATCAGCTCTGTGTGGTCCAAAGGTGAGACAACGCTGGTTTCAATGTGCAGTTATTATGTTCCTTCCATGTTACAGTCGATCCCTGTAGATTCAAGCCTCATCGTTTCTTTGTCGTCTGTCCTCTCTCCTCACAGACTGCCAAGACTTCTTGGGAAAGTGTTTGGCTTTAGAGCCTGAGGACCGTGCCACTCTGGAGGAAATGCAGCAGCACCCCTGGTTTAAGTTCCTCTGTTGAGGAACTTAAACCTGTGTATATATGTATGTACATCATGTTATCGATTTATTTTCATTAAATATTTAAACCTCCTCCTTGTCTCCACTTCCTGGTTTCATATGGTATCCTCTGTCTGAGGCTGTATCCTCCAAAGGAGGTAAGTTCACCGTGAATCAGAGAATTTGCAAGAGAAATGAGAGGAACAAGCATCAGGATCCAAGTCTCTCAAAAAGTTTAGGTTAAACACAGATGTCATAAATTCAGAGTGTTCCTGACCTGCTCCTGACAGAGTCCCTGGCTGGGCTCGGAGCAGAAGGAGCACGGACACTGTTTGGGTCCTCACAAACCCTGCGGCCCTGGACCATGTTGCGATGGAAATAGCTTCTGTACAGTTAAACTCCTCCATCACTGTAGATCTATGGCGCTGAGCACAGTGCAGTTCTGACTGCACTGACTGGTGAAAAAATGAAATCCAATATTTTTGTTTTTAAAGTGAGTCTTGAAACAAATTATTCATGTTGGTGTAAAAAAATAACCACTTATTCAGTGGTACAGTTGTCAAACTGCATCATCACCCTTTGTCAAATTCCACTTTTCTTGACCTCAGATAGCAACAGGAGAAAAGAACATCTACAGGCAACCTTTATAATAAGGGGGAAAGCTAGAATTCTTGAATTGATGAGGTTATGGGTCAAAGCTCTGCAAACTTTCAATTTTTCTGTTTCCAAAAAGTAAGACTATATGTATGTTTCTGTTTTGAATCATCGATACATTTATTTATTTAAATATGCAGTGTCTAAAAACACTGCAGAGAACAAAATCCAGGGTTTCTGCAGGTTTCAACAAGTTAAATATAAAACTTGTCAGGACCATAATGAATGCAATTTAACACGAATGTCAAGTACAACAGATAAGCAGGAATATCAGAGTCCCACAATCACTTTCATTTCCCCATAATTGAAGATAGGGTGAAGTGGCCGAGTAGAGAATAACCATGGAAACACCACGCTATCTCTCAAACTACAGGCAGAGATTGTATGTATTCATAGCTGTTCCCACAGCCAAGCTGAGTGTACTGACCAGGGTGTTTGTACTTATCAGGTATTAGTTCCACATTGGTCTTGTTTGTAGTTTTACTACAGTGCACTGCCATTGAGAAATAACTATAACACACAGAGACATCAAAAACTGTGCATGCCACCAAAATAAAATTTGATTGAAAATGTATTTAAAGAAATGAAGCTTGTCAGTAGCATTAAATTAACATTAACACAATTTGTACCCACTTGAACATATTTAAGACTTTTAAAGACCTGGAATTCAAATGATTGTATTTTAGACACCAACCCTATCAGCACCATGTCTGTGTCTTAACTGTTAAATTGCTGCTAATACTATGGGGCCATTATTGTGCAAAAGTATTCTCAATCCGTCTGTGTTGTGTGAATGTGTATACAAATCTACATGGCGATTAATGGCCTAAAAGTATTTGGCTTCAAGAGCTGAAAAAACAGACAAGTCATCAGTTTCTGCTCAGAACAGAAAAGAAACATAACAAGCCTCCATCCGGCTCCTGTGGTGTCGTCCAAGTGCCGAGCCCCGACATTCGAACTCAACTCGAAACTGCGTCATTTACACCATGTTGTAGCATGCTAGCTACCGAGACATCGGCAGGTGTAACAATGGGCGTGGACCGAGGCGGCGGGTGCGTGGTGGAAAGTATGTGGAATAAGTTTCATTATCAGAAAGTCATATCAAGCAGTAGAACAACGTTTTGAGGGCCTGTAGTCTGTATTATTCACATTCTGATATTTGAGTATTTTCAATCAGTATTGTCATTAGGGTTCAGAGTCACTTCCAGCTGATCTAGCATTTTGTGTTTTATGTGTAAAACGTCAGACTGAGACTAACACCACTATGAGTTGTAGTTACCAGAGTGTGCCAGCAGAGGGAGTAGAGCGTTGCTGTTGGGGACACAACACTTTCTCCACAGTCACAATACACATGAGCAGAGGGAGATGGTCTCTGTACATTTTCATACGACTTTTACAGGAGCAGCTCGGGTAATGATGGGGGAAGGAGAGGAGACTGGGATGAAAGGAAATCTCCAAACAAATGCCAGATTAGCATGAATATAGCATAATCATTTATTACTGCATTTAGTCTGTATTTTTTGTTTTAAACTAGGCCTGTATTGAAATGTACTGAAATGAAAATCCTCCTCTCTCTCTCTATCTACCTTTGGCCTCCCCCCATGTATTATTTTTTATCTCTCTCTCGTTCTCTCTGTGTCTCTCTCTGATCTGTTGCTTTCAGGGACCTGATAGAGACCAACATGGAGTTCCTTTGTTAGATCATCATGCAGAACAAAATAAAGCAACAGACTGCCAGGGCTTTATGTGAATCATGACAAGCCAACATCCGCACCTTGATGGTCACAGGTAACCCAGCTCAGTGAATGTGTTGACTTATCTGTGGCTGAAATCATGAGCATCCATGTCACTATGGTCTCGTTTTCCCTCTCCCTCTGGTATCACCTGTAAGGTGACAACATGCTGACAGCCTGACGGTGGCTGGAGACTGAGGGATGGTCTGCACATGAGAAAGTCATGATAGCAGATGCTGTGCCTCCTAACGATATCCAGCCTGCTAGTACCACATGGCATTATGCTGAAAACCCTGCTCAGACCGCTCAGGACAACCAGGTAAGACTGAAGCTGCTCTCAGACATGCACTGAACTCCAGGTAATCTCCTGACATTCTCTTGAGTGGCTGTATGTGAGAACGCAGACGCCCAAGTCAGAGGCTCCTGACTTTCTCCTGAGTTTCTCCTACCAGACCCCTCGTAAAAACTCTGGATAATGTCAGAGTCAGCCCATGTGTAAATACAGCAGGAGATCACAATGATGTCAGTTATATATCTGCATCAATCAACACTCTGGCCATTTAAATGAGTGCAAAAGCCCAGAGTTTCACACAGTGTCGTGGGATGAAGATGTGATAGAAGTCATTTAAAAAAAAAGAAAAAAGAAGATGAATGAGCTGTTTGACTGCATGTAGTAAAACCAACATGTATTCCAGTGTGTATGAAAGTGAATGAAAACAAACTGTGATCACTCTCAGGAGAGTCCAAATGATCCTCCATCAGTATCAGTGTCCCTTGAGTCAAAGTAAGTGTGTAAAGGAGTTATGGCTGTGTCTCAATTCATGGGCCAAATCCTTTGGAGGATACAGCCTCAGACAGAGGATACCATATGAAACCAGGAAGTGGAGACAAGGAGGAGATTAAAAAATTTAATGAAAAATAAATAGATAACATGATTTATATACATACACAGGTTTAAGTTCCTCAACAGAGGAAAAAATTATCAGAGGCACGAAGGCAGGGAATAAAAGTCCAACGGAGATTGTGGGATGGTGGTGGGAGGAGATGGGGGTTGGGGGGCTAGGGGGCTATGGGGCTAAGTACAGCCTCAGACAGAGGTCACCTAAGAAACCCGGAAGTGGAGACATTGAGGAGATTTAAATACTTAATGAAAATAAAATGGGTAATATGATGGAGAATAACATGGTGTATAAACATAGACAGGTTCCTCAACATAGGAAAGCATTAACAGAGGCTGGAAGGCAGGGACCCAAACAATTTGGGATGGTGGTGGGTGGGGATGAAGGAATTGGGGATGGAGGAATTGAGGATGTGGGGTTTTGGTTGGGATGACAGTGGGTGGTTGGGGATGGGGGGGTTGGGGATGGAGGAATTGGTATGGCGGGCTTGGGTTGGGATTACAGCGGGTGGTTGGGGATGGGGGTTGGGGATGGAGGAATTGGTATGGCGGCCTTGGGTTGGGATTACAGTGGGTGGTTGGGGATGGGATGGGGTGGGGCTAAGTACAGGGTTGTTTAACCAGGGGTGCTGCTGCATTTCCTCCAGAGTGGCACGGTCCTCAGGCTCTAAAGCCAAACACTTTCCCAAGAAGTCTTGGCAGTCTGTGAGGAGAGAGGACAGACGACAAAGAAACGATGAGGCTTGAATCTACAGGGATCGACTGTAACATGGAAGGAACATAATAACTGCACATTGAAACCAGCGTTGTCTCACCTTTGGACCACACAGAGCTGATTCGGAGTTCATTTCTGAGGAACCCTGTGGTGTGGAACCGCCTGAATCCATCCAGCATTTCAAATAGCAATGATGCCAACTGCCAGACTGTCGTGGGGCCGGCCATGTATTGCCAGTTAATTTGAAACTCTGGAGGAGTGTATGCTAGTGTTCCTACAATATGTCAGATAGAAGGAGACAGAAAAAAGCAAAGGATGAGGAACAGGCAGATATTTAACAGTCAGATGAATGAAAAGCAGGATAACAAGACAGGTTGGCCGTACCAGTGAATTGGCTGTAAATGTTTTTCTTCCAAATGCAGCCACATCCAAAATCAATGAGCCGAACTCGAAGGCCATCGGAGCTGAACTCAATGAGGATGTTCTCTGCTTTAATATCTCAGTGGAAGGCGCCCTTGGCTTGCAAATCCATGGCAGCATCCACCAGCTGCTTCATGATGATCTGAGAAAGAGATAAAGAGTCACAAATGAGTTAGAGTGGTGAAGAAGGGACTCTGGATGGGACTGAAAAACACAGTCTATGTTGTAGCTGCTCTGGATCTTTCAACCACAGCACACTTCACATGGACTTGTAGGAGTTCAAATTTCCATCTTCTCCTGAGCACTTTGAGGACTTAGCTGAGGTCCAAAGGCCTTTCTTATTTCTGGGACCAGCAATTGTAAAAACGACCTGACACAAGGTCTATTTAATGGCTGTTGTGTAGCTTTTAATCGTACACTGTAAGAAAAATCCTGTTGTTTTTACGAAAAAAGGTTGGCAGCTGGGTTGCCAGAATAATTCCGTAAAATTTACAGTAAAAATGTAAACAACTTTACAAGAACAACTTGTAATTTTTACAGTTTAATCTGTTCTAATTTACAAAAAAATTACATTTTAAACAGGTAAATCCTACAGCCCTTTTCTGCTAAATTAGCATGACCACGCTGCTATTTAACAAATTCCTTCTGTAAGATTTACATGCAGTTGTCGCTTATTATACATTGAACCCCATTCAGTTTCACTGAAAAAAACTGTAAATTCTTCATTATAAGGCTGTCATTTAACTGAATTTCTCTGCAAATTTTACTCCAAAATTGTTTATAATGTAGTGTATTTTTCAGTATTTATGACAAGACTTTACAGTATAAACAACATCTAAATACTGCAATTACATTTTCTGTAAAATGTACGAATTACGATTTTATGGCAAAAAATCCTGTTCTATGACTCCTATATATATTCATCTCAAATATAAACTGTAAAAGTATTCTTCACCACCTGTTAGGATTATTGCTCTCTGAAAAAAAGAAAGCTTCTATACGTCATTTACACTGCCTTGCCTTCTTTTAGATGTTTGACCAGAAATGTGAAAAATGTAACCCAGTGTACACAGATTAAGCATTTAAAAATTGTAAAGCAAAGCTAGATATACCTTAAGTGTTACTGTACTAAAATAAAAAAAAATTTAATTAAACAAAACAATAACTTGCCTTTCCAAGGATTTATTAATCTAAAAAAAGTGCAAAAACATGTAATTTCTCCACATACATATTCGTTTATGTACATTACAAACATCAGAACTCTCTGTTCATGCTCTCTGCATGTGACAGATTAGTGCTCATATTATTAACTGTTATATATATATATATATTATTAACATGTATTAACTGAATGAGGAAAGATGGAAAGAAAGAAGGGGTTATTTGCTATGAATAAATGTTCCATGTAACAATATCTTCAAAAAAAAAAGCTCTTCAACTGAGGTATAGGTATGCAAGTGAAGAAATACAAGTGCAATAAAATTCACTAACAACTGCATACAAACTCTGTAAGAATTTCGTCTGAAACTTTAACTTTCTTAAGCTTGAAGAACTGAGCAGACAGAGTTGAGTTGAAACAAACTCAAACTGTGAGTGGGCACATGGCATGAATCTTACTGAGTTTAGTCCATATTCAAAGATCACGCCACTCATGATCCGAAAGTTCTTGAATCAAGGTCAGGACTCGGGGGTTCACGTGAAGACGGGACGTGTTTTTCTTCTCCACTTTAGTGTCCTTCTCCGGGTTGATGGAGAAAAAACACCTTGGGAAATAGAAGAAAAACAGATGACTGTATTAATAATTAAATACCTAAATTTACAACAAAACACTTCACATCAATCAATATTTTGTATTCAAGCTACTAATTTAAAACCATTTATAATAGTAAAAAGGTAAAATGACAAGTCCCCTAATCTCCAAGTCACTGCAGCAGTGACTTTAGATAATATAAAGAATAAAGTGAAAGTGTTGGATCCAAAAATACACACCTCTGCAGAAACTCCAGGGTTGATGCCAGCTCTGATGGGTAATGGATGTTGAAACAATAATAGCTCCCAAACATCATGCACAGGGCAGAAACGAAGGAGGGGATGTTGTCGTGTACAATGTTTCGATCCACACTCAGCATGAACCGTCTCGAAGAATAACAGGATCGTCCTAACAAACAAAACAAAAAGCACAATACAAAATTAAAACAAGACTTGTCTCCCTGAAACATCACAAAACTATTTGAGCATATATGCTTTGAAATTATCACTATCAGTTAAATTGCTTAACATGAAAATAGAAAACAGTGCATGTGCAGGTTGGGGGAAAATAAATAATTCAATAGGCAGAAAAGAGAGAGAAAGAAAAGGAAGAAAGATACAAAATACAAAATTTTAATAAAATAAAAATAGTAAACTTACCACACACAACAATGGTGGGAGTCAGGTGAACTTGGTCCATCTGTACTTCCTCTGCCAGGCATGTGTCCTCCACATGGCAGAGCATCGAGTCTTGCTTCTCATCAAAGTAGGAAAGCAGAAGCAGCAGCATCTCTTTGACGTCTTCAGAGCAACCACTCAGCTCTCCCCTCATCACTTTAGACTTTGTAACAGCCTGTAAGAACTTTTTGTTCTTGTTCAAACAAACAGTATTCATGTAGTTCAGGAGCCGTTCCCCCTTCAGATCCAAATTCCGTGTGAAAGTTTCTTTGAGCCCAATTCCGGTGAGTTCCTTGAAGTGGACTGCCATGCCGAGTTCGTCGAACTAAAACGGCCACTCTTCCAGGAGGAATTGTATATTTTTCCCCTGGTTGACTTGTTCACGCTGTGTGTAGAAAGTCAACTTCATTAGAAGTTTGACCTCCTCTGGATTAGCATCAGTTTGTTGAGACATGATCTTCAGTTTTTCTTTCTTCTCATGCTGGCTCTCATGAGTCTCTCCACGGGGCAGGAATTTTAAATCCCAGTTAACGCAACCATAAGTGTCCTGGATTGTTGCTCTCTGTTCTGGAGGAACTTTGTCTGTGTCGGACTCATCAGTGCGCTGCTTTCGCTTTCTCACTTTTGGGCTTGTAGATCGCTTCACATTCTCGATCCTGTTTTGCAGTTGCTTTACAAGAGAGTGATACCCTGGCCCAATCACATCTCCTCCGATTATGTCTTGAAGAGATTTGGGATATTTTGCCACCATCTTTTTACCAACTTGAGTAGTGTTTCTTCTACGCAATGCAATAACTTTTTCGTGTCATCTAACATACCACAATCCGGATCATCTCCCTTCTCATTCGTGGACTTGGTCATTTTTCCCTCTCCAATGACTGCATAAGTTCCTCTGGGAACTTATCCCACGGTATCATAAACATATCCACCCAGTCTATATCGGGGCTTTGGCAGCTGTTGGAAGAGTTTGAGGGTGAACTTCTGGGTGAAAGAGACTGTAAGGATGCGGGAGGTCCTGGTGAGGCAGCAACAGATGAGCTGCTGGTTTCAGGAGTCTGGCCTGCAAAAAAACACACACAAAAAAAGGAACACAATGTGAATGTTTCTATATTTCTAATTGATCTTTTATGCAGGCGACTTTGGGCACTGGTTGCATCCTGTATTGTACTGCAATACTGGACTTACATCTCAGCTTCCAAGCAGCAAGGACTTTTCAGGCTTGAATTGGCCTCAAGGCTGTCAGCAAATCGGCTTCCTCGATAAACTGAAAATCATCAGATGTCTCCACCCCAAGCGAATTTAAGGTCTCTTCCAGGACATCTTTCATCATCTCTGGAAGGTCAGGCAAGACCTCAGTGATGGCAGTGCGTAGAAATGTTTGTTCCAAGTGAGTCATTTCTGGAATCAAGGAAGAATGACAATAGTTTTCAAGATTAAAAATGAAAGAAGAGAAAGGTAATTAGCACATTTAGTCATGTAATACTGTACATATATACAGATACTTTAAGTATATAATGTGAGTGAGGATTTACTTTTTATTTTTGTACATACAGAAAGAAAAACTTCTTAATTTTTACTAAATTTACATGTGCATTTTTAGTATGGCTTCTCCACCTCAGTGGCCAAGATCGTGTTTATTTCGACAAAACACTGTGTTTCAGTGGAATGACTTGGTGCCGATTAACAATGTATGATGGTAACAGATAAAAATCTACCAAGTCGTTAATGTTCAGACATTGCAATCTTGTACTCTGTTTTGTCACGGAGTACAGATGGTATTCAGAATGATAGTCAGCTTTATGTACATCCATCACAAAATACACAGCTGCATCATTTTGAATTAAAATAATGAGAAGTTCTCCAAACTCCATGGACTCATCATTTTTTGACACAAGGAAATTCCCTTTTTTATATGATGTACCTTTATACTGTATGTCTGTGGAAACACTAGTATTGTTTTCTGAAAAGCCAAATTCCCTCACTGCATGTTTAATTGCATCACTGTAAAGGTTGGGGTAAAAAGTACAACTGTCTTTGACTTGCAGAAGCTGGCTGCATCCTGGCCCAGCTGAAAGATATGCCTGAAACATCTGATGTCTCTCGGATAAAGTTAGGCAGATGTTTTTCAAGTTTTTCAAGTGCCTGGCACATCTCTTAAAGTAGCTGTGTTTACTTTCAAAACGCATCGTCCATACTCTGATCAAGGGGCCAAATTTCAAAGTTAGTTCTGGATAGTGCCGCATGAAATGGTGTTTTGGTTTTAGTGGACTCTCAGGAAATAAACACTTTCTTGATTCCAAGTATTCTTGGATTACAATGTCAAGATATGCTACCTGTGACAACGAAATCTTTTGCGCACAAATCATATTAACGATATCTTTAAGCTGGAGAGTTAACTGCCAGACATCATCTTCTGGATTTTGCACTTTGTCACCAATTAATACAGGCAGCAACCTTAACAAATTCCAATTTTGAATGGCTTGACCAGAAAGCTTGCCAACCTCAGAGTTGACAGCACATGGCTTTGTGAGAGCATCAGATCCTTTACTTGAACTGCTTGATGCGCCGGTTCAAAAGTGAATATGTAAGCCATTTTTTTCTCTTAATGAAATACTTCAAGTACAGTGCAACACCCTCAAATATGTCATGGCCTAAACAAGGTGGGAGACCAGGCTGGCAAACATGAAAAGATTTCAGCCTTTGACGTGTTGACTGTCTTCAGCTTGTAGATCATCAACAGCAGAATTGTAGCTTTCAGGGGTGCGCTGTGGACCACATACATTTGGATCATCACCATGAAACATTCTTTGCTTAATTTCACAGTACCTGCAAAAGTACTGAGAACAACTAAAGTTTTCAGTGAACCCACCAATGCTGTGTGAACCCAAATTATCGCCAGCAATACAATACAGAGCCCCTTTGACCGTTTCACGACCTATTTTTATTCCATTTTCCTCCAAATCTTTTAAATCCACTAACATCTCTGAGAAAACCTTAGCATTTCCAAATTTTTTTAGGTCATTCTCTCCACACAATAATACAAGGGACATGTGATCAGTATTGGACCGCACATGAGCAGGTAAATTTGCCACAGAAAGATAGACTGCAACAACTTTGTGTTTTTTCTTAGCAGAGCCGAGGGGATTGACCATTTCAAAAGCATCCTAGTACAGAATAAGCTTTAGACATCCTGGATTTTCAATGAAGGCTCTGTGAACTAATAAAATCAAAAGGTCCAATGCTTTGGACTCCTGCATTTTTTCAATTTCAAAGATCATAGGAAATGTGGCTTTGAAGTTGCTACAATGTAACCATAAGTTATCAGATCACGTAATCAGTTGTCCTCCCAAAATCAACAGAGCTAGACACACGTTTCGATTATTCAAACATATTAAACATTGCGTTTGGATATTTTTCAACCTACATCTCTGTTGATCTGGATTATTGTACGACATGGAAGATACAACCTTGTCCAATTATCTGAAGAATTTTCCAGGTGGGTTACAGCTACTTCTCCAGATGTGTCAAGTCTTTTTGTGTGGAGCTCAGTGCAAGGCATGCATAATATTTCACCCTATTTCCAACACAAATCATTTTATTAGGGCCCGAGCACTGACGGTGCTGTTTTGCATGTCTTACACTAGTACTTCTCCTCCTCCATTGACCACAACCATGTAAAACTTTGTGAGAAGGGCCTCAAGACATTGATGATGAAGTCTTTTGAAAACTGTGAGCTTTCTTCTAACACCTTGTTCGTTCAACAGACTTGATCACCTGGATTTCATTTGCAGGCTCTTGATAATATGTCTTTACTCGAACACTGTGCAGGAAAGTAGCCAGAGTCATTGTGAATAAAAAACAGTACTTTCACTAACCTTAACCAAACAGTAGTTGCCATGTTCACATAATGTAATAAAACTTGATGTCGTTTAAAATTACAAAATAATGTTTAATGTGATACAGAACTTTGCGGAGCCATCCAATGTCATCATTCTTATGTGGTCATAGGATTCAGAAGTCACTACATGCAGTCAACAGGTTGATGCTCACTGTTTTTTTCCCTCTTTTGTAGAGATGGTTGGCCGCCCCATCTCACCCATCGCCATCTTGGCGAGTAATTGGTCTGTGACTAAGGCCACTAAGAGGAAGGCCACCACTGAAGATGAGCCCCAACTGAAGAGGCAGAGGGGTGGAAAGGGCACTGATGCCAACACCAACCCTGGTCAATCAACCCTGGAGTCAGTAATCGAGGACAAAAGCTCCAGTGACGAGAGCACGGTGTTATCAGGCCACACCAGCAGAGGTGACTTACTTTTAAAGAAAATGTGCTGCTGTTTGCATGGAAGCAATATGATCATGTTAAAATGGGGATTGGTGTTGACTCCAGTTGGGAGGTATTTCAGTTTTCTTTTTGTGATGTTGTTCACGGTGAAAAACTGGCTTGTCCAACTTAAAGGAATAATTCTACATTTTGAGAAATATAATTATTTACTTTCTTCCTGAGGATTAGATGTAAATATTGACACAGATTAAACAAACCAGATATGATATGTAAATGAAATGATTCAAACAAATACTTATCTTTCAGAGCTTTCAGCCGACTGTTAGGCAGATGGATTTTACTTAGTTGTCATGAAGCTATCTGATGGTTTCGCTCCACTGAGCTATTTCCACAACATCTGAAAAGACTCCATATGTTGAAATGTGGTGGTTGAAAGCCTTAGAAATATGAAAAAGTGGATCATGAGTTAATATATCAAAATGTCAGTCCTGGAAAAAGAATATTAAGTTAGAGGTAGTGATGCCATCTTTTTTTCACAACTATATTAAACCATGTGTCTGTGTCTGTGTTCATTGGTGCAGCTGACTTCGAGGCCAAGTACTTGGAGCTTAAAAACTTGGTCAAGGAGGCTATGGCTCAGTTTATGCCGGCCACAGAAGGTCTGATGATTTACCAGTAAGTACATAATATGATGTGATAAAATAATTGAATGTAATATTCTCACATCAAACATAAATACTGTGACTTCATCCCTTGGAATAACCAAAGTGCTCATGATCTGTCCTGTAGGTGGCGATAAAACACATCCCCAACTCGGCTGTGCGCTGTCAAAAAGTGGTGAGTGATCTGTTGTCTCATCACCAACTGTTGAAATCATTCTTTAACTTTTATGTTTTTGTTGTTTACTTGTTGTTGATGGGATAAACACACATATTTTCCCTTTAGATGTTAAATGGGAGGGCATGCAGGATTCCCAGGGAGGTGCTGCTCATGCACAAAGCCGCAGGCGAACCAGTGACTGTGGGAAAATCTGCAGCCGTGTCGATACTGGACTGGTACGATCTGGACCAAGAGGTTCTTCTGGTCATGGAGAGGCCAGTCCCCTCTATGGAACTGCTGCGCTTCATGGATGAGAACTGTGGTCTGATTGCCGAGGACGTTGCAAAGGTACTGGAGCTTTATTCTTCGTGTGAGCTGTTTCCCAGACTACTACTGAAAAGGTCATTCATTTGAATATCATCAGTTTCAGTGGAGAGTGTTTGGCTGCTATCACACCCATATTTCATTTGGGTCCAATCACAACTAACGTTTTAAATTTCAAAATTAAATTATTTGAGATTCAGTCTTTAGAAACCTTCCCTTTATCGAGGGCTCTTGAGTTTTAATTAATGGATATATTATTGGCTGAAACATTGAGAAAACTATTTCAGCACAAATTCCTTTTTGAAGTTTTCTGCAGATCACATACTATGATTAAAAGCTACACAACAGCCATTAAATAGACCTTGTGTCAAGTCGTTTTTACAATTGCTCATCCCAGAAATAAGAAAGGCCTTTGGACCTCAGCTTAGTCCTCAAAGTGCTCAGAAGAAGATGGAAATTTGAACTCCTACAAGTTCATGTGAAGTGTGCTCTGGTTGAAAGATCCAGAGCAGCTACAACATAGACTGTTTTTCAGTCCCACCCAGAGTCCCTTCTTCACCACTCTAACTCATTTGTGACTCTTTATCTCTTTCTCAGATCATCATGAAGCAGCTGGTGGATGCTGCCATCGATATACAAGCCAAGGGCGTCTTCCACCGAGATATTAAAGCAGAGAACATCGTCATTGAGTTCAGCTCCGATGGCCTTCGAGTTCGGCTCATTGATTTTGGATGTGGCTGCATTTGGAAGAAAAACATTTACAGCCAATTCACTGGTACGGTCAACCTGTCTTGTATTCCTGCTTTTCATTCATCTGACTGTTAAATCTCTGCCTGTTCCTCATCCTTTGCTTTTTTCTGTCTCCTTCTATCTGACATATTGTAGGAACACTAGCACACGTTCCTCCAGAGTTTCAAATCAACTGGCAATACATGGCCGGCCCCACGACAGTCTGGCAGTTGGCATCATTGCTATCATTGCTATTTGAAATGCTGGATGGATTCAGGCGGTTCCACACCACAGGGTTCCTCAGAAATGAACTCCGAATCAGCTCTGTGTGGTCCAAAGGTGAGACAACGCTGGTTTCAATGTGCAGTTATTATGTTCCTTCCATGTTACAGTCGATCCCTGTAGATTCAAGCCTCATCGTTTCTTTGTCGTCTGTCCTCTCTCCTCACAGACTGCCAAGACTTCTTGGGAAAGTGTTTGGCTTTAGAGCCTGAGGACCGTGCCACTCTGGAGGAAATGCAGCAGCACCCCTGGTTTAAGTTCCTCTGTTGAGGAACTTAAACCTGTGTATATATGTATGTACATCATGTTATCGATTTATTTTCATTAAATATTTAAACCTCCTCCTTGTCTCCACTTCCTGGTTTCATATGGTATCCTCTGTCTGAGGCTGTATCCTCCAAAGGAGGTAAGTTCACCGTGAATCAGAGAATTTGCAAGAGAAATGAGAGGAACAAGCATCAGGATCCAAGTCTCTCAAAAAGTTTAGGTTAAACACAGATGTCATAAATTCAGAGTGTTCCTGACCTGCTCCTGACAGAGTCCCTGGCTGGGCTCGGAGCAGAAGGAGCACGGACACTGTTTGGGTCCTCACAAACCCTGCGGCCCTGGACCATGTTGCGATGGAAATAGCTTCTGTACAGTTAAACTCCTCCATCACTGTAGATCTATGGCGCTGAGCACAGTGCAGTTCTGACTGCACTGACTGGTGAAAAAATGAAATCCAATATTTTTGTTTTTAAAGTGAGTCTTGAAACAAATTATTCATGTTGGTGTAAAAAAATAACCACTTATTCAGTGGTACAGTTGTCAAACTGCATCATCACCCTTTGTCAAATTCCACTTTTCTTGACCTCAGATAGCAACAGGAGAAAAGAACATCTACAGGCAATCTTTATAATAAGGGGGAAAGCTAGAATTCTTGAATTGATGAGGTTATGGGTCAAAGCTCTGCAAACTTTCAATTTTTCTGTTTCCAAAAAGTAAAGACTATATATGTATGTTTCTGTTTTGAATCATCGATACATTTATTTATTTAAATTTCTGCAGGTTTCAACAAGTTAAATATAAAACTTGTCAGGACCATAATGAATGCAATTTAACACGAATGTCAAGTACAACAGATAAGCAGGAATATCAGAGTCCCACAATCACTTTCATTTCCCCATAATTGAAGATGGCCGAGTAGAGAATAACCATGGAAACACCACGCTATCTCTCAAACTACAGGCAGAGATTGTATGTATTCATAGCTGTTCCCACAGCCAAGCTGAGTGTACTGACCAGGGTGTTTGTACTTATCAGGTATTAGTTCCACATTGGTCTTGTTTGTAGTTTTACTACAGTGCACTGCCATTGAGAAAGAACTATAACACACAGAGACATCAAAAACTGTGCATGCCGCCAAAATAAAATTTGATTGAAAATGTATTTAAAGAAATGAAGCTTGATGTCAGTAGCATTAAATTAACATTAACATAATTTGTACCCACTTGAACATATTTAAGACTTTTAAAGACCTGGAATTCAAATGATTGTATTTTAGACACCAACCCTATCAGTACCATGTGTGTGTTTTAACTGTTCAGGCTGTTCTCATCAAAATTTCGTAGGAAATGCTACGAAAAGTAATGCATTAGAATTCGTATGAATTCCACGTAATCGTGAGTCAGGAGCCTGGGGACATGTGACCTATGCGCTTCTCTCTCTTCGTGAAAACAAAAAACATGGCGGACATTCATTTTATTCTTTATGGGAAATTAAATATTTTCATCGTTTAAATGTGTTTTTGATCAACTTTGAAGCAGAACATTTAATATTTATTTTCATAATCTTCTTTCAGATGGTTTGTATGATATTTTGTTGTTAGTTTTCTTTTATCGGATTTATTTTGTTGTTATGGTTGTTGCTATGGACGCTTCCCTCGCTGCCACCATAGGCCGGCACTCACATATAAGGCAACCACAGTTTAAAACTCCCAAACCGGGACCATTGTGTTATCGATGCGCATGCCGTTGACGGGTACTTTGTGATGGAATGAGTGAGCGTCCTGGAGCTCTTTGAAAAACTTCTCCTTAGCATTACAGCTAACCGCTAGCATGGGCGTGTTGGTCTGTTCAGCCTCAAGGCCATTGGCTAGCAACGGGCATGAAAATGAGTGATTGACAGGCTTGCCTGCCAAGTAGTATCACACTGACAGGTCCTGTCAGAGAGAGATGCAAGCTCATAGGCTAGCCATAGCCGTGACAACGGAACATCACATGGTGTTTTGTTTACTTTTTTTTAATAGGGTTACGTAACTAAAAGAACGCCAGAACCTGCTAACCCCCCATGTAAGCGCTGGAAACATATGTAATGCTATATGTAATTGTTGTTTTGATTCTGATTGAAACCGGGGAAATTAGGTCGTGAAATTTGAAAACATTTTAGTGTTTTATAGATATCTAGATCAGTAAACCGGGACGTCTGGTCATTGTACTGCCGAAATTTCCGCCTGGAGGTTTTCTTCTGACTACCGAGTCAGGATGCCGAATGGCTGAAAACAGCAGAGAATGGTACAACCGTCCCAGAAGAAGAGAGGGGAGAGCTGGGAAAAGGCACAACGGGACTTAGCTAAAGAGGAGACAATGTGAGAGCAAACAAAGTGTATATTTTTATTCTGCAAATTAGCAATGATTCCCATCTACTATTCGAAACGATAGTACAGATTTTACTTCGTCAAAATGTCGCGGGATGGCGCTGTAGATGTTGTGTGGGGTCAACTCTACCGACTGAGAATGCAAACGAGTGAGAATGCGTCATTCGCCCAGAGGTCACTCATAATAGAAAAGTAAGTAAATCGTTTATCTTACCTTACTACTAATTATACTTAAAGCAAAACTCAGTTCTTAGAAAATGATTAATCAATACGACAGTCTGCATGTATTTGATTATTCAAATTCTATTTATTTCTCTGTGACGGTGGTTTGAAGACCAACGTTAGTCAGTTGTAACTGCTAAAGCCAACTGTACACACTAAGCTAACACATAAAGTAACATTAAAATAACCCCAGATCGTTTTCAAGTAAGATAAGGTGTCACGTCCAACAAGAGACAACAGTTATATTCAGTAATGCTATATGATGGTCAGTCTGATAGCATAAAAGATAGCATAAAAGTTGCCAATACAGTCAATTCAGATAGCTTACACTATTTCTGCCAGATTTCTAGAGCATAAAAAACCCAAGACATCAAAAGTTGTGTAATCTTAGTTCTATATCAGTCCAGAACTGCTAATATCAGGACACATCTATAATATATAAATATATTTTTTTAATGTGATTTTAGTTTAATGACACAACATCTGTGGGAACAACTGACCTCCATTCAAAGTTCAGGCCACACATTTTGTTGTATTGACTAGCAGAAGTAATATGTCTGCAAAGTCCAGGAAGAATCTTAGAGTCAAGGATTCTCACACAGGGATGTTCTTATACTTGTTAAGTAACTATGTACAGGTAGAATGGCTGTCCTCGATCTAAAAGATACTCAATAATAATAATAATAATAATAATGATGATAATAATCAACAAATGTGGAAAAATATGTTCTCCATATGCAATTGTCACTTATCAGAAAATGCTTAAAGTTTCTTTGGGAGAACTAGGGTAATATTCTGTAATGCACCTTGACATAGGTTTCCACTCACCAATAAACCGAACCTACGGTAATATGATCCTGTATCCTGTTCACTATTTGCAGCTGCAAATTGTTAATAAGTGTTAATTAGTTAATAGGTGTTTTATAGCAACCTAAGTTTTGTCTGTTTTCCCTCAGATACCTACATCTTCCTTTGCACACCAAGAAGGTAATGTTATTCTGACAATCTTGACAAACTGTTCACTCATGACCAATTGATCACTATTAGGAGGACACTATAGTTATTGAAAGACTAATTTATTATAAGATAGTATGGCCTCTGATGGATGAACTCTAATATTTGTTTCTCTTTTCCCTTTCAGTTGAAATGCCTGGCTCGACTATTAAAACCTGCATATCTTGCATGCAGCATATACGTGTAGCATGCAAGATATGCAAACTTTGTGGAGCCCAACAACCAATGAAAAAAACTGTAAGAAAAGGCAGATAAGGAATGGGGGGAAAGGTTTGAATGCCTGGATTCTGGTAAACTCTTCACTACCTGTAGCCTGCTGACTCTTCACACTAGCTACATATCCCGGTCGAATGAATGTATAATAGTAATAATTATTATAATACATTTTATTTGTATAGCACTTTTAAAAGGTACTCAAAGGCACTTTGCATGGTAAAAACACTGACAGTAAAAACAATAACAAGGTAACATTATAGCAGTTAAAAGACACTTATTAAATAAATAAATCACAGATTAAAAGCAAAATAAAAAAGGTATAGAGATTAACTTTAGATGCCTTGGTGAAGTGCTATATTTCTTGTACGAAAACACTAAATACAAAGAAGTAAGAAATTCAGGTGACATATATGTCAAACATTCATGCTCAAATCGTACAATACAACATATAAAATTGTTAGTCATTGTTTTTTCTACCCTCCCAAGGTCATAGCCCCATTTCTTACTAAATTTACTGCCCAGAAAATTGGCACAAAAACTTCAAATATCTCACTTTGATAGTTCAAAGGCCACACTGTATGACCACTAGACCAGAATTTTGGAAAAATAGTAAACAGGGAGTAATACATTTTTTATGTCTCTCTCTGATTTCCATCAAACTAAACTTTGTACTATAATAGCAAGGATGTCTGTAAAGTTTAAAGTCATTTTGCTTTGCTAATCTGACAAAATTTGGATACCTCCAAAACTTGTTTTTCCTACTCCTTCTAAGCAAACTTGACTCTCAATGAACTTTGTTTGGCATCTTTTTAATACTATAAGGTGGACAGGTTATAGGCCATACTGTTTGACCAGATCAGGGCCATGGTCAATTGGCACAATAAGGATATGGAGCTACTGACAATATAATGCTTTTTGTTTTTAATAGTTAATCCATTTTGATTATGTTCCCGATTTGTTTTCAGGTTCACAAATTCAAGATGGCAGGGTTGCACCCTGTTCTTCTTTTTGGAACAAAGAAGAAGGACTGTGTGTCCTGTGAGTGCCTCAGTGGCCTGGAGGTAGTCACAGACACGGAAAACGCGTCGATGAAAGCAGTACGCACACTTTATGAAAGCCTCTTGTCAGGTTAGTCCACAAAATGTTTTGTTTGTGCTAGTGTAGTCTTTATTAAATATTTTTGGTTACTTTTCATGATCTCACGACACCAACTCTGGGTGGATACAGTCTACAGTGAGCTTTGAACCCTCATTGAATCATTATACATTTTATGATCAGAAACCATATTAGAAGAAAACCACAACCCCTTGGACCAGATATATAGAATTACAGAGTTATCATCCAAATATGTTTATTTCTTTTAAATCTTTCTCACTTTGAATTTACAAAGTCATCCTTGGTGTATGACAGTATTCTTTTGCATTATTTGTATTCTGCCTTCGTTTTATCAACAATGTTGTTCATGACTTCATGCTGCCTTATCCATCTGCTGCACTTTCTCCACAAATTGTCCAAGCTATCCAAATTCCAGTGTTCAATTTGCACAACAATTTTTGTAGCTTTATTTGTACATATGCAGTCCATAAACATGTGATTAGGAACTTTTAAGATTATAAAGATGTTATTCCCTTAACAACTGACTCATTATATTTTTTAATAAGCACAAATTAGATCCTAAACATATACGCTGCACACTGAATACGCTTTAGCATTTATTCTTGACCTAGCTCCTGTGCTGCTGCTCCTCATAGGCTTTACTACACTAAGATTGCCATTGTGTACCAGGAGATGTTTAATAATGTGAGATGAAGTACAACTTTGAAATTTATAAGTGTGGAATTAAAAAGTAGGATAGTCACAATAATCAGAACTAAAAGTTGACAGTTTTATGATGTCACCAGACTTCCATCTCAGTAGAGTGGAATTTTACTAAATCAAACAACCACATTATTTAAATTGAGAACTACCTTAAAGGGGACATAGCATGCCCATTTTACCACAAGTTGATATGGTTCCTTGGGGTCTTAATGAAATGTCTGTAACATACTTTGGTCAAAATACCATAAGGATCATATAAAACAGCACCCTTTTTACCCTGTATAAAACAGCCCTCCACAGAGTGACTTGTTTTGAGTGCCTGTTCCTTTAAATGCTAATGAGCCAGCTCCCCCCTCCCTCCTCTCCCCCCATGATTTTAAACGATATAAATTACATATTTTATATGATATAAATTATCAAATATGCATCCCATACTTTGTATTCCCCTTCTGTTGTCCTGGAGTTTTAATTTTCCCAATCACATAATTAAATGTCCCCTCTGCCCATCCACTACAAGCACACAAGCAGACAGACGAGAGAGAAAGAGAGGGGTGGGGGCTATGAAGACCATCATTTACCCCCGAACCCCGACATTCAACGGGTACAACAACAAGCGGAGAAAGCAGAATCGCGGGCTGACCTTATATATACAGTCTATGGGGCTGACCAGCGGAGAAATGCTCGTCCCGTGTGAACAGCCAGGCGGCTGCGTGCTGGAGAACGGCGCGGCGCTTCCGCGTCCGGTGTACCCCGGCGTAACTACTGTAACCCGGCGTACAGTAGAGCTGAACACTGCGGAAGTCTTCCACACAGCTGGCAGTGTGGAAGACCGCTGCGAGGCAGCGCAGCGCCGTTCTCAAGCGCATGACGTTTCTGACTTAGAGGAACTATAACAAAACGCGCGAGTGTTTTTTCCCCAGAGTTTTTGGGTTGGTAGACATGCCAGATACCCACATTAACCTGTAGAAGCACTAACAAAGTGGAGTTTGCATGCTATGTCCCCTTTAAGATAACATTTTGGCTATATCAGCAAGGCCAACCAAGCCACAGTAGTTCTACCAAATGTAGCTCAGTATGGTTTTATGAGGGGCAGGCATTTTTTAGGTCTGTATGTGTTTGTCTGTCTGTTTTTTGTGCGTATCTTTGTGTTCACTCCCATGTGTGCAAATGTTTATATCATCGAAAATAACCTTTTTTTGAGACATCACTGGCAGCTATGTAATTTCTGTCTAGGCATTTATAATGAATGTCTAATAATGCCAGAAATGTTGTGAAATGAGACAGTATCATTAATTGTCCTTGTGTAATGTACAGGATCAAGATAGATTAACACTCACAAATATGTTATAGTGTAGATACCTTTACTCACACTTTGTCAGTACTTGAGAAAGCCTATTATTATAATTGTTATTAAATTGAGTGCCCTTATACAACAGTATGGCATAATACAGCTATAATTCCCTTTACATATTCCATGACATGTGCGGAAGACATGTATGGTGTCAATATTTCATCATGACCTAAGATAACTCTTTTTCAAACAGTGATAGTTAAAAGAGAGGCCAACACATCAACTCCAGTGGACCCAGAGGGACCGAGGGAACTGGCTGAATCCTCTCTTCATCCAGAAGCCACGGAGGAGGATGAGGAGGAGGAGGAAGGGGAGGAGGAAGAAACCTTCAGCCTCTTGTTGACACCTTGTGGTAAGAAGGGCCACATGATAATTTATTTACCATAAGATGAGAAGATGTTTGTCAACCACCTTTGATGTCTGTGCTTACCTCTGAACCTATGAGGGACACAAGAAATATGTATATAGCTCATCGCCTTGCTTGTGCCCATTGTTTGCCAGATTTCTTTCTTGGGAAGGGTTTTGGTGGTTGTGGTATCAATGGATATGTCTCTGTCATCCTCTTAAAAACACATTTAAGAGTCTATCAAACCAGCAAAGTTGTCAGATGGATGGCTGCATCAAATTAACAGTAATTCGGTAATTCTGTCCAAGATAATCAGTGTTTCTTCAACTGCTTGAATCTTTCTTTGGTTTACACTGTGCAAAATAAGTTTTGCCAGGTGACGGTACCCATTGCTTCATTTGGAGATTTACGAAACTCTGCAATTGACCTGTGTAGCTTTTCTCTGGATGAGTCAACAACAGCTAGCTTTAACTTCAATCAGAATTTTGAAGTATCAACAGTATTTACTTTATTTTTTTACTTTATCATTAAAAACACTATAATGTTTGAACATCTATGAAGGTCACTGATAACAAATAGTAAATATTAATTATTTAATATATGTATTCCACAAGGAATACAAAAACAAATACAAAACAAACTCTATGGATAATGTTAATGAGGCCTATTCCAATTTTCTCAGGATCCTGTATTATCCTAAATGAGTACAACTACTTTGAGACACACCTTTCACAACCACACACATCCACACACACATACAGCTGATATTGAGCCACTTCATACCAAGGATAAGCCAGAGGTCTGAATGAGGAGTCTTATAATTTTGGTGTGCACTTATCCCAAATCTGAATTAGGCCCTTATTTTACACGCATTGAAAGATGCGTGTAAGATAGAGTTTTTATCTGAGATGGTCTGTGGCCAGCCTAAGTCTCCCAGATTTTATGATTGTAATATAATGTTCATGCAAATTGGCCACTTTGGTGTTCCATTGCTAAAATTTGCACGTTGAGATTGTGGACCATCCAATAATCATGCACTCTTTAAAAGGGATTTTTCTTTATGTTTACAAGTCTAATCTTACTAACATCCAAGTTAGTTTCAATAAACATCCTGGAATACATTCAAAAGTATTTACTTTGTCGTTTATGTTTATTCTCTTTTGCCAACTGTACATTAGACCTTGCACCTACAGCTCCCGCCACAGCCCCATCCACCTCCCATTCACCTCCTGGACCAAGTTCCCCATCCTCATCTCCCCCACTCTCCAACTCCAAAGAGAGCTGTCCAACATTATATCCAGGTAAGACCCTGCAAATAAACCATTTACGTAAAGTATGTTTACCCCATATTTTCATTTAATATTTGGACTTTCACCACGGTTCAAACAAGGTTCATACAATTTTGAGTTCATCATAAGGATCATCATGATAAATCTGACTCCAGTTTTAGAGAAAACTTAGGCCATGACACCACAAGACACTTGGACACAATGTGTAACACTGTCCTTTTTCATATAGACTGTTCTTACTAGCATATAATGGTAATTTGTCACCCTTAAATATCATATTTGTTACGTCCAGTCCTGCTTCCTAGTTAAGTTGGCCTGATATTTATCGTTTGTTCTTCTGTTCTGTGTTGTGATTGTTTACTCATCTCTCCTCTCGTTTCAGACTCCTCACTCCCTGCCTTGTGTGTGCTCCACCTTGTTGATTGTCTGCTCCTCCCAGATTGTTTGCACCTGTTCCTCATCACCTAGTGTATTTAGTCTGTGTGTTCCTGTGTCGCGTTGCCAGTTCGCCAGTTTGATAATTAAGTTTCTAGTGATTCCGACCCCGGCCTGTGTAATCGACTCCGCTTTTGCTTCTTCCCTGTCGGTACCTCTGCCTGTTCAACAATTGTTTCCCCGTGTACCGAACCTGGACTGGATCTTCACCGAACCCTGCTACTGCCTGACACTCATTGGAATTGTGTGTTTGTTATTGGACTGCCTCACCTGTGTACCGAACCTGGACTGGATCTCCTTCGACTTCTGCTGCTGCAGATTTTCATTTCACATTTTTAACAGAGTTAAGCAAATACTATGTCAAGTTAGATCTAAATATGACATTTGGAGTTGTGGCTAACTACTAATATTTCTATTCCTCTGACTAGGCAATGAATTGTCTCTTTTAATTTTTCAGACTGCAAGTACCACAACTCAATGGCAAGCTACCCACATTCAAAAATCACAGCTGAAAGAGTTCTAAATGTAAGTTGAATATTGCACATTTGCACTGAATTAAAATATTTTATGGTACACTATTATGTATATTTTACAATTAATGTTTTACAATTATGTTTCCAGGGAAATTTGTAAATTGACAACATAATGTGTAAATGAATGTGTTAATTGTGTGCATTCCTGGATCAGACATGATATGTGTTTGTCAATCTGGTTAGAAAACATCTTATGCAGTAGGGGATGCTGATTAAAAAAGATGGTTTGATTTGCATTTTCAACAGTATACATGCAGATAAGAACTGCCCTGTGTGCAATTATCCAAGTGAATTCTTACTCACCATTAGTTTTGTGAAATACATAAAATATTCTGTTTACACAGTTTAATAATGTGGTACTTTATATTTGACATCTGACTGACCTTTGCAGGAAGATCCTTTCAGGGCTTCTACTGTCAATTCTCATATTTTAGTGGAACATGCACATTAACTGCTTCATATACACATGATTTTTTTCATTGTTAATGTTTTTGATTTTTATTCTTTTTGGCCACTGATTGTTTTCAGGGGGAAAAGGAGGTGAAGGTGAGGTGGCTGCCATGCCCCAAATGGTATGTATAAAGCTTCATCTCTGATGCCACATCATGTTGCACCATCACAAGTTCTGAATTTTTCTTTTACTCCATAGAAGGTAGCTCTGATATGATGTTGGATTCAAGTAACTCTAAATCTGGATGCGTTTATAATTCTTTGACTGGTCTATAATTTTAAGGTCAACCATGGGAAATATGTTTCATTATATATACAGTATATATATTTTTTTTTACAGCATTTAAGTCAAGTATCACATCAGTCTTTGTGCAAAAAGAATCACATTCCTCTGGTGAGGTTCTTAGAAACGGTTTTTGGACTACCATGTGGTTCAGTGCTGCAGTCTCCCCTGGCTACTTGCAAACCCTCTAGCAATACTGATTACTAATCCTTACAATAAAAGAGATTACAAAGATGTTGAAAGAAATATTTCAAATTGATGACATTGTTTACAATGTAATGGAAACAATTTACAATACCATACCATATTTATCACCATTAGTTCTCTGTTCAGATGTTCCTGTGCATTTATATGCCCATAGTGATTAATGATCCATTGACACTAAAAATATTTTGTGTTTCTCTTTTTTGTTGTAGCAATTTGAGGTGGAAAGATTCCTGGGTGTCTCAAACTGAGCTACAGTAAACCGGATGCAGCTTAAGTTTCTGCTTGTAGTTGTATAATTTGTTATTTTAGATGTTATTGTATACTGTTACTTGTTCTGTTTTTACATAAAATTTCATTTAAAAAGGGTGTTTGTGTGACTTTTTGCCTTTATCCAACACTTACTTTTGTTAAAATAAAGATATTTTTGTCTTAGACAGTCACATTAAGCAGTTGCATCTAAGCCTCTTGATCAGCAGTTGAAGGGAAGGAGAAGGAAGGTTTGAACTTACTATAATATACAGTGGTATGATTGACTCCCTGGTCAGAGACGATCAACTAAGGCCTGACTTCACCAACATAGCCACAGCAACAATGTCGCAAACAGGCCCAAAAAAATACCTAAGAACTACAGAGATTTGTTGCTCAAAACAACATTCTGTCCCAGCCTGGAGGAAAAGTGGATCTCATCCTATATAGAATTTCATGTTATTCAACCCTAGCAATATTATGCATTGTGTAAATAAGTAATCTCATGACAAAACCTTTGCACAACCGGAAATGGGTTAAACATCTGTACCTCACAGTAAGCAATTGTTTTCGCAACTCCCATCTCCAGACACAGCATATTCTTGCATGGCAAAGGCCTACCAAGCTATTTAATAGAGGTCATGCTACAGTAATTTGCAACAATATGTGTGCAACATTGACTTTTTCCTCATATTTATTAGAACTATTACACACTTTAATCTTGGTCATATATGACCACCCTGTCAGCCGGGGATGGTTGGTTATAAATACATATCAAGTTAATATGAACATATCTGGCCATTAAATACCACTTAAAACATATTTGACAGATTTGATCCAGCTTGGACCTCAAAGGGGTCTAAGAAAGTATACCCGAGAGGGCCTGTGCTTGGAGCAAGATGAAATGTAAACTTTGTCGTAGGACAAACGCAAAAACATAATCGTAAAGGTCTTGACCTCGGGAGTAACATGTCAGTGGGAAAATTGTGGATGGCTCCTGCTCCTCAGGGATGACCTTTGAACATTGCACCTGAGTCAGTTTTGATGGCTTACAGGATGGAAACTAAATATGGAACAGACATGGTATGAACTGTTTTGGAAAGGTCTTGAACTCCACTACTATAGCCCAATGCAAACCTATGGGGGGTGCCACTGAGTAGGGCCAAAACCTTGAAAAAACTAGATTTTACCATTTTATTAGTAAGAAAAACTAAATCTGACTAAACAGGTGTTTTTCTCACACCAAAAAAACAAAAAGAAGCATGCAAGGTTCCCGATCGCAATCTCACATAATAGTAAAAACACATTAGAACTACAAAAGATGGGAACAACACACACACGTACGGGAACCCCGTTCAATTTCTAGTTCTTTGTATCGTTCTTCCGGGTTGAGATTAGGGTTGTGAAAAAAGGGTTTAGAAAACATATTAGCGGTTTGTTTTTTAACCAAATACGCCTAACCAAAGCATACATGTTCAAATCTTGAAAGAAAAATTGCTATAAAAACACACATACGTTTACCAATGCTTTTTCACACTTTATTGTTACCGCGCTTTTTCGTGGACTGAAAGGGGTGCATTCACCGCCCAACGGATTTATCACCGTTTTCACACAAATCTTCCGGGCCTATTACCAGAATTATTTATTGGTATTAAGTGTTAAAATGGTTTACAATTTGTTTATATACAATCTGCCTTCCAAACAAGACGATATAAAAGCATAGAAATTGATTAATAACTGATATGCCTTGTGAACATACCTCAAGTTGTCAAAAACACACGTTTAAGGTTAACAAAATGTATTTGTTGTCAATACGTCACTATTTAAATTTGATAAATATCATTTTGCTTTAGTATCTATCCAATGCAATAGGCTAAACATAAATATACATAGTATTAATATTATTATAAGTAATAATATTATAAAGGATTGTATATTAAAGAGAAGGCAAGTTGTAATGGTAATGAAATGGTTTTTATTTTGGTAAATACTTCCTTCTTACATATACACCACATGTAGTCACACAACAGTATTACACAGTAATAAGTGCACATATAACATTGGTCGGTTTGAGCAGTGCATGTAACAACCAGACATTGTTAGATATTCATGCCTCATAAGTAGAAATGTACTGAGGAACATGTGACTGAGCAGGGGAATACCGACGAAAACATAACTCACAGCCCAAGGCTGTGGGACAGGAGATATAGGTTCCACCCAGATTGTATGTGTATAAAAATCTGCGGACGATGTTGTCCGGGGCTGATTTCCTCATGATCCATCCTCTGGGTTGGTGAACGGAGGAACTGAGCCCAGGGACTCTGTAAGTATCATGATTTATAATAAAACATTTGTCTGATAACTACATTGTATGTGTGTGACTTCCCTCTATCAAACGAACACGGCGGACTGGAGAATTGAGAACAGAATAAGGTGATCAACGTTGCGCCGCCAACAATTTGGTGACCCCGACGTGATTTGAGGCAGTCAATTGATAAAACCCGAGAGAGGGGAAGGAAAAAGAGATCGACAAAGGAGTGGTTTCTCCAATGCAGACCGCGGTCAACTATCAATCAATCAATCAAATTTTATTTGTATAGCCCATATTCACAAATCACAATTTGTCTCATAGGGCTTTAACATGGTGTGACATCCTCTGTTCTTAACCCTCAACAAGAGTAAGGAAAAACTACTTAAAAACCCTTTTAACAGGGAAAAAAGAACGTAGAAACCTCAGAGAGAGCCACATGTGAGGGATCCCTCTCCCAGGACGGACAGAAGTGCAATGGATGTCAAGTGTAAAGGAGAACATCAAGATAAAGGTTTTAGCAGCATTGATTAGGGTAAACATTTTGAAGTACAACTGAAGGTCAGTGAATTGGTGGATTAATGTCATTAATGGTCAAGTGTCTGAGGAGAAATACTATGTATCGAGCAGTCCTGCTGCAATCATAGTCTATGGTCAGCAGCCAGCAAGATCATGATCCACCATCAAGATCGGATGCCACTATAGTCCACAGTCATTGTCCACTGCCGCCATTAGGATCCATCATCAGCTGCCACCTCGGTCGTGGTCCACTACCAGTATCTGATGCCAACACGATAAAGGATCTGCCTTTATTATCACGATCAGCCAGCACGATGCAGAATCCGCCATACTGGATCCACCATTACGACCTCTGATACGTGATCCACAGATCCTAATCCATGATGTGGCCACAGCCGCGGCCCTGGATCTGCGGACGATAAGGCAAAGGGACTCCGGGGAAGAAGTCAAGTCAGTAACATGTATTGATGGGATATGAATTACTTTGATGTGATAACGATTGAGAAGAGGAAGGAGAAGCTGGAAAGAGAAGCTCCGTGTGTCATGTGTCCCCCGACCTTCTAGACCTATAGCAGCCTAACTAAGAGCAGGTCTAGGACAAGCCTGGACCAGCTCTATCTATAAGCTTTATCAAAAAGGAAGGTTTTAAGCCTACTCTTAAACGTGCAGATGGTGTCTGCCTCCCGAACTGAAAGTGGGAGATGATTCCACAGGAGAGGAGCTTGATAGCTGAAAGCTCTGGCTCCTACTCTACTTTTAGAGACTTTAGGGACGACAAGTAAGCCTGAATTCTGGGAGCGCAGTGCTCTAGTGGGTTGATAAGGTACTAACAGCTCTTTAAGATATAATGGTGCCATATTGTTAAGGGCCTTGAAGGTGAGGAGGAGAATTTTAAATTATATTCTAGATTTAACCGGAAGCCAGTGTAGCGAAGCTAATACTGGAGAAATGTGCTCTCTTTTCTTGGTTCTTGTCAGGACACGTGCTGCGGCATTTTGGACAAGCTGCAGAGTCTTTAACGACTTACTGCTGGAGCCTGATAATAAGGAATTACAATAATCCAGTCTGGATGTAACAAAGGCGTGGATTAGTTTTTCTGCATCCTTTTGAGAAAGGACATGTCTGATTTTGGAGATATTACGCAAGTGAAAAAAGGCTGTCCTATAAATTTGTTTTAAGTGAGAATTAAAGGATAAATCAGGATCAAAGATCACTCCCAAGTTCCTGACTGTTTCATTGGAAGCAAGGGCAATGTCGTCTAGCGCAGCTCTCGTTAGATAATGTATCTCTAAGGTGTTTAGGGCCAAGTATTAGAACCTCTGTTTTATCTGAGTTTAATAAGAGAAAATTGCGGGTCATCCAGGTTTTTATGTCCTTGAGACATGCTTGGAGTTTAGTTATTTGATTACTTTGTTCAGGTTTTATTGACAAGTATAACTGGGTGTCATCCGCATAGCAGTGGAAATTTACCGAGTGTGTCCTGATAATGTTTCCAAGTGGAAGCATATATAATGAGAATAAAATTGGGCCGAGCACAGAGCCTTGTGGAACACCATGGTTAACTTTGGTGCGCACAGATGACTCATCATTAATTTGCACGAATGGGAGCGGTCTGAAAATAGGATTTAAACCATTTTAGGCGGTTCCTTTAATGCTAATTAACTGTTCTAGTCTCTGTAATAAAATATTATGGTCAATTGTGTCAAATGCTGCACTAAGATCTAACAGAACGAGGACAGACACAAACCCCTGATCTGAAGCTATTAGAAGATCATTAGTGACTTTGCCAAGGCTGTCTCTGTGCTGTGATTGGCTCTAAACCCTGACTGAAAGTCTTCATATATATTATTTTCCTGGAGAAACTCACACAGCTGATTGGCTACAACTTTTTCTAGGATTTTAGACAGGAAGGGAGATTAGATATCGGACGATAATTGGCTAAAACCTCTGGGTCTAAGGTGGGTTTTTTGAGGAGGGGTTTGATTACAGCTATTTTAAAAGACTGTGGTACATATCCTGATGATAATGACAGATGTATTGTGTTCAGTAATGAACTGTCAATTAGGGGCAGAATTTCTTTAAGTAATTTTGTAGGAATGGGGTCTGAGATACAAGTTGTTGGTTTAGAAGATGAGATTATTTTGGTCAGCTGATCGAGGCTGATCAGAGAGAAGCTGTCTAAATAATTGGTAAGATTCTCAGCCGTTTCTGAGTTTTCTATTCTTGATGGGGTATTAGTGCCAATTGAGGGCAGGAGATGGTTGATTTGATTTCTAATAGTTAGAATTTTATCATTAAAGAAATTCATAAAGATATTGCAATTTAGGGATCGAGGAATACTGGGTTCGGTGGAGGTGTGACTCTCAGTCAGCCTGGCTACAGTGCTGAAGAGAAACCTGGGGTTGTTTTTATTCTATTCTATTAGTTTTGAATAGTAGGCGGCTCTTGCTTTGTGGAGGGCCTTCTTATATGCTTTAACACTATTCTTCCAGTCTAGGAGATTTTCAACACGGTTGCTGGAGCGCCACTTCCTTTCTAGTTTTCTTGATACTTGTTTTAACTCATGTGTCTTGGAATTATACCACGGAGCTAATTTACTATGTTTTATATGTTTCTTTTTTAGAGGCGCTATTGAGTCTAATGTTAATCGTAATGAGTTTACAGAGCTATCGATGAGATGGTCAATCTCAGTGGAGCTAGGGTTTTTAATGAATTTGTTGTTTATATCGACGGATAGTACGGGTTTAAATGTAATCGGAATTATTTCCTTAAATTTAGCTACAGCACTATCAGGTAAACATCTTGAAAATGAGTTCATTATTAGTGGCATATATTCTGATAGTGAAAAATCGAAGGTTATTAAATTATGGTCTGATAGAATTGGATTGCGCGGAAGTACCGTTAGATGTTCAATTTTGACACCGTATGATAATATAAGGTCAAGTGTGTGGTTACAACAATGAGTAGGTTGGTGTACACACTGACTGAAACCAATTGAGTCTAATATCGAAATAAATGCTACGCTAAGGCTATCTTTATTATTGTCAACATGAATATTAAAGTCACCAACAATAATAATTTTATCGGTCTTTAGGACTAGGTTTGATAAAAACTCAGGGAATTCTGTTAAAAATTCAGTATAAGCCCCAGGGGCACGGTAAACTACAGCAAATATGATTGGCTGTTGGTGTTTCTTGGATTGGCGTGGAAGACTAAGAACAAGACATTCAAATGAGTTGTAGCTTAGTTTAGGTTTAGGATTAATTAATAGACTGGAGTTAAAAATAGCAGCAACTCCACCTCCTCGACCAAATTCTCTGGGAACGTGTGTATTTACATGACTGGGGGAGTAGATTCATTTAGACTGACATATTCATCAGGATGCAGCCACGTCTCAGTGAGGGACAATAAATCTATTTTATGATCTGAGACTAGTTCATTAACTAAAATAGCCTTTGATGACAATGATCTTATGTTTAACAGACCACATTTAAAAGTCTTTGTTTCCTGAGTTGTTGCAGAGGTTGTGTTAATTTGTATTAGATTTTTGTGTGGAATTCTCCCTCTGTTATTGTTTGATTTAAATAATGTAATGGGACGGTGGACAGACACAATCTCTATGGGGTTGTGGTTGTGTGACTGATCCAGAGGGAGCGCAGAGACGTGTTTAGCACTGCAGCTCTGCGTCCTGGTCCCAACTCTGGGTTGTCATTTAATAGACTGGGTAATATTCCTAGATAAGAGAGCTGCTCCATCCCAAGTGGGATGAACGCCGTCTCTCCTAACAAGACCAGGTTTCCTCCAAAAAGTTTGCCAATTATCTACAAAGCCCACACCGTTTACAGGACACCACCTCGACAGCCAGCGGTTAAAAGACAACATGCGGCTAAACATGTCATCACCTGTTGTGTTAGGGAGAGGGCCAGAGAAAATTACTGTGTCCGACATCGTTTTTGCGAAAGCACACACCGACTCCACATTAACTTTAGTGACCTCCGACATACGAAGCCGGGAGTCGTTGCTGCCGACGTGAATTACGATCTTACTGTATTTACGTTTAGTTTTAGCCAGCAGCTTCAGTTTGGATTCAATGTCGCCGGCTCTGGCCCCTGGAATACAATTGACTATGGTCACTGGTGTCGCTAACCTCACGTTTCTCAGAACCGAGTCACCAATGACCAGAGTTTGCTTCTCAACGGATGCGTCGCTGAGTGGAGAAAATCTATTTGAAACGTGAGCTGGTGGGTCTTTAATCGTGGGCTTTTTAAGGGTAGCACTATGCCCCCTCCGGACAGTCACCCAGCCGCCCTGGGCTCCCGGCTGCACGGGACAAGTCGAGGGACTGCTAGCGGAAGCTAAGCTAAGTGGCTCCGCGGCGGCTAGCGGGGGCTGGCTAACTACAGCTAACGGAGGTTCTAAGCAGCGGAGCCGAGCTTCTAAGTCGCTAAGCCTCGCCTCCATCGCTACCAATACACTACATTTATTACATGTACCACTACTGTTAAAGGAGGCAGAGGAGTAAGTAAACATGAGACACTCGGAGCAAGAGAGAGCAGGGGAGCAAGAGGGAGAGAGAGATGCCATCGCTTCTATATTAGACTACGAGGGTGAGCTCAAACAGAAGAATCCGGTGACACGCTGATGTAAGGACACAGAATCACTAAGCACCAAAGAGTAGGAGTTGGTATGTATTGATGTTTAACTATAGACTTAGCCGTAGTAATATGGAGAAATATCTGTGTTAGCAGAGGAGCTAGTTCAGAGACAGCGACCACCACCAGCGGCAGGAAAACAGGAAATGACGCGACTCGCTTACCGTAGTAAGCAGCGACCTTTTATAATAAAACAACTGCATATTGGATAAGAACAATTAATTGAAGATCCGACTCCGGCATTGATCTCATAAAACAAATTTAATTCTAAAAGTGTAATATCAGACAAAAGAAAGAAAAAAAAAAGAGGTTAAAGTCCTCTGAGTGAATAATAAACAGGTTAAAGTCCTGCCAAAATAAGAGGTTAAAGTCCTGAAAAATTGTGGTAAATGTTGAACAGTGTGGGGTGGTTTCCTGTGGACTAAGCAACCATTTGCAGACGCACAGAGTGTCGCAGTCACAGTTGTGTGGGAAAATGAGGGTGGTATAGTATGGTGAATATTTTTATCCAGAACAAGGAGAAGTTTGAGTAAGAACCGGGGAAACCCCGAGAGTTTTGGCGCAGGATTTCCTGTAGAAGCTTCCAAAACTGGTTCCCTCAGACGGGCATTGCGACCCCTTGTCTGGAAGATATTCACGTGTCATAGCGTAAGAACTGTTAAAATGGCCACTTTTGATGCAAAATGGACCGCAGTGGTGACTGCCATAGTCAACCAAACAGCGGAAAAACAACGAAAAAAAATAAAAAAGAGACTAGAGAAATTAAGATCTGACCATGATAAAAAAGACCTGCTGTCTCTAATAGTAGCAGAATTGGGAAAAATGAACACGAAAATAGAAAAGACAGACGATTCATGCAATAGATTGCATCCGTGCAACCTAATCTGGGATTAGGGTGTGAACCTGGAGGAAGGGGCTGCCTGCACTGACGAGTGAGGAACTTAACTAGCCAGACACACCGTTGCTTGAATCGGGCACAAATTAAAAGACGCAGAGGCCATAACATGTTACGAATAAGACTGACAGAGATAAAAAAGACTGACAAAGAACAAAGACTTGACAGACGCAGAAGAACAAATACTTGACTAAGACCTAGCACCTCTGAGTTCCATATGAGCAAAGAGAAACACGCAGATTATTTTTCCTAAAATGGTTTTAGAGTTATGACAATATATAATCCAACAAAATTTGCTATCGAAACCGCCAACCATAATATTTTTATAGTGCACAAAATTAGAGGGTTCCTTGCACTGTTACACATATCCAAGCAAAATTGGTACTGTGAAATTATATATCCTTAACTGAATAGAGATCGAATTTGGTGTCAGAGTTGCTGTGGCAGTTGGACCCAGACGCAGAGTTGAAACTTAAAGTGTAATTTTAATACAAGGGACAGAGTCTTTAACGAACAAAACTGGGAGCACAAAGGGAGAAAATACAGGAAGCTTACACGGGGGGTTGCAGAGGTGCAGAGGCTCAGAAGACACGGGATACAGAAATACAGGGAGAGCAGGGCAGGAGATCCGGACAGGAGGACAGGACAGGAGATAAGGACCGGTAGACGGGTAGACACGAGAACACATACGACGACGATCCGACAAGGACAAAGGGAAGAACCGAGGCTTAAATACAGACACACAGGGAAGGCAGGGGCAATTCGACACAGGTGTAACACATGAGGACTGGTGCAGACAATCACAGACAGGAAGTAAAACTAGATATGAGACACAAGAACCCAGACTACAAAATAAGACAGGAAACAGAACCCGGAGTGTGAAAACATGAAACACAGGGATGTACTAATAAACAGAAAACACTTTGGAAACGGATGAAACTAAACATTGAATTTCCACACAGAAATTCTTTATTTATTTAATTTTCTTTATTTTTAGAATTGGAAAATAAAGACTACTTAAGAATTTTACTTGAGATTTTCACCCTTAGATATAATATGTGCTGACATTTTGCAAGTAAATTTTGTATCTGATGTTGTGATCATTTTATGATCAAAAGGGAGGAATGTAATGGAAACATTTTATCATTATACCACACTAAATATTATCTCTGCTTATGCATACTATTTCTGCTTGTGTAACTGCCAAAATGACATCAGAGCCACAAATCTGAGACTGTGCTCGTCTCCCCCAACAAGACCTTGAAGAGGCCTTCAGCATGTGTCTGTGTCTTATCTCCTGGGATTTTAATATTCACTCAGTCCACACATGTAGTTCTCACAACACATAGTTCACACACACACACACTCACACAGTTCAACTCTTCACACACACACACATCTCTTCATTGAAGCTACATAAAAAGCATACGCCTGCAACTGTTTCTTTGTCATTACAAATGCAGTGTGCTACCCAAAGGAATGAATGTGATAAAATGGCCAATGAATGTGAACGAACAGATAAATCTGCACAGAAAAAGTTTTCTTTGTATCCTACAGTGCCTCAGTGTGTCAGAGTGGACCACGATCTCGACTGTGCCCCTCTTCAGAGACCTGAAGTGGCTTCAGCCCCGGCCGTTCACCTCCGCCCTGTATTCCTCCACGAACAGAACAGCAGACACCTGCTACAGGTGTGGAAAGAGGGGACATTGGGCGGGGGAGTGTCAGGGGGAGCGAGGTGCAGCTGCTCAGGTAGATTTGAGGAGGGGGGCCAGGAGAGAGCGGTGGAAACTCTGATTCATTCGACGCCTGAAATACATGGTATCGCACCCACACCACACATACATGAAAGTGACACACCAAATGTCACTGACACACACACATTGATATTAGAAGCAATCACATGCTTAGAAATGAAAAATTACTTTTCTGCATTGTACATCACATGTTCATATGGTTCCTGATATCACATATAAAAAACAATGGAAAAGAGATGAATTGAGAAATTACCAGTAACTAAGTAATTACAAGAGCAAAATTACTATTGATTATATTAAATAGGGGGTATTACATTATTTTGAGGATGTTTATATTGCTATGTTTCCTATTTGCTCCTTACGACAGCGTTTTGGAGATTGATTGATGACTTAAGGTAACTAATACTTAATAAATAAAAAAAAATTCTTTACATGGGTAAATGAACAATTTAAAGATTTGGATAATGGAACTGATCTGAGTAATCCTAATATGAAGGTCATGCGAAGGAACTATGGTGACACAGCACCAATTCTGATACAAGTGTGGATGAAAGAATGTGGGTTTCCAACTGGGGGGAGTTTTAGTATAAGGCAGCTAAAACGGCTGAGACTGAAGCTAGAGGAGAGAGAAAAAGTAAATCTTACATTTCAGGCAGATAGGAAGGTATGTGGAATGTGGTTAGAAGAATTGCATCAAAGGGACAGAAAACACACACTGGCAGGGACAGATAACACCTCACAAATGTCTCAGTGTCTCAAAATGCAGGTTTCCGACCTTGACTCTTCCCCGCCGAGAAGACGACAACCAGACAACACCAAGCCCCACCAGAAGCAGATGTTCCACAGGCAGGAGCCCAGGCTCCACAACAACCTTTTCCAGCTAATAACATTCCAGACCCGCAACTCCTCTCTTCTCTCGCACCAGACAAGGGGCAATATGGACTGGGACAGGATCCAGCCCAAATCGCGATGGTTGAAGTGACCTGATGTTGCCAGCCTGTTAAAACGTACAGGCATCAAGTGGGACTCGGGAAGAACTTAATAAAAACACATGCCGTTGATTTTCACTGCGGAGAGAAAGGACATTGGGCAGAAATTGTCCGAAGAAACAGCAACAAGCTGACAAGGCTGATTGAACCGAGGCGGGGATGGAGGAGAGGGAGGAACCAGCAACTTTGAACAGGGAACGAGACCGTGAGGAACACCTCACACATCAAGAGGGTGAATGCACCACACCAACACAAACACTTATCATAGAAGTAAACGATTTTTTAAAAAAAAGAAAGACTGATAGGAACATATGTTAAATATCAATGAGATGTATATGAACAGACACCAGTATATGCATCCAGAAGATTTACACTGCACTGCACACAAACACGAAGGGAAAGATGCAGATTTTGAAAAAAGATGGTTTAGAGAAAGTTGTGTGAAAGAGAATTTAACACTAAGTTGTATTTTCTGGAATGAACATAGATGTGCTGTTTCTGTAATTTTACCCAAACCAGAAAATAAGTCACCCTCTCAGTTCCTTCACAGATATTCAGAGGATGCTTTCCTTTTTTGACGTTCCTGGTTCACACTCACATGTCTTGCTGTCAAAACACATGATGAATGGCAAGACTTGGGACCGTGGATAAATAAATGTGTCAATGCTGACATTGGGGAAATGATATTGGATCCTGTGGTTCAGTATATTCCATTTTTGAAAGTGTTTGGAAAATGATTTACATCTGTTGGTCACACTTTTAAGGCTGTTTAACTGGCACCAGACAGAAGCATCTGGTGTTAAAGGAGAACATGGAGCTTCAGTACATGACGAGGGAACAGAATCTGTAATTGGAATAAGGGACATCAGCCTTGCCTTAGAGGAAATAAGTGTAGAAAGACTAAAGTTGAGATCAGAATTCGAATCATCCAAAGCAATGCTGTCTGAAGCAGAGGATATTAAAACTAAAAGAGAAAGAACAGCAGAGCAGAGAAGGAGACGTCAGGCAGCTGATAAAGAGTGTGAGGAAGAGATAAGCGAAAGAAGCGAACAGAGAACATTGTAATGAGAATGGAGGCGTGGGTGTTCCTAAGGAAGTACAAACGCAAGTGGACTGAGCCACGGTGGGAGGGTCCTCTAAAGATCACTGCCCGCTCATCGCACGCCATCCAGCTAGCGGACAGAGGCACCACTTGGTATCATCTCAACCAGTGTGCCCCTGCTGATCCACCAAGACTTGTCCTGGAGAGAATCCCCTCTCCCCCACCAGCAGAAGGGAACACCACCGCACCACACTGAGTCATGTACACACAACTGAGTCAGACACGTTAAAACTCACTGTTATTTCTCATGATGTGCTGGTAACCTCTCATGAAGGTCATAGAAGAACGCTCCAATAGAACTCATGATCATCAGTGAACCAGGACCAACAGAACCCGAAGACACAGAATAAAACAAGAAAACCTGTGTACTTTTGCTGTATTTTACTTACAAACCTGTGATAATATTGTGTTTACAACCTGTGTTTTGCAGAATTTCAAACTTTCTAATTTAAACTGTCGATTAAGTAACAGAACTAAGTTCATATATCATTATTCAGTTTATCCAGAAAACTCTCCCCATGAATTTTCTGATTTTACCTCGTTTTTATAAACATGCTCATTGCAGTTGTGTCCAGGAACACTAAAAGGTTGTAAACTCCTGGGTACAACGGTTTCCCAGCACATTGTATGAATTGTTGTTCCTGGCCTGGAGGGTATGCTTCTGCTATTTCTATCATTTTCTACTACGTCTTCCATAGATGTGTTATTGTTTACCTCAGGGTTTATTTGATACTCTGATATCGTGTTGTGGCGTGTGAGTATCACACGCCACAACACGATATCACACAAGAGAGGGACATAAAAAACCTCCTAGCTGATAACATGTTTTGAAAGGGTCTATGTGTTGTCGTACTTTTTATGTTGTGGCATATGGTGTCATACGCCAAGAGAGGGAATTGTTAGATATTCATGCCTCATAAGTAGAAAAGTACTGAGGAACATGTGAGCAGGGGAATACGGACGAAAACATAACTCACAGCCCAAGGTCACAGCCCAAGGCTGTGGGACAGGAGATATAGGTTCCACCCAGATTGTATGTGTATAAAAATCAGCGGACGATGTTGTCCGGGGCTGATTTCCTCATGATCCATCCTCGGGGTTGGTGAACGGAGGAACTGAGCCCAGAGACTCTGTAAGTATCATGATTTATAATAAAACATTTTTGTCTGATAACTACATTGTATGTGTGTGACTTCCCTCTATCAAACGAACACGGCGGACTGGAGAATTGAGAACAGAATAAGGTGATCAACGTTGCTCCGCCAACAACATTAACATTGTGTTTGGCTTCTTGAGGATTACAACTGAGACAGATGTTACTTTGTGTCTATTCAGATAACACTGTCAATATTAGATCAAATGATGTTAGATAATAAATGGGATAACCACAGCTTTGGTATAAACCGCAAGTTATTGTGATTACAACATATTTCAAAATACATATCGCATCAGGTTTTAAAAACTAAATTAATGATGTATCCCTTCCATCCTATACACAAAAAAATACACAGGTAATTACTTCCGCCAAGGAGGTTATCTTTTCATCTGTGTTTCTTTGTCTGTTAGTTAGCAGGATTATGCGACATCTTGATGGACTATTACAAAACGTGGAGGAAGGATGTGGTATGGATCTCAGAATAATCCATAAAAATTTGGGTGTGGATCCGGATCAGGGGGCAGATCCAGGATTTCCTTTTTTGCCTTTCTTTAATATTGTGGACATTTAAAAAAAATTCCTAAAGAAATAATACAGAAATCACAATGAAAAATATCTAGCATATTTGCAGAACTGATATCTATGAGTGTGTGTAATTGGGTGTGGCTTGATTGAATTTAGGGGTACTGATAGATCTTGGTGGAGGTGTGCACTCTGAGTGCCATTACAGCAGTATTTAGAATTGCTAAGGGTCAACATAGTCAACAACGTCCTCCTCTGGAATCTGCTGTCCACTGTCAAGACCCTATATAGGAAGATATAAGGAAAGACATGGTAATTTGCATTGAGTTCAATGTGTATGATCCACAGAAAAATGCATTTCTCATACATGTATAAAACAATATTCAACTAATCACAGTATCTATGATTACTGTCCCATGTTAAAAGGTCATTAATCACCTGCATGTCCATGTCCTACTCATCTGAGCAGCTTTCATAAGCACTTCTTATAGCTTGCTCCTCAGACTCTTCAGGCTCTTCCCCCTCAACAAGGTCCAGCATTGATCCTTGAAGCCCTGCCTTTATCAGCTCCAAGTATTTTTGCCTCACTGAGGCAAGTTGAGATCGCTGCTGAAACAATCTGCGGTTGAGCTCTCCCTGGAGACCTTTTTTTTGACAAGGAAATCAATGCCATCTAGAAATGCATCCATGAAAATTCCATGCATTAGTTCACAGTGGTGGAAGGGGAAAACTATTGAGGAAAACAGATTTAAAACTAAAAACAAATGGGATACATTATTTCAAAAATAATAGTATCATCATTTTTCCCTGTGACTCTTCTCTCCCCATATTCACAAAAAGTTAAGGCAGGTGGTCTAAGCAAACCATTAACCAATGTATATGCTACAACAATACCAATCAAGCTGTGTCCATATTGTCCACAATGCTTAGTACACCTGCTGGCACCTGGGACACCCTCAATCAGAATCATGACAAATAATAAAATATGTTATATACCACTGGGCGGCAACAGCCATGGAAAGATGTAGCCAGCTTTTAAGAGGTTTTCAACAGCACCGATTTGCTGTTGTGGCTGGACCATTTCGTCATGCTGAGCCACATGGACCTCAAGCTGGTTCCTTTCGCTCCACATGCGGCTACGAATCACAGAGCGTCCTGAGTTGGTGTCTGCGATACATTACAAAAGACACATTACAAAATATATTAAATATTCCATTGTTAAAACATTTTTGAAAGATTTTATGTATTCCACAATGTGTGTACCTGTATGACTGTAAAGACGGGCTCTACGCTGTCTTAAGCCCAGTGAATTCTCCTCAATTCTTCTCCTCACTTCCAGGAGAGAATCACTGCTGCAAGCTGGTGAATCTGAACAACACAAAGCAATACTGTAATTTTGATGTACATTGTGTAATGCAATGTTGCCAAGTCTGTTGTCTGTTCTTATTTGAACACGGAGATAATAAGACACCTACCCTGTTCAGCCCAATCCTGTACATCTATGACCCACTGCTGCACAGTCTCATCATTCACAGACAGGTCCTCCTTGATAGCCTCTAGGCTCTGCCTCTCCCTCTGAAGATCCCTTTGGGTCTGTGGGGAAAATAGAGAATACAAATGTTATCTATTTATCACTGAGATTGCAATGTGGCCTTTTAAAAAATATATGACAATTACCTTATGAAATCTGGAGCATAAGGTATTGCACATGTTTTGCACCTTCCTTTTGTTCCAGTCCATGATCTGGACAGTCAGCATGTCTGTGCGGGCTGTTACAAACAGAAAATTATTTTACAGCACGTTGACATGAACCGAATACCATTCAGTCATTTTTTCATCCCACCAATGTTTTATTGACTGTTTTAGTACAGGTTGTGCTCACCTAACAAGTCAAATTAACAACAATACAATCAGTGTTACACTCTTAATTATGCTAATTGTCATGTAATGCTATTGATTGATTAGCCTGGATGTACAATTATTATATTAGATAAGTCAGAAACTACAACCAACCTCCTTTGCCCATAAACTTGGTGTTTATGGCAGTCCTGGAGAGGAAGGAGTTGACCATTTCCACCTCCTCTCCCAAGGTGGAACCAGCTCCATCCTGATTTCCTCCTCCCCATTTTATCTGTCATTTTAGGATGATACCGTGCAGCCCATTAGTATAAGGCCAGAGAAACATTCGCTGTTGTTTTGGCTCTGTGATCCAGCACATTTAAATAGAACAATGAATGAGAATAAAGTGTGTAGTTTAAGCTTTAACATGAGGGGGTTTACATTCCTATTTGTAAAACCATGTAGGAATCATACCCCTTTTCACATAGTAGCCCCACGAGTAATTTAACAAATGAAAATAAAATTGATGTGTAAAATTACCTCACACTTGATACCGTGTGCTTTAGCATGGAGCACAGACAGAAAGGGTTTCATGGCAGTGAGGTGATGATATTCAGGGTAGGCTTCACAAATTCTGCTGATGTAAGGCCAATATTTGCAAATAACGTCCATGCAAAAGAAGGTTGGAGGACTGATGGCAGAGACTTCCTTCTGCAGGAACATTGGATAAGCGAAGATCTCACCCCTGTAGGATTGCATCACAGCATTATGTCAAAAATACATAATAAGCACACAAAAAGACAGAAGTTAGGTTTACGATTAATTGATGAGTATATCGTGTTAGCAAGTATATGTCCTGAAATGGTGAAACCTTTTTGGAAAAGCATTAGTCAAAGGTGCAGTATCTCCAACAGCATTCTGCTGGTTAAGTTGCAGGGTTATTTTTATCTCTTTGTGAGCATTTCAAAAGAAGTAGAATTGATGTTAGTAAGAGGGTTATCAAACTTGCCTGAACATATTCAGAGCACGAAGAATAATCCCATGTCGGCACACAGCTACTTCTATACCCTGTGGAACAATGGTACACTTAATTTCACATAATTTGTCTGCATAGTAGAAAAGTTATCAATGGCAAACTACCCTTCCAGTAAATAAATTGCTAAAAAAACAATGTTACTGAGGAACAAAATAAAACTGCGCACACAAAAATGACCCTGTGCGCAGGGTCAATATAATATAGATTCAGTCTGATACCAACTACATAAGTTTGCAACTGAATTAGCATGTTTATTAGGGACTTAGTTTCGGTAATAAGTAATTCCAAGAGAAATCTCTTACAACACATACCTGCTCATCAAGGCTGGAGCTACTCCTCTTACTCGTCTCTTTGGCTGCATTCAACGGAGACCTGCCACAAACCCCCTTTCCTGGCACCTAAAAATGACAAAACATAGTCACAGTAGTAATTTTAATTCATCTATTAACATTTTCGGGTGTAATTTTGCAGAATATACTTTTGCAAATGGTAGTACTCATCTAAAATAAAATTGGGCTTGCAGTATACAAAGTACAATGACAAATTATGTGATTAAAAACAGACACTCTTACATGCTTGGTCCTCCTTTGGATGTCTTCCACAAATGCTGCCACCTCATCATCTTTGCAGAGAAGCACACCCTCAAAGTAACTTGCTTCATCAGTACTAGAGAACATACATAGCAATATATGATAATTTAAATCATTTGAAATATTTGTTTTAGCACATTTTAAAGCATGCTTTATGTGGAGGTGTGTGGGTTTAGCTACATAAATATTGCGGCTGCTGCTGCAGCAGTCACGTAATCTATATTTGGGAGTCCCAGCTGTGGGAAATCCCAATCTGAGGAAAACACAGATTTTCAACCACGTGTGGATGTATGAGTTTCTTGATAGATACTCACAAGCTTATTATTTGTAGGCATTTCAAATTAAATCTGTTAACATTAACAATTTAAATGCAAATAGAAGGTTCCGTCATTTGAGCACAACAGGTTGAATGTGTTTAGAATCCCTCAAGTGGGTTTTTTGTTGTTTGGCTGCCACTATAACAGTTTGCATTGCTTAAGAATTTACACAAACACGCTGACATAACAAAAAATAACTGATACATGGACATGATGGGATAATGTAACATAAAAACATATACACACCACCCATCCTTTTTGAAGCGGTAGTGCTTCCTGTTTCCATCGACGGACACAGCCAGCATTTGTGGACAACAGGCTGGGCAGGTGAACGGCTGCTCTGAACACAATTTGTTCACCTCGTAAGAACATATCACCCACTCCATGAAGCTCTTGTAGAATGTGTCAGAACACACTTTACCAGTCTGTTGAAATATCCATTACAATTTAAGTTATATGTATGCAGAATTATAAGGAGCCAATGATAAATATTGTAAACATATAATATATGCCAACCCACCCTGCCACACTCTGTTGTTTGCGCTTCGAGCATTCTCATAAAGCTCAAGCGAGAATTCCCTGGAGCAACCAACTTCATTTCCTTGAACCCTTGAAATATGGCTACATCATAGTGTGTGTAAAAATGGATGGTGGCTGGCCAGTAGCCGCTAACTTGGACATCATTGAGCTCTGGTTTCCAGCTAGCACAGCAGCTTCCACACCGCAACTCTGGGAGGTTCAGATCATATCGCCCTTGGAAAAAAACAAAAATCCTGTGATATTCTCTGATAAGAATATAGAGAAAAGGTGCTTACAAGCCTAAAATTGTCAGACAGTATGGAACGTTCATGCTAATGAGTTACCTTTCATGTTTATGAAGAGTATAGGCCTCCCTGGAACAACATTTACACTCTCTGGAGGGCATTCACAAATATGGTCTGGCATTTCCATTGGCAATATTCTTACTAAGGGAAAAGAGATTAAAAACATAAATAAATAGATTTGTGTTTTTAAAAAGAAAAGAAAATATATTTATTTACCACATGTGTGATGAGAATAGTGCCCGTCAGCATCATCTTTCACAACAACTGTTGGCGGCAGTGGCTTGTGGAAGCCATGAATCCTGGATGCCCGATTGTGAAGTGCTTGGGACTGATGATGGATAATGTCACAATCACAGCAGTAATATTGCATGGGCATGCATTCAGCATATCTGATTGTGGCGTCCTTCTTCAAGCATCTTTGACAGAGCTGTGGTTTGATGCAGTTTGCTCTGAGCATATTGTCCATAAGCTGATGTCTGGCTTCCTTCCATCTCTCTGACGAGAAGATGTTTCGAGTCTTCCAGTCGCTGGCTGTTGTTGGTGTGCTGGCATCAATAATGACATCAGTGTCATCATGTGCAACACTGAGAAGACTCTCAAGTTCTTTAAGTGCATTATCTGTTTCAGGAAGAGAAAATGGTGTTGATAAGGAAAAGTATGGGCTGGGCCATCAAATGTGTTTGCCAATCAAACATGGCACAGAAATATAAATATAGAAACTATGATCACTTACCAAGTCCTTCCTCTTGGTCATCGGGCATCTGTACAGAAATCCCCTCAGGAACACTGGGATTGGATGATCGGACCCGTTTCGCTAAGAAGAGAAAGTTTAATGTGAAGAATGCCAACATTTCATTGCAGTGTCAATGTCAATCACTACTAATCTTCTTAGTTCCCAATGGAACTGCCCTTGTCTGGGGATCTCTTTCCTGTTTATCCTTCTGGACCAAGTCTGTTTTGTACATGCCATTTACTCAAATTTGGTCAGGTTACTATTTCAGTTGTTATAGTATATGACAACAAAACATAGACAGACATTATGACAGCGTTCACAGTACAGTATTTTAAATGTAATCTTGGAAATAGCGGAATTAAAATGTATGATGTGTTATTGTGCATGGTCCCTGATAAAATAATAAATACAATGTTTCAATATTTCATACCAAGCCAACGTGTGTGCCTTGGCTCAAGAGAAATTTATTTGCATTTGTAGAAGAGTGAGGAGAGGAATTTTAGTTTGTATTGAGACGTAAACACTTCTGTTCGAGTTAGAAGATACTCTGCTTAATTATGGCCTACCTTGCTTATTGTGCAATATTTCACAACAATCACAAGCAATTTTCTCTCAGCAAATACTTTGTGCAACATGCCAATTCGAGTATTGAACTAACCACTTGAGTTTGATGAGGGGGACTTGCTAGTTTGGGCAACAATGTTGCCATCTTCATCCCGTTGTCTCCATCGGAAACGTTCAGCAGGTTTTGATTTTCTCTTTTTCTTCACCTAAGAAGGACAAATAATCTAAGTTAAGAAAATAAAACAATATAGACTCGCATAGCAAATAATTTAATGAAAACAGAAAAATGGAAAGTGTATTGAAAGTGTTACAATACCAGAGTTGTGTTGAGATCTTTGGTCAGAGCTTTTGCTACTTTGACCATCTCATCAAGATGAGTCTCTGCATCATCTTCTGATGACATATTGCCAAAACAATACAGATTAAACATGTTAAAGCCACAATATATGATAGGGCCACAGTAGCCAGGCTTCCGTAGTTCTTGAATACAACGTGTTTTGTTCTTGATATCGAAACATTAAGCTAGTGAGACATACAGCAAAGGACAAATTGAGCAAACTATAAGTATATGGAAAATAAAGAGCTAAAGATGAACATTTACATCCCCTGGCATACAAGTGTTGTTACAATTGCGTTGACATTCTAGTCCTCATCTGAAAATTCTTAGGTTTTAACCATTAACTTTCACTTTTGAAGCTGTGTCTTGACTAATCATACTGATTAAGAGTTTTGCAGTTTTTCTTCCCCATACAGAAACTATCTAATTTCCCCCTTCGGATCAATAACACACACAGACACACAAACACACACACATATATATACATATGTATACGGAACTACTTACCAGAGACTTAGTATGCCACTGGAATTGGGGTCACAGGTCTAACAGGGAGACGGACAAATAAAACCCACACACAGACACACAAACAAACGAGACACACTGAATCACACAAAGAGAGAGAACGACAGACAGATGTTGGCTCTTAAAAGAGCCGTTTGTTTTATTTATAAAGGACTGGGTTGAGGTTGGAATTAGGAGCGAGGGACAGGTTATCTGTAAAACAGTAAAATTAGCGATGAGAGTATGGTCAAAAGAAAGCTTTTTAAAGTTAGCATATTAGCCTAGCTATGTAATGTTGAGTCTTCATATCTTACAGGTTTACATGTTGCCCTGATTACATCTTGCAAACTTGATCAGTTAAATTCTTCAAACAAAGAATACTTGTTAACAAATGGATAGTTTAATGGTAAAATAGTAAATTCATATAAATAGTTATAGACTTACGAGGCAGGGCGAAGGAGAATGACTTCAGTTTTCAGAGCTATGCAGGCGCACTTCGTTCATGTACGGAAGGGAATGGAAATTAAAAATACGTCATGATATTAAATAAGATTAGGTAAGGACTAGTTCATCAATGAAATGTTATTGTAACTATTTATTTAGTTGCTTTAATGTGTTGGGTGTCTGTTATAGAGGGTTATGACTGGGAGGGAAATAAACAGGCATTTTCTGATTCAATACACATCTTTGTCCTCGTGCCTGCATATAAGGATTAAAGTATTCGTTGACAGGAGCGACAAATCTTAGATACAGAAGGAAAATCTTAATAAAAACAAACCGATAGTTCACTGAATGAAATATGAAACAACATCATAATATCATACATTTTATAAGAAACATTCTAAATAACATTTCAGATACAGCACATCTGTCGTGTAGCCTCGGTTTTTTGATACTTTAAGATACTACCACTGTGTGGCAATTTCATTACTCTATTGTATAATAATACACATGACATTGTCTCTTGGAAAGTTCAATTTAACACCTGCAGGTGGGCTCACCCCACACAGCCACCTAGTGTAACGTGTATAGAATGAGCACAGAGCACAGGAGAATCACTTCCTTATACAATCGAAGCCCTCCTCGAGAAGCAAAGGTATTCTTCAGCCTCTTGATGTCTGACCAGGTTGGGCAGGTTCTGTCTCAGATCTCCGTCCCAGACCCTGGTGTGACTTCTCGAATCTTCATTTACAACATCAAAGACCCCAGTCCTGTATACAATGCAGAGTTCCCCTCACCCATCTCTATCAGACACACTAAGTAACCCCTGCAGTGAAGCATTTGCTAAGACACACATGTGGGGGCCATAAACACTTCCTTCTGCAACTTGTAGTTAAGTCACAGAAAACATTTGTTATACTTCTTCTACATACACATTACACAAATGCAAATCTGCCATTACAATTCCCCTTTGAGCCTAAAGGCTCAATATCCTCTACATCTTTATACCATCTCATCATCCTGGAAGGAAGATCCAGGATAGATGATTGTCAGAAGTTGAACATATCGTCAATCATAGACTTGATTAAGGAAATAACCATAGTCTTAAACTCAAAGACAATACAACAGTTCAACAACACTAGTACACACATGAAAATCCAAATAGGTTTCAACAAACTTCAATAACATATTTTGCAATCATTCAAAAGTAGGCGTGACCATCAATTCCGCCCTTCAGGAATCTGAGTGTCCTTGTTCTTTCTCTGGACAATAGGTCATTTAAAAACTTGAAACTATATGCATCATATTGTCAAAAATGTTCACTGTGTATGTGCCACAATTCGTCCTGATTATGTGACAAACACCTTTGGCTGACACACGTGATTATTGGTGGCAGGACGACAATGACGGTGTTCATGAACAGGGAAACCATCTTTTCTCTCGAACTGCATCCCAGTCGTCCCATCAGGTGTCGTTGGTTTCCCCCGTCGGCGCATTGTATCAGCAGTGCCCTGCCAACCCCTCTTCAAAGTGTTGCCTCTTCTTGAGATTAGAGACGTGTGGCCCTAATCATTTCCACACCTCTCCTTGCTTGCAAACACAAAACAATTGAAGGCTGAAGGCTGCACATGACACAACGCACGCTCCGTCCTGTAGAATCCACTCGTGGCTCAAATCCTCCTTCAATGGCTTGCATGTCTCCAGGTTGACCTTCACTTCCGTCTGTGGTGAGGCACTTGGTTTGCACTCGTTCCATCGGCGTGCTCTCCTGGTTTCCTTCTCCGTCCTTCACCACAATCTAGTCTCTGGTCTCAGATCATGCAGTTTCCCTGTCTATGGATTTGGTAGGAGTCCATCACCTGCCTGTGGATTTTACAGTACAGGGACAGGTTTCACAATATCTACCAGTTCGTTTTCAATGTGCTGTTGTCTCCTTCCACTGTTTGTTTCTTTCCCTGCCGCCACTGGCGAGATGATAGGCTCGATGTTGCCTCGTGTCGATACCATACTCACCAGCATCCTTAAGCTGTGCTTACAAATGGGGTACCATTATCAGTGGACATCTTTTGGAATTTCCCAACGTGGAATGAGTTCTCGAGCAGTGTCTGCGCCACTGCTGAAGAATCCTGTCTAGATGTGGGGAAAGCTTCTACTTGCATAGCATACATGTCAACAAGAACAAAACAGTATTTATTTATTATCCCTAATTTACTTAATTCAAGTTAATCTTTATCAAATCCCTCTATAAATGATCAAACTGTTTGTTTGGTGGTGGATTGTTTACTTTGTGGAATCTGGATTTCTTTACCTATTTAATTGTAATTCAATTACGCGACTCAGATAAAAAAAGTTTTATTGAGTATTGTTTAGAGTGTTGTTTTTGTACACCCAATACATCTATATCTATATTCCTCCCTTTTGACACACTGACTACAGTCATGTGTCAATTCAAACAATGAAGAAACATACATAGGTTAAACAATATCATCCATGTGACCCACATCAAAAGTCTGTCAGCCACCAAACAAACTGTTATCCACCAAACAGTTTACTCCTTAAACTTATTAAATTAAATCTGTATTCTTAAAAAATTATTTAATTGCGATTGACCCTGGTTTATAGCTCTATAACCTACATTAAGTTAATCATTAAAATCTTTATCACTCCTTTGCAGACTGCATACAGTTTGCATGATAACACAGCATCTATCAGCACACAGATGAAAGTGTGAAGTGAAATAGGTTCATGAATCTCCTATTCAATCAACTCGGCCAAAATCACATGCCACCCCCATGCAAACCTGCTATCAGTGTTGATCTTGACACTCTTGTCACTAGCATATTTGCATTCTTCAGTCAATGCACAATAGTGTGATGGGAGTGGTTTAGCCTCTATTGTATCACACAGTCGTAAACCCACTTGGTTATCTCAGTTGCTGCATCCTTTGATGCTGAACTTATCACCAAACAACTATCACTTCTGCATAATTAGCTGTTTATCCTTTAAATCTAATTCTAAACTAGGAGAAAAAACTTTTTTAGTTAGAAAACTGCTACGCAATCATGTGGCTATCCCTACTGATGTAGGGAAGAGTCGCATAGTTAAAACATTGCATCTCTAAATAGTGATGTCTATCATCTAAGACAATACTGTCCCATATCTGAGCCACCTGGTTGTTAAAGGTGGGAGGTATTTTGCTCAAGCAAAATCATCCTATCAACATATTGGCACCAGTAAAGTCATATATCACAGCGTCACATATCACACATCAATATCACAGCTCTCTCAGCAGTTGTCGAAACTCTAAAACATTGTTTGAAGCTCTGCTTCCTTTGTTTTCCTTACAGGAAAAAGTAGTGTGTTAACAGAAGATCTTTACATATTCCATACGAGGATTCAGATATTCTTTTCTATTTGAGTCTTATCCCTTGATCAGACCCAAAACATATTGTGCCAGGTCCACAAACATGACGGTACCTGTTTCAACTCAGGAATATCATTAATGTTTACACAAAACTAAAAATATAATACATTTTATCAAAAGATTTACCACATTCAGGAATGAGTTCAACACTCTAATTTCATTTATCACTATGGAAAATCGTTTGCGATTAACCTTTAACCCTCTTTTAAAATATTTTATTGGTATTAAATGTCTTTTCCCCTCCAGTAGTATTATAATCAAAAGTTGATATTTTAACAAATCTTTAGCCAATGAGTCTTATCAAAACTACTAAGACAACACAGTGTTTACTATCTCAATAGAACCAACTTACTTTATCCTTTCTTTAATTCACATCCTCTACAACCTTCTTAAACTTAGTTTGCGCTTACTTAATAGTTCGCTTCTCTGAGTAAATAACATCTATGTTCACATTTGTCTGAAGTCTCTCTGCCTCTGCCTTTCGCAAGAGGGTGTTACTTCCAGAGTAGAAAAGAGTCTAGACCTCCCATTGATATGCTAGTGTCAAATCCCCCTTTCTCTATCTAACAAATGCAGATGTTATTTAGACTCCAGTTACCTCTAATGCCCTGCGGTGTTTAAAATTTAACATACCACTCAATGAACACATCAAATCTTTACCCATAAGATTTATCAGGCAGTGTGGTAACAACAAAATGAATCTTAAAATCCCTTCAACCACATCATGAAAATAGCAATTGTACAGTGCATCTCTCTATCACTGTTGTACCTGTTGCTCCAATCATTATGAGATATCAACATTCATTTTAGGAGTAATATCACTCTTCACATTTATTAACTGATTCCGGTTCCTGAATCTACAAATATATGTGATGTTTCTACCACTCACTGTGATTTGTGTGTTCGGGCATTAGTTTATACACATCATTGTGAAAATATTTAGCATAAAGTACAGTAGGCCTCTCTCTACTGATCTTCTGATCAAGCTCACAATGGTCAATAGCAATCTTAATCAATCGCACTGTGTGTGCTGCTTCCCAGGGCATTCTCTTGCCCACCTCTTGGTGGAGCTGAGTCCAGATCAGAATCTAGTCGGAGACACTGAGACTGGAGATTATTTCAGTTCCTGCATATTCACTTCAGTTAAACAACATCCATACACTCTTCAATCCAGCACAAATATCCCTACATTCATTTTCCTTTTTCTTTGTCCTCTCTACTTCGTTCTTATTCTTTCTCTCTTTTCACGCAGTTTAGTTTGAGTTACAAAGATAATTTAAACTCAAACTTCCCATGCTCGAAAAGTCATCCTCTCTATTTTTGAACCTATTTTCTCAAATAGGTTGTCTCAGCAATTGTGAACCCGACTCTTATTTTATAAATTTAAACTCTGGTTTGTTCAGCAGAATACGAAATTTGGAAAATAAAGTTCTGCTTATATGGGAAAAGAACTTAAAAGTCTCTTAATTTAATTTTTTAACCAAATCGTTTCTATCTCTTAAAAAAAATTATTTTAAGATTTGTTATGAGGTTGTTTATTTTTCCTTTTACTATTAGCCTTTAAAAAACCCAATTATACCCCAAATATATTTAAACATATACTCACCTTTTTCTCCAGTTCGAGGATGCTCACACTCCTCTCTTTTTCTTTTCTCCTCTGCTTTCTCAGCTGAAATCCTCAGCTTAAATACTCAGTTTAGTTTCATCAAATTCTACATGTTTCTTCTTTCACAGTCACACATATCCATCAACAAAATTTGTTAAGTTTTAGTTTATTAGTGTTTTAGTGTTAGTAACCTTAAACCTTCAACCAACACCAAAATGCTTTTAACCTTCAACCAACCTCCAAAAAATGCTTTTGTAAGGAACAATAAAACCCATCTCCAATATAATGTTGTCAATTGTAATTACCTCTTGTAATTCCTGATCACTTGGCAAATTTCTCAATTATTGTTCCTAAGTTTTTGATTCCTTAATACATTTTAAATACTCTGCCTGATATAATGCCTTAGAGAAATCTCATATTCACACTTCTCTTTAGCACCTCGCATGCAGGTATAAAATGTACTGGAATTATCAGATTTTCAACAGATTGCTGTACTGAGACGATCCGGACCTGGCCTTGGTCCTTCCGTCCCAGCTACACCTCTATTGCAAAATAATAATAATATTACTATATATTAATAATAACTACTAATCATGAGCCCGACATTAGAGCCCAATCTTATTTATAATATTTTTGACCTTTTCCTAAAGATCGAAGCGAAGCTTCATGGATCCTACACCGATTTCCAAAACCTAGCCATGCAGACACGTCTGTCCCTCAATACAATGAATGAGTGAATCTCTTTTTCCTGGATCTTTTCCTAAAGATCATAACATTGGACCTTTTCCTAAAGGTCATAACATCTGTGGATCTTTTCCTAAAGATCATAACATTGGACCTTTTCCTAAAGGTCATAAAATTTTAATTTTACTTACCCGAAAGACAGTGCTTGTTTGCCAAACCAGGTCCGTTGGATCACCTCAGTGAGTGCACTCCTGGCTCTCAAGCATTCGGCCCTCATTTGTTGAGGTATGAGTCCCAGACTTTCCTCAGCGTTGAGATCCAGAGTGTCTGCTCACACGAGTGATCCTGCCGACAACGCCAAAATTGTGGTGGCAGTTTCTGTTTAATAATGATACTCTATTGTATAATAATACACACATAACATTGTCTCTCGGAAAGTTCAACTAAAACACCTGCAGGTGGGCTCACCCTACACAGCCACCTAGTGTGACGTGTATAGAATGAGCACAGAGCACAGGAGAATCACTTCACTTATACAATCAGAAGCCCCTCCCTGCGAGGAGCCAAAAGGTATTCTTCAGTCTCTTGATGTCTGACCAGGTTGGGCAGAGTTCCTGTCTCAGATCTCCGTCCCAGACCCCTGGTGTGACCTCTAACTTCATTTACAACATCAAAAGACCCCAGTCCTGTATACAATGCAGAGTTCCCCTCACCCATCTCTATCAGACACACTAAGTAACACCCCTGCAGTGAAGCATTTGCTAAGACACACATGTGGGGGCCATAAACACTTATAGTCCCCTCTGCAACTTTTGTAAGTCACAGAAACACATTTGTTATCTACTTCTTCTAAATACATATCTGTTCTTCTATTAAACATTACACAAATGCAAAATCTGCCATTACACTCTATTCCCCCATCCGCCTCAAGTGGTGAGTCCTGCAACCGTAGTTGAGTCCTACGTCTAGAGCGTGGAGGTATTGGAGAGTCGTTGTCACTCTCCTCAACGTCCAATCCTGAGCTCTCCTCTGTTACAACGCAGGCATTTTGTTTGTTCCCCCTACGTTTTCTAGGGGACAGCTGGGCAGCCGGCACAGCCATGTCCACTGGCCAGTCTGTCCCTGTGTCAGTCCTTGTCGTCACTGTGTCGTTTGTGATGTTTCGTCTTGGGGCCTGTGCCACCACTTGTTCCGTCCGTCGCGGTGTTTGTTGTGATGTTTGTACAGACTGTATTACTCGTGGCGGTGCAGGCTGTTGTTCCGTCTCGGATACCGACTGCCCGTTCTCATAAGTTGTGAGCAGCGCCTCTGCATGATCTATCTCCTCCTGTGTGATCCGGGATAAATTTCTGCGGGCCCATTTAGTGGCCACTTGAAAAGCAGTTTTCCAGTCAGAGGTCAGATCGCCAGAGATGTCTTTAATGATCGTTTCGAGTCCCTCCAAATAGTGCTGCTCAAGAATGAGAAGTGTGTTGTATCCCCAATTCTTGGCATTCCCCATTATCAGGTCCACTGTGTTGGAAGTAGGTGCCGCTGGTTTTATCATTGTGGTTAGGGTTTCAACCATGCGAGAAATCATTCGGGGTTCAGCTTTACCCGGTTTTGGAGCAACATTCTGCAAGTGATGCACTTGTTTGATGACAGAATGCAATTTTCGTACCAATCTGCCAAATGCTGGGTCAGTTGGTGTGTGTTGATTCTCAATGTTTTGTGGTCTGTTGCCGCCAGGTGCCGTGAATGTAAAAACCGGCCTGTTATTGTTCTGGCGGGTTACAGCCGCGTAAGTTCTGGACTGAGGACCAATGTAGCGAGGACCCGGAGGAGGCACTGGCCGGTTAGGGTAGGGGAACTGAGCCCGCCTCCTATTAAAGGTGGCGGAAGGTGCACGGTCCTTCCCCCAGGGGGCTACCTGGTCCCAGTTACGCTGACGGGGACGACCTTGTCGCCTCCCATATGTCACTTTAGTCCATCCCCCATTGTTTTGGTCAGAGTAACCCATTATATCTGATTGTTTTTTAATTCTTTATGTATTTATTTATAGATGATTTATAATTATTTAAACAGTCTCCTTTGTTATTTGTCTACAATGAAATATAATTTGTAATAAGTGTGTAATAATACTATTTTTTGTATTTATTAGCAAGATATATATAATAAAGTGTGAAATATTTGTATATAAAAAGGTCAAATTTATGAAATAAAATCAAAAACACGAAAACTAAAAAAACAAACTGAAAATAAAATCAAAAACAGAAAACACGTGACCTTGTCACCGTGTTGCGTGCCTCTTGACTACGTTTCGACCCTCTTGGGTCTTCTTCAGGTCTTGTGGCCACGTAAAATATTTTTAAAGTTGAGGCTACAGGTCTGAGTTGTGAGGTCCTTCCGCTACAGTGTTCAGAGCAAGAGATCCAGTGTATCTATGAATCTTATATGTTATTGGACTTAATGATATATTTATGTATTTATTTATTATTTATTTATTTATTAATATTCTTAAAAAAATTTAAAAATGTGACTTTTGATTGTAAGCGAATTTCGTATAGATAAACTGATTTTTGATTAATGTAATTTGGAGAATATGTTAGGTTTTAGGCAGAGAGAACGTGGGTTAGTTTTGGGCATTTTTTTCTTTATCCGGTTGTTCAATCCCCTTCTGGGGTTGGCTTAGTCTAAAAAAGTTTTCCAAGCTTCCCACATGTTTTTGGCCGTTCTGAGTGTCCAGTGTATCTGGTCGTTTTCTGTGTCGAATAGTCCTTTGTCTAAACGTGGTATTTGGCGTCCTGTTTCTTTAACGATGAAATTCAAGGACCTAATGTTGCCCTTAATTTTCCCTGGTAGTTGTTCTGAAGTATTCATGAGCGGGATGGAGATTTCAGCTTGGGGAAATGCAAGAGTTGCTGCCATAATCATAGCATTTAAGTCCTTCCTAAGGAGGAAAGGGTTTCCCTGCTGTCTGTTATTGAGGCCGGGTGGTGATGGGCTTTTATAAACCGAGCGAAAGCTCTGATCAGGAGTTGGAAGTCGCTGAGTGGTTTGGGGTTAGACATGTTTCCTTCCATTGAAAATGGCCTTCTAGACAGGGTTAGGGGGTTAGGGTTAGGGTAGGGGAACTGAGCCCGCCTCCTATTAAAGGTGGCGGAAGGTGCACGGTCCTTCCCCCAGGGGGCTACCTGGTCCCAGTTACGCTGACGGGGACGACCTTGTCGCCTCCCATATGTAACTTTAGTCCACCCCCCATTGTTTTGGTCAGAGTAATCCATTATCTCTGATTGTTTTTTAATTATTTATTTACTTATTTATAGATGATTTATAATTATTTATACAGTCTCCTTTGTTATTTGTCTACAATGAAATAGAATTTGTAATAAGTATGTAATAATACTATTTTTTGTATTTATTAGCTAGATATATATAATAAAGAGTGAAATATTTGTATATAAAAAAGGTCAAATTTATGAAATAAAATCAAAAACACGAAAAATCAAAATAAAATCAAAAACAGAAAACACGTGACCTTGTCACCGTGTTGCGTGCCTCTTGACTACGTTTCGACCCTCTTGGGTCTTCTTCAGGTCATGTGGGCACGTAAAGGTTGAGGCTACAGGTCTGAGTTGTGAGGTGCTTCCGCTACAGTGTTCAGAGCAAGAGTGAGTGAGGAGACTGAGGGCTCCTGTATTTATAGGCTGCCTCTCACCGACTCCTCCCCCTTGTCGATTCCACTGTGAATCAAAAGTAAATGTATTTCTTTTATCCTTCCTGATCCAGTGTATCTATGAATCTTATATGTTATTGGACTTAATGATATATTTATGTATTTATTTATTTATTAATATTCTTAAAAAAATAATAAAAATAAAAAAATGTGACTTTTGATTGTAAGCGAATTTCGTATATAGATAAACTGATTTTTTGATGAATGTAGTTTGGAGAATATGTTAGGTTTTAGGCAGAGAGAACGTGGGTTAGTTTTGGGCATAAGTAGAAGAGACTTAGGTTTAGGCATGGGTTTAAAAATGGTTAGGGTTAGGGCAATAAGCCACGGCCAGTCTTATTTAGTCTAGTTAGATTTAGGCAATAGTAGAGGAGACTTAGGTTTAGGCATGGGTTTAAAAATGGTTAGGGTTAGGGCAATAGGCCACGGCCAGTCTTATTTAGTCTAGTTAGATTAGGTTTAAGCATGAAATATACACAAAATTGTTTTTAATTAATTTTAACATTTAGGCCAATTGGTTCATTGGTGTTTAGGAGGAAGATCCATCTTCTCTCCATTTTCTTTCGTTCTATTTTGGTCCAGCTCAAATTGCTTTGGAGGCCTGCTACTCTCAGTGATTGTGGTCCATGTAATAAAAAGTGCTTGACTAGAGGAGTATTTGTGTTTATCTTATTTCTCAAATTATATCTGTGCTGTACCATTCTTGTGGCTATGGAATTTTTGGTTTCTCCTACATATTGTTTTCCACATTTTTTACAGAATATTACGTATACGCAATTGGATGTCTGTGGTGTGAATTGCTGTGAAATTATAAAATTAATCCTGGTGTGTGTGTTTCTGATGAATTTAAGTTTGCAAAACACTTGTAATAATATATTGGTTTTTTTGGAATGCAGTGGTGTGAGTGTTGCCTTAACTAGTAGGTCTTTTAAGTTTTTATTCCTCCTGTAAGCTGAAATAATTTGGAATCTGTCCAGTAACCCTTGATCTTGTATTATTGTTTGAAAATTGTTCTTAAGTTTGTTATTCATTATTCTACTCATAGTAGAGAATGTTGTGATCAAAGGAATCATTTTTTTATCTATTTGTGGTTTTTGTTTTTTATATTTTTTTAGACAGTGTCTTAAGAAAGATCTGGAATATCCCCTATTTCGTAGAGCCCTAAACAGTGTTTTGACTGCTGTTGTGAAATCCGAATTTTGTGTACATATTCTGCGGAATCTCACCAGTTGTGACTTTATTAATCCCTTGTATGTATGTCTGGGATGAAAGCTTGTTTTAAAGAGCAGTGCATGTGTATCTGTATCCTTAAAATAAACCTTGATGTCCAATTTCTGTGACTGTGTGAATGTCGGTCCCTTGAATACCGTGGTGTCCAGAAAGTCCACAGACTGGTCATTTGAAGTGTACTTTAGAGTGATGGAAGCATCGTGTGTGTTCAATATATTTACAAATTCATCAAAATCCTCCTTAGAGTGGGTCCAAATGCCCCAAATGTCATCCAAATATCTAAAATAATGGAGTGGCTTTTTGGGGCATTTTGCCAGGGCTTTTTCTTCCCAATCAGCCATGAAAATATTGGCATAGGCGGGTGCGAATTTTTTGCCCATTGCCGTACCCTTGATTTGTAGATAAAATTGTCCATTAAACTCAAAATCGTTTTTGGTGAGATTGATTTCCAATAATTGTAATAGCGCCTGATCCGGCCTTTTGATGTTAGGATATTTTTTCATTATGTTTTTCACAGCCAATAGTCCAGCTTTAGTATCAATATTGGTATATAAGCTGTCTATATCCATGGTGAAGAATGATGAATTTGGAGGGATTTGGAGGTTTTTAACAATGTCCGTGAAGTGATATGTGTCTTTAATATATGATAGGTGTTTTGTTGACAATGGATTAAGATAATAATCGATAAATTCTGCTGTTTGGTATGTTTCACTTCCGCAGTCAGATACAATAGGCCTGCCTGGAGGCACTTCTAGTGGTACAGTCCATTTTTCTGGATCCTTGTGAATTTTTGGGAGCATATAAAATCTTCTAGCCCTCGGTTGGCTCTCCCCTTTTAAATATTGTTTTTGTCTACTATTTATATATTTATTCTTGTGTAAATCATTTAAAATGCTGTGAACGACAGGTATAGTTTTTAAATATATGGGTTCGTTAAGCTTTTTATAATATGTAGTATTCTCTAATTGCCTATTGGCCTCCATAATATATTGATCCCTACCTAATATTACAACAACACTCCCCTTGTCAGCGGGTTTAATAACAATGTTTTTATTTTTACTTAGTTGTCTAATCGCTTTTACTTCCTCCTCTGATAGATTATACTTTTCCTTGTGATTTTTAAAATGTGTTTTGAGAGTGTCATTGTCTTTTTGAGTTAAAAGATTCAGTTGTGGTGGTAGTTTGTCAGGTGGTGGCATCCAAACCGAAGGGGCCATGAATGGCAGAAGCTGTTTATGTTGTGATCCTTTAAAGTATGCTGCCAACTTTATCTTTCTATGGTACTTTTGAATGTCTGTTTCCAGTTGTCTTTTCTGATCTTTGTGTACATCGATCGTTGGAATAAAGGTCAAGCCTTTGTTTAAAAGATCCAATTGTGGCTTTGAAAGGCTGAAATTTTTTGCCAATACTAACACATTCTGTGAAGTGAGAGATGCTGAACTCTTAACCCCCTCCTTTAAAAAGCTTGTGGGGCCTTGAAGTTTAAAATAGTCGACCAGTGGACAAGCATTGTCTGTGCGGTTGTCTTGGTCCAGTGGATGTAGTCCCTTTCCGTAAAAAACAACTTGTCCTCAAGTTTGTTGATGTACGGCATGTTTTTAATGATGTGTGCATTGAGTATCCGTAAAGAGCTTTGCTCTGAACCAGTCAGAGACGAAGAAAAATTGATCACTGGGATCCAGATCTCGGAAAAAGGAAATTGCCTTTTGGCGGTCCTCAGCGCAGCCTGCATCTGTTTGACAGCAGTCATTTTGGCTTTTTGTCCTCTGCAATTCAAACCAAATGACAGAACCAGTTTTTCCACTACAGTATGGCAGCTTGCTTTCGCCATTATGGCCTGAGCATGGCGGAAGTTGGCCCCCGGGTAGCTCTCAATCTGCAGGTCCGGGATTGAAAAAGCCGGTATCCTGGCCAGATTGGAGTCCCCAAGGATGAGCCACCTTTTTTGCACGCTCAGGTCCCAGTCCACTAGTTTGCGGTCAGTGTTCATGTGTCTCGTTACCCTAAATGTCTTGAGTTCGGGTGTGGGTGTCAGATCCACTAATAAGTCATCTACATCGTCATCACTATGTTCTGGCGAAGTATCATTGTGGGGAACTGGAATTTGATGTACCATTACCGAAACCTGTAGGTCCTTATCAACCACTTGTTTGCGAGGTACTGAACTCTGTAAAGGGGTCAAATTTGGAGTCGTGTCCGTCTCTATTCCCCCATCCGCCTCAAGTGGTGAGTCCTGCAACCGAAGTTGAGTCCTACGTCTAGAGCATGGAGGTATTGGAGAGTCGTTGTCACTCTCCTCAATGTCCAATCCTGAGCTCTCCTCTGTTACAACGCAGGCATTTTGTTTGTTCCCCCTACGTTTTGTCCTACGTTTTCTAGGGGACAGCTGGGCAGCCGGCACAGCCGTGTCCACTGGCCCGTCTGTCCCTCTGTCAGTCCTTGTCGTCACTGTGTCATTTGTGATGTTTCGTCTTGGGGCCTGTGCCACCACTTGTTCCGTCCGGCGCGGTGTTTGTACAGACTGTCTTACTCGTGGCGGTGCAGGCTCTTGTTCCGTCTCGGATAATGCCTGCCCGTTCTCATAAGTTGTGAGCAGCGCCTCTGCGTGATCTATCTCCTCCTGTGTGATCCGGGATAGATTTCTGCGGGCCCATTTAGTGGCCACTCGAAAAGCAGTTTTCCAGTCAGAGGTCAGATCGCCAGAGATGTCTTTAATAATCGTTTCAAGTCCCTCCAAATAGTGCTGCTCAAGAATGAGAAGTGTGTTGTATCCCCAATTCTTGGCATTCCCCATTATCAAGTCCACTGTGTTGGAAGTAGGTGCCGCTGGTTTAATCATCGTGGTTAGGGTTTCAACCATGCGAGAGATCATTCGGGGTTCAGCTTTACCCGGTTTTGGAGCAACATTCTGCAAGTGATGCACTTGTTTAATGACAGAATGCATTTTTCGTACCAATCTGCCAAATGCTGGGTCAGTTGGTGTGTGTTGATTCTCAATGTTTTGTCGTCTGTTGCCGCCAGGTGCCGTGAATGTAAAAACCGGCCTGCTATTGTTGTGGCGGGTTACAGCCGCGTAAGTTCTGGACTGAGGACCAAGGTAGCGAGGACCCGGAGGAGGCACTGGCCGGTTAGGGTAGGGGAACTGAGCCCGCCTCCTATTAAAGGTGGCGGAAGGTGCACGGTCCTTCCCCCAGGGGGCTACCTGGTCCCAGTTACGCTGACGGGGACGACCTTGTCGCCTCCCATATGTAACTTTAGTCCACCCCCCATTGTTTTGGTCAGAGTAATCCATTATCTCTGATTGTTTTTTAAGTATTTATTTACTTATTTATAGATGATTTATAATTATTTAAACAGTCTCCTTTGTTATTTGTCTACAATGAAATATAATTTGTAATAAGTGTGTAATAATACTATTTTTTGTATTTATTAGCAAGATATATATAATAAAGTGTGAAATATTTGTATATAAAAAGGTCAAATTTATGAAATAAAATCAAAAACACGAAAACTAAAAAAACAAACTGAAAATAAAATCAAAAACAGAAAACACGTGACCTTGTCACCGTGTTGCGTGCCTCTTGACTACGTTTCGACCCTCTTGGGTCTTCTTCAGGTCTTGTGGGCACGTAAAATATTTTTAAAGTTGAGGCTACAGGTCTGAGTTGTGAGGTCCTTCCGCTACAGTGTTCAGAGCAAGAGTGAGTGAGGAGACTGAGGGCTCCTGTATTTATAAGCTGCCTCTCATAGACTCCTCCCCCTTGTCGATTCCACTGTGAATCAAAAGTAAACGTATTTCTTTTATCCTTCCTGATCCAGTGTATCTATGAATCTTATATGTTATTGGACTTAATGATATATTTATGTATTTATTTATTGTTTATTTATTTATTAATATTCTTAAAAAAATTTAAAAATGTGACTTTTGATTGTAAGCGAATTTCGTATAGATAAACTGATTTTTGATTAATGTAATTTGGAGAATATGTTAGGTTTTAGGCAGAGAGAACGTGGGTTAGTTTTGGGCATTTTTTTCTTTATCCGGTTGTTCAATCCCCTTCTGGGGTTGGCTTAGTCTAAAAAAGTTTTCCAAGCTTCCCACATGTTTTTGGCCGTTCTGAGTGTCCAGTGTATCTGGTCGTTTTCTGTGTCGAATAGTCCTTTGTCTAAACGTGGTATTTGGCGTCCTGTTTCTTTAACGATGAAATTCAAGGACCTAATGTTGCCCTTAATTTTCCCTGGTAGTTGTTCTGAAGTATTCATGAGCGGGATGGAGATTTCAGCTTGGGGAAATGCAAGAGTTGCTGCCATAATCATAGCATTTAAGTCCTTCCTAAGGAGGAAAGGGTTTCCCTGCTGTCTGTTATTGAGGCCGGGTGGTGATGGGCTTTTATAAACCGAGCGAAAGCTCTGATCAGGAGTTGGAAGTCGCTGAGTGGTTTGGGGTTAGACATGTTTCCTTCCATTGAAAATGGCCTTGTAGACAGGGTTAGGGGGTTAGGGTTAGGGTTAGGGTTAGGCGCTCCACATAGACAATGAATTGGGTCGGGTCCTCTTCCAAAATTCCACATTCCAAATTCTGAATTTTGCATTGAATAGATGGGAATTTGGAATTCCATATTCCAACTTTTTCTTCCATATTCCAACTTTTTCTTCCAAATTCCATTTTTCAAAATTCCACATTCCAACTTTCGATTTGGCCACTGGGGGCAGTACAATCCTACAAATTAGCGTTTTTGATTACATATTCCAACTTTTGCTAAATTCCATTTTATAGTCTATTTTTATGCCTAAGGTTAGGTTTTGCCAGCATATTCCACTTTCAGGCCTGAATGCATGCAAACACTGCTAAATGCATACAAACACTCCTGAATGCATACAAACACTCCTCAATGCATACAAACACTCCTCAATGCATACAAACACTCCCAAATGCATACAAACACTCCTGAATGCATACAAACACTGCTGAATGCATACAAACACTCCTCAATGCATACAAACACTCCCAAATGCATACAAACACTCCTCAATGCATACAAACACTCCCAAATGCATACAAACACTCCTGAATGCATACAAACACTCCTAATGTTCCCAAAAGTCCAATTAAGTCTGTTTTATCCCAAATTTACAATGTAATGCCTAAGTAATGCGAGCAATTATGTTTTCAGCGGGGCTCGAACCCTGAACCCTGGGATCATTAAAAGAACTGCTCTGCATGACTTGGCATCAGTGGATAGGTGTCAATGAGCTCAGCAGCTGTTATTCTTTACAAAACTTTTACTCGTATCTGTAAGATAATCTTTGAAGTTGTATTGATCGCAGTGTCAGAGTTGGGTGATTAAACACATTCTCTATAAAGTGCTTAGAGATGCAGAACTAATGGAAAGCTCTGGATGTGTATGCAGTGATAGTGATAGCGGCACCAGCTGATCATTATTTAAATGTCACCGCCATCTAGTGGTCAAACCACCAAATGCAAAGAAGGAGGTTTGAGGAGATATTCTTGAATAACGTTTTTTGTGAAGGTTGTAGAGACTTGAGAAGTGCGTTCGTCTAAACTAATTTGGGTACGCCCGATCGATTGGTACCATCCCCGAGCTTCTAAGACCTTCGAAAGTGGTCAAACCACCAAATGCAAAGAAATCTGAGGAGATATTCTTGAATAACTTTTTTTGTGAAGGTTGTAGAGACTTGAAAAGTGCGTTCGTCTAAACTAATTTGGGTACGCCCGATCGATTGGTACCATCCCCGAGCTTCTAAGACCTTCGGAAGTGGTCAAACCACCAAATGCAAAGAAATCTGAGGAGATATTCTTGAATAACTTTTTTTGTGAAGGTCGTAGAGACTTGAAAAGTACGTTCGTCCTTCCTGTTGGCTCAGAGGGAAACAAAAAGCACGCCCACGTTCAGCGGGATGCCAGCTGTCAGTCAAAATGGGTTTCAAATCAATCGGACCTTGTATGGTTGAAGAGGCCTCAGAAATGTTACTCAGAAGGCCCCCATTGACTTAACATTGGTGACCTTCTGACCTCGCTAAAAATCTGACCTGTAAAGCCCCACAAGTCAGGAACAGTAAGAGCCACAGGGATGGGAGATAGTGTTCCTGGGAGCTCTGGGTCAGCTCTATCCCATATGTCAGAATCAGGTCGATAGCTCACTGCTTTCTCTTGGAGCTCCAAAGAGTTTGCAAATGCAATCAGTACCATGAAGACTTACTGCCCCCAAGACCATCTGTCTGACTCAGGCTGGGGTTTCCAACTTTGTCATCCTGGGTCGTACAGTCACATTCAAGACATCTGCGGAAAGGCCTTGGCGTCCTGAATGACTGAGCGGTAAAAGCAAAGGTGTACGTCTTTCCTGGGCGGCGCTAGGGGGCGCCAAATTGTGAGATTTTGCACCTCGTTAAGGGCTGTATCTCTTTGACAGAAGCAGTGAGGGATTTGGGACAGACATGGTTGGAAAGCTCTCAAAGAGTTGTATTACATATGTCAGCGCCATCTAGGTGGCGCTTTTCTGGAGCCAACTCTGCAACGATGAGGGATAGACACATGGGATCTAGTCCACCTGAAAGCCCTCGATCACACGAATACAACGGTGCCCTCAGTGTCCTCCTTCCCTCAATGCTTCAGGTGATGGAAGGTAAAACTTCCTCACATATTTGCATCACAATTCCATATTCTCATCTATTTGCATTGCCTACACCCCTGACTTTAGGGCCCATTTTGGGGTCCTTCCTGTTGGCTCAGAGGGAAATAAAAAGCACGCACACGTTCAGCAGGATGCCAGCTATCAGTCAAAAGTGGGTTCAAATCAATCGGACCTCGTATGGTTGAACAGCCTCAGAAATATTACTCAGAAGGCCCCCATTGACTTAACATTGGTGACCTTCTGACCTCGCTAAAAATCTAACCTTTAAAGCCCCACAAGTCAGGAACGGTAAGAGCCACAGGGATGGGACATAGTGTTCCTGGGAGCTCTGGGTCAGCTCTATCACATATGTCAGAATCAGATCGATAGCTCACTGCTTTCTCTTGGAGCTCCAAAGATGTTGCAAATGCAATCAGTACCATGAAGACTTACTGCCCCCAAGACCATCTCTCTGACTCAGGCTGGGGTTTCCAACTTTGTCATCCTGGGTCGTACAGTCACAACCAAGACATCTACGGAAAGGCCTTCGCGCCCTGAATGACTGAGCGGTAAAAGCAAAGGTGTACACCTTTCCTGGGCGGCGCTAGGGGGTGCCAAATTGTGAGCTTTTGCACCTCGTTGGGCTGTATCTCTTTGACAGAAGCAGTGAGGGATTTGAGACAGACATGGTTGGAAAGCTCTCAAAGAGTTGTATTACATATGTCAGCGCCATCTAGGTGGCGCTGTTCTGGAGCCAACTCTTCAAATTTAGGAACCATTCTGGGATCCTTTCTGTTGGACCAGAGGTCTGATATTTTGCACACCCTCTCCCCTGATGACCCCGATGGCTCAGCCTGGTTTTCAAAGCTCTGCCAATTACAGGGCCGGAGATATAGCCGACGACCTTTTGTGCACCCGGGGTCCACCGTTCAGGCCCCGAAACACCCAGGAGCCTCAAACTTTCAGCAAAGCTTCATCCAGGTACCCAAACGGTGCACAAAAACTTTGGTGGCTCTAGCTCAACCGGAAGTATAAATTCACCTCAATAAAATGTGGGGTCTGTTAAGAGGCACTGCAAAGGGGCCCCCTAGCCTGGGACCCCAACCAGGTAGAGGTCTGAAATTTGCCACACGCTCTCCCCTGGGGCCCTTGAAGGCTCTGCATGGTTTTCAAAGCTCTGAAGATTACAGGGCCGGAGATAGAGCCGGGAGCCACAGCTCGGGCCCCGAACCACCCAGGGGCCGCACACTTTCAGTGGAGCTTCAGCCAGGCACCCAGACGGTGCACGTAAACGTTGGTGGATCTACCTCAACCGCAAGTAATTTGTTACACGCTCTCCCCTGGGGCCCTTTAAGACTCAGCCCGGTTTTCAAAGCTCAACCACAAGTACAAAATCAAAGTGGCCCCTGTCTGGGCCCCTTAGCATTTACAAGTCTGAAATTTTGCACACCCTCTCCCCTGATGACCCCAATGGCTCAGCCTGGTTTTCAAAGCTCTGCCAATTACAGGGCCGGAGATATAGCCGGGAGCCACAGCTCGGGCCGCGAGGCACCCAGGGGCCCCAGATTCGCAGCAGAGCTTAAGCTCGGCACCCAGGAGGTGCATGAAAAATCTGGTGGCTCTAGCTCAACCAGAAGTAAAAACACCTCTAACTTTTGTCTCAGCTGCTGACTGCACAGACGGCCTGTACTGAATGGACACTGAAAAGGGCCACTGTCTGGGCCCCTTAGCAGCGAGAGGTCTGAAATTTTGGATGAGCTCTCCCCTGCGGCCCTTGGTGGCTCAGCCCGGTTTTCAAAGTTCTGCCAGTTACAGGTCCAAAGATGATGCCAGAGGCCAGTTGATCCTGAAATCCACACAGGTGCAGTTCGGTCCCCGAACCACGCAGGGGCCCCAGATTCGCAGCAGAGCTTAAGCTAGGTATCCAGGAGGTGCATGAAAAATCTGGTGGCTCTACCTCAACCAGAACTTAAGGTCGCACTAGATAGTGAAAATCTGGTGGCCTAGTCACACAGAAGGAAAAAAACACTTAACTTTTTGTCCCAGCCAAGCGATCACAGAGGGCCTGTACTGAATGGACACTGGTACAGCAACCATCTAGGGCTCTGCAGCGAGAGTCTCAGGCCTGGAGAGCCTCCAGCTTCCTTTGTGGCCTGGGCCTGCCTGGAAAAAGCTCACAGTTACAGGTTCAAAGATGATGCCAGAGCTACAGGTTGATCCTGAATCCTGAAGACAGGTGAAATTCTGGTCCTCAATCGCCAGGGGCCTTCAGATTCGCAGCAGAGCTGGGGTTTAGGTATCCAGAGGTGCAAAGAAAACCAGGTCGACCCAACCAGAAGAAACTCTAACTGCTGTTCACGCTGACTGCAGACGGCTCAAAATTAGTCAGAGCCAGGTGCGGCTGTACCACCACTTTAGCAGAGGTTTGAATGGATGAGTTTCCCCGCGCCCTTTGGTGGCTCAGCCCGGCTTTAAAAGTCTGCCAGTTGCAGTCCAGATGGCGTTGAGCGGTTGATCCTGAACCATTACAGCAGTTCGGTCCTGTCCACCCAGGACCTTATATATATGGGGATTAAGTCTGCACCCAGAGAAAGAGCAAATCTTAGGTTTGATCACCAGAAGCAAAAAACACTCTGTAACTTTTTTTGTCTCAGCTGCTGACTGCACAGACGGCTCACTGAATGACATCTGAAAAGGGCCACTGTCAGCCCTTAGTAATGTAGAGGGTCTGAATGATGAGTTTCCCTGCGGCCCTTGGGCTGCTCTAGCCCGGTTCCTGTAAGTCTGCCAGTTACGGTCCAAAGATGATGCCAGAGGCCAGTTGATCCTGGAACTACACAGGTCTAATGGTCCCCTGAACGCATCTAGGGATCCGTATATTCATGGTACAGCTTATAAGCTTCATACACAGGTGGAAGGTTGAAAATCTGGTGGCCTCATCTCAACTAAAGTAAAATCAAACTTTTGTCTCAATGCTGACTGCAATAGACTTGTCGTATTTCAGTCGGACATCAAAGGGCCACTGTCTGGCACTTTAGCAGTTGAGGTCTGAAAATTTGATGAGCCTCCCCGCGCCCTTGGCCGTTTCGGCAGCCTGGCTCCTGTTCTGCCAGCTACAGGTCCAAAGATGATGCCAGAGGCCAGTTGATCCCAAATCCACAGGTTCAGTGAACCTTATCTCAATCACCTAGATCCAATATCTGAAAGAGTTTGGGTTTGGCACATATATACATGAAAATCTAGGTGGCCCCACCTTAGAACTAGTTAGTAAAACACTTTAACTCTTGACTGTCCTAATGTTGATCTGCCGAATGGCTCTGGGTACTGAATGACACTGAAAGGGCCACTGTCTCAGTCTCAGTAAGAGAGGGTCTGAATCTTGGATGATTTATCCCCACACCTGGGTGGTCACCCATTTTCTGCAGCCTGCTGCTTACAGGTCCAAAGGATGATGCCAGAGGCCATTGATCCTGAAATCCACACAGTGCAGCCTGGTCCCTGAAACCATCCAGGATCCTAATATCTGTATAACAGTTTAGGTTTGCAAGGCAGGAGGGGCACAGAAATCAGGGCTTAGCTCAACCGAAGGTAAAGAAAATCAACTTTGTCTCAGTTACATCAAATAGATTTGTTTGTACTGAATGGATACTGAAAAAGGGCCACTGTCTGGCCTTAGCAGCGAGAGGCCCTGGAATTTTTGGATGAGCCTCAGTATTCTTGGGGCTCAGCCCAGCTTTACAAAGTTCACAAGTTACAGGTCCAGCATGATCCTAGAGGTGCCAGGTTGATCCTTGAACCACATAGGCAGTTCAGTCCCTGATCACCCGAGGGACCATATTCGCAGCACAGCTTAAGCTAAACAGGTAGAGGCATGAAAACTGGTGGCCTGACCTAACACAGAAGAAAACCTCTAACTGTTGTCTCAGCTGCTGATTCATGTGATCTGTTCAATGATTGGGACACTGGAAAAGGGCCACTGTCCCATCCTCCAGTTGCCAGAGGTCTGGGAAAATTGGGATATCTCCTTTATGCCTTTGGGCAGGCTCGGAAAGCCTGGTTCTTGTGCCCTGCGCTTAGGTCCAAAGATGATGCTGAGGGCGAAGATCCACAGAAACTGCCAGGTGTGCAAAGTCGGTCTCGAACCACCCAGGATTCGGCACAGTGCAGCAGAGTTGGTCGCACCCAGGAGGCATGAAAATCGGTGGCTCAGCGAACTGGAAGTGTAAAAAACACTTCACCTTAGTCTGAGCTGTTGACTGCAGCGACGGGCCTGTACTGAATGGTGGAGGATCAGGCCACTGTCTAAATCTTAGCAAAGAGGTCCACTTTAAGAGCCTCCCTGCGCCCTTGGTATTTTTGGGTCACAAGTTTGAAAGTTCTGCCAGTTGCAGGTCCAAAGATGATGCTGAGCTGCTGATCCTGAATCAGCCACAGGTGGAAACATCTCTGAACCAATTTAGGACAAGATATTTGAGCAGAGCCAAGGCCGGCACCAGAGTTAATGAAAATCTGTTGGTATTTCACTTTAAACGGTATAAAACAAAAACTTTAATCGTTACTCTAGGCTGCTGACTGGTAGAATAGACGGCCTGTACTGGTTTGGGATAATTGTAAGGGTCACTGTTCAGCCCTGAGAGTTGCAGATATCTGGAGCTCGGATGAGCTCTCTCGCGCCCTTGGTGGTCAGGCCCGCTTTCGGTGTCTCGCGAAGAGGTCCAAATGATTAATCCTGAGGCTGCTGATCCGGAAACCCACACAGGCAGTACGGTCCCTGAAACCACCAGGATCTTATCGCAGTGATAGTTGGGTTTGGCACACAGGAGGTGCAAGGAAAATCTGGTGGCTCTACCTCAACCAGAAGGGTAAAAACCTCGGTCTGTTGTTCCAGCTGCTGACTGCGCTGACGGCTGCATTGAATGGACACTGGTAAGGACACTGTCGGCCCTTATGAAGAGAGGTCTGAATTCTGGATGAGCTCCTGCCCTGCTGGCTTGCTCAGCCTGGGTTTGCGTTCTGCTGAAGCAGAGGTCCAAAGATGATCCTAGAGTCTGTTGATCCTGAAAATCCACATAGGCAGTTCAACTGATACGTAGTGGTCTCATATCTGCAGAAGGTGGAGCCTGAACTGCGGAGGTAAAAATGAAAACTGCAAAGTGGTCAATCAACCAAAGAAAAAACTGGGAATGTTGTCCAGCTGCTGACTGGGCCAGATGGCCTGTACTTGAATGGATGACTCAGTGTGAAGCCACTGTCTGGTCCTTGCAGCAACAGGCCTGGGGCACTCCTGGAGGACGCCTCCTCAAGTGCCCTGGTGGCTCAGTCTGCTTCAGTGCGCCCACAAGCAAAGAAGTCCAAAGATGATGCCAGAGCTGAAGCGGATCCTCAGAATCACACAGAGTAGTTCGTCCTCAACCAACACCAGATCTCACATTTGCAGCAGAGTGGAAGTCGCATGCGAGAGGTGGCTGAAAATCAGAGACTCTAGTCAACTGGAGGCAAAACAATCTTAATTTTTGGTCTTAGCTGCTGATCAAATAGACGGCCTATACTGAATGGATATCAGGCCACTGTTCAGTTTCTTAGCAGCGAAGAGACTTTGTACCTGGATGAGCTTCCAGCCTCAAGGTGGTCTGGGTCTGGGTTTCGCAAGTTCCCACACAGGTCTGAAAGATGATGCCAGAGACCAGTTGACTCTGAACTGACACAGGTGATGTCTGGTCCTCAACCACCCAGAATCAGTATCATATACAGCTTGCTTGAAACACAGAGGGTATGAAAACTGGTGGTTTCACCTCATCTTCAGGAAGTAAAAAAACTCAAACTGCTGTTCTAATGACTGCACAGATTTGCCCAATTGAATGGAGATCAGCATAACACACTGTCTGGGTGCCTGAGGAATAGAGGTCTGAAACTCTGGAGCTCCCCTGCGCCCTGGTGGCTCGTCCAGCTTTCGGTGCTCTGCACAGACATCCAAAGATGATGCTGAGGCCAGTTGATCCTGGAATCACACAGGTGTGTAGCCTGTCCTGAGCTACCTAGGATGCCAGATTCAGGAAGATAAGGTCAAATTGGTGAGGAGTACAAAAATCTGGTGGCCTACCCAACTGTAAAGTGGAAAAGGCAAACTTAATCATATTCATGGCTGATTTGGCATAATTTGCACTGATAATGGATAATTTGTGGCACAATTATCTCAGTCCCCTAGAGCAGGAGGTCTGAAATTTGGAGAAGAGTTTCCAGCTGCATCATAGGCTCTCAGAGCCTGTATTTCAAACACACATGAGAAACCAAAGAGAGTTATTAAAGATCTGAAATCCACACAGGTGCAGTCTGGAACCTGAACCAACCAGGATGTTATATCAGAGCAGAGCTAAGGCTGCACCCAGAGATGAGAAAAACCCAGGCTCACCAACTATAAGTGAAAAACTCTGAATTGTTGCCCTAGCTGCTGACTGTACAGACGGTCACTGAAGGGGATATCAGTGGCCGCACTGTCTGGGCCTTTAGGCAAAGTGAGAGGGTCTGAAATTGGATGAGCTCCCCTGTGGTCTCTGGTGGTTCAGCTTGTTTCAAAGCCCGCCAGTTACAGGTCCAAAGATGATCCCAGAGGCCATGTTGATCTCAGGTCCACAGGTGAGTTCCATCCTCACTAATCTAGGGTCTGTATATATTCGTGAGTAATATTGTTTAAAAGAAGGGGAAAATGGAAAACTTGTAATTTCACTCAAACAGAAGTAAAAACCTTCATGAATTGCTGTTCAGCTGCTGACTGCACAGACGGCTCATACTTGAATGGATATCAGGCAGCCAGTTCATCTTAGCAGCTAGAGGTCTGAAATTTTGACATTTCCAGCAAAGCCTGTATCAGCCCTGTTTTCAAAGTTCTGCCAGTTATAGGTCCAAAGATGATGCCAGAGGCCAGTTGATCTGAAACCAGGCCAGGTAGTCAATGTCCTGAACTACCCAGGACTATATTTGCAAAGAGAGAGCTGAAGCCCTGCACCCAGAGGCATGACAAATCAGTGGCTCAGCTCAACTGGAAGTAAAAACACTTTCACTTTCATTCAGCTACACCTGGCAATATCGCCCAGCTGAATGGACACCAGCAAGCACACCGTTCATTCCCAGGCAGCTGCAGAGGTCTAACTTCGGATGAGCCTCCCGCGCCCTTGCGGCTCAGCCCGGGTTTCAAAGCCCACAGCAGCATTCAAAGATAGTACAGAGACCAGCTGATCTGGAATCTGTTATTATATGCTCCGGTCCTTTGAACTGGCTGTTAGGGACCCTGCCATTCACAGCACAGTTTGCAAGTTTTTGAACACAGGATGCTGAAAAATCTGGTGGCCTGCACTTCAACTAAAGTGCAAAAAAACCTAACTGCTGTTCAGCTGACTGCACAGACGGCCTGTACTGAATGGACACTGAAAAGGGCCACCAAGCCTGGGCCCCTTAGCAGCGAGAGGTCCGGTACCCTGGATGAGCTTCCCCAGGCCTGGTGGTCAAGCCTGCCTTTGAAAGTTCCAAGCAAAGAGAGGTCCAAAGATGATGCCAGGAGGCCAGCTGATCCTGAAACCACACAGGCAGTTCTGTCCCAACCACCCAGAGAGTTGCTATATCGGCAGGCAGAGTCATGGGCCGCACCCAGGAGATGGCTAAAATCTAGTATTCTCACTCAACCCAGAAGTAAAAACTGTAACTGCTGTCTCAGCCACATGACTGCACAGACGCACTCCAGATTGAATGGACACTGAAAAGGGCTACCATTCAAATTTTTAGCAGCTACAGAGGTCTGAAATTAGATGAGCCTCCCTGCTAAAATTTGGTGCCTGTCTGGTTTTTCAAAAGTTCACAGTTACAGGTCCAGGAAGAGGAGTGCCGGGAGCTGGTTGATCTGAATCCAATATGGCAGTCTGTCCCCTGAACGCAACCAGGATGTTATGATTCAGAGCAGAGCTTAAGGCCGGCACCCAGGAGGAGTATGAAAAATCTGGTGGTCTCCACTTCAACTACAAATAAAAAAAACTCAACTGTTAGTCTTTCCAGCTGCTGACTAAAGAGACGGCCCATTGAATGGATACCTGAAAAGGGCCACTGTCTGGGCCCTGCAGCGAGAGGTCTTGTACCTGAGATATTCCTGTGCCCTGGTGGCTCAGCCTGGTTTTCTAAAGTTCTGCCAGTTACAGGTCCCAGATGATCCCAGAGGCCAGGTTGATCCTGAAACTGCTATAGTAGCCTGGTCCTCAAAATTACCCAGGGACTCCATATTCGCAGTGCAGTTTCTAAGCTTGAAAATACATAGAGGTGTGGCGAACACTCAGGCCTATCTCAAACAGAAGAAAAACTTAACTGTTGTCTCAGCTGCTGACTTACAGACGCCTGAATGAATGGATACTTAGGCATACTGTCTGGCCCTTTAGTCACAGAGGTCTGAACTGGATGAGTCTCCCCCGTGCCTCCCGGTGGCTCAGTCTGGCTTTCAAAAGTTCAAAGAAGCGCAGGTCCAAAGATGATGCCAGAGGCCAAAGATCCTGAAATCTGCCATAGGTGCAGTTCTGTCCTTGAACCACCTAGACCTCATGATTGCAGTGAGCTTAAGCTCCGGCACCCAGGAGGTGCATGACAACGCAGGGTCGAGCCTGGTCTTAGGTAAAAAAACACTCTGCCTTTTTGTCTCAGCTTGCTGACTAAATAGATGCTTGTAATGAATGGACTGAAAAGGGCCACTGTTCTGGGCCTCTTAGTGAGAGGTCTGAAATTTTGGATGAGCTCTCCTGTGGCCCTGGTGGTCACAGCCCGGTTTTGTGTTCACAGTTAAGAGGTCCAAAGACATCCTGAGGTTGATCTGAAATCCACACATGGTGCAGTACGGTCCTGAAACCCACCAGGACCATGGTCTGTTACAGCTTAAGCTTCTGGCACACAGAGGCAGTGCATGAAAACTCAGTGGGCCCTCTACCCAATCAGAAGAAAAACCTCCTTTAATTGCTGTCTCAGGCCACACTGCACAGAAGGCTCAGACTGAATGATATCAGTGGCAACACTGTCTGGCCCCCTTAGCAGCGAGGTCCCACCTGGATGAGCTCCCAAGTGCCTTGGCTGTCAGTCTATTTTCAAAGCTCCACTGAAGGCAATTCAAAGATGATCCAGAGCTGTTGATACTGAAACCACATAGCAGTCTGGCCTTAGACACTGGCTCCAGATCTTAGCAGAGTTTAAGCCTGCACCTGTGAGAAAAGAACATCCATGCTCTAACTAACCAGCAAAAAAATTCTAATCAGTGTATCACAGCCACTACAGACGGCCCACTAATGGATACTGGTGTGGTCACTGGTCTGGCCCTAGTAAAGGAAAGAGGGTCTTGAATGCATGAGCCTCCCTGGCGTGCCCTTGTGGTCTGCGCTCCGCTTTTAAAGTTCTGCTGGGTTACAGGTCCAAAGATGACAGGAGGCCAGTTGATCCTGAATCCACACAGGTGGCAGTTCAACCCTGAAACTGACCAGGATTTCATATTCAGAAAGCAGAGTTTAAGGCCGGCACCCAGGATAGAGCATGACAAATCTGGTGGCTTCTACCCCCAATCAGAAGGAAACTCTAGACTGTTATTCCATAGTTGCTGACTTGGAATGATGCCTGTACTGAATGGACACTGAAAAGGTATTATTTACTTTAGCAGCTTAGAGGTCTGAAATTTTGATGACTCTCCCCACGCAGCCCTGGTGGCTCAGCCTGGTTTCTGTTCTGCCAGTTATAGTCCACAAAGACATGAGGCAGTTGATCCCTGAAATCAACATAGGTGCAGTTCGGTCCCTGAACCACCCAGATCCAGATCTGAGGCACAGCTAGGCTTGGCACACAGGAGGTGCAAGAACAATCTGGGTACTCTGGGGCTTCAACCTAGAAGTTAAAAAGTCTCTTTAACTGTTGTCTCATTGAATTGCACAGATTGCCTGTACTAATGGATAACTGAAAAAGGGCTAATTGCCTGTAATTTTAGCAGCTAGAGGTCTGAAATTTTAGATGATTCCTGCAAGCCCTTGGTGGTCAGCCTCCAGCCAAAATTTGCCAAAGAGAAACCAAAGACGATATAGTTAGCTGATCCTGAAACAACACAGGTGCAGTTCGGTCCCTGAAACCACCCAGGGATTAGGTATTCGCAGCAGAGCTTGGTGGTCGCACTCAGGAGGAGTGCTGGAAAATCTATAGCCTCCACCAACTACATAGCAAAACCTAACTGTTATTCCAGCTGACTCATACAGATGTCTGCATTATCACTGAGGATTTAGTATGCATTGCCACTGTCTGCCCCTTAAAGAAGTAGAGGTCTGAAATTTGGATGAGCTTCCCTGCGGCCTGCCCAGCCTGTAGTTTTCAGCCCGCCAGTTACAGGTCCAAAAAGATATCCTGGAGGCCAAGATCCTGAAATCCACATTAGGCAGCCTGGTCCCCACTGCCCAGGACCCCATATTCACAGCATAGGTTAGTGCTTTACAAAGAGAGGCATGCAGGCAATTCAGGCTCCACTCAAAAAGGAAGTAAAAAAACCTCTAACTGTCTCAGCTGCTGATTGCACATGACGCCTGTAGACTGAATGGACACTGAAAGGGCCACTAACCAGCTCCCAAAGAGCAGAGGTTCGAAATTTTGAGAGCTTCCCATGGCCCTTGGTACTTAAGCCTGGCTCAAAGTTCTGCCAGTTACAGGTCCAGATGATGCTGAGGCCAAAGGATCCTGAACCACACAGGTGAGTTCTGGTCCCTGAACCACCCAGGACCTCAGGTGACGGTAAGCAGAGCTAAGCCCGGCACCCAGGAGGTGGCATGACAACTGGGGAGGCTCAGCTCCATGAACTTCTGAAGCAAAAAACACCTCTACCTTTTATTTAAATGTTGATTTGTACAGATTGGCCACCTGTACTGAATGGACACTGAAAAGGGGGCCAATTGTCTGGGTCCTTTAGCAGTTAGAGGTCTGTGCCTGGATGAGCTCCCCCAGGGCCTCAGGTGGCTCAGCCCAGTTTCAAAGTTCTGCCAGTTACAGGTCCAAAGATGATGCTGAGTTGAAGTAGATCCCCAAACCATAGCAGCCTGGTCCTGAACTCACCCAGGGACTCATATTCAGCACAGTTTAAGCTTGGAACATGGTGAGGTGGCTGGAAAATCTGGGTGGCTCTACCTCAAATTAGAAGTAAAAACCTCTAACTGTTGTTCAGCTTGCTGATTGCACAGACGTCTAAATTGAATGGACACTTAAAGGGCCACTGTCTGGGTTCTTGAAGACAGAGGTCCGAAATTTTGGATGAGCCTCCTCTATGTGCCTTAGGTACTGCAACTGGTTTGAAAGTTTGGCTGGGTTACAGGTCCAAAGATGATGCCAGAGCCAGTTGATCCCTTGAACCACATAGGTGTGTGTGGGTGCAGGGTTCTGTCCCCAACCAGGATGCTGTACTACATGAGTTTGAACAAAACTCCAGAGAGTATGGTAACTGGGTGGTCACCTCCACAATGTAAGGAAAAACTGTAACTGTTGTCCTTAGCTGCTGATCACAGACGATCTTGTACTGAATGGACTTAGTGTGGCTACTATCTGGGGCTCCAGAAAGCAGAGGTTCAGAGCCTCTGGTGAGCTTCCCATGCACTGGTGTCTGCAGCTCAAGCTTTGTGTTCTAAGAAGAGAGAATTCCAAAGATGGCACAGAGGTTGATCCTGAAATCCAAGCAGTGGTCTGTCCCCTGAAACCAACCAGGATGTTGGTGACATTCTGAGCAGGGAGCCAGTGCAAATGTGCACCCGAGGAGCAGTTGAAAAATCTATGGCTCTACCTCAAACTACAAGAAAAAACTAATTGCTGTCTGGCTGCTGATCAAAGCAGACGTCAGCTGACGGATACCTTAAAGGCCACTGGTTCAAAGCCCTGAGCAGAGAGAGGTCTGAATTCTTGGAGAGCTCCTGTGGCCTTGGGTGCTCAGCCTGGTTTTCTGTGCTCCTGCTGTTATGAGGTCCAAAGATATCCTAGAGTGTTGATCCTGAAATCCAGGTGCAGTTTGTCCCTACCACCAGGACCCATATCAGAAAGAATGGCTGGCTTATACAAGAGGTGTAGCTGGTAACTGGTGGTCTTTACCCTAGTTAGAAGTAAAAACTTTAACACAGTCTTGAATACACTGCAATAGATGGTCATTGGAAATGGATACCAGGTAAGGCCATCATCTGGTCTTTAGTATAGAGGTCTGAAATTTTGATGAGCTCCCTTGCGGTCTCTTGGGGTTTGGGCCTGGTTTTCAAGTCTCCAGAACAGTTACAGGTTCAGCAGATGAGTGCCAGAGGCCATATCCTGAACTAAGAGAGTAGTTCTCCTGGTCCCAATCAGACCTAGGGATCTCAGAGATTTAGCAGAGGTTGGGGCCCAGACCCCAAAGGAGGTGCATGACAACCTGGTGGCCTGAATGTCCGGAAGCAAAACACTCTACCTTTTGTCCAGCTGTCGCATCAGCAGACGGGCCTGTACTGAATGGAGAATTAGTGGCGGCCACGTCTGGGCCTCTTTAGCATGAGGTCTCAGGGCCTTGGATGAGCTTCCCCTGGCCCTGTGCCTCAGCCCGGAAGCCAAAGTTCTGCCAGTTACAGGGTCCAAAGATTGATCCCCAGAGGCCAGTGTTGATCCTGAAATCCACACAGTAAGTGCACGTCCCCTAACCACCCAGGGACCACTACATTCGCAGACAGTTTAAGCTTGGCACACAGGAGGTAGAAAATCTGGGTGGTCATCTGGCACCAGAGCAGCAAAACCTCTAACTGTTAACTCAGTCATTGACTGCACAAGGCCTGAATGAATGGACACCAGTGCAGCCACTGTCTGGGCCTCAGTGTTAGAGGTCTGAACGGATGAGCCTCCCCTACTAAAATTCGTGCTCAGCCTGGACAAAGTCTCAGTTACAGGTCCAAGATGACAGAGAGGCTGAAGTGATCCTGGAATCCATTACAGGTGCAGTTCGGTCCTGAACCAACCAGGGATGCTTATTCAAGAGCAGAGCTTAAGGCCTAGCACCCAGGAGGAGCATGAAAATCTAGCAGTGGTTTCACCAACTACAAAACAAAACAATCAAACATGCCCCAGCTGCTGACTGTACAGATGCGCCTCTGGAAATCTCTCAGCCTGACATCAAAGGGCTACTGTCTTGGGCTCTTTGGGCAGGCTGTAGAGGGTTCAGGCCTGATGAGCCTCCTGTGGCCCGGGGCCCAGCCTGGTTTTCAAAGTTCCACAGTTACAGGTCCAAAGATGGATCCAGAGGCCAGCTGATCCAGAAATCCAGGTGCAGTTCTGGTCCTACCACCGTAGGGACCTGGATCAGCACAGCTATTATATACAAGAGTGAGGTGCATGGAAAATCAGGCGGTCTCACTAAACAGAAGTAAAAAACTGAACGGTTAATTTCAGCTGCTGAATGTACAGACGTCTGTACTGAATGGACACTTAAAGGGCCATTTGTCTGGCCCCTTAGCAGCTGTGAGGTCTGAAATTTTGGATGAGGCTTCCTCATGCCTCTTGGGTTTAGCTGGTTTTCAAAGTTCTGCTGTTGACAGGTCCAAAGATACTGAGGCCAAGATCCTGAATCCACAGGGTGCAGTTCGCAGTCCCTAACCACCCTAGGACTGGGTATTTAGCAAAAAGTAGATGGAGCCTAGCACTGGGAGGTGCAAGACAAACTGGTGGTTCAGCTCACCCAGCAAACACTTCTACTTTCTTTTGTCTCAGCTGCTTATTTCATTGAATAGGCTTATCTGTACCTGAATGGATACTTGTAGGCCACTGACCTGGCCCCTTGTGAAATAGAGTCTGAAATTTTGATGAGCCTCCCCAGCCTGGTGGAGCCAGCCTGGTTTTTCAAAGTTTCTGCTGCTGAGAACTGTGGATTGATCCTGAGGGTTAGTTATCCAGTCCACATTAGGTGCAGGCCAACCTGAATTCAGGATTCCAGACTCGCGACGTACGTCGAAGCTGGCAATAGAGGGTAAAACTATGGCCCACTCAACCAGAGCGTAAAACCTCTTCAACTGTTAAACCACGCTGACGCCACAGGTTATCGTAATTAATGATACCAAAGGCTGCCTGTTCAGCCCCTTGAAATAGAGGGTCTGAAATTTGATGAGCCTTCTTTGCGCTTTAATGTCGGGAGTCTCGCTTTTACAAAGCTCATGTTAGGTCCTAAAGAGTTGATCCTGAGGCCAGTTGATATTTTCTGAAATCCACACAGGTGGCAGTTCGGCCCTGGCATGGGGCCCTAGACGGGCAGGTGAGTTAAGCCTGGCACCTGGGAGGAAGAACAATCTGGTACAACACTCAACCAGAAGTAAAGGGTAAATTCTAACTGTTGATTAGCGGCGACGTAAACAGACGGTCGAATGGAATGGAGAATTTTCAGTGCTGAAGGCTTGTTCCAGAACTGCAGCAGCTGGAGGTCAGAAATTGAGAGGTCCAGGCGTCCCTTGTGCCCAGCCTGGGCTTTAAAGTTCACAGTTACAGTCCAAAGATTAGATGGATGAGCAAAGACCTGAACCACCATAGTAGGTCTGGTCTGAACCAATCAGGACGTTATAATTTAAACAGAGCTAAGGTCTAAATTAGGTGAGATGGCATGACAAACTGGTGGTCACCAATCAGGTGAAAAACCCTCAAGAACTGGTTATCCCAGCTGCTGGATCGAACAGATTTGAATGGAATAGTAATGACACTGAAAGGCTACTGTTCAGCCCTTGAAAAGAGCAGAGGCCTTAGGGAAATTAATGACCCTCCTTTACGGCCTTGTGGCCTCAGCCTCTAGTTTTCAAAGTTCGCCAGGTTCAGAGGTCCAGATGAGTTGAGCGTCTTCTGATCCTGAATCCAGCTGAGGTGCAGTTCTGGTCCTGAATCCATCCAGATCCCATGACTGAAAGGTCAGAATGGTAACAGAGGTAGCTGAACAGAATCAGGGTCACTCACCCAGTTAAAAACCCTGGGAATGTTGGTTCAGCTGCATGACTGTGCATGGACGGCTCAGGCTGAATTAAGAGACTTGTAGCAATACTGCCTGGGCTCCCTTAGCAGCGAGGTCTGAAATTTTGATGAGCTCCTCTGCAGCTCTTGGTATCAAACAGTTTTCGTGGCCCCAAAGTTACAGGTCCAAAGACGATGCCAGATATTTGATCCCGAATCAACATAGGTGGCTCCATCTGGAACTACCCAGACGCTGGTCTGGCAGAGCTATGCTGCACCCAGGAGAGTGAAAATCTGAGGCTCTACTCAACTACAAGAAAAAAACTTTAAACTGTTATCTCAGCTACACTGCACAGACTGTCAGACTGAATGGATACTTAGGTGGCCACTGTCTTGGCTCCTTGGCAGCTAGAGGTTCAGCCTTGATGAGCCTCTCGGGTGCCTGGGTAGTTCAGCCCAGGCTTGAAAGTTCTGCCAGCAAACCGAAGATGTTGAGGCGAATGATCCGAAATCTGATACAGGTGCAGTTCTGTGGCTCCCGGAACCACCCAGGGACCTCATGTTTGCATGGAGAGTTAAGCCCCGGGGCACTCCAGGAGGTGCATGAAAATCTGGTGGCTCTAGCTCAACTGAAGTAAAAACACTCTACCTTTGTCTCAGCTGCTGACTACAGACGGCCTGTACTGAATGGACACCAGCAGCCACTGTTCGGGCCCTAGCAGCCAGAGTAAGATCAAATTTTGGATGAGAGCCTCAGGCCCTTGGGTGGTCTTAGCCTGGTTTCTGTAAGTCTGTTAGTCCAAAGATTGCTGTGAGACTGTGCTGATCCTGAATCCAATAGAAAAAAGTTCGGTCTCAACTGTTCAGGACCCCATATCGCAGCACAGCTAAGCCATACAGGAGGCAGGCAACCCAGGTCACCTCAACTTAAAGTAAAAAACTCAACTTGCCGTCCAGCTGGTCGATCGTACAGACGTCAGCCTGAATGGAGGTTCAGGCGCCACTGTCTGGGGTACCCTCAGCAGCGAGTCTGAAAATTTTTCTGGATGAGCCTCCTGCTGCCCTGGCTGTCAGCCCGGCTTTCAAAGTCTCCGCGAAGCTGGCAGGTCCAAAGATGATGCCAGAGGCCAGTTGATCCTGAAATCCACAGGTGCAGTCTATCCCCCAGTCCATCCAGATCCAGAGCCTGGTGCAGGCGATGAAGTTGGGGCTTAGAAAACAGCAGGAGGTGCATGATAAATCAGCTCTAGCTCAACCTGAAGGAAAAGAAATTTGAATCTCTTGTCTCAGCTGTTGATCACAGATTGCTCTGTAATTGAATGTGAGCACTGAAAGGCCACTGCTCAATTTCAAGTTGAGAGGCCCAGGCCTGATGAGCACCTCTCGCGCCCTGGTGGCCTAGCACAAGCTCAAAAAGTTCTGCTAGTTATAGGTCCAGTGATGATGAGGCCAGTTGATCCTGAAATCCAGGAAGTTCTGGTCCTGAATCCACACTCAGACGCCATTTGCAGCAGATGGCCTGGTACCCAGAGGTGCAGTGAAAAATCTGGTGGCTCAATTTAACTTAGAAGCAAAACTCAACTGTTGTCTCAGCTACACTGGGGCAGACGCCCAGGCCAGAATGACACTGAAAGTGGCCACTGCTCAATTCCCTTAGCATGAGAGAGGTCTGGAATGGATGAGCTCCTGTGGCCTCTTGGTGGCCTGTTCTGATTTGTGTTCTGCCAGTTACAGGTCCAAAGATGATCCCAGAGGCCAGTTGATCCTGAAACCCAGACAAAGTGGTGCCTTGTCCTGCACCACCCAGGGGACCTCACACTGCAGCACACAGCTTGCCGGGCGTTGTGAGGTGGTATGGAAAATCTGGGTGGCTTCATCTCAACGGAAGAAAAATCCTGAATCTGTTGTTCCAGCTGCTGATCACAGACGGGTCAGAATGAGCTGGATACTGGTGGCACACTGTCTGGGCCTTTTTAGTAGCGAGAGTCTGAAATCGGAGAGCTTCCTGGCGGCCTGGGTGGCTCAGTCTGGTTTTCAAAGTTCTGCTGGTTGAGAGATCCAGGCAGATGATGCTGTAGGAAGCTAAGCAGATCTGAAACTAGCAGGTGGTGGTGTCTTGGTCCCTGAAACCAATTGTTTAGATCCTACATTCGCAGCACAGCTTAGCTGGCACAGGAGGTGCATGAACAACTGGTGCCTCACCTCACAACTGGCAAAATGACCTAACTTTTGTCTCAGCTGCTGACTGCATGACGGCTCAAATGAAATGGACACTTGAAAAGGGCCACTGTCTGGCCCCTTAGTAGCGAGGTCTGGAGAAATTCTTGATGAGCCTCCTGGCAATGCCTGGCTCAGCCTGGCTGCAGCCCTGCCAGTTGAGAGGTCCAAAGATATGCCAGAGGCCAGTTTGATCTGAAATCCACACAGGTGCAGTCTTGGTCCCAAGACCACCTGAGATCCTGAGATTCTGAGGCACAGCTTAGGCTTGGCACAGTGAGGTGCATGAACAATCTGGTGGTTTCACTTCACCTGAAGTAAAAACACCCTAACTTCTTTTGTCTCTAGTTGCTGACTGGGTAATAGACGCCCGTACTGAATCGATACTGAAAAGGGCCACTGTCTGGGCCTCTTAGCAGCGAGAGGGTCTGAAATTTGGACAGCCCCTGTGGCCCTTGGCATTTTGAAACGGTTTTAAACCTCGTTGAGAACCAAAGATATCCAGAGGCCAGTTGATCCTGAAATCACATATAGTGCAGCCTGGTCCCCGCATCACCCAGGATCTGAGGATCACAGTGCACAGCTGAGCTTTGGGCACACAGGAGGTGCATGGAAAATCTGGTGGTTCTGTATCTCTATCCTAGGAAGCAAAAAAACTGAATTGTTGTCTCCAGCTATTATTCTACAGATGGCCTGTACTGAATGGAGACTAAAGGGCCACGTCGGGCCTTTAGCAGCGAAAAATTCCAGCCTCTTGGATGATTCCTCGTGGCCTCTTGGTGACTGTTCTGCTTTCAAAGTCTAGGCTGAAGTACAGGTCCAAGACATGCCAGAGGCCAGTTGATCCTGAAACTACATGAGGTGGTCTGGTCTCAACTGCCCAGGGACTCCACATTTGCAGCAGAGCGTAAGCCCTGCACCCAGGAGGTGCATGAAATCTGTGCTCAGCCTAACTGGAAGCAAAAGAGCCCTCTACCTTGATCAGCTGCTGACTGCACAGACGGCCTGTACTGAATGGACACTGAAAAGCAGCCATCAAAGGGCCTCTTTGTAGCTGAGTCTGACAAATTTTGGATGAGCCTCTCATGGCCTTGGTAAGTTCGGCCCTGTTTTCAAAGTCTCCATGAGTTAGAATGTCCAAAGATTGATCCCAGAGGCTACAGTTTTGATCCTGTAACCACAGGTGCAGCATGTCCCTGAACCACCAGGACCTCATATATTCGCAGCACAGCTTCTAAGTTTGGCACACAGGAGGGTGCACACAAACTGGTGCCTCAGCTCCAATCCTGGAAGTAAAAACACCTCACCTTTGTCCTGAGCTTATTGACTACACAGATTATCTTGTACTGAATGATACTGTGTATGGCCAATGCTCAGGCTCCTCTTACAGTTGAGGTCTAGTCTTGATTATGCTTCCTCTGTGCCCTTCGTGGTCAAACGTTTTCATGGTAAGTTCTGTTACAGGTCCATCATCCCAGAGGCCAGTTGATCCTGAACCACACAGGTGGTAATGGTCCTTGAATCCACCAGACCGAACATTTGCAGCAAGAAGCCTAAGCCGGCAGCAAAGAGAGGTGGCATGACAAATCTGGTGGCTCAGGCCTAACCTGGAAGAAAACACTCAATTTTATTCTGCAGCTGAAGATTCACACGTGTCTCACAACACACCAGGCACATTGTCTGGGCCTCAGCAGCAGGAGGTCCAGGGCCTCTGGATGAGCTCTCCTCATGCCCTGGCTGCTCAGCCCGGCTGTAAGTTCTGCTGAAGTGTGTCCAAGATGACCCAGAGGCCAGTTGATACTGAAACCCAGCACAGTGCAGCCTGGCCTCTGACATGGGGCCTCATCTGCAGCAGAGCTTTGGGCCCACCTGATAAAGAATAATCCGTGGCCTAACTCAACCAGAAGGTTGAAAAACTAACTGTTAGGTTTCAGCTGCTGACTGCACAGATCACCAGAAATGATTTAGATAATTTCTGAAAGGGTCACTGTTCACTCTTATGCTTGAAAGAGGTCAAATTTGATGAGCTTCCCTATGGCCTGGTGGCTCAGCCTGGTTTTCAAAGTCTCATAAGCAAAGAGGTCCAAAGATGATGCCGAGCCAGTTGATCCTGAAATCCACACAGGTGCAGTTCGGTCCCTGAATCACTCCAGGATCTCATATTCTGCAGGCACAGTTTCAGTTTTTCGGCACACAGGAGGTGATGCAAATCAGGGGCTCAGGTCAACCTGGAATAAAAAGAGAATCTGAATCTTATTCATATTATTGATCGACACAACATGCCGCTTCAGATCGGCCTGTACTGAATGACACTGAAAGGGCCGCCTGGCCTACAGGGAGTGGAGAGGGTCTCAGCTGGATGAGCTCTGCGGCCTCCGGTGGCTCCAGGCCTGGTTTTGCAAAGTTCTGCCAGGTCCAAAGATGAGCAAGCAGAGGCCAGTTGATCCTGAATCTCACATGGTGGAATGTGTCCTCTTGAACCACCCAGGACTCATATTCGCAGTGCAGTTAGCTTACACAGACAGGAAAGAACACATCCCAGGTTTGGCCTGGCCCAGAAAGTGAAAAACCTCTGAACTCACATGTCCAGCCAGGCTGACCTGCACAGACGGCTCAACACTGAATGGGACACTGAAAAGGGCCACTGCCTGGCCTCCCCTTAGCAGCCGGAGAGGTCTGAATTTGATAGCCTCATGGCCTCTTGGTGTTTCAGCCCAGCTTTTCAGCACCCTGCTGCCAGGTCCATGATTATGCCAGTGCTGAATGATCCTGAAATCAACAATAGGTGCAGTTTCAACCTGAACCACCTGTGACGCTGGCCTGCAGTGAGGCCAAGGCCGGCACCAGAGAGACATGAAAATCTGGGTGGCTCTACCAACCACAAGAAAAAACCTCTGTCTGTTGAAACTCAGGCACGAGATCAAAGAGATTGCCTGTACTAGTCGAGACGAAAAGGGCCATTGTCTCAGCTCTTAGCAGCGATAGAGGTCTGAAATTTTGATGAGCCTCTCATGGCCTTGGTGGCTCAGTCCCGGCTTCAAAGTCTCTTGCCAGTTACAGGTCCAAAGATGATGAGGCCAGTTGATCCTGAATCCATTAGTGCAGTTCGGTCCCGAACCACCCAGGACCCCATGCTCTGCAGCAGAGTTGTCTGGCACCCAGGAGGCAACAGCAATCCATGGCTCTATCAACCTGGTATAAAAACACCACTTTTGTCCAGCTGCTGACTCTGCACAGATGGCTCTGTAATTGAATGGAGTAACGGTGTGGCAGGGCCACTGTCTGGCCCAGTGCGAGGACTTGAAATTGGATGAGTCTCCTATGTGCCCTGGGGCTCAGCTCCTGTTTTCAAAGTTCTACCGCTGAGAACTGTAAGATGCTAGAGACTATTGATCCTAAAACCACACAGAGCAGTTCTGTCCCTGAACCAATCAGACCCACATTCTCAGAAAGTAATAGCTGTTTAAAATAACAGAGAAGAAAATCATTTTACCCTTAACTCAGAAGTAAAAACCTCTAACTGCTGCCCAGCTGTTTACTTGCTGATGCCTAGACTGAATGGACACTGAAAAGGCCACTGTCCAGCCTCAGGGCAGAGGTCCACCTCTTTGATGAGCCTCTGCGCTCCTTGGCTGCTCTGTGTCCTGCTTGTAAGTTCTGCCAGTTACAGGTCCAAAGATATTAGAGCTGAGTTGATTCCTGAACCACACACAGGTGCAGTTCAACCCTGAACCATCCAGGATCCCCATATTCGGCAGCACAGTTTAGGCCTTCACAGGGCCAAGTGAGGTATGACAAACCAGGGGGCTCAGTGCCCAACCAAAGGGAAAAGTGAAAATTAGCCCTTGTCTCAGCTGGGACTGCACACAGAGAGCCACCAAACTGAATGGATTAGGGCGCCACTGTCTGGCCCTTGAAATAGAGACCTGAAATTTTGATGAGGCTATCCTCATGCCCTTGGAAGCTCAGCATTGGTTTTTGGGGTGCCCATGGTTACAGGTCCAGGCTGATGATGCAGAGGTTGGTTGATCCTGAACTATATACAGGTGCAGTTCAGTCCTGAACCACTCCTGTGGATGCTGGCATTGCAGTGAGGTTGGCCCACACCCAGGAGGGCGAAAAATCTGTGGCCCTAATTTAACCAAAGCAAAAAACTTAACTGCTGTCCAGCTGCTGATCAAGGACGGTTTGTACTAATGGACACTGAAAAGGGCCACTATCTGGCCCCTTAGCTTAGAGTTCGAAATTTTGATGAGCCTCCTGTGCCCTATGATTCAGCCCGGTTTCTGTGCTCAAAGCAGGTCCAAAAGATGATGCCAGAGGCCAGCTGATCCTGAAATCCACACAGGTGCAGTTCTGTCCTCAGAACTGCACCCAGGACTCATTTGTGAAAGAGTTAAGCCCAGCACCCAGGAGGTGCATGACAATCTGGGTGGCCTCAGTCAAATGAAGCAAAAACACCTCAGCCTTTTGTCTCAGCTGCTGGGACTTTGCACAGAGATGTCAGCTGAATGGACTGTAGGGTGGCCACTGTCTGGCCCTTTTGAATGGTAATATGTCTGAAATTTTGGGATGAGCCTCCTCATGGGCTCCTCGGGTGGCTCAGCCTGGTTTTCAAAGTTCTGCCAGTTACAGTCCAAAGATGATCCCCAGAGGAACATCCCCAAACCACGAGCAGGTGGCAGGTGATTATCCCTGAACTACCCAGGATTCCATCGGAAAGTTAATAGCTGCTTGGCACAGGAGGTGCATGACAAATTCAAGTGGTCAGAAGCTCAATCGCTAAAAACACTTCACTTTTCGTTCTAGCTATTGACTTGCCAGACGGCTCAGGTCAATACACTGAAAAAGGGCCACTGTCTGGGCCTCAGGTAAGCAGAGGTCTGAGGGCCTTGATATTCTCCTCGCGCCCTCAGATGTTTCGAATGGTTTTCGTGTTCTGCTGGTTATATATCCAAAGGATGATCCCAGAGGGCGAGTTGATACTGAAATCTACACAGGTGCAGTCTAGCCCTGGCACAATGCCAATGGACGGTGCAGAGTTGCTCAAAACTTCCAGGAGGTGCTTGAACACCTGGGTGGCTCAACCCAACCAAAGTTAGTGCAAATCACCTGTTGCATTTGAGCTGAAGTGACTGCATAAATAGACAGCTTGTACTGAATGGATACCCAGTAAGGCCACTGCCTGGCCCTTAGCAGCATAGAGGTCTAATGGATGGAAGCCTATGGTATCTTCTAGTGGCTCAGCCTGGCTTGGGAGTTCACAGCTGGCAGGTCCAAAGATGATGCCAGAGCTGGAAGCGCTGATCCTGAAATCCATAGGTGTCTGTCCCCTGAACCACCAGGGATCCTGCATTTCGGCAGCATATTAGTCAGTACACAGGAGGCAACAGCAACTAGGGTCAGTCTAACTGAAGTAGCACTTAAATTTTTGTCCAGCTGCTGACTGGCACATTGCCTAGTACTGAATGAACAGTGGCGCTAATGTCTGGGCCTCAGCAGCGAGAGGTCCAATGTGGAGGCCTCCCAGGCCTGGGTGGTCGAGCCTGAGCCAGGTGCCCTGCTGAAGCAGGTCCAAAGATGATGCCAGAGGCTAGTTGACTTTGCAACCACACAGGTGCAGTTCGGTCCTGAATCACCCTGATCCGAGATCAAGAAGCGAAGCTGGCATGGCAGAGGTGTAAGGAACACCTGGTGGCTCATCAACCGGAAGTAAAAACACCAATCTTTTGTCCCAGCTTACGACTGCATGACGCCCAGGCCGAATCGACACTGTGGCGGGCAGCGTCTGGGGCCTCAGCAGCGTGAGGGTCGAATGGATGAGCTCTCCCCTGTAGCCCGGTGGCTCAGCCTGGTTTTCAAAGTTCTGCCAGGCAGGCCCAAAGATGATCCGGGAGGTACAGTTGATCCTGAATCCACACAGGAACAGTCCCTGTAACACCAGGACCCCATATCTGCAGCAAATAGCCAAGCCTTGGCACACAGAGGTGCATGGAAACTGGGTGGCTCTACTCAACCAGAAGTAAAAAAACCCTGAATTGTTATTCCAGCTGCCAGACTGCACAGACGGCCTGTACTGAATGGACACTGAAAAGGGCCAGACTGTCAGCCTCTTAGCAGCGAGAGGTCTGAAATTCTTGAGAGCCTCCTCAAGGGCCCTGGTGTGGCTGAGTCTGGTTTTCTGTAAAGTCTCACACAGGTGGTCCAAGATGATGCTAGGAGGCTGGTTGATCTTGAAACTTTACACAGGTGCCCGTCCTGAACCATAATCTAGGATCCATATTCTTGAAGCCTGGCTTGGCAATACAGGAGGTAAAGATAAACCAGGTTTATACCAACTGGAAGTGAAAAGAAAATCTTAACCTCTCTCTTGATCCTGAATGCTGATCATGTACAGACGGCCTGTACTGAAGACATCAGCATGCCACTGTCTGGGCCCTTAGCAGCGAG